>NC_134845.1:15743206-16362206 GCF_965363235.1 Mytilus galloprovincialis | reverse complement strand
ATTTAAAAAGAGTTCTGCATAAAATTATAGATAACTTAAGAATGTGTTCATAGTACATGGATGCCCCACTCACACCATTATTTTCCAAGTTCATGATCAGTTGATTGTGAAATTGGGGTAAAAAACTTTAATTTGGCATTACATTTAGAAAGATCATATCATAGAAAACATGTGTACTGAGTTTCAAGTTGATTGGACTTCAATTTCATCAAAAACTACCTTGACCAAAAACTTTAGCCAAAAACTTTTACCAAAAACTTTTACCTGAAGCGGAACAGATAGGCAAATGGATGAATGAACGAATGCATAGACTAAAAAATGCCATAACTCTCCTAAGTGGGGCATAATAAGTGGAGCATAAAAAAGAAAACTCTTTTGAAGCTTTTAGGGATTGCTGAAAACAAATCCATCTGTTTAAACAATGTAACAATTTGTAACTGGGAATGCAGAAAAACAAAATGAAAATGTTACATTTATTCAGGTATTCTTATCCATCTGGTTGAATATTATTAGTTACATGCATGTTAGTGACCTAAAATGATATATATGGGGTCAGTAAATTCCATATTGTGAGAGCTAAGCATTCATTTGTCTCAAGTAGATGTTGTAAAACAAAGTCTGATCATAATGAGGACTTCAGCACCACCTGTTGAGCTAGGAGAGTAAATGCTCTCAGCACCTTAAATAAACTCTTGCTACAATCCTGTAGGAGCCAATATTTGCCAATTTCAAAGTTACATTTATTTCCTTATACAACACTAACCCTTTGTCTATTGACAGTCCCTTAACTGTTCATTCTATAGTCAACCTGCTTGGTAACACATATTTATAGGATTCATGTTGGTTTGTTCTTGTCCTAAGTTTGCTTGGTAAAACCTATTTATAGGATTCATGTTGGTTTGTTCTTGTCCTAAGTTTGCTTGGTAAAACATATTTATAGGATTAATGGATGTTTGTTCTTGTCCTAAGTTTGCTTGGTAAAACCTATTTATAGGATTCATGAATGTTTGTTCTTGTCCTATGTTTGCTGGGTAAAACCTATTTATAGGATTCATGAATGTTTGTTCTTGTCCTATGTTTGCTTGGTAAAACCTATTTATAGGATTCATGAATGTTTGTTCTTGTCCTAAGTTTTCTGGGTAAAACCTATATAAAGGATTCATGGATATTTGTTCTTGTCCTATGTTTGCTTGGTAAAACCTATTTATAGGATTCATGAATGTTTGTTCTTGTCCTAAGTTTTCTGGGTAAAACCTATTTATAGGATTATTGGATGTTTGTTCTTGTCCTTAGTGTGCTGGGTAAAACCTATTTATAGGATTCATGAATGTTTGTTCTTGTCCTAAGTGTGTTTGGTAAAACCTATTTATAGGATTAATGGATGTTTGTTCTCGTCATAAGTTTGCTGGGTAAAACCTATTTATAGGATTATTGGATGTTTGTTCTTGTCCTAAGTGTGCTTGGTAAAACATATTTATAGGATTCTTGAATGTTTGTTCTTGTCCTTAGGGTTCTGGGTAAAACCTATATATAGGATTCATGAATGTTTGTTCTTGTCATAAGTGTGCTGGGTAAAACCTATTTATAGGACTCATGAATGTTTGTTCTTGTCCTTAGGGTTCTGGGTAAAACCTATATATAGGATTCATGAATGTTTGTTCTTGTCCTAAGTGTGCTGGGTAAAACCTATTTATAGGATTCATGAATGTTTGTTCTTGTCCTAAGTGTGCTGGGTAAAACCTATTTATAGGACTCATGAATGTTTGTTCTTGTCCTTAGGGTTCTGGGTAAAACCTATTTATAGGATTCATGAATGTTTGTTCTTGTCATAAGTGTGTTTGGTAAAACCTATTTATAGGATTAATGGATGTTTGTTCTTGTCATAAGTTTGCTGGGTAAAACCTATTTATAGGATTATTGGATGTTTGTTCTTGTCCTAAGTGTGCTTGGTAAAACATATTTATAGGATTCTTGAATGTTTGTTCTTGTCCTTAGGGTTCTGGGTAAAACCTATATATAGGATTCATGAATGTTTGTTCTTGTCATAAGTGTGCTGGGTAAAACCTATTTATAGGACTCATGAATGTTTGTTCTTGTCCTTAGGGTTCTGGGTAAAACCTATATATAGGATTCATGAATGTTTGTTCTTGTCCTAAGTGTGCTGGGTAAAACCTATTTATAGGACTCATGAATGTTTGTTCTTGTCCTTAGGGTTCTGGGTAAAACCTTTATATAGGATTCATGAATGTTTGTTCTTGTCCTTAGGGCTCTGGGTAAAACCTATATATATATATAGGATTCATGAATGTTTGTTCTTGTCCTTAGGGCACTGGGTAAAACCTATATATATATAGGATTCATGAATGTTTGTTCTTGTCCTAAGTTTGCATCAAATATTTGCAACTGGACATTTAGTAAAGAGCAATCAATCAATTATTCATATATTTCACAGCCATTAGAATTAAAATAGCATGTAATAGTTTGTGATAAATGCTTCAAATAACAATGTGTGCCTACATAATAACACAATGTAAACAAGCATTTCATTGACTTTTTACAATATCAAATGATATTTTATGTCTTTTCACAACACATATTTTCTAGACATTATTAAAATGTCCCAAAACAGCTTTGAGTCATTATTTGTGTTGATTTTCTGTCATAGTTTGTCTGATGTTAAACAAATCGTGGTCATTCTAGTAGACATTATTGATCCCTTTATGGCAGAGTCCGTATGTATTCTGATTGATCACATGATATTCTCATTCCTATTCTGCGTCATGTTAACAAAAATTGTATTTTGAATAGTTACAAAGCATTGATTTATAGGACAAGAGAGCCTCACCTGGTCAGTTCATTCTTAATACTTTCTATGCAAATCTTTTATCTATAGTCATTATGGTAATTGATTTATCTTTTACTTTTATTAAAAACAATTTGAATATATGGATGATTGTTGGTTGCTTAATGTCCAGTGGCAAATAGTTCTTGCATGTCCAGAATTTTATATTAAAGGAGATATGGGATATTAAATCTATGGGACAACAAACAAACACAAATTACCTTTTGGCAGCAGTTTTAACCAAAAAAGACATATGTCTATAAAGTGTGATCACATTCTCTTCTCCCTCAGTCTTAAGTTTCTGAAAATAAAGTAAGTCTGCTTGACACATTCCCTGTTTCTATTCTCGATTCTGTTTTTAGGACTCAGTTATTTTTAAATTCCTGATATTATTTTCTAACATCTCGTATAATATCTTTCTGTTAAAGCAAATAAATCATTTTACCTTTTCCAGATGATTTCATACAACTGGCTTACATGTATAATTTCACAGTTCACATGCTGAATCTTTTGTCAAGCAAAAAAAGTCAGCTATAAAATAAAAAAAAAATCATGTACATACATTTGTAGTTTCTCATATAGAAAATCCTGAGTTATGCATAAGAAATTACTAAAACCTTCAAAAAAAATCCAGAGTCATAAGTATAAGAAATACTAGAAATTCTAAAAATTTGTTTATTGTTTATAGTTTAGAGGTGAAAAATACAAGAAGGTGTTTTTTGTTGGTAGTTGTCACATTGGCATCATACCACATCTCTTCCTTTGGTCTCAGATGGGTAAATGTCACATTGGCATCATACCACATCTCTTCCTTTGGTCTCAGATAGGTAGTTGTCACATTGGCATCATACCACATTTCTTCCTTTGGTCTCAGATGGGTATTTGTCACATTGGCATCATACCACATCTCTTCCTTTGGTTCAGATAGGTAGTTGTCACATTGGCATCATACCACATTTCTTCCTTTGGTCTCAGATAGGTAGTTGTCACATTGGCATCATACCACATCTCTTCCTTTGGTCTCAGATGGGTAGTTGTCACATTGGCATCATACCACATCTCTTCCTTTGGTCTCAGATGGGTAGTTGTCACATTGGCATCATACCACATCTCTTCCTTTGGTTCAGATAGGTAGTTGTCACATTGGCATCATACCACATCTCTTCCTTTGGTCTCAGATGGGTAGTTGTCACATTGGCATCATACCACATCTCTTCCTTTGGTCTCAGATGGGTAGTTGTCACATTGGCATCATACCACATCTCTTCCTTTAGTCTCAGATGGGTAGTTGTCACATTGTCATCATACCACATCTCTTCCTTTGGTCTCAGATAGGTAGTTGTCACATTGGCATCATACCACATCTCTTCCTTTGGTCTCAGATGGGTAGTTGTCACATTGGCATCATACCACATCTCTTCCTTTGGTCTCAGATGGGTAGTTGTCACATTGGCATCATACCACATCTCTTCCTTTGGTCTCAGATGGGTAGTTGTCACATTGGCATCATACCACATCTCTGGTCTCAGATAGGTAGTTGTCACATTGACACCATACCACATCTCTTCCTTTGGTCTCAGATGGGTATTTGTCACATTGGCATCATACCACATCTCTGGTCTCAGATAGGTAGTTGTCACATTGACACCATACCACATCTCTTCCTTTGGTCTCAGATGGGTAGTTGTCACATTGGCATCATACCACATCTCTTCCTTTGGTATCAGATGGGTAGTTGTCACATTGACACCATACCACATCTCTTCTTTTGGTCTCAGATGGGTAGTTTTCACATTGACATCATACCACATCTCTTTCTTTGGTCTCAGATGGGTAGTTGTCACATTGGCATCATACCACATTTCTTCCTTTGGTCTCAGATGGGTATTTGTCACATTGGCATCATACCACATTTCTTCCTTTGGTCTCAGATGGGTATTTGTCACATTGGCATCATACCACATCTCTTCCTTTGGTCTCAGATGGGTAGTTGTCACATTGGCATCATACCACATTTCTTCCTTTGGTCTCAGATGGGTAGTTGTCACATTGGCATCATACCACATTTCTTCCTTTGGTCTCAGATGGGTATTTGTCACATTGGCATCATACCACATCTCTTCCTTTGGTTCAGATAAGTAGTTGTCACATTGGCATCATACCACATTTCTTCCTTTGGTCTCAGATAGGTAGTTGTCACATTGGCATCATACCTCATCTCTTCCTTTGGTCTCAGATGGGTAGTTGTCACATTGGCATCATACCACATCTCTTCCTTTGGTCTCAGATGGGTAGTTGTCACATTGGCATCATACCACATCTCTTCCTTTGGTCTCAGATGGGTAGTTGTCACATTGGCATCATACCACATCTCTTCCTTTGGTCTCAGATGGGTAGTTGTCACATTGGCATCATACCACATCTCTTCCTTTGGTCTCAGATAGGTAGTTGTCACATTGGCATCATACCACATCTCTTCCTTTGGTCTCAGATGGGTAGTTGTCACATTGGCATCATACCACATCTCTTCCTTTGGTCTCAGATGTGTAGTTGTCACATTGGCATCATACCACATCTCTGGTCTCAGATAGGTAGTTGTCACATTGACACCATACCACATCTCTTCCTTTGGTCTCAGATGGGTAGTTGTCACATTGGCATCATACCACATTTCTTCCTTTGGTCTCAGATGGGTAGTTGTCACATTGGCATCATACCACATTTCTTCCTTTGGTCTCAGATGGGTAGTTTTCACATTGACACCATACCACATCTCTTCCTTTGGTCTCAGATGGGTAGTTGTCACATTGGCATCATACCACATCTCTTCCTTTGGTCTCAGATAGGTAGTTGTCACATTGGCATCATACCACATCTCTGGTCTCAGATAGGTAGTTGTCACATTGGCATCATACCACATCTCTTCCTTTGGTCTCAGATGGGTAGTTGTCACATTGGCATTATACCACATCTCTTCCTTTGGTCTCAGATAGGTAGTTGTCACATTGGCATCATACCACATCTCTTCCTTTGGTCTCAGATAGGTAGTTGTCACATTGGCATCATACCACATCTCTTCCTTTGGTCTCAGATGGGTAGTTGTCACATTGGCATCATACCACATCTCTTCCTTTGGTCTCAGATAGGTAGTTGTCACATTGGCATCATACCACATCTCTTTCTTTGGTCTCAGATGGGTAGTTGTCATACCACATTTCTTCATATTTATAATTATGAAAGGAAGATTAAACGGATGCTAGTAAATTTTTACCTATAATGGACTACATGGAGCTCTTCTGAAATATGTATGTTACCGATTCTTGTTGTAGCTATTAAGAGTGAGAAATTCCACTTTTTAGCTCACCTGGCCTAAAAGGCCATGTGAGCTTTTCTCATCACTTTCCGTCGTCGTCGACGTCGTCGTCGTCGACGTCGTCGTCGTCGTTAACAATTTTTCAAACATCTTCTCCTCTGAAACTACTGAATGGATTTGAATGAAACTTAGCATGATTGTTCCTTAGAGTATCCTGGACAAAGTGTGTGCTTCGATTTTTGATCCGTCAAAAAACATGGCCGCCGTTACTTAAAATAGAACATAGGGGTCAAATGCAGTTTTTGGCTTATATCTCAAAAATGAAAGCATTTAGAGCAAATCTGACATGGGGTAAAAATGTTCATTAGGTCAAGATCTATCAGCCCTGAAATTTTCAGATGAATCAAACAAACCATTGTTGGGTTGCTGCCACTTAATTGGTAATTTTAAGGAAATTTTGCAGTTTTTGGTCATTATCTTGAATATTATTATAGATAAAGATAAACTGTAAACAGCAAAAATGATCAGCAAAGTAAGATCTACAAATAAGTTAATATGACCAAAATTGTCAATTGACCCCGTAAGGGGTTATTGTCCTTTAATGACAATTTTTCACAATTTGTTCATCATATTTGCTAACTTTAAAAAATCTTCTCCTCTGAAACTGCTGAATGGATTTAGATGAAACTTAGCATGATTGTTCCTTAGATTATCCTGCACAAAGTGTGTGCTTCGATTTTTGATCTGTCAAAAAACATGGCCGCCGTTACTTAAAATAGAACATAGGGGTCAAATGCAGTTTTTGGCTTATATCTCAAAAACGAAAGCATTTAGAGCAAATCTGACATGGGGTAAAAATGTTCATTAGGTCAAGATCTATCAGCCCTGAAATTTTCAGATGAATCAAACAAACCATTGTTGGGTTGCTGCCACTTAATTGGTAATTTTAAGGAAATTTTGCAGTTTTTGGTCATTATCTTGAATATTATTATAGATACAGATAAACTGTTAATAGCAAAAATGTTGAGCAAAGTAAGATCTACAAATAAGTCAATTTGACCAAAATTGTCAATTGACCTCTTAAGGAGTTATTGCCCTTTAAAGACTTTTTTTCACAATTTGTTCATCATGTTGACTTACTTTAAAAAATCTTCTCCTTTGAAACTGCTGTATCAATTTCAGCCAAACTTAGGCTAAATGAGTTTTAGAGTTTCAGAGTATCTAGTATAAATTTTATATTTCATTTCCTTGTATTTCAAGAAACATAGCTCCTATGGCTAAAATAGAACATAGGAGAAAATGATTTTTTTTTGCTTTTGAAGAAAATAGGACGATTCAAAGAACATTTAAATAAATTGAAAATCCAAAATAATCATTGATATGAGATTAAACCAAAAAAATTCAGGTGAGCGATTCAGGCTCTTGAGAGCCTCTTGTTATTAATCATTCTCTTACAAACTTAGAAGATAGTTATCAAATGAAGGCTCAAATGACCTCCTGGTTTGTTTTAATTAAGAATTGATTTCATGGTCAATGGGAACATAAAATTTATGCATGGTTTCATTTTAAGGCATTTTAGCAATGGACTATAGTCAAAATGATGCTAAGAATTTCTTATATTTTTAGAAATTTTTCATGAATTAAATTTTTGAAAAATAACATGTTTAACATGTTTAATGAATTATCAATATAATGAAATGATAGGAATTGACATATATTATTTGTCCACAATTAAGTAACATAAAATCCTACAATGTCATTGGTTTTAAGCACTTTATTATTTAAGGAATAACTGTAATATTTTTTCTGTCTATGAAGAAATAACATAAAAAATGTGGTGCATACTGAATAACACGCGTTACATCCAAAACTAAATTATATATTGATATTCATAAGGAATCTATACAAGTTTACATTTTGATGTTCAAAGCATGTTTGTGATTGGACAAAACACATGTATCATAATCTGACTGTGTTATGTATATTCATACTTAAAAATGGGAACATGTTTACAAGGGAAAAATAATAATCAAATATAATGTTGATGATATAAATTGATTATAATGAATGAACAAAAAGTCAGATATAAGACAACAAAACATATGTCTTGCCATAGGGTAGAAAATAATCCATCTGTATCATCATTTGATACAGCATATAATATCATGTCGAAACCTCCTGTAGGAAACAATATTATTGTTATATAAGTGTACATATTATAATTACATGTAATATATTTTATAGATGTTTGACAAAGGTCAAGTGCACCTCTGTATACACATAAAAAGGGGAGAATAGCAACAGTGAAAAGTATGCCTCTTTTCACAAGCAATATTTCTATGATAATTATCTCCCTTAGATAGATTTATAATATTTATTTTTATGTCTAAAGTTCAAGATATTTAAAAAAAATTCATTTTGTAGATTTCTGTGTATTTTTTAGGAATTCTGTGTGACAGGTTTTACTATTTTTGTCAAGATAAGATTATGAGATTAAGGATTTAGATATTTTTCAGTAATATTTGGTCTTAAACAATAAGTCTGAAATGAATTGATTATATAAGGTGAATTAGCACCTCTTAGTTAAAGCTGTCATGTCCTTTGTGGTTAGGTAAAAAAAGTATTCATTATGTAATGTTATGCTAGGAAATAATGTTTGGTGACCTTTCTAGAATTTATGTTGTCAATATACTAGTAAAGTGGGATAAAAAGAAATAGTCCAGCCATTTCTCATGAAGGACTACATCTGAACAATCAGTCATTTATTTTGTGATTGTCAAGTAAAAAAATATGAAATAAGGGAGTTAGTTTTTGTAAAAGAGAAGGACAATTTAAGCTAAGGAATATTAAAATGATGAACTTTATGGTTATGTAGGCAAGAACTGTAATTGGATTCTACCTATGTATGAATATATATTATAGAGTTGAAAATTTATTGTCATAACATCGGTTATAAACAAAATTAGGGTGCACATATTTCAAAAAGCACTACAAATAGGTCCTGCTGATTTTGGGGTTCACTTTTTGTTGGGGAAAAAAAGGAACTAAGAATGATTTATTATGTATAGAAGTTAGGTTCTATTCTCACCTCACTTTTTTTTTATCTAATACAATTATAATAAGAAAAGTATAAATCATCAGGTGATTATTTTTTCTTACTTCTGGTAAAACGCTTCAAACATTTTATTAATACTCATTAAATACATGGAAGCTTTTGTTCTCAGCAACACAGATTATATTGTTAAGGAGAGAAGGGAGATATGCCCATAATTGAATTGAAAACAAAATAGATTTTTTGAAGGGGATTACTTTACAAATATTGAAAAGATTCCAGTTGATATGTAAGACAAACGCACACAGTCAAAACAGAGAAACAATCATTATATTTATATAATTCTCTGAGAAGAAATTTTCACCAAATCACAAACTCTATTGAAAAAGACTGCTTCAAGTAAAGATTAGAATCTTTTCAATACTGATCTTCATAGGAAAGTCTGTTATTTGCCATAGGATATGCACATGCAGTTTTGATATTTATTAGATACATTTACAGTCTTCACAATGAACTGTTAAATCTACAGGCCCGGAACTCAATTTTTGAAATTTTTCTAGTTAGATTCTGTTGGCCTGTAGATATGATTTTTACAGGCCTGAGAGCAATTTTACAAGCCTGGGCTGCCAGGGCTGCCATTCAGCGTGAAGACTGTCATTTAAATGAATTTAGATTTATGATTATACAATAGGTTATTTTTACAAAAAATAAGTTTTCAATTACTTTGGACAAAGTAGACAATTGTAATCATGGTTTAGTACTATATTAGGGTCCGTAATTTGATTAAAATCTTCAACTTAGAAAGAAGTGCTGTAACTGTATAGGGTGTAAACAAGAGTAAGGCCCATAAACCTTATTACTATTTTGAAATCAGGGCCACTTGACACAAGAATCTGCGGGTCTTGAACTATTGTCATCATACAACAATCACTTTTCCATTGTGGTGTCAGATATTTTATATTATGATGTAAAACATTTTCAGGAACGATTGTGATGTCCAGTAATGGCAGACATTACAGTGGTAAGGTGTATTATGAAGATACAGTAATTCAGCGAATTTGGCCAATAAAAAATACATTCTCACTTTGGAGTCTTTCACCACTGTCAGCAGAAATAATGCTTTTATTGATTGAACTTGGCATATATAGGTCTTTTGAATATAAATTTCTATAGTGATATACTATTACAAACTTGTTTTCCAATCCATGTATTGTATTTATGTACCTATTTATTTATCTGTTTACACCATGACAAACTTTGATATATAAGGTCAAGTTTAGTCCCTCCTAGTCTCACTCCTAGATATTTTGTACTAAAATATTGGATTATTAAATGAAAAACAGATATTCCTTCCCTTACACCAGAGATAATGTTATGTCAAGGCAAATTTTCAGACAATTTTTAAAGATCAAATGTTTTAGATGAACAGAGGAGATTTGTGTCTGCAAAATTCACATTCAATGTTTACTTTGATCTTCAATAACATGCACAAATTAAATAGATTATTCCATGTTTTATTACCATTCTAAAAGCTTAGGCAAAGAAATCCCAGAGGAACTATTGACGTATATGAATATTTTGTTTTGTAATAGATCTATAAACCATGTTTAGCTTAATTAGAAAAAGTGTGGGATGTTCTTGTTTATATATTCCCTGATGTCTTAACCATATTTTAGAACAAGTGATTTATTTCTATAATTGTTAATCCATAAAGGGACACTACAGTAAGATGTTTGTCTGTTAATTCATCCATGTGTTTATCAAGTGTGACAATATCAGTAAACAGACTTCTGATTTTGAATAAATTGTGAAGAAGTTTATTATATATGAATAAAAATTATTTGGTTTATACAAATGAGACAACAATCCAAAGAGACAAATAACCAAAATACATCCAGAGGGAATGTAGTCTGAAGCAACATAATCAGGTGTCGGTAAAATATGTCTTGTGCAAATTACTCTGATATACTTTAGATTGAATAGAGACTATCAAAGATCTGCCATCAACAACTGATAACCTGATAGCATTAAAATATGACAAAGGGCAAACACTGGCGAAGTTCCAGACTTTTCGGAAGGGCACATGAATATTTGGCAGAGTTGAACCAGTATAATTTTTTTTTATATTATATTATATTCTCCCCCATTTAATTAGAACATTATAATATAAGTCTAATCAAAGATTTTAAAAAGTTTCACTATCAGACAAATAAACTGTTTTAGTATAAATTTGGTATATATATTTCATGCATATTATGATCATAATTGAGTTCAACATTGTATTACACTTTTCCAGCAGTAATGGTCTTTTTGAAGATGTTGCATATGATCGTCACTTACTCTTGAATACAATTGGAGTGGCAGGGCAATTAGAGTTGAATTTGTTCTTGAAGTGTAATGAAGGACAATGAAGAAGTATTAAACATAATGATAGTATGATATGCTAACTACTCATAAAGGTCCCCTTTCTATTTCAGCTTCACATCAATCACAACTATCAAAGACAGATATTCCTATCCTTAGGTTTGGGATTGTCTTGGCCAATTTGAGACTTTCCAATACCTTTGTAGACTAAACACTTGCTAGATGTTACCAATTTAATAGGATACTTACAGAAACTTTTTCCTTCCTACATGAATGGAACCTTATTGATTTCCAAAGTAATTAGCAGGTTTATTACATATTATGATTCACATAACAATAACTAATCGTTATACAGGAACAGAGATCAAACAATTTGAATAAAACTATTTTGACGGGACAATTCTTCAAACTTTATGACTTCTTATGTAAATTTTATCATTTAATGTTTCAGATGATGTCTTAATAGATTCACAATTTGAGAAGATTAACAGACCACCTATTACAAAGTACCATGGCACAGTCACCCATTGATAGTAAGTCTCTGTGTTGTATATCATTTTTTGACAGGTGAAAATTAGTACCTGCACACCAACAGCTATATGAAAATAATTGCCAATGAGACAACATACATTCAGAGTCCAAAAAACGCTGATGTAGGATAGCCTGTATCAAGGTTTTCTTAGTAGGGCTTAATTTCATAGGGGTACCATGTGCCCCTGTCTGATTAAAATCCCTTTGTTACAGAAGATTTTGTTCTGATACATTGTAAGACATGTAATTGCTTTACACAGGTCATCTTACAAAAATCTATGCATTTAGATATCCTTATATACGATTTTAGTTTAGACAGCCCTCTGGCTTACCAAGGTTTGTTCTAGAATTTCTCAATGCTTTGAACAGATTAATTTTCAGTTTGCTGGAGGCTTCTGAGATTTATTGGCCCTATATCACAGTAAGACCGATTTAATTAAAGGCTGACACTAGAAATCTGCCTTCTTTGTATCCTTCAATATATAAATTAGTTTAGGAAACCAGTTGGCGAATAACAGAAAAAAGGTAAGTCATCATATAGCATCATCACAAAGTTGTCATGGTGACATCGTGTAAACACAAATATATATATATACAAACATGTGCCATGTTTGGAACCTAAACCATGAATCTTGAACTCTTGTTATCGTTTATTTTCACCATGTAAATATGTATAGTTTGTTAACTAGAAATCGTTAAAGAGATTATTTATTACTTTTACAAGTAATATATATGTTTTTTTTTATAGTAAATGCTTGTTGATTTAGTGAACTTGTATGAGTTTTAAGGCTAATTTGCCAATTTGGCAACACGCTTTTAAATAGATAAGCTTAAATTAAAGCTCATAGAGTAGTCGTATCAAATTGTTATGACAGAAACATTTTAAATGCTACACCAATACTTATATTTTCTTACAAATCAAAAAGCTGAAAAGGATTTAAAATTATTTAAATCAATTAGAATGTATCCTCACGTATGATAAAATATACAATTTTAATAATTAATTTCATTTATTTGATAAATATTTAATATAAAATTCACTGTTATTATAATGATGTGTATACATTATCATATAGGTATAAACAATACATGAATGTCATAATTAGTCCAAAACATTGATGTACATCAATACTGTTGTGGGAGTTGCAAATTACGTAATGTGATGAAATAACGATTAAAAATGTTTTGATGGAAATTGTTCAACAACTCTGTCTGCTGAGAGTACCTGTGAAATATTCTCCACCTTTATCTTGTTTCACTTTCATTATACATCCCTATATTATTGAACTGATGCATTGATTTTCTGTATTCATGTTCAAAGGGAGGTAATTCACCCTGAGTCTCAAACAAGGAAACAACATTGCTAGATTGGTAAGTTGCTATTTTGGGGAGTTAGTAATAGAGTAGTGGAATATTTCAGAGACTATCAAAATCTATTCTGTGTACTAGTGATTAACATTTCTAACACTAGCATTTACATTCCAGTAACATTTATTTAGGGAATTATAGGGTTTTAATTTCTAGGTGTCTGTCCACTGCTTACTTGCTCTGATTCTTCATTTAGGTTTCAAATTTAAGATTGAAGTGTTTTATGTGACACAGAGTTGCAATACAATTTAAATTAACCCCAGATGAACTTTTTAAATTATAGACTTAATTAAAGGATGGTTTGATTCATTTCATGGGTGAGCGATCATTGCTAGATAAGTGTTATAGTGTTAATTCAGTGAATACATATGTTTAATTAAGGACTGCCCATTTGGGGAGAGCTTTCTGGATAACACTGAAGTTTCTGTTTTTCTTAGATTGATGGAAAATGTTTGTTATAAATATTTTTGTAGATGGATCAAAACTGGGTTTAAAGAAGGGAAAAAAATTAATCCTGAATGCACTTAATTTGCTACAGTATTGAAAATTAATGTTGACCGTGTAAGACTTAATTAGTGCAAATCTACAGTGTTTGTAAACAAAGCCATGTAAATGATGCTGTATTTTAATCAATATAACTTCAAAACAGAGGTGCTTGAGTGAAGTATTACTGTTATGGGAGAGTTAAGGTATTGGATGCTTGAGTGAAGTATTACTGTTATGGGAAAGTTAAGGTATTGGATGCTTGAGTGAAGTATTACTGTTATTGGAAAGTTAAGGTATTGGATGCTTCAGTGAAGTATTACTGTTATGGGAAAGTTAAGGTATTGGATGCTTGAGTGAAGTATTACTGTTATGGGAAAGTTAAGGTATTGGATGCTTGAGTGAAGTATTACTGTTATGGGAAAGTTAAGGTATTGGATGCTTGAGTGAAGTATTACTGTTATGGGAGAGTTAAGGTATTGGATGCTTGAGTGAAGTATTACTGTTATGGGAGAGTTAAGGTATTGGATGCTTGAGTGAAGTATTACTGTTATGGGAGAGTTAAGGTATTGGATGCTTGAGTGAAGTATTACTGTTATGGGAGAGTTAAGGTATTGGATGCTTGAGTGAAGTATTACTGTTATGGGAGAGTTAAGGTATTGGATGCTTGAGTGAAGTATTACTGTTATGGGAGAGTTAAGGTATTGGATGCTTGAGTGAAGTATTACTGTTATGGGAGAGTTAAGGTATTGGATGCTTGAGTGAAGTATTACTGTTATGGGAGAGTTAAGGTATTGGATGCTTGAGTGAAGTATTACTGTTATGGGAGAGTTAAGGTATTGGATGCTTGAGTGAAGTATTACTGTTATGGGAGAGTTAAGGTATTGGATGCTTGAGTGAAGTATTACTGTTATGGGAGAGTTAAGGTATTGGATGCTTGAGTGAAGTATTACTGTTATGGGAGAGTTAAGGTATTGGATGCTTGAGTGAAGTATTACTGTTATGGGAGAGTTAAGGTATTGGATGCTTGAGTGAAGTATTACTGTTATGGGAAAGTTAAGGTATTGGATGCTTGAGTGAAGTATTACTGTTATGGGAAAGTTAAGGTATTGGATGCTTGAGTGAAGTATTACTGTTATGGGAGAGTTAAGGTATTGGATGCTTGAGTGAAGTATTACTGTTATGGGAGAGTTAAGGTATTGGATGCTTGAGTGAAGTATTACTGTTATGGGAAAGTTAAGGTATTGGATGCTTGAGTGAAGTATTACTGTTATGGGAGAGTTAAGGTATTGAATGCTTGAGTGAAGTATTACTGTTATGGGAAAGTTAAGGTATTGGATGCTTGAGTGAAGTATTACTGTTATGGGAGAGTTAAGGTATTGGATGCTTGAGTGAAGTATTACTGTTATGGGAAAGTTAAGGTATTGGATGCTTGAGTGAAGTATTACTGTTATGGGAAAGTTAAGGTATTGGATGCTTGAGTGAAGTATTACTGTTATTGGAAAGTTAAGGTATTGGATGCTTGAGTGAAGTATTACTGTTATTGGAAAGTTAAGGTATTGGATGCTTGAGTGAAGTATTACTGTTATGGGAGAGTTAAGGTATTGGATGCTTGAGTGAAGTATTACTGTTATGGGAGAGTTAAGGTATTGGATGCTTGAGTGAAGTATTACTGTTATTGGAGAGTTAAGGTACTGGATGCTTGAGTGAAGTATTACTGTTATGGGAGAGTTAAGGTACTGGATGCTTGAGTGAAGTATTACTGTTATGGGAAAGTTAAGGTATTGGATGCTTGAGTGAAGTATTACTGTTATGGGAGAGTTAAGGTATTGGATGCTTGAGTGAAGTATTACTGTTATGGGAGAGTTAAGGTATTGGATGCTTGAGTGAAGTATTACTGTTATGGGAAAGTTAAGGTATTGGATGCTTGAGTGAAGTATTACTGTTATGGGAAAGTTAAGGTATTGGATGCTTGAGTGAAGTATTACTGTTATGGGAAAGTTAAGGTATTGGATGCTTGAGTGAAGTATTACTGTTATGGGAAAGTTAAGGTATTGGATGCTTGAGTGAAGTATTACTGTTATGGGAAAGTTAAGGTATTGGATGCTTGAGTGAAGTATTACTGTTATGGGAAAGTTAAGGTATTGGATGCTTGAGTGAAGTATTACTGTTATTGGAAAGTTAAGGTATTGGATGCTTGAGTGAAGTATTACTGTTATGGGAGAGTTAAGGTATTGGATGCTTGAGTGAAGTATTACTGTTATGGGAAAGTTAAGGTATTGGATGCTTGAGTGAAGTATTACTGTTATGGGAGAGTTAAGGTATTGGATGCTTGAGTGAAGTATTACTGTTATGGGAGAGTTAAGGTATTGGATGCTTGAGTGAAGTATTACTGTTATGGGAAAGTTAAGGTATTGGAGTGAAGTATTACTGTTATGGGAGAGTTAAGGTATTGGATGCTTGAGTGAAGTATTACTGTTATGGGAAAGTTAAGGTATTGGATGCTTGAGTGAAGTATTACTGTTATGGGAAAGTTAAGGTATTGGATGCTTGAGTGAAGTATTACTGTTATTGGAGAGTTAAGGTATTGGATGCTTGAGTGAAGTATTACTGTTATTGGAAAGTTAAGGTATTGGATGCTTGAGTGAAGTATTACTGTTATTGGAGAGTTAAGGTATTGGATGCTTGAGTGAAGTATTACTGTTATGGGAAAGTTAAGGTATTGGATGCTTGAGTGAAGTATTACTGTTATGGGAAAGTTAAGGTATTGGATGCTTGAGTGAAGTATTACTGTTATGGGAGAGTTAAGGTATTGGATGCTTGAGTGAAGTATTACTGTTATGGGAGAGTTAAGGTATTGGATGCTTGAGTGAAGTATTACTGTTATGGGAGAGTTAAGGTATTGGATGCTTGAGTGAAGTATTACTGTTATGGGAGAGTTAAGGTATTGGATGCTTGAGTGAAGTATTACTGTTATGGGAGAGTTAAGGTATTGGATGCTTGAGTGAAGTATTACTGTTATGGGAAAGTTAAGGTATTGGATGCTTGAGTGAAGTATTACTGTTATTGGAAAGTTAAGGTATTGGATGCTTGAGTGAAGTATTACTGTTATGGGAAAGTTAAGGTATTGGATGCTTGAGTGAAGTATTACTGTTATGGGAGAGTTAAGGTATTGGATGCTTGAGTGAAGTATTACTGTTATGGGAAAGTTAAGGTATTGGATGCTTGAGTGAAGTATTACTGTTATGGGAAAGTTAAGGTATTGGATGCTTGAGTGAAGTATTACTGTTATTGGAGAGTTAAGGTATTGGATGCTTGAGTGAAGTATTACTGTTATTGGAAAGTTAAGGTATTGGATGCTTGAGTGAAGTATTACTGTTATGGGAAAGTTAAGGTATTGGATGCTTGAGTGAAGTATTACTGTTATGGGAGAGTTAAGGTATTGGATGCTTGAGTGAAGTATTACTGTTATGGGAAAGTTAAGGTATTGGATGCTTGAGTGAAGTATTACTGTTATGGGAAAGTTAAGGTATTGGATGCTTGAGTGAAGTATTACTGTTATGGGAAAGTTAAGGTATTGAATGCTTGAGTGAAGTATTACTGTTATGGGAGAGTTAAGGTATTGGATGCAGATTATTCTTCCATTATCTATGTTCCTTATATACTTCTGACAAATAACTACAAATTATGTATTATTTGACAGTAATTGTTTTAAGGGAAATATAGAGGCAGGATATACTCGTTTGACTTCCTAAATGTCTGTTCTGTTCAGTGAAAGGGGGATAACTTAATCTGAAATATTGCATTAGAAAAGTGATTTGTCTCCCTTTAAGTAAGAATTTTATTATTACTAACTGTATTGATTTTACCTTCCTTTAACATGAATCATGCCAGACAGATTGTTAAAAGGTTTCAGAATTGACTGAAATAACTGAGTACAGACACTCACTTGTCACAAAGCATTCATAAACCTGGATTATCATTCTCTAGGAATTTAATTGTAGGTACCGTCAGAACTTAACAAACGTAAACTATGTCAACTTATTTCAATGACTACTTTTTTAGAACAATTTTCTTTAAAAATTACTACTTTTATATCCTTACATTGTAATTACATTCAAGAGACAAATGTGTTTGTGTCATTTAATGCTAAGTACTTATTATCATTGCATTTTTATGCATTAAACTTACTAAACACCAGCATAAAAACTCCTAGACATGACATGGATACATATCCTATAAAACAAACCAGGGATTGTCAGTCAATCCACATTCAAGGCTTGATTTAAAAGTGAGCATTTACTCCATGGTCTTCGTGTTAAAATGGAACCAAGAGAAAAGTATACTACATGAAGAATTGTGTATTAGATTTATCTCAAATGCTGTGTTGTTAACAGACCTTGCCAAAAGTTCTTAGAATAACAACAAAGCAACAAGATCATTGCATCTGACTACTACATTTAAAATACTGGTTGAAAATATCACAGATTATTCACAGGAAAAATTATTTTTAGGTCAACTAGCAGATTTATTGTCAATTTTGTGTTGAAGATGCTGATTAGGGAAATAGTTTTTCCAACCAGTCATCTTTACAAAAGTAGAGCTTCAAACACCAGAATCAGTAAAATTAAAATTGAGAATGGAAATGGGGAATGTGCCAAAGAGACAACACCCCGACCATAGAGCAGACAACAGCAGAAGGTCACCAACAGGTCTTTAATGCAACGAGAAATTCCCACACCCGGAGGCGTCCTTCAGCTGGCCCGAAACAAATATATACTGGTTCAGTGATAATGAACGCCATGCTAAACTCCAAATTGTACACAAGAAACTAAAAGTTAGAATAATACAAGACTAACAAAGGCCAGAGGCTCCTGACTTGGGACAGGCACAAAAATGTGGCGGGGTTAAACATGTTTGTGAGATCTCAACCCTCCCCTATACCTCTAGCCAATGCAGAAAAGTAAACGCATAACAAGTACTTGCAATAGGCATGAACATATTGCAGTAGTGTCATTAACACTGCAAACGTTTTATGGGACTAATGTTGATTCCATCATTTCAATGTACATCTTTTAAAATCTGAGTTTTGAGACAAAGTGAAAAATTTGTTTGCATCTTTCTTTGAACATAAAGTTGACCTGTTGTGGGAACATTATATGATATGAGCTTAATGACTGTCAGCCATCCAGAACTTTTCCTGTCATGCTTCAGTGATTTCTTATTTAATCAACCAAATTTTTTTCCATGAAAGGGGTCCCAGGCCCCCTAGATCTGCCTATGGCCATCATATTAATTTGTCCTTAATATGCTCAATGGACACCAAGTTTGAAGATAATGATGGTTAGGGAGTAACACTAGTACTCAGGAACTGTTAATATATCCATAAACAGCTTACATACATGTAGTCATGCAATGTCTTACATATCTTACATGTGTGGTTGGTATCATTTATGTAATAAGAAGGTATATGTAGGTAATCTATATAATTGAGTTTTTCATTGAAGAATTGCAGACGTGTAATCGTGTTCTTTCGGTAGTTGTATTTGAATTGAAGTATGCCATTCATAATTGCCTCCCTTTGTAACATAAACTGTTACATAGATTGATTTCTTCTTTATTTCTCTTGAAAGACTCACCTTATGGTAATGTTAGTTTGCTTAAATAGGACTTTAAAAATTTGACCTAATCTGGGGTTATATTATTTTTGGTTGTGAATTGGGAAGTGGTATAGTATGTAAAGAGCTCATTGCTTACATTTCTTGGTCTTCAGTTTTCTCCTGTCAACATGAGTAACCTTAGCTAACTCTTTTTCTCAAGGAAGTACATTACAATGTAGTATAACTATTTGATAACCTACATTTTATTACCAGCCAAAGAACATTAGCTAGTATATTGAAGCCTTATAGGAGTGATGAGCTAAGGAGATCAACATATCCTTGTATTTATCTACAATTTATTATTGTGGGAACAAAAAGAAAAAAGACAGAAATCTGTTGTACTGTTAAATGTAACATGATATCATATTTCAGCTATTCATATTTTTATACAAACCAAATTTGTTAATATCTTACACTTTGCTATAATTTTACAGTATATGAACTATATCAATACCTCTCCCTGCCTGCACCAGAACAGTCACCCCTCTGCATGCACCCTCCTACCAATGAGTGGAGAGGTGGAGGAACATTTGATTTTAGCCATAATTTATTATCCTATTTTACTTCATGGCCAATAAATCACCTTACAAATCTTTTTGCAGTATCTAATGAAGAATTTGAAATTAAAAACTTTACTCCCCTTTATTGCCTCTCAAAATGTAAATTTTCAAAGTGAAGGAATTTAAGAGTTATGTAACAAAAGATTTATTTCGGTAATATTGAAATCTTTTCAATAGAACCTTTCACACTATTTTTGTATTTTCTGTTACGATAAGTTTCTGTGGAATCTAATATGGTAATGAATTGTGAAACATTTACCCTGGCTTAATCTCCTTCAATTTTATCGTAGAAAGCTCTTAGGAATGCTTCAGATACTTTCTGTGAAATGCAATTACTGTACGATGCTGTAATTTTATAGTCCATATAATGCAACGGAAGAGAACCTTGTCTCTAAATATTGGTTTAGAAATCATATTTGCATTCTAGGGCAGATAGATGCAAATAATGGTCTTCAGAAATGTGTCGTCTCTTTTGGTAAAAATTATGAGTTTCCTGTATGTTGCTATGGAAACACAAATTTAATAAAATGATGTAAATTGATCATACAAATGAGAATTTATTTGTGAGGTAAATAGACTACGTGGCCATTCTTGGTAAATGGACATTGTATACATTGGGTAATTGACTGTCATGAATCTACGTAAAAAAGTGTAAATTGAATTACTAAGTTTGGTAGATTGCAGACAAATGTGACAATATATGTTTATTCCTTCTTAATGTAATTTGAAAGTGGAAAACAGACTTGATTGCAAGCCGTATCTTTAAGTACAAAGTAAATAAAACATAAATGTATCTCTCAGTTTGTCTGACTTTCTAAAAGTCTTGCAATTAGGGAATTTGTTATAGGGATCTAGTTTTACCCCCTTACTCTTTTTTCATGTCTTTTCAAATCAGATCAAGTACCAATTAAAAATAATGAATTAAAAATTTCTTGACCTTTACTCAAATTTCACCTATTTCTATTTCTGTCAACATTTGAACACATTGTTGGAAATAATATTCTTTAAAATGAATGTTTGACTTCAATGGTTGAACAATTTGATAGTTTGATATTTTGAAGAATATTTGATCACCAGTATAACAAACAAATGTAACAAGCCTGAGATTTATCTGTAGTTATATTCATTATAACCATGTCCTTGTCAAGAATGATCAAGTGAAATTCTCTATCAGTCCTCTGATGAAAGAGCATTAAAACTTATATATTAGATACAAACCATCAAAAGAAGAATAATGATTTTTGCATCATTGCTTTCTAAGAAGTGGTTATTGAGTTTCATCTTCTGGTCTCCTTGTGGTATTTTATTGTAATCGAGATCTGTCATTTGATTCGGGTCTGTTTCTCTAGAAATCATGTTATTGATGGAACTAATTAGGAAAGATAACCTTTAGGGAATTGAGCATATATACTTAGCAGAATTTTCTGTCACGTTGTATTGATAAAAGCATGAGTTGTTTCCCTTTTCAGTAAAACATTAATTGAGATTGATTTTAGAACATACTTTAAAAATTTAAAAAAATATTGTGAGGTTTTCATTAATATGAATAATAGGACTGGAAGGGTATTGCAAGAAGATTTCTGAAATCTTGATACATATATGTGTATGCAGGTTTTTCTAAAATCACCATTACTATAGGTTGCATTTCTGTAAATATTGACAATGCAATTTCCCATAGGAACTCCTTTTACGGCTAAAACTGTACCGCTTTTACTATGAAGTTTTGAAAAAAATCTTATCCTAGAATTGAAAGTTCATATGCACCACAATTTTTTTTAAAGGTCAAAATATAGGGCTGTGCGGCATATTTTCAACGTTTATATGCCCTGAACTTCTCAGAGTTTAAACTTACACTAATTTTCGTAACTACCCCTACCTCGAATGAAAGGTTACCACAGATTTCAATGTAAGCAATATGCACATGTTTATGTCTTCTTTCCACTTAATACATCTAAACTATTTAAAGAAAAACACAACACAAACTTATGTTGTTGACTAGCTCGAGTACTGCATATTGTGAGCTGCCGATTTAATAAGACAAATGATCAATATAAACATATTATACACTATACAATGTGAAAACAATAACATCATTGTTCAACAAAAATATATACTCATCAATGTTGACCTTTTGTATTAGAATAACTGAATAAATGAATGTTTCGTGGCCGCCCAGGAAAAACCCTTTTAGGAAACCTGTGTCCTTTTGTCCATGCCAACGAAACTCTAAGTGTTGGACCTCACTTATCAAATGAGAAAAAGAAAAACATAATTTTGTTTGTAAATATCGAAATAGAAAAGAAAGCGAGTCATTAGGACTCAAGGGCTATGAAACGTTTTGGTACAAAAGTCTAAATACGATTACGTTTGTATAGCCAATCAACCTACATAAAAATCAATATATTTATCAAATTCAAAATTATGCAAATCTTTTTTCCTTAAAAAACCCTTAAAAATACGATGTTCACAGTACGAAGTACAGGCTAGAATTAACTATATAAAACAGTCACTTTACAACCTAATTTTTTGGCGCCAAAAATTCCTACGCCTACACGTACATGTATTACACATGCGCAAAAAGACAATCAATTCCCGTTATACTTATGTGCCTCGGGAATTTTTTAGTCTTCTTTCCACTTAATACATCTAAACTATTTAAAGAAAAACACAACACAAACTTATGTTGTTGACTAGCTCGAGTACTGCATAGAGCAACAAAGATAGAAAAATAAGAAAATAAATATACTACAAGCCTAAAGTTTTAGATACGGCTAACCTACTTTCTACAGAGTCGGCTACGTAGCCGTCTTTGCTTGAATCACTTTCCATCTACCATGGCGCTTCCAACACCTTTCATTGACACCTGAGTTTGCCGCCATAGTGGCACCAC
This sequence comes from Mytilus galloprovincialis, assembly GCF_965363235.1. Classification (NCBI taxonomy): domain Eukaryota; kingdom Metazoa; phylum Mollusca; class Bivalvia; order Mytilida; family Mytilidae; genus Mytilus; species Mytilus galloprovincialis. Next base: position 16,339,143 of record NC_134845.1, on the reverse strand, counting down.
CAGACCTAAGCGAATGCAACCCAAGATTCAATTCAGGTGCAACTAGTCTTAATCTCTTAATAACACACTCCCTAGTAGTAGTGTAACTAATAGGTTTGTTAATACTAATTAATGCACATTTTTTCTTACTTCTGTACAAAGGTCGAAATAAAAACATATCACTATCCAAAACTAATTCGGCTAAACTGACATATCTAAAAAACATAGCATAAGGACAAGCCAAAGTATGACCTTTACAAATTAAAATTTCATCACCTGATCTGTACTGATCAGTCTTACTTCGCCTAATCTTAATAACTAAATGCTCTTCTTTTACGAAAAAATCGTTACATCTAAGCTGACTTAACTCATTAAAACGTAAAAAAACACTGAAACCTAACAAAGTCATCAAAAGATCCCTAACTACCAGTAAATCTGTAGAAAAATGAAACACAGAACATAACCGAATTAAGATATCAGTAGTGACTGGGTCTTTCTTATTAACAACAGGTTTAGCAGTTCTTTTAGCTGATTCAACTAAACTTTCAACAAAAGAGTTATTTGTAGGGTCAATTTGACCACACATTTCATGTGCCCATTTAATTGAATAAACAGCAGATGATACCGTACTGTACGTTGATCCGGAATCTAACAAATTAGACAAATATAAAGCAATATGTATAGACGAGGCAGGCATTGAAATTAAACAATGTTTACTAACAAATTTTCCCACTTTAAAAAACCATAGTAATATTTTTTCACAGTACTGTCACTTCTTGATCCCAATAAATGTGTAGATAAGCTGGCAACCGAACTGTAAAAAGGGTGAGTTTCATCAATTCCACTATGTACCACGGCGTCACGTACAAACTGTTCTTGCTTTATTCCTGTGCAAAAGAAATACTACAATCAAAATCTGATTTTAAAAGCAATCATTGCAAAATTCGAAGGATTTACTCCAAAAATACCATTATTACCTCTACCTCTTACAATTAAATTTTTATTTGTAAGCCGCATTTTACTCTCAACAAAAGTGCAATTCGAATTGTGTAATAATGCCCAGAATGGAGCTGATTTCCAAAATGGAACAACAAGAGTACTGTCTGCGCTATCGTTGCATACTTTTCTAATGACCTTGGCTATCAAATTTGGCGGTGGCGCCAACCAGTTATTTTCTCCTTGTCAATTTTGCGTGAAAGCGTCAATAGCTTCAGTACCTTTGCACCAACATTTTGAATTAAACCTAAAACACTTGCTGTTATAATCAGTAGCAAATCTATCTATAGAATGTTTTCCCCAAATCTCATCAAGCATGTCAAACACCTCAAAATGAATTCCCCAATCATCACAATCTGAATATCTACTTAAATTATCAGCTATTGTGTTCTGTTCCCGAGGAACCAATTGTGTCTTAATACTTATATTATTTTCTGTGCACAATTCATTTAAATCGCAAGCAATCTCTTGAAGATCTAACTTTCTAGTACCGTTCTTAATTATGCTTGTAACGTTTTTATTATCAGTATTCAGTTGAACTGTATGATTTTTCAGCATTGTAACAGAACTTTTAACTACTCTACTTACTGCTTCAAGCTCTCTCCATGTAGAGCTTTTAACACTTTCAGATACCGACCAGTTACTAGTCACAGTTATCAAACTGTTATAAGGAACTTCTAGACCACAATCAGTCATTTTCATAATACAATCAGAGTCACAGACAGACTCTGTATAAGCTGGGACTACATATCCCCCAAAGCCGACATCTGATGCGTCAGTATACGCCACAAAATCACAAAAATCTGACTCATGCAGATTAAAACCCTTTCTATTGAACTTTCTTAAGTTCTTAAACCAAAAATATAGCTCTTCAATAGCTACAGAATTCAATACTACAAGCGAGTTCCAACTTGCTCTCATTATAAGACAATTGTACAATTCTCGAGTTCTAAGTCTACAAACGTTTCCCATTACAGACATCATTGATATTATCTGTCCAACAATACCAGCCACAAATCTAGCATTATACAAAAGCTTGCCTTTACCTACACTTTTCAATGTTTTGTCAATAACCGAAAGAAGTCTTTCGACTCTCTCCTCGGTAATGCTCAATTTTCCAAATTGCATTTCCCAAAATAACCCTATCCAAGTAATATTCTGTACAGGCAACCATATACATTTCTCTTCTGCTATTAAAAAACCATACTCTGTCAAACTTTCTCTTATAAAAGTGCTAACACGGTGTGCGCAATCGAAATTACTGTCTCCGCCCAAACCATCATCTAAGTACATTATGATTCTCAAACCTTGACTCCTCCAGTACTTAACAACTTCTTTTGTAAGTTTGGTAAATATATGACCAGCGCTAGCAATTCCAAAAGGAAAAACATTAAATACATAATATCTGGTTGTCCCTTCAAATTGCCCACTAAAACCTTAATACTTTCTGTGGTCTGGTAATATTTCTATGTGATGATAAGCACTTTTTAAATCAAAGCGAAACAGATAATTTTCTTTATTAAATAGTTGCTTGGCAACTGACCCATCTTCAAACTTAAATTTAAACTGATGTATGCACTCATTGATATGTCTGCAATCTAGAACCAATCTAGGTTTTGCTGATCTGTTATATGCTACCGTTAGCGGATTTACTACATACGGTATTTCGTGTACTTCTGAAATACACTTCTTATCTAATAATTTAGAAATTTCACCATTTACAAAAACAGAATTATCTAAAGATGATTTATTATTTCTGAGAACTGTCTGGAAGAGTTTTAAATGGTATACCATAGCCTTGCTTTATTACTTTTAAAATGTACTCACTTGTACCAGTCTCCTTCCATTTGTGTATTGCCTTATTTAATTTACCTACTGGTGACAAAACATTCACCTGTAAATTTAAATGACCAGACGTCTGGTCATTACTCTCGTCATACCTGACTGAACCGTTAACACAATTGACCATTGTTTCGTTTACCTCTTTGTGAGCAGAATTCAATAAACGACTCCCCCCTTCTAACTCAAAATTTGATTTATAACTCAAATCCCAAGCTAAATTACAACATTTATCAAAAATTTTACTTAACTTTGGTCGTTTCTTTTCAGGACACTCATTCTGCCAATGACCAGGCTTGTAACAATTATAACAAACACCAGGCTTCCTTGATACTGTCTGTCTATCTCCGCTTCCACTGGAACTCGCTGGTTTTACATAAGGCTCAGCGCGGGATCTCCTCTTTACTCTGTCTGCTTTGATCTTCCTTTCCGCTCTGTTTTGTGCTCTAAATATCTTTCTGTCATCTTCTGAATCGTCCGCCAAAGGATTTGCGGTATACTCCTGAACCAATTTCCATCCACATTCTGAAGAGTCTGCCATCTTTACTAATTTTTGGCGATAATTTAAAAGTTCAATACCTTCAGATATCTTCTGTTTAGCCCTCGCAGCAGATGGGTCTTTTGGCTCGATAACAGCTTCTGCTTCTTTCAACGCGACAGACACTTTCTGGTTGAACTTAAATTGATCTTCACAACTTTTCCTCTGAAATTTGTAACTGTCTGTTGATAACAGGTCATTGTGATTACGGTTGAACTGTGCGTCCGAACGTTCCTTTTGTTGTTGGTCATAAACTTGAAATTTAGTAGTAAATACACTGTCCAACTTAGATAAAAATTCATTCTGTGATCTATTTACTTCTTCACTAACGATACGCTTCACATTATTTTCTAAGTCATCCATAGCGTGACGGTGAACGGCACTCACAAAATACGATGTTCACAGTACGAAGTACAGGCTAGAATTAACTATATAAAACAGTCACTTTACAACCTAATTTTTTGGCGCCAAAAATTCCTACGCCTACACGTACATGTATTACACATGCGCAAAAAGACAATCAATTCCCGTTATACTTATGTGCCTCGGGAATTTTTTATTACTGGTAACATTCCCAAGTTCTGTCTCTGCGATATGGAACACAGGGAGCATAACTGGGAACCAGTATGTAAACAAAATTAATTTTCTATGAATATTCAATTACTCCCCAAAAGAGGCGTGTTTTGAGAAACAGCTGTATTTACAAAGTGCAACCTATATGTTGTTATTTCAAATTTTGTTTGGTGATTTCAAAATGGCAATTATGAATTCTCTCAACCATTACTGAATTTACAGTAAATTCCTGAATTACATTTATTAATAAAAAATTGAAAGCAATGGTTCGTGACTCCACATAGATTGTTGAATAGATATTCAGACTCTATATGATTTTTAACTGGATTTTTGTGTCTAAAATGTCGGTTATTGATTTGGGGATGTACGGCGGGCAGGCAGGCGGGCGGGCAGGCGTGCTGGCGGCAACCAAATGTTGTCCGTGCATTTACTCATGAAGCGTTCAACCAAACCTTTTAAAATTTTAATATGTTGTTACTGACAACAAAATGGAGGTCAAGTTCAATAATGATGATTTTGACTTTTACCGCTCAGGAGTTACGGTTCTTGAAAGTTTAAAAAATGTTGTGTCAGTGCATTTACTCATGAACCGTTCAACCAAACCTTTTAAAATTTTAATATGTTGTTACTGACAACATAACGGAGGTCAAGTTCAATAATGACGATTTTTACTTTTACCGTTCAGGAGTTACGGTTCTTGAAAGTTTAAAAAATGTTGTGTCCGTGCATTTACTTATGAACCAGTCAACCAAACCTTTTAAAATTTTAAAATGTTGTTACTGACAACAAAATGGAGGTCAAGTTCAATAATGACGATTTTGACTTTTACCGTTCAGGAGTTACGGTTCTTGAAAGTTTAAAAAATGTTGTCTCCGTGCATTTACTCATGAACCGTTCAACCAATCCTTTTAAAATTTTAATATGTTGTTACTGACAACAAAATGGAGGTCAAGTTCATTTTTTAGATATTTTCAAAATCCTAGGTAGGTGGACTTAGTAATTTTTTCTTACTTTATGCATTAAGGGCACACAGTTTGTCCTGCTAGAGGGTCATTTTCTATCTAGTTTATATGTTGTTATTGTTGACAACATGGAAGTCAAGTTTGATATTGATAATCATAAATTTTACCTATTAGGAGTTTTGGTCCTTGTAATATTGATAAAGGCCAGAACACAAATAAATGCTAAAGAATCCGGTTTACTGTCATTTTGACAGCTCTTGTTATAATGCCCCATTTATGGGCATTATGTTTTCTGGTCTGTGCATCCATCCGTCTGTTTGTTCATTTGTCCGTCTGTTCGTTTGAACATAGAAAATGATAATGCGAAGTTAAGGTTAAAGTTTTTGGTTAAAGTTTTTGGTCAAGGTAGTATTTGATGAAGTTGAAGTCCAATCAACTTGAAACTTAGTAACATGTTCTCTATGATATGATCTTTCTAATTTTAATGCCAAATTAGAGATTTTATCCAACTTTCCCAGTCCACTGAACATAGAAAATGATAGTGCAGATGGGCATCCATGTACTTGGGACACATTCTTGTTTTACTTCTAATAAAAAAAATTGAGCTGATCAGTAACAGAATATCTCTATAATCATTTTTCAATTGATGATTAACTACTTATATGATGTGAATTGGTACGCCATATTTTGCCAAGAGTACGTGACAATCAAAACACGGTCTAGCTGACATTAACCCGTTCTGCGGACAAAGAGTGTATCATCTGCTCTCTTTTGTAATAACTTCCTTATATTATCTCTTTAAACCCTCCGTTAAGCCATTAGACACATGTTGTTGCTCAGTAATTGGCGACAATTCTTCCTGATTTAATTGTTTTCTGAATGATTTTCATCTTTTGGATATTTAGTGAACAGAGATAGTGGTATAAATCAGTAAAGTCTCATTCCCAGAATTATTCTTACTTCCTGTAACTTAGTATTTTTTTCTAATTTTATATCTTAGGAAACACTTGTTAATGTTCAAGCTTTAATAACATGCAATTTAGGTTGTTATGCAATGACTTGAATGTACAAATTTGTTTGTGGAGCCTTTTTTTGCTGGGTTGCATAAAGTGCAATACTGACTTGTTGTACAGTTAAATTATTTCTCAGCCCAGATCCTTGGAACATCAAAGAATGTTCACAATAAATATCATCCTGAATTGGATTGCTAAGGTGGATTACATTAGATGAGAATCTCACAAATCACAAAGTACTTGAAACCTAAGGGTGGCTGGGGTATTCACGAAGTACTTGAAACCTAAGGGTGGCTGGGGTATTCACAAAGTACTTGAAACCTAAGGGTGGCTGGGGTATTCACAAAGTACTTGAAACCTAAGGGTGGCTGGGGTATTCACAAAGTACTTGAAACCTAAGGGTGGCTGGGGTATTCACAAAGTACTTGAAACCTAAGGGTGGCTGGGGTATTCACGAAGTACTTGAAACCTAAGGGTGGCTGGGGTATTGAATATGATTTTGTTAGTCTTCTTCCACCACACAGTGAAATCCTAGCCATAGTATGGTGTCTGTTTGGTTGTTGTGGAAGTACACATGATAATCACAGTAAAGTCTGGCTAGAATGGGCACATTTAATCTGATGCCCATGTCTTGTTATTCCAGTGAAAATAAGGGCTCTAATCTTACACAGTCCTGTATCAAGCTTAAATGTGGTTTTAGTTCAGAATTATTCAACTTTTTGCTTCTTGCCATACTATGTAAATATGTCTATATAAATACAAAAATATACTATTATAATTATAATCTTTTATTTCATCTGATATAAAATATAAAAAAAGACTCATTAAAAAAAATAGTTTCTTTTGTTCTGAAAAAGATTGTCTGGATCGAGTCTATCTTTCCCTTTGTTATATTTTTATACGACCGCAAAATTTGAAAAATTTTTCGTCGTATATTGCTATCACGTTGGCGTCGGCGTCGTCGTCGTCGTCGTCGTCGTCGTCGTCGTCGTCGTCGTCGTCGTCGTCGTCGTCGTCCTGCGTCCGAATACTTTTAGTTTTCGCACTCTAACTTTAGTAAAAGTGAATGGAAATCTATGAAATTTTAACACAAGGTTTATGACCACAAAAGGAAGGTTGGTATTGATTTTGGGAGTTTTGGTCCCAACATTTTAGGAATTAGGGGCCAAAAAGGGCCCAAATAAGCATTTTCTTGGTTTTCGCACTATAACTTTAGTTTAAGTTAATAGAAATCTATGAAATTTTGACACAAGGTTTATGACCACAAAAGAACGGTTTGGATTGATTTTGGGAGTTTTGGTTTCAACAGTTTAGGAATTAGGGGCCAAAAAAGGGCCCAAATAAGCATTATTCTTGGTTTTCGCACAATAACTTTAGTTTAAGTAAATAGAAATCAATGAAATTTTGACACAATGTTAATGACTACAAAAGGAAGGTTGGTATTGATTTTGGGAGTTTAGGTCCCAACAGTTTAGGAATTAGGGGCCAAAAAGGGACCCAAATAAGCATTTTTCTTGGTTTTCGCACCATAACGTTAGTATAAGTAAATAGAAATCTATGAAATTTAAACACAAGGTTTATGACCATAAAAGGAAGGTTGGTATTGATTTTGGGAGTTTTGGTCCCAACAGAATAAGGGGCCCAAAGGGTCCAAAATTAAACTTTGTTTGATTTCATCAAAATTGAATAATTGGGGTTCTTTGATATGCCGAATCTAACTGTCATGACTGTGTATGTAGATTCTTAACCTTTGGTCCCCTTTTCAAATTGGTCTACATTAAGGTCCAAAGGGTCCAAAATTAAACTTAGTTTGATTTTGACAAAAAATGAATCAGTTAGGTTCTTTGATATGCTGAATCTAAAAATGTACTTAGATTCTTGATTATTGGCCCAGTTTTCAAGTTGGTCCAAATCGGGGTCCAAAATTAAACTTTGTTTGATTTCATCAAAAATTGAATAAATGGGGTTCTTTGATATACCAAATCTAACTGTGTATGTAGATTCTTCATTGTTGGTCCTGTTTTCAAATTGGTCTACACTAAAGTCCAAAGGGTCCAAAATTAAACTTAGTCTGATTTTAACAAAAATTGAAATCTTGGGGTTCTTTGATATGCTGAATCCAAAAATGTACTTTGATTTTTTATTATGGGCCCAGTTTTCAAGTTGGTCCAAATCAGGATCCAAATTATTATATTAAGTATTGTGCAATAGCAAGTCTTTTCAATTGCACAGTATTGCGCAATGGCAAGAAATATCTAATTGCACAATATTGTGAAATAGCAATTTTTTTTTTAATTAGAGTTATCTTTCTTTGTCCAGAATAGTAAGCAAGAAATATCTAATTGCAAAATATTGTGCAATAGCAAGATTTTTTTTAATTGGAGTTATCTTTCTTTGTCCAGAATCAACTTAAATCTTTGTTATATACAATATACAATGTGTATTCACTTTTTACTACCAACTGATAAATTAAAATAATCTTTACCATTCAGTGATAACAAGCAGTTTTTTTACATCTTAATATTTTATGATGTATTTAAATGAGTAGTTATTGTTGCAAACTCCATTAGAAATTTTAATTGAGATTAGTTTTGGAATAAGGGAAAGGGGAATGTGATTAAAAAAATTGGGTTCAATTTTTCTCATTTGAAATTTCATAAATAAAAAAGAAAATTTCTTCAAACATTTTTTTGAGAGGATTAATATTCAACAACATAGTGAATTGCTCTAAGAGAAAACAAAAATTTTAAGTTCATTAGAACACATTCATTCTGTGTCAGAAACCTATGCTGTGTCAACTATTTAATCACAATCCAAATTTAGAGCTGAATCCAGCTTGAATGTTGTGTCCATACTTGCCCCAACTGTTCAGGGTTCAACCTCTGCGGTCGTATAAAGCTACGCCCTGCGGAGCATCTGGTTGCTTTATATTTCAGTAATACAAACATAATTTCCTTATTCAATAAAAGTACATTTATTATCCATAAATATAAAAGAATCATTGACTCTTGTCTTTTGTCCAAATTGGTCAGTAAACCTTTGTTATGAGAATATCAGTCTGTTTAACATATCAATAATAATCATATTAGTTTTATCCCTATTATTTATAACTTTTATCTTTTATGATACCATTGTTATAAGAGAGATAAGATTATACTAATTGTGTCCTCATAATACAAATTATTCAAAAGAATACCATATTCCCTGTTCACAAGGACTTTAGTTCAGGAGAATGGCAAATATCAGAAATGATCACAGTAAGTTAAAAAAAGATTGTTTTCCCCAGGAGATATACATGATATATAGAATAAGTTGTTTTCATGAACTATTTTTTTCTCTCAGTTAATTGAACTGAATTAATGGGAAAAGAATATTTGAAGAAAATATTTATTTCAGGAGTTTATATGAGAGGATGGCTCTGGATTATGTCCCCTCATTACTCTGTACCCCTATACACTGTCACACTTAAAAAGGATTTTGTTTTTAATTTGCAACTTTTTGTAAAGTCAGCAAAAAAGTTTAGAATTGATGGACCAATAATCTTATAAAAAGACCAAACATAAACTCTGGTCAATCCTCTACAAAGATTGGGTGTTTAATCTATGTGTCACATACTCTAATCAAGAGTGAGAGAGAATTAGAAATAATTAAAAGGAAGTTCAATTTTAAGACATTTTAGAGAAAGAGAATTGTAGGAATTGTTTAATAGGCATATATTACACATGTTATAACAGCACATGGTTTTGAAATAAGTTTATGTTTTTAAATCTCATTTTCAACTGGAAAATTGAAAATGCTGTTAAAGTACAAATAAATGAACAGTTTGGAATAAATTTTCTGCTTAGAAAAGGATAAAAAATCATGTGGGATTGTTGTAAATTGTATCTGTTGCATACTAAATGGTTCTAAATGTTCATTTCCGTACAATTATTGCTTATTTAGCCTGTTCAGCAAAACTTTTCAGTATGTGTTTCTAGTTCCTTTAATTTGGTTTAATGATGAGTATCAATGTTTTCCCTGATATTGAATCCTAATCTGTGTAAAAATCGACAGTTCATGTTGCTTCAACGATTTTGCAATTTCCAGGATGTTGTCGTAACATTTAATATATTATGTGATTAAAACCCTCTCTATGCAATAAACTAAGATCTAGAAGGATTAATTTGACTTCAGTTGTGTAACATCTCATTCAAATGGCAGCGTCCTGAATAAAGACTTTTTTCAACACTCTTTTTTTAAGAGTGTTCCCTGAGGAATCTGAGTCATAACTGTGATTTAATGTCCCTATCACAGTTGTATTATTGATGCAATATCCTGTGTTAAAACTATTTCAAGCCTCATTTATTAGGATTCATGTGTGAGAGAGTTAAAGATATTGCCAAAACTTTTTTTCTTATCTCATTACCACATCTTACAATTCCTATTGCTTCCTCTTTTGATAGAATCGTAAAATGCTTTTTTTTCGTTTTTTAATAACAATTTGATCGTCCTTATTGGATGAACAAGTTGTTGTGTTACTTGGTAAGATGCTTAAAGACATTTAATAATTCCTGTCAAGTAGGCACGCTGGTTTTATAAAATCATGTTAAGGTATTCTTACTACAAAGGAAACCAAAAGACTTTACGAGATTCTCAGCCATTTGAATTCTTAAAAAAGAAGCCATAACCATACTATTTATAGGAGACTGATAGCTGCTAGTGATTTTATACTCAAAGATTAACCAACTTTTCGTATAATTAGGTCAGTTGTGTTAAGGTTCTTCATATACTTTAAATGCATATTTTTTTTCCATTGAATAAAGTTTTTAAAATGATATGAAACTTCATTTTAGTAAAAAAAATAAGTACAAACGTAAAGGTTCAAAAAGGTTTGTCAAATATAGTGTTTTGTTTATCTTTATGAAAATATATAAAACAAATTAACCTGTTGTAAAAAACAAAAAAAAAGTTATGCTTCTTATCTATACCAAGTTTTGAAAATAAAGTGTTGTTTTATATGATATAATATATTTGTACATACATCCAAAAATTGTTTTCTGTTCTTAAACTTTAGTTTGCCTCAACCAAATGTTAAAAACTTATACACAATGCTAATTAGCACAAAACACAGGTCAAGATTGAATTTTGGTGGCATCACTTTCACCATTCTAGAGTTATGCCCTTTTACAAATGGAAAAAATTTTCGTTCCAATTTTCTAACTTTAGTTTCTCTCAACCAAATGATATGAAACTTATACACATGTTCACAGATAGAGTTTGAATTTTGTAGATGTCTATTATATCTTTCAAGAGTTATGCCCCTTTACAAAAGGAAAAATTGCTGATTTTTTCTGTTCTGTTCTCACTTTTAGTTTGCTTCAACAAATGTCATGAAACTTATACACATCTAAGCTTATTACTATAAAACACAGATCAAGTTTGAATTTTGGTGGCGTTATTTTTACCATTCTAGGGTTATGCCCCTTTACAAATCAAAAAATTACTGATTTTTTCTTTTCTGTTCTCCAACTTGAATTTTTCTCAACTAATGTTATGAAATTAAATTAGTTATACGGTTAACTACTGACCCCCTTAGTGACGGACCATAGGAAGGTGAATAAAATCCATAGGGGATTCGGCCTCCGGCCTCACCCCCTATGCATTTTACTAACCCTTTATGGATCCGTACAGGGTCAGTAGCGAACCATATAACTTATATTATGGACACATTCCCCATTTATTTCATAATGCCTTACTTGTGTGTTATTCGATCCATATATTAAGCATTGATGTACTTTACTACTAATGTCTAGATTATTCTTTGTACTTTTAAAGTAACTGCACAATTCGGACTAATTAGTTGCATCAGGAAATATGAAGTTTACTCAAATGAGATGTTTTGAGATACTGATATTTGATTTATAGGTCTATAAATGGAAAAGTTATGTTATATTTTTCTGAAATGATATCTGTTAGATTTTGACAAGTTTTATGTGACCTGTTGTCTGGTTCCTTGGCAAATGTTTGATTAACTTTCAAATAATCTCAAAACTTGGATACATTTGATTAATTGAATTATGTTTATTAAAGATTCGTCAGTCAATCTGTAGACATTTGTGCAATAAAAAAATGTTATTTCTGGAAATAGATATTGGTAGATGAGTTAATTATTGTGACTTTTGTAAACCGAGATACCAGATCGGAGAAGATCAGAAATACATTGATAGCTTTTAAGGCAATTTTTCTTGCTTAATATTTCTTATTTTTCAAAAGATTAATGCATATAGCTTCCTACATAAAAGATAGAGAAACAATAATTCAGCCCAATAGTACATTTTGCCATAAGATTCAGGCATTTTCTGAAGAAATCAAAATCTGTGGTATCTTTTTAATGACTGACAAATCCAGTTTGTATACCAGTTCAGAAAAGGGAAACTGAGCTATCTTTGCATAAGCAGTGCAAAATTTGAAAATTTAATTTACTCAAAGAGATGTTGATTTTATTTAAAACTATTTAAATCAGAATTTTAAAAGCATTGGCTATTAATTCGTAATAGATTTGATATAATTATTACTGTTTCCTAGATATTTTTATTTTTTGGTAAATTTAGTATTTTGCCATAAGATTCTGTATGTGCCTGGTCCTAAGTCAGGAGCCTGTAATTCAGTTGTTGTTTCACAGTTTATTATGACGTCCATTATCACTGAACTAGTATACAGTTTTGTTAAGGGCCAGCTGAAGCACACCTCTGAGTGCAGGAGTTTCTCGCTGCATTGAAGACCCATTGGTGGCCTTCAGCTGTTGTCTGTTCTATGTTATTGTTGTCTGTTCTATGTTATAAGGAATGATATCTTTAGATTATAATTGTTAATGTTATAAATGAGCTGGTTTTCAACCAAAGTGTAGCTTGATTTTATGCCAATGTCAGGATTCTATCAGTGTGGGAAATTATCCTCAATAAAACTCAACAATGGGAATCAGTAAAAACACAAAGCAAATAGAAATGTTGTGTTTGTGATTTATGTGCCATTTGTTTAACAAGAAAGCCACATTATTGTCCTTGTCAGTACAGTTTATGGATGGGAATGTGCGTTTAGAGAAATGGGATGTTATTTTATGGGAATCATCGTGTTCTGTAGAGATGAGGGATTGTATTGCTGATTTACTCCAAGGCTCTCAAAAGATTCCTCTAAATCAATATCTAAATCTAGTGGCCTTTTGAACTGGTTTTCTTTTACTGGTTTTCAAACAACATTCCTCTTATTGCGTTCTTACAATAAAACATAAGGATATTATTATCCTCATACAGTAGGACTGATTTGGCTGTAAACTGTAAAACAATAATGTGTGAGGCTGGCTGTCAAACAGTTACAAATTTTAGATAGAAATCAATTGGTCCAGTTGAAATATGAAGACAATGTTGTGGCATTATCAAATAAAATTGTTGTTTTCACATTTTTCCCACTTTAAATTCTGGTTAAGACTTAAATTTTACTTTCTATTTTTTGAAGGGATGTCCAAAAAAGATGCTGGGTAAAGCATTTATTTAATTACCAAATTCCATGATTTTATAAATTGCATATGTAAATTGAAAAGTTGCTCTTGAATACTAATAATTTCTTTACATATCAAAATGATAAAAATTGACAGTGATACATTATGTTAATAATTTATGGTAATTTTTTAAGGATTTATGATTATGCGTTTTTATCTTAATTAACGATATTACAAATTTTATGCTGAAAAGTCAACGTAATGAAACCTTTTGCCTGACTTGCTGCTGTATTTATTGTGTAATATGCCAGAACTATTCGTGATTTGTATCAATTCATTTAAAAAAATCGTAAGAATAAAGATTCAAAATGCTATAATGCTGAAACTTGTCATTAAGTAATTCCAAATTGTTCAGAACCAACATTACATAACTAGCAATTTAATCAAAATTCAATTTTATGTGCATTATATATATGAATATATTTTTCACTAAAATTACCAGCTCCCACTGGATGTAATAAAAGCTCTCTCTCAAAACATCAGTACTTGGAATAATGTATTTACTCTATAAGGAGTCGTTGTTTAACAATTGTTATTTTGTAGATTAAGGGATGGATTGCTGATGAAACTGACAGATATATACATTTTTTGGTATTTTTTTTATTAACAGGGAAAGCTGCTTTTTTAAGAAGTAAGGAATTGATAAATTCATTTTGATGATAAAATTGGTGTAAAACAATTAGGTTATTGTTTCGAACAAAATTGAATATTGAAGTTAGTGTACCGTTAAATCTTTGTATTCTTAAAGGGGCACTAGCTACGAGATATATAAAAAATCTAAAGTTTAATTTTTTTCTGTTCAATCAATAATGAAAGTAAAATAGTGAAATAACAATTCGCTTTTTGCAGCCAAATCGGTTCAATTTTGTCAAATTAGGCTAGGAAACATTGATAATTAGTTATTCACTTGCAAGTGAATGAGTTGACCTCTTTAAATCCGTATTCATGTGAACTTTAATTTAACCCCTAGCTAGAGATTGACAACGCATACATTGTACGTGTACTGGTTATTTAAAGAAAAAGAATGTCAATAATGAAAGTGAAACTACGGTAAATCATTTGATTACTAATTCGATGCACATAAAATCATTCTTATACGGTTAAAAACAATGAGAAACATCTATTTTTAATCTATAAAATAAAATCAAACAGACCTATAAAAATCCAATTGCACGTGTTGGTTTATTCTATTCATATCTTTATTTATGTTTACATTGCTTATATGGTCACCTGAGGTCAAGTCGATAGGTAATTAGATGGCGTCTGGACTAAAATACACACGAAACGAATCTATATATTATCTACCCCATGCTCTGTAAACCGTTTATTTTAGATTTTTGATAGTTTGGATTAATGTTTTACATTGTTATAATCAAATATGAGAATTTGAGTCAAATCAGTGACCATGAATTTGACAGCTAGTGCCCCTTTAAATATAACCTCTATTTTGTTGATTTGAAATAAATGTGTGCAGTTAGTTGAATGAACTTTCATGTGTTTTGCTCATATTTGAAGGCTGTACTGTGACCTATAGTTTTTTTTTTAAATAATATATGTTTCTGTGTCATTTGGTCTGTTATGGAGAGTTGTCTCATTGGCAATCATACCACATCTTCTTGTTTCTATATCTACAAATATGGAATAAAAAAGGGCTAAGCCCAACAAAGCAATAAAAGTTTCATTTTCCATTTTTATAGTTTGTGTAAACATTGTGCAATGAAAGAACACTGTGTCTGAATTTTTTCAGAGACATCTTATAAAGTACCTTTCACAAAAGAGGCATTAAAAAATCCATTTTCTACTTGAAGATTGATGCAAATATTTACAAAGAGAAAAGTTGAAATATTGTTTTCAAAAGATTAAAAGCTAGACTTATTTATCTTGTGTATCTCAGGTTTTAAATATCCGTCTTAAGTATCAGAAATGTAATGATCAATTGAATTTTACTGTAATTAACTTCTTAAGGAAAAAAAACTACGACGCAGCAATTTCCCGAACACTGATTTGTAACATCTTTGAAAATAGAGAAACAATATTATTGTTGTTAGACATAAACCATATACAGTAAATTAGCGATTCCATGACAGAAAAAACAAGCCGGGATCATAGTAAATGTTGTGAATGGAGACAAATGAAGTATGTCCAGTTAGCTTCTGTAATTAGATTTCGTATAGTTACATTCTTTAGCCACAAATAATTGAATTTGTCAAACAAAAATGACATGAATCAGTGTTATTGACCATTAGAAATCCTTCCGGAGGTGAGGAATGCTGAAGTTGTTTTAGTCATGCTTAGTGATTTGTTAAGTTGATTGTATTTGATGTCAATATCATACCTTTTGTATAAAACTAGAAATCATTGTCTGAATTTTTACGCTGTATAAATCAACAGATGGTTCAGAGTTGTTTCTTCAGTCCTAACGTAACGGTACCCAAATTGCACCTATTCATCAAAAATAGCAGCGAAAATCTAACAAGATTTCCTAGAGACTAAAAAAATGGTATTTTTATGATTTGATACTATGCACGTCTTTCAACATAGGTAAAAATATTTAGATATACACAAAACGTTCACAATATTTATCAACAGATGAAGTGTTTACTGAAAAAGCAAAATGTACTGAAATGTCGCAGGCGACGTCATCAAAACGTCATCTTTTTAAAATTAACAAATACAATACGTTTCAAGTATCCATTTCTTAAAAAATGAAGAGTAAGCATGGACAAATATCCAATTGTTCAAAATATTTGAAAAAAATAAACAAAAGCTCTGTTATTCGACTTTTGACGATGCGAATTTAAGCATGGATGCAATTTGGGTACTCCTCATTACAGAATCTGGGATGGTTTGGAGGTAAGTTCAGACCAATTTTTCTATGATTCCTTATGGATTGAAAATCAAATTGGTGTACCTTTATAATAAAGAGAATACGGCTACAAAATAAACACAAAATGGAAATTTTTGTCTTGATCATAAAAAAACTTAGTTGAAAAAACTGTCAAAATAGGTGCAATTTAGGTACCGTCACGTTAGAGATGTTATTGAGTGAAAAAATAATACACTAACTTAATATACATTGTAAAATGATTTATTGAACAATGGTAAACTTTATCCAGTCAAAAGATGTAAAACTTCAGGGAAAAGGATTTTTGTTAAGAACTGTTATATGAGTTTATTTGATCTCGGTATTCTTCTGTACAGCAGGAAGACCCTTGCCAAAATGGGGATTCCATTTCAAGCAGGAAGACCCTTGCAACATTGGGGAATCTAGTTTGCTATGTTGGATGTATGATTTTGATCCATGTCCTGTCAGATTGGGGATGCAAAATCCAATGCCTCATGTAGAGAGAGGACCTGTGACCTTCACTGCATACTAAGAACCCTTACAACAACTCTTTTGGGACATTCCTCTAGTTAAATCAGTACCTAATAAAAATAAAAAATTCATCTATTCCTCTAGTTAAATCAGTACCTAATAAAAAATTCATCTATTCCTCTAGTTAAATCAGTGCCTTTAATCTATTCCTCTAGTTGAATCAGTGATTTTAATATATTTCTTTAGTTGAATCAGTGCCTTTAGTCTATTCCTTCAGTTGAATCAGTGACTTCAATCTATTTCTCTAGTTGAGTCGGTTTTTGAAATCTATTTTTCTATTTGAATCAGTGACTTATATCTATTCCTTCAGTTGAATCAGTGACTTCAATCTATTTCTCTAGTTGAGTCGGTTTTTGAAATCTATTTTTGTATTTGAATCTGTGACTTTAATCTATTTCTCTAGATGAATCAGTGATTTTAAATTATTCACTTTTTTGAATCAGTGACTTTAATCTATTTCTCTAGATGATTCAATGACTTTGATCTATTTCTGTAGATGAATCAGTCAGTGACAATACATAATTTCATTAGTTGAGTCAGTTTCTTAAATCTATTTCCTTATTTGAAACAGTGATTTTAATATATAAATTCATTAGTTGAGTCAGTGACATTACTTAATTTCAATAGTTGAGTCAGGTACATTACTTATTATAATTAATTTCAATAGTTGAGTCATTGAATCAGTGACTTTTATCTATCTTTTTCACTAGTTGAGTTAGTGACTAGTTACTAAAATTTAAGAAATGATATTCAAACTTCTCAAAATAATAATTAATGCATTATAAATGTCTTTTTAATGTAAAACTTTTTCCTGAGATGTTATGACAATTCAAGTCATCGATTTAAAGAAAATCATGACTAGTTTTAGAGAAATTTATCTAATCAGTGTAAAACTGAAGAGATTTAATAGTTATCCCATAAGGACGCGGTGTGTCAGTGTAAGATCATCCCGATGGCCGGAGGCCAGAGGGTGATCTTACACTGACACATCAAGTCCGAATGGGATAACTATTTTACATCCCAGCTGATTAAGAATATACGAAAAACCATTTACAATTCATAAAATCTAGTTTAGAACGCCACACAACCATTATAATATACTTTATATATTACTATATGATGTATACCCTTTATGACCCCCAAACACGATGAGTAGATATCAAATAATGTCAACTCGCCCCACTGGCCAATCGGCCCATACTATATCGCCACTTTATGAAAAAATCGCCCCACTCTTGTAACCGACTCGCCCAACTTTGAAAAAGTGTAAAATCAAATTGAACAATCAGTCTGACAACTCATTTATTTAACGAAAAGGGTTTAAACCCCACTGAGTAAAGGTCTGCCAACTCGCCCCAGTTATAAAAATATCTTGCTTCCTTTAAGTATGTTAAATTTCTGATAGTTCGTATCCAGTCGTCCTGGTGTAGTGTTATGTGTCGTGGCTTAATATGCTAAAGGTCTTGAGTTCGAACCCTAGCATATACACTGGATTTTTTCTACGTGAATTTTGATAGATAGTCTTCTCCGTATAATTAATTATAAGTTTTATACTGGATTTGTCATTCCCGCCAAAATGTTACAGAACAAAGGAAAGCATGCACAACAAAGAAACTTAAACTGGGGTGATCTGGTAGGGGTGATCCGGCTCAGATCACCCCACTTAGAACAAAGGAGCTGGGATGTAATTCAGAAGATCTCCATTCATGATGCATTAAAAATTCTAATGCTTAATTACCTTGAAGTCTTTTGAGATTTAGATAAAAGAAGGAATTTAATTGAATAATAATGGTATAGTGTGACTACCTGAAGATCTTGTCAAGTGAAACCATAACAAATGGTAGGTATAAAGATATACTGTAGAAATCAAAACAGAATTAGCACTTATACTACCTGTAACATAGATAAATAAGAAATCATAACGAGCAATACCATATCAAAGAAAGCTACAAGTACTTCATGGCACATCCTGTAGATATCTGTTATAGAATCAAACCTTTTACTATCATTGTTTTATTGGAAAACTGATTAAATCACTAATTAAATGAACTGTTTAAATATTATTATCCACAACTTTGATTCTATTATGACGAAAATTAACACTAGTATATTAATTGAAGGTTTATCGAGGTACAGCAGTGTCGGGAACTCTTATAGAAGTAATCTACCGGCTCGTTATTGGATAAATTGATCTTCTACGATTGTCTGAATGAAAACAATCCAATGATTTTGTATGTTTATTCATAAAACATGGAAAATTTAAAAGAAGGGACATATTCAATTTGTTTTGTGCGCGAATAGAAGTTCTCTATGACAAATGTGAGATGAATGGATAGAACAAAATGAATTACGTTAAAAGAAATGGATTTCATTGCTATGCACTGATTGATATATGGCTTTTTGTTTTAAATTTTGTACGGTTCTTCAAGTGATCAAGAGGAAATTGATCGCAGAATCAGATTTCTTTAATCAGGAATTAACTTTCCAAGAAATATTATCTTAAGCTCAAAATGCAATTCTGAATCAAATACTTAAAGTTTTGTCATTGATAAATTCATAATTAAATGTTTGCTTCATTTTTCTGATTGAATGATAAATTAAAGTTACAATCATTGCTGTTGGTCTAAGGGTTCTTATATAATTGCTGTACTATTTGGAAACAGAACTGTTGCTTTGGGATGTCTATATTGTGTAAAGTTGATCAAGTTATTAATCAAGAAAGTTTATAAATAGAAAAAAATAACAGAAAAAATAAACTGAATCTTTTACATATTGTTTAACTAACAAAAAGTAAGTGTTTCTTCTATGAATAAATATAAGACAAATAAAGATATAAAAAAGCAATCATGTGAAATTAGGAAGTTGAATTGAGCCAGTACTCACTCGTTAGATAGCCCTTGAAATTGACATTCGTATGATGAAGTGACATATCAATATTCAGTTGGTAATATTTGGTGAAGACCGAGAAAACTTCTGTGTGATTGGAAATAAAACGTGACAGTCCTGGAAATATTGTCTGGAAACACAACCGTAAATAATAAATGGATTTTAATGTAGAAAATTATCTGGCTTGTGTCATCAAAGAAATGGAGAATTTAAATACGTCAGTTTGAAACTAAAACAAATGATTTTTTGTCTATTGGAAGGTTGATAAAAACCAATTAATATTAATTTATATAATATGATAAGACATTCTTGTTTCAGTATAATATAACTTTTTATGGATAAATAGCAAAAAGTCTTGCATTTCTTAAAAGATGTTTGTGTCGGTTGCAATTAAAATTTAGAATTAAAGAAATAAGAATTAGTAAAAAGAACAATTTTAGTAAATAATTTCATGCACATGTAAAAGTTCATTATCCGAAGAAATTATGTAAAACAAAAGGAAAAGTAGACTATTTAGTGTATTAGTGGGACACGAGGGATTACTGAACAGTTTTACAGTAATACATGTGTTGTACCAAGTAACAGTATAACATCATATCTATGGAGAAATTATTTTAATCAACTATTCTGAACTGTAATTAACAGACACTCCTGCTTTCAAATTTTTCATTTAAATTACATGGAAAATATTCATGTCAAAAGGTACGATTTGAATTTATAGACTTATAGAGTTGAATGTTATAGTCATGCATTGGTTATTGGACATATCTTCAGATGTCAT
Source organism: Mytilus galloprovincialis (assembly GCF_965363235.1). Classification (NCBI taxonomy): domain Eukaryota; kingdom Metazoa; phylum Mollusca; class Bivalvia; order Mytilida; family Mytilidae; genus Mytilus; species Mytilus galloprovincialis. Next base: position 16,318,666 of record NC_134845.1, on the reverse strand, counting down.
CTTGCATCTTTTAAAAAAATTTGCCAAACTGTCTCGTCGTCTTACTACTGTAGATGATTGTTTATGGAAATCAGCTCTTTTTGAATAACAATGTTTGTATTATGGAATCTAGTGATTAAGCATAAAAGGAATGTATTCCGATTAGGACAATAATAGTAAAACACAAATATTTTTGCTCAAGTGAAAAGTTATAACAATGATTCGTGACTACAATTTACGGAAACAACATAAAATAAACGAACTTTGTCATTACAATTGGATAAAAAGAAGCTTTGATCCCAATATGGTCTGTTCACATAGAAAGCGAACTAGAAAATTTAACTTTAACTTATATGGAACGTTACACAGACGATTGAACAGATTTGAAAAGACATGGACGTTTCATCATAATCCCTTGCCAGGTAGGATGGAAAATGTTGTCACAAATTATCTTTTTGAATCTAGAGATGAGTGCCGTATAGAACAGAAATTAATGTTCTATACAAATCATTGAACAATCATTTGTTTTAACGACTAAAGAAAAAGTAATAAATAATTTACAGGTGAACTCTCCGTACGAACTTGGAAGTACTATATTGACGTCAACGAAATAAGACAACAATAAAAACATGTTCTAACTTAAATAATCATAGTAGGTATATTAATTTCAAATAATTAAACTTGCTAATCATGTAAGCTTTATTTTCATGAGCATATAACTGATTTGCAAATTACAAAATTTATCAGGAATGTATTTGATAATTCAAGAAAAGTTTTTGTTAGTTTACATTTGAGAAACATATGTTGACAAAAGGAAAAAACTACAAAATCAAGAATTATTCAGGACTCGAATTAAAATTAATTAAAATTCTAGCAAGATAAATCTTGAGTTAACATTTCTGATGTGTGCTACATCTACCTGTGTTAAAAGTATGGCAAAATTATTCTTGAGATTACATCTCTGATGTGTGCTGGATCTTCCTGTGTTAATTAAAAGTTTGACAAATTTATTCTTGAGATAACATCATTGATGTGTGTTAAATCTTCCTGTGTTAAAAATATTGCAAATTTATTCTTGATTTAGCATTTCTGATGTGCTAAATCTTTCTGTATTGAAATTATAGCAAATTTATTCTCGAAATAAAATGTCTACTCCGATAGGTCTTTAAGTTTTGCTTTTTTGCTTTCAATGAGTTTGTGGTTTGAAATAAAATATAATTTGGTAACGAATATCCCCTCTACATTTGGATTATATGAAATTAATAGACCTTCAAGTAATAGGTCTACTCTTATCTAGAACATCTCTCAGTTCACCCACAGTTAGTGGCTAGATTGGTTCAGCCTTGATTGTTCTGTGTAGATTCCTCTTTATTAGGATTTGCTTGTCTTTTTATACGCCCGTCAAAATTTTGATGGGACGTATTATGTTATACAAATGTCCGGTGTCCGTCCGTCTGTCCGTCTGTCTGTCCGTCTGTCTGTCCGGCGTAAACATGTTGCACCGTAACTTGAGAACGACTTATCCAAATTTCATGAAACTTAATATAGTTGTTTCTTATGATGGTCAAATGATCTGTATACTTTTTGGTGAAAATAAGATTTAAACTTTTTGAGTTACGGCACTTTTTAACTAAAACAGGTGTGTGTTTTTTTCACATGTCACACTGTATCTCAAAAACGATTCTTGATTATGGCTTAAAACTTTAAACACTTCTTAGTTATATTAATCTCAATATCTGTATACTTTTTGGTGATGATTCAAAATTTCATTTTTGAGTTATTGAGTATTTTGTAAAAAAGGGGGAGGGGATTTTTACATGTCGCGCCATATCTCAAAAACGATTTATGATTATTGCATAAAACTTTACACATGTCTTTGTTATATTAATCTAAAGATCTGTATACTTTTTGGTGATGATTCAAAATTTCATTTTTGAGTTATTAGTATTTTGTAAAAAAGGGGGAGGTTTTTTTTACATGTTGTGCCGTATCTCAAAAACGATTTATGATTATTGCTTAAAACTTTACACACTTCTTTGTTATATTAATCTAAAGATCTGTATACTTTTTGGTGATGATTCAAATTTTTTTTTTTGAGTTATTGAGTATTTTGTAAAACAGGGGAGGTTTTTTTTACATGTTGCGCAATATCTCAAAAATAATTTATGATTATTGCTTAAAACTTAACACACTTCTTTGTTATATTAATCTAAAGATCGGTATACTTTTTGGTTTTTATTCAAAATTTTATTTTGGTAATATTTAGTTTTTTGTAAATAAAAACAGGGTGGGGGGTTTCACATGTCCCGCCGTGTCTCAAAAACAATATATGGTTATTGCTTTAAACTTTCTCAGAAACTATTTATGATTATTGCATAAAACCTCCACACAAGACGTCGGGCGTATCATGCGCTCATGGCGCAGCTGTTTATTACTTTTACCAGATATAATGTTGCCTGTCCTTCAAATGATTTTGTTATACCCCTCTCCTGTCAATTTTAATATAATGTTTCCAAAATGTTTTGTTTCAAATCTTCAAACCAAATTAATTGTAGGCTATAGAAAGTACCAATGCCAAGTAGGTTATTCCCAAAAGTCAATTCTTGCATAACAATCATCAACATGTCACATTAAAACCTTTCATCCATTTCTTTTTCTTAAGTGTTGCTCTTTTCATTGACAACTCAAAAACTTGAAATAAAATTTTTTGGACATTAAATTTAACATTGAAATCCAAAGGGAGAAAATTTGTTCTACTCTGTTAATTTTTTCATTTGACTTTTTAAAACTGTGTCACTTGAAATGAAATCCCTGAGCACCAATGTGAACTAAAGTAATATTAATGTGTTTTATTTTAATCCCAAAATGTATGTGAATTTGATGTATAATAATGTACAGCAAAGTAAGACCCTAAAAATAAGTCAAAAACTGACCAAAATGGTAAATTGACCCCCTAAGGAGTTATTGCCCTTCTTAGTCAATTTTTAACAATTTTCATAAAATTTGTAGATTTTCACTAACATTTTCCACTGATACTGTTCGGCCAAGTTCATTATAGATAGAGATAATTGTAAGCAGCAAGAATGTTAAGTAAAGTAAGATCTAAAAACACATCACCATCACCAAAACACAATTTTGTCATGAATCCATCTGTGTCCTTTGTTGACCAAGGTGAGCAACACAGGCTCTTTAGAGCCTCTAGTTTTAAAAGCAAGTGACAGTTTTTAAGTCCACAAAATTTTTCATCATGACACAGACTTAAATTTGCTTATAAAGACATTAAGTGTTATAACCCATTTACATCAGCTTTAAGAAAGACAGAATTACTTTCCTCCTTGACACAAATCTTCACGCTATGTCATTGTCAGGGGAAAAATCGCTTGGTCTTGGAAAAAAAAGAATATTACGCAACATTTTGACCTCTTTAGGTTTAATACTCTCACAAGACTATGCATTTGTATTTTTCCCTCTCCATTAAAATATGTTAGTTGATTAAAGCATCTCATGTTTCATGTACATTTGTTTTATTTTAATAGCTTTGACAATACAAGGTGTTCTAATACAGAGACTCAGTTACAGAATTCTGGTGTGGGTAATGAGTGGGTGGTTTTAAAATATCAGGATCAAAACTTTATTGTCTGGAGCCTTATGACTATGTTGGTTGACGATTAAATTATGAAAACAAAAAACTTTCAGGACTAAATAAAAATTTAATTGATGGTCGTCTCAAATCAAAGTCTGTATTTTAGGATGATGTTTAAGGAATAATAAACAGTCACATCAAATATCATGTATTTACCAATACTTTTGCTTGCAGCAAACAGTTGTTTTCATAATAACAAAAATATTTTGAAAAATGCTACCTAAGTCATTCTGAACTAGGATATGCTTAAATAAATCTGGTTGCTTCAATTAACTTTACTTTAGTTTTATCATACATTCACTTAAATAATTCAGATTTCAGGAGCAATCAGTTTTCTTCTTCAAATTCAAGTAACTTTTCACTCTCAAGTATATATCTTTTTTTTAGAAATATAGAAGTATTCACTTCTTTGACATACTTGCAGACAAAATAATGAGAGATAGTGTCTGTTTCAACACCCCAGACAAAATAAACATCTATAGATGGAAATGATCACACCTAGAATACTATAACAAGTGGTTTATGATGTGACTTGAAACAACAATGCTTTGACTAGTTTACAGACAATATTACAACAGATGACCTTTACTATGACATGATGACAGACAACACAATAACAGGAGGCCTCTACTATGACATGATGACAGACAACACAATAACAGGTGGTGTTTACTATGACATGATGACAGACAACACAATAACAGGTGACCTTTACTATGACATGATGACAGACAACACAATAACAGGTGGCCTTTACTATGACATGATGACAGACAACACAATAACAGATGGCCTTTACTATGACATGATGACAGACAACACAATAACAGGTGACCTTTACTATGACATGATGACAGACAACACGATAACAGGTGACCTTTACTATGACATGATGACAGACATCACGATAACAGGAGGCCTTTACTATGACATGATGACAGACAACACAATAACAGGTGACCTTTACTATGACATGATGACAGACAACACGATAACAGGTGACCTTTACTATGACATGATGACAGACAACACAATAACAGGAGGCCTCTACTATGACATGATGACAGACATCACAATACCAGGAGGCCTCTTCTATGACATGATGACAGACAACACAATAACAGGTGGCCTTTACTATGACATGATGACAGACATCACAATAACAGGTGGCCTTTACTATGACATGATGACAGACAACACAATAACAGGTGGCCTTTACTATGACATGATGACAGACAACACAATAACAGGTGACCTTTACTATGACATGATGACAGACATCACGATAACAGGAGGCCTTTACTATGACATGATGACAGACAACACGATAACAGGTGACCTTTACTATGACATGATTACAGACAACACGATAACAGGAGGCCTTTACTATGACATGATGACAGACAACACGATAACAGGTGACCTTTACTATGACATGATGACAGACAACACAATAACAGGAGGCCTTTACTATAACATGATGACAGACAACACAATAACAGGTGGCTTTTACTATGACATGATGACAGACAACACAATAACAGGTGACCTTTACTATGACCTATGATGACAGACAACACAATAACAGGAGGCCTTTACTATGACATGATGACAGACAACACAATAACAGGTGGCCTTTACTATGACATGATGACAGACAACACAATAACAGGTGGCTTTTACTATGACATGATGACAGACAACACAATAACAGGTGACCTTTACTATGACTTATGATGACAGACAACACAATAACAGGAGGCCTTTACTATGACATGATGACAGACAACACAATAACAGGTGGCCTTTACTATGACATGATGACAGACAACACAATAACAGGTGACCTTTACTATAACATGATGACAGACAACACAATAACAGGAGGCCTTTACTATGACATGATGACAGACAACACAGTAACAGGGTTTCTTTACTATGACTTATGATGACAGACAACACAATAACAGGAGGCCTTTACTATGACATGATGACAGACAACACAATAACAGGTGGCCTTTACTATGACATGATGACAGACAACACAATAACAGGTGACCTTTACTATAACATGATGACAGACAACACAACAATAGGTGACCTTTACTATGACATGATGACAGACAACACAGTAACAGGTTTTCTTTACTATGACATGATGACAGACAACACAATAACAGGTTTTCTTTACTATGACATGATGACAGACAACACAATAACAGGTGGCCTTTACTATGACCTATGATGACAGACAACACAACAATAGGTGACCTTTACTATGACATGATGACAGACAACACAACAACAGGTGGTCTTTACTATGACATGATAACTGAGAACACAATAAGAGGTGGCCTTTACTATGACATGATGACAGACAACACAATGACAGGAGGCCTTTACTATGACATGATGACAGACAACACAATAACAGGTGGCCTTTACTATGACATGATGACAGACAACACAATAACAGGAGGCCTTTACCATAACCTATGATGACAGACAACACAACAGAAGGTGGCCTTTACTATGACCTATGATGACAGACAACACAATAACAGGTGGCCTTTACTATGACCTATGATGACAGACAACACAATAACAGGTGGCCTTTACTATGACCTATGATGACAGACAACACAGTAACAGGTGACCTTTACTATGACATGATGACAGACAACACGATAACAGGAGGCCTTTACTATGACATGATGACAGACAACACAATAACAGGTGGCCTTTACTATGACATGATGACAGACAACACAATAACAGGAGGCCTCTACCATGACATGATGACAGACAACACAATAACAGGTGGCCTTTACTATGACGATGATGACAGACAACACAATAACAGGTGACCTTTACTATGACATAATGACAGACAACACAATAACAGGAGGCCTTTCCTATGACATGATGACAGACAACACAACAATAGGTGACCTTTACTATGACATGATGACAGACAACACAGTAACAGGAGGCCTTTACTATGACCTATGATGACAGACAACACAACAATAGGTGACCTTTACTATGACATGATGACAGACAACACAATAACAGGAGGCCTTTACTATGACATGATGACAGACAACACAATGACAGGAGGCCTTTACTATAACATGATGACAGACAACACAATGACAGGTGGCTTTTACTATGACATGATAACATACAACACAATAACAGGAGGCCTTTACTATAACATGATGACAGACAACACAATGACAGGAGGCCTTTACTATGACATGATGACAGACAACACGATAACAGGTGGCTTTTACTATGACATGATGACAGACAACACAGTAACAGGAGGCCTTTACTATGACCTATGATGACAGACAACACAACAATAGGTGACCTTTACTATGACATGATGACAGACAACACAGTAACAGGAGGCCTTTACTATGACCTATGATGACAGACAACACAACAATAGGTGACCTTTACTATGACATGATGACAGACAACACAATAACAGGAGGCCTTTACTATGACATGATGACAGACAACACAATGACAGGAGGCCTTTACTATGACATGATAACATACAACACAATAACAGGTGGTCTTAATTTGACATGTTAACAGAAAACACAATAACAGGTTACCTTTACTATGACATGTCAACAGAAAACACAACAACAGGTGCCTTTAACAATGACATAGCAGATAACACTATAACAGCATAGGTGGACTTTACTTTGACATAACAGACTACACTACATGAGGTGGCCTGTATCCTAGACATGATAACAAACAACAACACTATAACAGGTGACCTTCACCTTTGACTTTATAGCAGACAACACTGAAACATAAGACCTTCACTTTTGAAATGATGACAGACATCAATACTTTTGAAAGGTGCCCTTCACTCTTGATGAAATAAACTTAAAGTTAATATGGTTTGGCAATTCTTCAGTGATCAGATCAGAAATCAAGGATTCATGTATTCAAAAGCATAATAACTAGTTTTACCCTCTTCTTTGTGTTTGCATCAAAACAATATTCATAAAAGTATGAACTTTGTCAATTAATATATTGAACATGTTGAAATAAGCAATGCTTATGTAAAACATAATGAATATTTAGGGTTAACACCAGTTCCACTTAAGGGAAACTAGTTTTGAATTTTAAGGTGCAGGTAAGTTTACCGGTATCTGATATTTTTTACAAGTAATGAAAAAGATACGGCAACTTTTTCCTGAGAAAACGGTTAACTCATGTGGGATTTTGTTTATAAAGAATCATCTTTATATTATAGCGTGTACTTTGCTTATTATATCAACATTAGAGAACGAAAGCAATTTAACATCATAAATCTTCTATGTATTGTAGAATTATGAAATGTAAAATTATTTATGATATGCATTATCTTATAAAAGACATAATGACAGTCTACAGGAGATGAGTATATCATGTTGTATTGATCCAACGTGTCTTTAACGAAAACAGAGTAGGGTATTTATAGCAACATAGGACGATGAACAATTCAGAGTTAGTAAGTAAACATCTCAAAACAAGAAAATTGGCAACATCAGGCAAGTAAATATAAACAAATAGAACCTAAGCTTATTAGGGAGGTCTTTCCTAATTAATATATCATCATCAGTGAAAAACTCTTCTGGTCAGGAATTGTGTTTAATTTAAACTTCATGGACCTTATTTTTTAAAAACAAATAAAACCTCAGTTAAGTAGGGAGGTCTTTTTCTTATATGACCATCGGTGAAAACTCTACTGGCAAGGAATTGTGTTTAATTTAAACTTTCATGGACCTCAGTTGATTAAAATTCCCAATGATTTTATAAACCTTTTTTGACACCTTTACCAGAGAATACTTGAAACTTTTGGAATGCTTTCCCTGTTTCACTTAATTTGATGTGAAGTGCCAGAACTTTTCTTTGTTTCAACACAGGCTGAAGTAGATACAGACTTTAACCTCCGGGTGTGGGATTTTTTTCGCTACATTGAAGAGCCATTGGTGGCCTTCAGCTGTTGTCATTTCTATTGTCAAGTTGTTGTCGCTTTGACACATTCCCCATTTCCATTCTCAATTTTATTTAACCAATTTTGTAGTTGGATTGCAGTGTTTTGTAAACTTACAGTTGCAGTATTGATCTCTGACAGTGAACTGTATTCTCCTTTCTGATTGGTTGTGGATCTCTGACAGTGAACTGTATTCTCCTTTCTGATTGGTTGTTGATCTCTCACAGTGAACGGTATTCTCCTTTCTATTGGTTGTGGATCTCTCACAGTGAACTGTATTTTCCTTTCTATTGGTTGTGGATCTCTCACAGTGAACTGTATTCTCCTTTCTATTGGTTGTGGATCTCTCACAGTGAACTGTATTCTCCTTTCTATTGGTTGTGGATCTCTCACAGTGAACTGTATTCTCCTTTCTATTGGTTGTTGATCTCTCACAGTGAACTGTATTCTCCTTTCTATTGGTTGTTGATCTCTCACAGTGAACTGTATTCTCCTTTCTATTGGTTGTGGATCTCTCACAGTGAACTGTATTCTCCTTTCTATTGGTTGTGGATCTCTCACAGTGAACTGTGTATTCTCCTTTCTATTGGTTGTGGATCTCTCACAGTGAACTGTGTATTCTCCTTTCTATTGGTTGTGGATCTCTCACAGTGAACTGTGTATTCTCCTTTCTATTGGTTGTGGATCTCTCACAGTGAACTGTGTATTCTCCTTTCTATTGGTTGTGGATCTCTCACAGTGAACTGTATTCTCCTTTCTATTGGTTGTGGATCTCTCACAGTGAACTGTATTCTCCTTTCTATTGGTTGTGGATCTCTCACAGTGAACTGTATTCTCCTTTCTATTGGTTGTGGATCTCTCACAGTGAACTGTATTCTCCTTTCTATTGGTTGTGGATCTCTCACAGTGAACTGTATTCTCCTTTCTATTGGTTGTGGATCTCTCACAGTGAACTGTATTCTCCTTTCTATTGGTTGTGGATCTCTCACAGTGAACTGTATTCTCCTTTCTATTGGTTGTAGTGTTGTTTGTCTTTCTTTGTTTTTTATGCTTCCTTGCTATATTCATCTCTTTAAACTGAATATGAATAAGATATGTGTGGAGGTATTTTTTGTCTTTTATGAGAGAATTTGGTATTGTATTGTAGATCTTTGTAAGGTTTTCACAATTATTATAGAAACTAGGACAATCGAAAGCTTAATATATTTAAAAGAAACCTATTAAATGTTTAAGTCTGTACATTGCCTCTAGATGTTGTTTGGTTAGTTCTGTCTGAGATGTAATATCATTGATATATTAACCTACATCTTCTTTTATTTGTATATATTAATTAGGCAATCTAATATTGTATTGTAAAAGTCTGCAGGACCTGAAATACATCAGTAATACACCAATTACAGTGAACACACAAATATCATTTCAGATTTAATTCATTTAGATATTCTCAGAATTGCCGATTGTGACATTTATATGTATCATGTTGGGATTTAGGAGATCATTCAAACATAAACTGTGATTTCTTGTTTTGGTTATTAACTTTGTTGAATAACGTTATTTATTAGTTTTGACAGCTCGTCATCTTTCTGAATTGGATATTGATAAAATATTGTCATGGTATTACAGAGATGGTATCACAAATTCAGAAAGCCGTAGTCTCAGAGGCTCGGAAGCAGAATTTTTTATGAGGAATTTCTAAAAAGTATTGTTTATTTAAAATTAATCATCAATTGAGAATCAGTAAATATTCCAAGGAGATATTATTTCCAACATACATGAAGCCTAATGTTATAAATGGGATTTTCCACAGAGAATTTTTATTTTAGAGTATTCTTCCATGATGGGTCAATTTACTGAAAGTCCAAATCTCAGGACATGGAAAATTAGAATCAGAATATTTGTATATCAAGTAGCTATACTAGCTGAAACGAATTTATAACATCTAGTGTGGTTAGGAAGGTATTTATAAAAAAAAAAGTTTGTAACAAAAAAACAACAAACGAAATAAGTACTGTAAATTTAGAAAAGATTGTATGGTTTTATTAATATGAGTAAGACTACCTGTGGAGTATTAGCTGCTGAAATGTAGGTTATAGGTCCTTATGTTATTTTTTGACTATTTACAGACCATAGATCATCCACAAATAGTAAAAAAATAACATAAGGACCTTATAAGCTATGGTTAGTGGAGTTTCTGCATGCAGATTTTCCTGAATTGTAAAAATTATTATTATCTTACATTATCCATTTCTCACAAATATAGCAATAATAAATGTGCACAATATTTCTTATTGCAGTTCTATATATTTTGTCATCCAGGGGTCTTTTATAGCTTACTATATGGTATAGGTTTTGCTCATTATATATATCAATAGATGCCTTACATGTATAGTTATTTACAACTTCTTCCCTTTGTCTCTAATGGATAGTAATGTCTCGTTGATATACTTACATTATTATAACTTTTATCTTATCATTAAAAATGTAATGCTGAAAAGGTGTCTGCAAAAAATGAAAATGAAATATTCAGTTTGTCAGGTTTCATGCTGGTGATTTGATGCAGTTATTTAGGTCTGTAAGTACTAAATGAACACTAATTGAAAAAAATGTGTCTTGGATAAGTATAAATGTCAAATGTTACCTGTTAATTACAGTTGGCATGTTACCTTTGGTTTGATCTGTTCGTTAGGACATAACACGAAAAGAGGAAATGATTTTCTGTATTTGTGGGAAATAATCTGTAATTAATCAATCAATTACTTATGGAATACTTTGATTACTGACAAAACAAGCTTTTTCTTGTAAGATTAGAAGGATAAACAAACACAGAACCAACTTGTCACTTTGAACTTTTTATACTCAATGATTTTGACTGCTTCTAATTGATTTTATTGATTTCTGAATTGATAAAGTTGTTTTTTCATTTAACATTGGTGTCTTACAGGTCAAAAAAAGTTCATGATTCCCTCAGGTGTTGCTTTACATTTTTTCTGTAGACAAAATAAAAATATTCAAAGAACATAATTATATAGTGGTATGTTCAAAGATTAGTAACTGTTTGATTTATTAATATGAGAAGAAATTGATTGAAAATATTTATTTCATCATATTTCATTTCGTAAACAGAAAATCAAATGCTGTGTTCCTAAGAAAAAAAAAGGAATATGAACATTAACAACCATCATGATCATTAAAGAGCCTTTTGTTTTTATCCTTGTTTGGATGTCCAGTCATTAAAGGAATTAAAACAACACTATAAATTACATGTGTCTAATTTAAGGCTTCTCTCTATTAACCTTTATCAGGAATGACTTATGTTGAATATTTGAAAGTTTATCATCAATGTATAAGACAAAAACAGTTGAAGAGTTTTGTGCCAAAAAGAAGACGATTTAATAGCTTTCCATAATTTAATATAGCAACTATGCAATTACATTTGAATTCTTCCTCCCTTGATCAAGTTAAATTTAAATATTTAAAATATACTTCCTGAAACAAATTATATCCTCAATGATCATGAAATTGTTCAATTTGGGATACATTTATATTTTAAATATTGCCTAATCTTTCTTTATTCTTCTATTTTTGAGATGAAAGCCACTTTTTTTTATTATGGAATTTGAGTAAAGTTAAACTGCTATAGGGTAAATGTGTTGGTTTTAGATTTTATTGTTATTTCATGAAAGTAGGTAGTGTGTTCTGTTCTAGTGCACACCATGGATTAATTTTGATTTTATTTTTATTTTTGTAAAGCATGCCAATATATTTGTGACCAAACTAGAAATCATAGTTAGACAATGAAACCAGCATTTTACGTTTCCACATCTTGGCACTATAATGTTTCCGCATTAAAATTCCTACGTTTCTGCATTTTTGTACTTTGTAGTATTCTTTTCCGCATTATTTTTACATTGATTTTGTGAAATCTTATTTACGTTTCCACATTTTTATTTTAAATGTATGCCTCTTCCGTTTGCAAGGTAAACCTAGGTGGAAACTTAGAATCAGTGGCAATGTGGTTTTCTAGGATGTAGTCAGCCAATTTCAATTTTTTTTCGTTTTGTGGATTAACTGCCATAACATCTTCTACAAAATAATCATTATCTCCTCTGGTGATAATAAGGCGAGTCCAAAAAACTGGTTGAGGCATTTCCATACTTCACTTGACCATTCTTTGTATTCGGTACCTAGTCCAATAGTTTGTATTGTACACAACCAACTTTGACTGAGATAGAATCTGCAGCAGCTTCTAACTGCATTAGGAAAAATTACTCTTACAGCATTGTGCATTGCGGCCTGTTCAAAGTCAATATGTATTGATTTCGAAGAGAAATGCATATGGGGTGACTTTTCACATGGTGACTTTGAAAAGTACTCCCAATGTTAAATCTGAATATTATCCACATGTTGAAGGAATCATATTGTCATAATAAAATACAAATCAAGAAAAAATTCTATAATAAAATAAAGTCTTATATATAATTGTTACCTTTTTATACAGGTGAAATACAGGTAATAATGTGGAAATGTAATATTTTTCTTCTTCGGAAAAGTAATGCACAAAATGCGGGAAAGTAAAACTTGATTTTTGCTTAAATTGCAGAAACGTAAATACGTCCAATGAAACATTTATTTTTGCATTATTTATCAGTATGATATATTTTTTTTTTATATTATAACAAGTCCTATGGATTTATTTATTTTATATAAACTAAGGAAACAATATATTTTCATGGAATCATGATTTAATGGTTTAACTACATAATCTGCATATTATAAGCCTGTAAAAAAATCGCAGGGCACTCAGTGGAGATGATCCAATAAACATTTTCCAAAATCATGAAAACTAAATTGGAATAATATATATGCTATCAATGAAACCAATCATTTAAGAATAAATAGTTTGTGTAAATGACAAAATTGAATTCTTGAGAATTATCTTTTACTTAATTCAGTTTTGAAATGTTAAAAAAAAATCAGTGGTTTCTAAAATGACATCAAATATAAAGTATCTAAATAAAGGAATCACCAGACAACAACCTAACAATGTTATAAAACACTGCTATAAATAGATGTTACAACCACTAATCCCTTCCGTAGATGTTTCCCTCAACTTTTGCTATAAATAAATGTAAAAACCACTAATCCCTTCTGTTGAAGTTTCCCTCATCATTAACTTTTATTGAAGAAAATATGTCCGATGTCTTTAATTTTCTTTCTTATTTGATTGATCACAAGGATTAGACAAGGCAAACTTAGCTCTCCAAACTTTATTGAACAGCAAATCAAGAATTATTTGGGATCTTTCTTACAAATTATAAACATTTCATTTTGTAACATAGTATCGTGTGTAATTAGGTGTTAGATTGCCGTTTCAAAGGAAAGTATCCAATTTGTTAAAATTGAACCGAAGGCTGATATCCGTTTCTCTGACAGTTTGATGAGGAATTCAGTATAAATTAGAATTTCTACTCAGTTCAAGAATCTGGCTGATTTTCATTAGTGAAAGCAGACATAATTTGTCATCATGGAATCTCCAACCACTTTCACTTGCACTTTTTAAAGATTTTTACACTTGGTCAATATTCAACATGAAAATTAAATACAAGAATCCTGAAGGTTGCATTTCTGTAAATATTGACAATGCAATTTCCCATAGGAACTCCTTTTACGGCTGAAACTGTACCACTTTAACTGTGAAGTTTTGAAAAAAATCTTATCCTAGAATTGAATGTTCATATGCACTACAATTTTTTTCCAAGGTCAAAATATAGGGCTGTGCTGCATATTTTCAACGTTTATATGCCCTGAACTTTTCAGAGTTTAAACTAACAGTACTTTTTACCACAGATTTCAATGTAAACAATATGCACATGTATATTTACTGGTAACATTCCCAAGTTATGTCTCTATGAGGTGGAACACAGAGAGCATAACTGGGAACCAGTATGTACATAAAATTAATTTTCTATGAATATTCTAAATCTCCCCAAAAGAGGCAATTGGTTTGAGAAACAGCTGTATTTACAAAGTGCAACCTGTAGGAGGTCAAACACCTGAAAACAGTAAGAAAGACAAAATCTGATAAATTTTTTGAAAGTTGAATTTGTATATTAATGATTTTTGAAAGTTGAATTTGTATATAAATTGTGATTATCATATATGAGATTTTCAAATAATGAAAGCCTACTGGTTCTCAAAATTTTAACATTGATGTTATTCAGAAATTTGAAATTTGTGTATAACCTTTTGTAATAAAGGTAATGGCTTGACTTTGTAAATCAGATTGATCTAGGAAATATATAGTTTTAATTTGGATATTTAGGTTCTATGCATCATAAAATTGTCAGATTTGAATCTAATGGCAAATAAATCTTATACTTAATAACGATGGTATCAAAACACATTTTTCATTAATCATGTAAAGTCATTAGATGATTTCTAAAAAATAATATAGTTTTCTTGAATCACAAAGACATTAAATCGTTCCAGGCAGAAATTGTAAAATATTATTACAAGGGATGAATATAAAACAAATCAGATGAAATGTTACGACTGAGTAACCTCTGAGTCGATCAGGAGAGGATATGATAAGGAGTGCTGACTAATGACTCCATACTAATAGTTTGGAAATAAATAGTTATAGTTTTAATTGTCTTCTATTAAATAGAATACCTGGTTATTGTTATACAATGAATAGTTTTATGAAATAGAACCGTTGCAATGCTATGGTTCTTAGTTTTGTCTGTAAAAGATTAATAAATTGGATCTGATGCTTCAATATGGCTTGATTTGGTTCACTCAGGCTGCTGATAACATTCACTAGTCAGTATTGGATGATGTAACACACATTGGAATAACAATTGAAAAGTTATGAAACATGAAAATATCACGTTATCAATTTTGTTTGTCCGAAACCCTGGATTTTCCTTCATCAGGATCCCTCAAACCCAAATATTTTGAGAGTCATAAATGTATAAGTTAAAGACCTAAACATATGAATACCTATATGACCAAAAGGGACCTAAAATAAATAGCGAAATACATTTAATGTCAACTTTGCATGAGGGAATCACTTTAACATGGAAGACAACATTTAAATCTGAAGTACCATTATGCAAAAGAAACACAGTATTGGGTGTACTAAATGAGACTTCTTTAACGACACATAACCAAGAGTAATCTAAAGGTGCATCAAACAGTCTTCTACAATAGAGAGCTGCATGGTGCCTTGAGCTTGAATTTTAAATGGTGCATAAAGGGCATGTTATAATCTATACATATATCATATATTTATATCTAACTGGTCAATGATTTTTCCTGTTAAATGCAAAGTCTTGCTGTTTCATCCTTATCATCTGGGTCAATGAATTTTGAGTTGGACAGTTATTTGCCTTATATTGGACCAGAGGGTTAGTTAATTATTTAAAAAGTAATACAATATAAAGCAACTTTTGTCCATGAAATAAGGTTATACAGCAATCAGCATATCATATGGAATAGTCTTTTGTACATTGACATATATTATCTTATATACAACACTTTTATTGCATTTGGGTGTTATCTAACTAATTATTCAAAGGTTATCAGGTATCAGGTTTGTTTTACAAGTCATTGTTTGTTTCTTTTTCTTGAATGTTTTGACAGATTTGTGAGGATCTTTACCTTTGACCTGTAAAGTTCTAAATAGTATAATGTCCTTAGTTACATAACAATAAAACAACCTAAAATGTGACTCACCGATTTGTCAAAGTTCTAAATCATTCTGAGTCTAATTATTTGGGGAATAAATCTTAACGCAGACTACCAAACATCGGCCATTTACACTTAATACCCTTTAGGACAAAAAAACTATGTCTCTGTTTTGTTGTTGTGAGATTATTGGTCTAGCATTGTTCACTGAATATATTTATGTTATCTTTTTTCTTTGTGTAATCTCTAGTAGCAAATATAACATGAATATATCAAGAATGATAACAGTTGAAATAACTGATGATACATGTTTATTCCAGCAACATTCTGTATGTACATGTCCAATGTCAGGAGCTTGTAAATAAATTTCGTGGTTGCTGTTTGTTTCTGTAGATCATACATGTATTTTTTTGTACATAAATTAGGCCCTTATTTTAATGGTTTTATTTTTTTGTCATGTCAAGGGCTTTTATAGCTTTCTGTGTAGTATGGGTTTCAATTATTAGTGACAGCAGTAATGGTAACCTGTAGTTTCTTCTTTTTACATAATGACATTTGGTGTCTGGTGGAAAGTTGTCTGATTGGCAATCATACCATATCTTCTTTTTTTTGTATACAACTTATTATAGCCTAACATGCTTTAATCGGTTTTTAACATATTATCTCTTAAGGTCATAGTCCAAAACGAAGACATGTTATCATAACTGGACATGATATTTAATGAAAAGTCATTCAAGGTCAGAAATCATCTGTAAGATAAAGATTATTTTCTTTATTCAGTTCTATTTACATTTTAGAAAATGTTTTGAAAGTGATTATGTTTAAAATATATTAATACTGAAACATCAAGACTTCAATATGTTAAATGAAATGACAAGTTTGTAAACAATCCCCTTTATTATAACCATTAACTGACCAGTCAGTGAACTTGTCTAGATATTTGTGCGGGATATTACATGTACCGGTACATTTATTATTTACCATTAATGCATTGTCAAGTTTTGTATGTCTTCCAATAAATATTTATTGAAAAACCCACTGGACAACCACAGAGACTAACTACTCTTCATTGTTGATTAGCTATCTGTTGTTTCTAGACAAACAGTACTCCCTACAGTTGTCGTCTGCAGGAATCAAAATGTCTGCCAGTATAGACTTACCTCTATTCCTTTTTGGAATGATGTGTTTTACAAACTAATAAATATTCTCATCAGACTGTTTAAAGGCAGGACATGGAAAAAACTATCAATATGTATAAATAAATATGTATTTCATTGTGAACAGCCAGTCTGAGGAAATACAAAGAAATTGCATAACAGCACAGATGCATCTGTCATGCAGATTTTACATTTTTACATATAAACTTTTCTATTCCCTCATTTATTTTGGTATATTAAACTTGTGTAAGTTATACAATTGTATAATCTGTTGGTTTAATTATTATTTCGGGACCAACTTTTGTGAATTAACAAAATTTATATACTCATGGATATTTCATTTCATGGATGTTCCAAAGTCTACATACAATATAAAGATAAGGAGATGTGATATGATTGCCACCGAGCCAACTATCGATCAACATTCAAATGAAGTGGATAGATGCAATGAAAGGCAACTGTATAGCCTTCAACAATGAGAAAACCCCATTCGGTATATTTGTCTTTAAAAGCCTGCAGAAATAATTACTTTGTTGTAATTCATGGTTAACCTTTACCCAGGAAATCCACAAAAAATATAGGACTCAACGAATGATAATGAAATCAAAGTATGCAAATGTCTCAATCTTTATATGTTATTATAGATCAAGTAGATACAAATATCAAGAAACTGGAGCCAAAACTATTCCTTAACTTACAATGTCTCGGAGAAAGAATAAAAAAACAGAATAATAAGTATCTTTGCACTCAACATGATTCATAGAAATACTTGTAAGGTTTAAAGCCAATACATGTCTATATACTTTAGTGCTTTTATCTCACAATCCTTTGAATTATTGCATGTTTTCAGCTCATAAATATTCCTTTTAGTATTGTCAATGTGCAGACAAAAAGATTATAATGCCATTTGTAGATAATATCTTAAGATTCTCGTCTTTGGGAGACATGAAAAAAATGAGAATAAAAAGTAAGTCAAATGGATCCATTTGAAATCACAAGAATATTTATGAGGTTAAGATATCCACAAGAAAGATGGCATAAATGTTTAGGCAGTACATAAAGGTCATAAAGAAAAGGTGAACCTTAATATGGACAAAATAATGTGTTCTCAACACTGGATAAATGGGGGTTCCAACTATATGCCCCCATTCAAATGCATTGATCAGCCAAAAAAAGGGGGGAGTTTCAAACCCCGCAACCCCTCCAGAATCTGCCACTGGTATTTGATATTCTGCTGTTTAAGATATGTTCACTCTATCACTTTTCCCTGCAGTTGAAGTGTTGTTGGGGAAAGATAATGCTACAACACAGCATTATATATTATATAAAATCATTTGCATCAACAGATTTTAAATATGTTTTCTAAGTCAGAAAATGTATTTTGAGAATTACCCTCTTAACTTATATCTTTTATTTTTCAGACGTGGAAAACACCTATTTGAGCTTTGCAAATCCAAATTATCATTACGAAGATAGAAAGAACTGTAATGACAAACTGAATAAAGACGTTTACCAAAACGATAGCAACATTTATGACGAGGTTGACGTCAGCACCATTTCTCTTCTTGATAAACAAAAAGGTCAAGAAACTAAAGACATGAAAGTAGAAAAAAAGGAACTAGACAAATTGTCACAAAAGAAAAGACTTCTGTTAAATGATGTCAATTCTTCAGACGATGAGGTTGCAACTTCCACAGACGAAGAAACGGAAAACAAAGACCGTGGAAAAAATGAAAAAGTCCTAAGTGAAAACAAAAAAAATTTGAAGAATAGTGACAGTGGGTTTGAAGAGATGGATACTTCTAAAACAAGTAGAAACAGGAAGAAGCAAGGGTTTATGGGATACTATACAATGTTAGAGGCTAAGGCCAAGGAAAAACAACTGAAGATATTAGAAACTCCTGATACAGAGGAAGATACGCCAACAAGGGGTAGCAAGTTTACAAAGTAAAAATGTAGTAATATTATTTTTAGATTGGCATTTGTTTGATCTATGCATTCTGGTTATACCGACATAAAACTTAAGCAGGTGTTTTGAGATGCCAAACTAACTGAACATAAACAAATAATGAATATAAAATATTTTTCTTGGTCCCTAGTTGACCAGTGTCTTAATAAGTATTTTCTCCACATATACATAATAAAAACTCTTTAAGCCTCTTTATTTGGCCTAATCCCACAAAACATCTTACAACTGTAATTGATCCTAATGATAATGAATGTTTGAATTCAAGACTTACAACTATGGATTCATTTGTTGTTTGTTTTCATGGGTTCCAATTTTCGACCAGTGGAAATTTAATTTATGTGGTTTCGCCAAAGTCTGTATACATTCCTTTAGAAAATTTGTGATTCTTTAAACATTTAAATTGTGGTTCTCCTGTACCCACAAAATCCACGAAAATTGGTATCCAACAAATATTACTGAATCCACAGGATCATTGTTTTTGTGAAATGAATGTCTGATCATTGTCTCAACCTCAATAACAAAATAAAATATACGTCAATATACAATTTGTAAAAATTTCAGAAAAAAACCAGCATCAAACTTGAGAATTTCTTTATTCCAACTTCTAATTTGAGCAGTACTACTGCTCTTTACAGTTGTCAAGTGAGCTGTTGAGTGCCAATTAGTAGTCTATAATCTACTGGCTGTGAAAAAAAAATAATGAATAGGTTTAAATTAAATGAGTGTTTAACTGCTCCTTAATGTAGAATGAATACCAAGCTGGTGATGGTGAATTTTATGGATGAATATGTTCTCATTTTATAATCTTATCAGGTTTTATAGATAAACTTTTATTTGGAACATCTATGTATTGTCCATTTAAAGATAATTAGTTTATGTTATCCTGAAATCTATTGTAAAAAAACAGTCTTTTATTAGTGCAAAGATATATAGCAAACTCTCTTCAATTGTTTTGAAATTGAGAAATATATATCGCTAAAGTTATGTTCATCTCCTTTGAAAAAAAATTAAAACCAACATACTTGTATGGAGTGAAAAATTATATATTTAACAACCAACAAACGTTTAATTAATTTTATCCCATGAAACCATTTTATTATCATCAGACAAATTAATTGCTGTATAAATGGGCCTGTATAATTGTATACTGGTAATTCATAGTCTGAACATGACAATTTTAGTAAAAAGAAACAAAATTAAAAACACCAGATGCATTAAATTTTAATTATTTATTTTTCCCAGACACCATTTATAAAATTTATTGTCAATTTCAGGTTTGGCTTTGACATCAACTCTCCTGACTCTAATGATAGTGGTATCCAATCAGATGCCAGATCAGACGATGGAAGCAGTCACGTTCATGGTCCAGTGAATGATGACATCTATGCAGTGGTGTGTAAATCGACCAGCTCTGATCTCGGTCTACTGAGAATAGATCACAGTGGTAGTGAAGATAATACTCCAACAGAAGAGGTGAATGTTGTATTCTCCGAAAAATATTGTCACTCATTGAGTCATTTCTGTGCGTCCACTTATCTTTGGGTTAACTGTAGTAAAATGTTAAAAAGATGTTATATTTCATTCTGATCACCTTTACATTCTATAAGGTAAATTTCCGAATACAATGTACATAGTACTTTTTTAGCTCACCTGGCCCAAAGGGCCAAGTGAGCTATTCTCATCACTTGGCGTCTGTCGTCGTCGTTTAACTTTTTACATTTTGAACTTCTTCTCGAGAACCACTAAATGGAATGGAACCAAATATGGCATGAATGTTCCTTATGAGGTGCTGACCAAGTGTTGTTACTTTGTAGCCAATCCATCATCCAAGATGGCTGCCATTGGGGGGACTTAGTTTAACATAGGACTCTATAGGAAATGCATACAAATGACTTCTTTTAGAGAACCACTGAATGGAATAAAACCAAACATAGCATGAATGTTCCTTATGAGGTGCTGACCAAGTGTTGTTACTTTGTTGTCGATCCATTATCCAAGATGGCCACCAGCGGGGAACTTAGTTTAACATCCGACCCTATGGGAAATACATACAAATGTCTTCTTTTAGAGAACCACTGAATGAAATGAAACCAAACATAGTATGAATGTTCCTTATGAGGTGCTGACCAAGTGTTGTTACTTTGTATCTGATCCATCTCCAAGATTGCTGCCAGCAGGGGACTTAGTTTAACATAGGACCCTATGGGAAATGCATACAAAAGTTTAGAAAACCACAGAATGAAGTGCGATATGAAACCAAATTTTATCTTTTTTTATATAATTTCAAAATCCCAAGTAGAGTCAGGTGAGCAACACAGCCTCTTGTTAAGATTAAGGTATCTTGGCATCAGAATTTAACATCAAATTCATGAAGGAATGCATATTTGTTATTGTACTTAATGTTACCAGACCCTACCCTTTTAATTAGAATAATGAAATTATTGATGTAAATCTTGTATTTTAGGTTTTATATAGTGATTTGGGCTTGATTGACTTTTGGCATTTCTACTATAGGAACACTTTGGCTAGCTATTATAAAAATGTGCTTTGTTCTACTTACAAAACATTTGAGAAAATCTTAAAATTGGTTTTTGTTTTCTTCCATGACCAAATCTGTATTTGTAGGGCTAAAATTCCTATAAAGTAATTGATGTTGTCTTTCAATTAATTAAATGATGTCTGTGCCGTCACCTTTATTGACCCTTGTTTGGATGAAAGTGAAAGTTGTAGTCTTATCTTATGACATTAATTGTTTGTGAAATGCCAAAACACTGAAATGGAAATCTGTATTATGAAATCATTAATGGAACCTTATATGGATTAAAGGATAGGATTTCACATTAATGTTTCCTGAACAGGATAAAAAATGAAATACTTATAGATTTTATAAACAAAAACAAGTGAATGAACTGTTTATCTGAAGCTTTTTTTTTAAATTTTCAAAGCAATTAGTCACATATAATGTGTTTTTATTTCCTGAAAGGGAAACATTTGAGTATTTACTTTAAAATAAACAGAAACATAAATAGAGGATTATGGCCAAAAAAATATGTTTGTGTAATTTTTTTGTTTTTTAAAAATTTTTAAGGGATTTCAAGGTTACGTAAAATACTGACATAAAATATGTTAAATTGCTGTCTCCTTAATTTTTTTACTACATGATTTATTTTCTCTGATTAATCCAGAAGAGATCGACCATTAAAATAAATTTCAACAGCATTGAAAATAATCTATATATGTATTTTTTTGTTATAGGACAATCCAGAGAAACAGAAAGAAGAAAGACTCCCACCAGGATGGGAGAAATGTGAAGGTATAGAAAAGAGTGGACAAAATAATGTCATTCTCAATAATGAGGATTTGATAGCTGTTTATACCGAGAAAAAGGAATAATCCAAAATAGTACATATAAAACACAAATCTTCCTGACATGTAATATGATCTAATATAGATTAAAAGAAAATTGTCTGATGTGGCCAAAAGTTGCGGACCAGAAATGTCAAATATTTGTATTTCCTCATATTCCAAAAGTGTCTGTGGTTCTTTTCAGACCTTCTGGCTCTTTTCAAAAAATTTAAACTGACCACCACAATATAGTAAAATCGCTGAAGGTGGTATTAAACACTAACAATCAATCAATTATTAATTCTAATGCAACAAATTTGTAACATTCATTTTGATTGGATAACGTCACATATTTACATGGCATCAATTGACAATTGATGCTATGGGACGTAGGCGCAAGGGCAGACAGCATATGGCAAACTTTAAATACATGTTTTAACGTTGTTTTCAGTCAGTTTCATTATAATGGAGTTAACAATATTGTATTTTAAGCTGCGACGGCATCAAATGGGGATTTGATGGTCGCAAATACCCGTTTACTGTCTCTGCTAAGGCGTTGCAACTAAACTTAATTTGTCACCATCAAATCCCCAATTGATGCCCTCGGAGCTTAAAATACAATACAGTTATCTACTAATTCTACTTTTCTTGTGAGGTTGAATTTAATGAAGAAATATAAATGTTATTTATATATTATCATGGAATATGAAATTGGATAGTTTTGGTAAATTATGGTAAATGATCGTAAATTATGAAATGACAGATTAATTTAAGGAAAATCTGTTTAAATGATGTTTGTTAAAAAATTTGACTATACAGGATTCAAATGTAAGAGATTTACAATTCTCACACAATGGTTACTGATAGTTCAAATTCAACTTAGAAAATTACATAAATATTCAAATCATAGTTTGCAAACAAAAAAAACAAAAAACAGATGTATTAATATTCGGTTTGAATGCTTTCTTTTAGTTTTCCTGAGACTTTGTCTTTATAAGTGAAATTCAATATCCAAATTTTATCTTATTTTACAGACGAAGATGGTGCTTATTACTGGCATATCAAGAGTGGGACTATCCAGAGGGAGCCACCATCCCCAGCTCCACCAGATACTAAACATGTGACCATTAGATCTGTATCTATTAATAGTGATAGTGTAAGTATTACAATGAGAACGACGGAAAATGATAAATCAGAACTATAAATTCAGATTGGAATATTTTATTTTGCAGAATGCATATAATGTTTTTAAAAAAAATTTGGTGAAGTGGAAAATCATTCAGTATTTATCTTTAGTGAGAAAACTACAATCTTCACTGGCCAATTGGTCAAAGCAACCCCCCTTTACTGGGAAAAATTCGATAAATTATTTAGGGAATCACTAAAGCATGACCGGAGCAGGCCCCCACTTATGAAAATGTCTAGATCTGCCACTGATCACATATGTAACCATATGAACATCACTGCCCGCCTTTATTTGTTTGCTATAAGATTTACAAGTGTTTATGTTCCAGACCGTGTGAATATTTGGACCATACGCGTACGGTCTGGCTAATATTAATAGGTAGGTGATCAACTTTATTAGATACAAATGTATCAATAGACCAACATAACTTAAATCACAAATTTATATAAAAAGTTCAATTTTAATTGAAATAAAAACGTAATATATTAACTATTTTAAAAAAAATTCACGCTAATTTGATTTGTTAATCTCCAGTATTAAGCGTGCCATTTCGGAACATGCATGAACAAAACTATTTACTCTTAAAAAAATATGATGTTCCTTGTGGTAGCTAGTGTATCCTATGGCGAAAGTATCAAAATAGGATTCAAATATACAATTTAACAAATATTTAATTTTTAATGTTCGCTTATTGACTTTATTCATCTAATTGTAATAATAACAATTTGTGAAACTAAAAATAAAAAATTGAATATATGTTTGTTTAACTCTAACCCATATAATCCCAAAACATGTATGGTCAGCTGGACCGTACAAGTATACTCGTATGGTCGGACCATACAAGTATACATACACGGTCCGGAGTGTATGCATATGGTCTAAATACTCATATGGTCTGGAACATTTACATGTTAAAGGACCTTGGTAAAAATCAAGAAATTTACACTGAAAATATATTCTCAATTTGTTGAGTTTATTTGTCAATTTTCCTAGAACAAAGTCTCAAGAAATTTTGTGTTATAAATGATTGGGTTGAACATTTATTCTAGCATTTAATTTCTTTGTTTAATAACATGTTGTGTAGAATTGAGTATGTCACACCTGTCAACTTCTGTCAATCTCTATGGGGACTTCAAGTTAAATAGGGTCTAATGCTTCTCTTAGGCATATCATAAATGTTTCAGTGCTATATTGTATGCTTTTGAAAAGGAATATAAGTGGTTGAATACCATTATAACACCCTAGAGGTATTCTGTTTGTATAAAATAGGATCTGTAGAATCGGGTATCACCTCTCGTGTGGGAGATTGCATGTAAATCAGGAAGGCTGGCTGGTCTGTAATATCAGAGATTTGGAAATATTGTAAATCAAGTACAAAGCCTTTTGTGTTTTCTTTAATCGAGTGCAATTAACAAATGTAGACGTGTTATATTTACTAATTTGCATAAAAGTAAAATATTAATTGTTAGCCAATGAAGCAATAGATCAATTATTAAAAATTCCAACGAGGAAAAAAAACCCAACCCTGACCTGAATACTTAACACAATTCTGAACATTCTCTCTGTGAGGTTATACTGTAGGTGGTCAATAGTTTTACAAAATGCCTGCATTGTAATTTTTAAGCTTGCTACGTCTGATGGCTCTTTGATTTTGATTTTGCTTTCCGCTATGTTGAAAGTTAGCTTACTGTCAGTCCAAAAACTTGGTAACTCAGAGGCAGATTTAAGTGGGTGTTCAGGGAGGGTTCATCTTATGGAGCTTCATATATGGTTAATACATAGACTTTTGACATATCCCACTCCTAACATTACCTTTCCCCCTCCTTTTTGAAATCCATGATCCACATCTGGTCCACCCCTGTACATCCTGCTTTGATTCTGATGTGTCTAACATAATTTCATTTTTACAGTTCTGATATTAATGGCATCTTTAAAAGGTTCAAACTTTATATGAAGTTCAACCTTAACTAAGCCAAAAATGTATATTAATCTCTAATTAGAACTTTGTTTGTAAGAATATATAGGATAGTTTTGTCTTGGGATTTTTGTTTTATTGAGAAAATATATATTTATGGGTTTATTTGAAAGGAAATTGTATGAGAAATGTGAGAAATGGTATGTAAGAGTGGGGTTACCTGAGACTCAAGGTCTATGTAATATACTTACTCAACTATCAATGATTAAATCTTTATTCTCTTATCTATGTTGCTGTGGTTGTAAATGTCTTCATAATATAGAACTCATTTCCCAAAAAATATATTTTATGACTGCTGTATCAAATTTTAATTAACAGAAGTACAAATACACTTATTAGCTTGCAAATAAAATACAGCAACTCCCAGATTTTAAACTAATACCCTAGTTTGACATAAGTCAAATGAAAGAATGGAATGACTTTGAACAGCCTTGATATATAAGGGGTAAACAAGTTCTGTTTCATACTGTTAATCATGTAATTCCTAGAAGAATTACAATTAGTCACTCGTAATTGATTTCAATAAGCAGAAAATCTCATATTTGTAATGTAAACAATAGAAATGTATTTTTTGCTGGAGAAGTATCATGGATTTTAACATCCTGTGTAAATGACATTGATTACTGAGAATTTCATGTTGTTAATTACAGATGGTTTTATTGAATTCTTTGTTTGAATCCCATCTTGATAAATTATGTAAATATTCCATTTAAAAGCATGTTAGAACTATGGTGATCCACCGTGGGCTGTAATGAATAAATTGTCATACTAAGAAAAAAATAGTTTGAAGAATAGAAAGGAGTCTTGAATACGTGTGAAATTGTGATTTATCAAAAATTGTGGTAATTTTCACAAATTTTTTAAGTTTTAGATTTATCAGTATAGTTGTTATAAAAGTGGTCCTTTTATCCTGTTAATTCAGAAACCATTGTGATGTATTATTTATTGCGAAAAATGTGACATGATTATAATTGCAATAATTTAAACTTACATTTTGAACTTTTTTATATGATTCAAGAGGATTTTTTTCAATTTTGCAAAAATTAAATTCAAATTTAAGTCTTAAATTACAAAATAGCAATAATAAATACACACAATAATTTCTGAATTTACAGTATATTTGATCATATTTGCCAATTTCTTTAAGAACTGGGTAAACATTTATGTATATATTACATGTATATCCATTTGAATAAAGATTAATTTAACAAGTTTAAAGTGAAAAGCATAACTGACTTTAATAGTTTCTAAGAACTTATCATGCCAAATAGTTTTACAAATGTACTGAATTTATACAACATAACAGAAATTATGTCAAATATAACAGATAATGATGATGAAAAATTAGATTCTCCAAAGATTCTCTTAACTTAAATATGGAACATGTTTAATACCTCATTGGACATGTAATAATTTTTAGCCTGAATATAATTCCATTTATAAGCATGACAAAAACATTATTATGTAAGATTTGAAATCAAGAAGATGCACTTTTATGCAGTATTTCTATTGCATGTCATTGCTGAATGCTCAATTTGAAAAAAAATTTGATAGACCTTTGATATATATTAAGGATGAAACTATTTCCGTTTATAAAATGTAGTTATAAGATCCTACATCTTTGTAACAATAGACTTTTTAAAAGTACAAGTTGAGGAAGCAAGTACTGATATAACATGAATATTGAGGATAATCATTTTATCATTTACATTCTGGTGTCATCTCCATGTTCACACAGTGTGGGAGCACAATATGAGGATATAACTTTGGAATCTTGTATGTCAATATACAGTACATAGGGCTTAATTAATGACACAGAGAGGAACCTTATTGTCATTGTTGTAGCACTTACGGACATTGTTCACAACCAGTAGAGTAATAAAATATTTAAAGTATATTGGGTTTAAAATTGCAGTTATGATAATTGTCATGAAATTTAAACGTTGAATACATTTATGGAATCTGATTTTTAACCGGATTTTTGTGACAAAAATGTCGGTTATTGATTTGGGGATGTACGGCGGGCGGCCGGGCGGGCGACAATCAAATGTTGTCCGTGCATTAACTCATGAACCCTTCAACCAAAGCTTTTAAAATTTTAATATAATATTACTGACAACTATACGAAGGTCAAGTTCAATAATGGCGATTTTGACTTTTACCGTTCAGGAGTTATGGTTCTTGAAAGATTGAAAAATGGAGTTTCCAGTCGTGTACGTGCATTTACGCATGAACTGTTCTACCAAAGCTTCCCAAAATTTTAATATGTTGTTACTGATGACAGAATGGAGGTCAAATTTAATAATGACGATTTTGACTTTTACCGTTCAGGAGTTATGGTTCTTGAAAGATTGAAAAATGGAGTTTCCAGTCGTGTCCGTGCATTTATGCATGAACTGTTCTATCAAAGCTTCCGAAATTTTAATATGCTGTTACTGATGACAAAATGGAGGTCAAGTTCAATAATGACGATTTTGACTTTTACCGTTCAGGAGTTATGGTTCTTGAAAGATTGAAAAATGGTGTTTCCCGTCGTGTCTGTGCATTTTCTCATGAACCATTCAACCAAAGCTTTTGAAATTTTAATATGTTGTTACTGATGACAAAATAGAGGTCAAGTTCAATAATGACGATTTTGACTTTTACCGTTCAGGAGTTATGGTTCTTGAAAGATCGTAAAATGGCGTTTCCATTCACGTTGTTGCATTTACTCATGAACCATTATATGTTGATACTGATGACAAAATGGAGGTCAAATTTGATATTGACGATTTTCACTTTCACCATTCATCAGTAATGGTTCTTGTGATATTGCCAGGACACAAATAAATGTTAATAAATCCGGTTTGTTGTCGTTGTGTGCAGCCTCTTGTTTAGAGGTATTTTGCAGAATCAAATTACTGCAGTATATGAATCATTGCAAAATTCTTAGGTCCAAATGACCATAACAGAAGTAAAAAAATAAAATTGATGTTTGAGAGATAAGTGCATTCCTATGTTTATAAAATGCATTTATTGCATCTCTTTGTATGAAAAAAAACAAACATAAATGTTTGGTACATCAAAGAGACCAATTATGGCAGTGCAGTTTATTTAATGTATTTGTTTTGATCACTGACAATAAAGGTTCAAATCAAATACATGTATAATCTACAATTGTCCCAAGTTCATATGCACTGATTTAATAAGTGGATGGCTTCTGTATGATATAAATTGATATAAATCAGATATCATAATAATCACAATGCATGATTTATTATGAATTAAAGTAGAAAGGTATATGTCATTGTAACAGGAACCAATAACACAAGAAATATTATGTCATGAATGCAAGCTCTAAAAACTCTTAAAAATATAGGAGTGGAATTGGAGTTGTTTTTTCAGTGGCTTCACTGTCTTCCTGTTGTCTCGATTTGGGATCTGGGATGTCGGATATATGATGTAACTACAAACTCATTTTTTACGAGAAGACATAATGAATTATTACATTTTGGCAAAAAAAATTAAACTAATTTAGAAAAAAATATTCTGCATGGTATTACCAAGGACGTATTTTAGTTATACGTTCTTGGTATTACAAAACAGTAAAACACATTTAAAACAATTTAAAGTAGAGTTTTCATTTAGTATTATTTTTTGTGGGATATTTTTTTTGGCTCCCCCTAGAAATTTAGTACATATACTAGATTTTAAAGCAAATACACTTTGTGGGTTTTATTGGTTTTCCATTTCCAGTGAAGTAATATTCGCACTAACAAACCTTCATATGCTAAAAATGAAATCTTTTCATGCGTCAGAATGACAGATCCTGAGAAAATTAACTGAACATGTCTAAAAATATATTTTCACAGTGGTTTGTTTCCTTTCAGTCATTTAGGGATGACAAGTTAAGTTTGATCTCGTCAGTATTAAGCTATGTATGCATATCTGTCAATGATAATTTAATGGGAATATTGGCTTTCAGTTACATTGTATTGTCACAATTGTCCAAAATGTCATAATTTTCCTTTTGATGTATTTAAAGTGATAACAAAAATTAAGATGGAAGGGCCTGACACGGAATTATGTTATGTAATTTAAAAAAGTTTTTCTAGAATGAAGACAAATTAAGCCTTCACACAATGTGACGTAACTGCCAGATATTAATTTGAAAAATTTGTCATAAAACCAGTTACTGCCATATTTGAAAAGTTTAATTTAATATGAATAAAAGAGGTCTGGTGTTTACATCAATGAGACAGCAGCCAATGAACTTTGTTGTAAGAAATGTTTTGGTATTACCTAATAGTTTTAAAACATCACTAAATAACCCTAAACCTAAAGATGTTGTCATTGCCATTGGTCCATGCAACAGTTGAGTGAATTTTAAAAGACTAACATGATTCTTTTCTAAATGTTGCACTATAAAAATCAAGTTCAATTAATCAAACACATCTAAATTTTATCTATATGCTGAAATGAAAAGAAAGATTCTGGTCAATATCAAAGAGATAAGTAGACAACTTGATATCATTTGTGTAATACCCTTAAAAGTCTGTTGACTTTACTTTTCTTCTGTTCTGAAACTACAAATCTAATTTAAACACAATTTGGCATCTTTTTATACGACCGCAAAAATTTTAATTTTTCGTCGTATATTGCTATCACGTTGGCGTCGTCGTCGTCGTCGTCCGAATACTTTTAGTTTTCGATCTCTAACTTTAGTAAAAGTGAATAGAAATCTATGAAATTTTAACACAAGGTTTATGACCACAAAAGGAAGGTTGGGATTGATTTTGGGAGTTTTGATCCCAACATTTTAGGAATTTGGGGTCAAAAAGGGCTCAAATAAGCATTTTCTTGGTTTTCGCACAATAACTTAAGTTTAAGTAAATAGAAATCTATGAAATTTTGACACAAGGTTTATGACCACAGAGGGAAGGTTGGGATTGATTTTGGGAGTTTTGGTTTTAACAGTTTAGGAATTAGGGGCCAAAAAAGGGCCCAAATAAGCATTATTCTTGGTTTTCGCACAATAACTTTAGTTTAAGTAAATAGAAATCAATGAAATTTAAACACAAGGTTTATGACCACAAAAGGAAGGTTGGTATTGATTTCGGGAGTTGAGGTCTGAACAGTTTAGGAATTAGGGGCCAAAAAGGGACCCAAGTAAGCATTATTCTTGGTTTTCGCACCATAACTTTAATTTAAGTAAATAGAAATCTATGAAATTTAAACACAAGGTTTATGACCACTAAAGGAAGGTTGGGTTTGATTTTGGGAGTTTTGGTCCCAACAGTTTAGGAATAAGGGGCCCAAAGGGTCCAAAATTGAACTTAGTTTGATTTCATCAAAAATTGAATAATTGGGGTTCTTTGATATGCCAAATCTAACTGTGTATGTAGATTCTTAATTTTTGGTCCCATTTTCAAATTGGTCTACATTGAGGTCCAAAGGGTCCAAAATTAAACTTAGTTTGATTTTGACAAAAATTGAATCCTTGGGGTTCTTTGATATGCTGAATCTAAAAATGTACTTAGATTTTTGATTATTGGCCCAGTTTTCAAGTTGGTCCAAATCGGGTCCAAATTCAACTTTGTTTGATTTCATCAAAAATTGAATAATTGGGGTTCTTTGATATGCCAAATCTTACTGTGTATGTAGATTCTTAATTTTTAGTCCCGTTTTCAAATTGGTCTACATTAAAGTCCAAAGGGTCCAAAATTAAACTAAGTTTGATTTTAACAAAAATTGAATTCTTGACCTTTTTTGATATGCTGAATCTAAACATGTACTTAGATTTTTGATTATGGGCCCAGTTTTCAAGTTGGTTCAAATCAGGATCCAAAATTATTATATTAAGTATTGTGCAATAGCAAGAAATTTTCAATTGCACAGTATTCAGCAATAGCAAGAAATCTTCAATTGCACAGTATTGTGCAATAGCAAGAAATTTTCAATTGCACAGTATTGCGCAATAGCAAGAAATCTTCAATTGCACAGTATTGTGCAATAGCAAATATTTTCAATTGCACAGTATTGCGCAATAGCAAGAAATATCTAATCGCACAATATTGTGCAATAGCAAGACATTTTCAATTGATTGGAGTTATCTTTCTTTGTCCAGAATAGTAGTTGAATCAACTTAAATCATTGTTTTATACAATATACAATGTATATTCACTTTTACTACCAACTGATAAATTAAAACAATCTTTACCATTCAGTGATAACAAGCACCTTTTGTTACATTTTAATATTTTATGATGTATTTAAATGAGTAGTTATTGTTGCAAACTCCATTAGAAATTTGAATTGAGATCAGTTTTGGAAAAAGGGAAAGGGGGATGTGAAAAAAAATGGGGGGGGGGGGGGGGGTTAAATTTTTCTCATTTCAGATTTCATAAATAAAAAGAAAATTTCTTCAAACATTTTTTTGAGAGGATTAATATTCAACAGCATAGTGAATTGCTCAAAGGAAAAAAAAGTATTTTAAGTTCATTAGACCACATTCATTCTGTGTCAGAAACCTATGCTGTGTCAACTATTTAATCACAATCCAAATTTAGAGCTGAATCCAGCTTGAATGTTGTGTCCATACTTGCCCCAACCGTTCAGGGTTCAACCTCTGCGGTAGTATAAAGCTGCGCCCTGGGGAGCATCTGGTTTAACATTTCTTCATTTTGTAATGGATAGTTATACAGGTTTGTCTGATGTAACATTTACTCTGATTGGTCAATTTGTTTTCTTGATTTGCATGACCAAAGCTTTTAAAAAAAAATAAAAGGAATGATGATTGGGAGTGCTTTAACATTGATTTTTTTATTTGTGTAATATCTTTTCAGACTGTGTCAGTGAATGTATATACATATTAAATTCAGTAACTGTAGACAAGAGAGACAGAAAGGCAAAATGTTAAGAAAAGCATTTGAAACTCATGTTTTTGGATTAAAAGCTAATGTCCTAATAATTGTTCTTTAATTCTAACAAGGATTTATTCTACATATAAACTTTCAAATGTTTATATTTAAAAATGCTACATGTACTTATGTCACCTCTTGGATTTTTTTTATGCACTCTTAAATCCCTACTTAATCTAATGGTGTTGTCACATTAAAATGGGCCTGCATGTAGTAACCTGAGAACATGCATCATGTTTTAGAAATTTCTTTAGGGAAAGAAGATTTGATTACTTGTGAATTCACGTTTATTGAATGATCATTACGTCTGCAACTAGAGGCGCTCCATTTGTTTTTTCCTGACAAGTTAAGTAATAAAACCTTATCATTTGATGTGGTGAATACAAAATTAAGATTAGAAAAAGTCACGTTTTGCCTCAGAACTTGAGAAATATAATGTTTTCAAACTTTTGTTCAAATTATATCGGAAAATTTATTGAGTATTTGATTTTTTTCTTCCGCTAACTTTGATATGAATATTAATACTGTCTGGTTCTGTTAGGAAACAATAACAGGCTGGGGTAATTACACCATTGTTGTAACATGTGATACTCATTTCTCAGTTGAATTATGATAAATGAATAATTTAAGGAGTTTTTAAAATAGTGCTGACTCTTCTTTAAGGCACTAATGAATCAGCTTGTTTGTCAGATGCTTTTGAATAAGTTCTGCTAAAAAGACAAGATTTTGTGATCAACTGCACATACATGATTTACAAAAAATTAACACTTTTATCGTCTTAATTTTTTTACATAATGCACACTTTTTTTTAAGTTAATGTGGACTAACTCCAGTATCCTGGGATTGATTGCCAAAGTAATCTTTAAATTTTATGTATTAGTTCTGATATTCTTGGGTCAAATTTCTAAAAAAAAAAAAAAACCTGTTTGTTGGGATAAGTGTGAAGACTTGCTTTTGATTTTTGAAACTTGTCCTGTTTGTCATTCCAGAGTATAAATAGGACTATAACAGTATTTACCACAATACCTTTTTGCATTATAGTATCCTCAATCATGTTTTCTACAAAGCCATTTTCTTTTCTTCTAGTTAATTGCCTTAAAGTATCCCATTTTATTTTTGCATCAATTTCAATATGCAAATTAAGGGGGTATCATGTGCTTTTGTTGCAGCTGCTTAAATTATATAGAATCAATGCAGCCAGACCAAAATTATTGATTGTAAATTTTACAGATGTTTCATGTTGGTCTTTTAGAAGATTACAAGTAAATATTGAAATCTGTGAATGTTTGCCAGTTAAATACCATATTTTAACAGTATTTTTGACAGTTTGTTCTAATTATTGTATCTCATAATTTACGTAAAGGACTTAGAAAATCATAGGATTTATCCAGTACGAACATTTAATTATAATTTATAGCATGTATTTCAATAATTTCCCAATAATTCTCCTTTCTGAATTAATTATATTACAAATTTATGGTCGAGTTAATATAACAAAAATATTCTAAACTTCAGTTTGATGGCGCCTGTTAGATAATGTATAGTTAGTAAAGTAATGAAATTTGATAAACCAAATTTGACTTTTTTGACTTAATTGTATTACACTTGTAGAACATTGAAGAGATGTAATTTAATAACTGTTCTAAGAACTTGTCTTGAGAGCGTCTTTATCCTGTAGTTTTATGTTTTTAATTAAGGCATTTCATTAAAGATTTGCAATTAGAATTGAAATGAAATTGAATTTATCAGATAATGACATCTAGGGAATTATACAATGCTAGCCATAAAACTTTATTTTCCTGGAATTTATCTGATTTGTGGCTTCTTAAGGTCTAAACAGCATCACTGTCAAACCAGATTTTATTTTAAATTTGTTTTACATTATCTGAGTTGGTTTTTTATGCCCCATTTATGGGCATTATGTTTTCTGGTCTGTGCGTCCGTCCGTCTGTCTGTTCGTCCGTCCGTCTGTTCGTTCGTCCGTCCGTCTGTCCCGCTTCAGGTTAAAGTTTTTGGTCGAGGTAGTTTTTGATGAAGTTGAAGTCCAATCAACTTGAAACTTAGTATACATGTGCCCTATGATATGATCTTTCTAATTTAAATGCCAAATTAGAGTTTTGACCCCAATTTTACGGTTCACTGAACATAGAAAATGATAGTGCAAATTTCAGGTTAAAGTTTTTGGCTTCAGGTTAAAGTTTTTGGTCAAGGTAGTTTTTGATGAAGTTGAAGTCCAATCAACTTGAAACTTAGTATACATGTGCCCTATGATATGATCTTTCTAATTTAAATGCCAAATTAGAGTTTTGACCCCAATTTTACGGTTCACTGAACATAGAAAATGATAGTGCAAATTTCAGGTTAAAGTTTTTGGCTTCAGGTTAAAGTTTTTGGTCAAGGTAGTTTTTGATGAAGTTGAAGTCCAATCAACTTGAAACTTAGTATACATGTGCCCTATGATATGATCTTTCTAATTTAAATGCCAAATTAGAGTTTTGACCCCAATTTTACGGTTCACTGAACATAGAAAATGATAGTGCAAATTTCAGGTTAAAGTTTTTGGTCAAGGTAGTTTTTGATAAAGTAGAAGTCCAATCAACTTGAAACTTAGTATACATGTTCCCTTTGATAAGATCATTCTAATTTTAATGCCAAATTAGAGAATAGTGCAAATTTCAGGTTAAAGTTTTTGGCTTCAGGTTAAAGTTTTTGGTCAAGGTAGTTTTTGATGAAGTTGAAGTCCAATCAACTTGAAACTTAGTATACATGTGCCCTATGATATGATCTTTCTAATTTAAATGCCAAATTAGAGTTTTGACCCCAATTTTACGGTTCACTGAACATAGAAAATGATAGTGCAAATTTCAGGTTAAAGTTTTTGGTCAAGGTAGTTTTTGATAAAGTAGAAGTCCAATCAACTTGAAACTTAGTATACATGTTCCCTTTGATAAGATCATTCTAATTTTAATGCCAAATTAGAGAATTTATTCCAATTTCACAGTCCTTTAAACATAGAAAATGATAGTGCGAGTGGGGCATCCGTGTACTGTGGACACATTCTTGTTTCACTGTGAATCTGTAAAATGGAGATTTTTGTTATTTTACCAGATAAATAACTGAATTTTCCTTGTTAGGTTATAAAGGTTTGAAATACATGACCAAAGACTATTTTTTCATTGTATTATCCAATTCTTAAGTCACTCGGAAAATAGAAAGAGAAATTACTGTCATCTAAACTTCCAATATTTCAAGATCATTTCTAATTTACGTGGCTATATTATTAAATCCTGCAGGGAAACTTGATCTTTGATCTGTCATGCGATAGCTCCTTCAATGCCTGACCGTAACTCATTAGTCATGCGTTTTCAGGGAACCTGGACAGTAACATTTCTAATTACGGTCGCGTCTTTTCTTAAGAATTAAGTCTACGAGATCATGATTGGTAGATATGACATGTAACAGATCGGATATACTGTCTGCTTTACTTATATCAGTAATGGAATTTATAATAGATTCCTAAGAAAGGATAGATTAGAAAGTGTTTATCTGTAAGAAATTGTTGCTGAAATTAAAATTTATTGTCATTGTATTGACTATGTTTGTCTGATTACTTATTAGTATTGACTGATTGTGTAGGAAGTAGAAGTACATTTAAAATTAAGAATGGAAATGGGGAATGTGTCAAAGAGACAACAACCCCACCAAAGAGCAGATAACAACCAAAGATCACCAAATGGGTCTTCAAGGTGTAATACCACCATTGATTTTCCCCTTTTAGTCTGTGTTAAATTTGCACTTTTCAAAAAAAATGTCATGTGTAGAATTTATCTTTGTTTCAAATAAAGAAATACTTGGCATGAATAAGGTTTTATCCAGCCAGTACTATAGAAAAAAATTCACATAACATTTCATTGCATATAAGAAAATAACCATCACTGGAAGTTAACCAATCAAATTTCTCCCCTTATTTTATCTGTGTACAAGGTTTAGTCACCATGTAACCTCAAGATTACAAAATAGTCTATAGAAATCCCAAATAAAAAATAATGGTGCTTTGAAATACCCAAGATATATGTTTATGACACAGAAATCTTTTACTGCAATAAAAATGTAGCATTAATTACCTACAACTGTCAAATTCAAGGGAATTTTTTTTTTTCGACTTATTTTCGTATACATCCGGATGTGACGTACCACCATTTGGTGGCATTACACCTCCATGCAGGAAGAAAATCCCAAACCCGGAGGCATGCTTGAGCTGGCCCCTACACAAAAATGTTTATTTATAGAAAAACATATTGGTAAATTAAGACAGAGGTATTCATATTTATAAGGGAAATATGCTTTTACAGTGAAATACATGGTGTGATCTGTCTAAAACTAAAACTTTTGCTTAATTACAGCATTTAGGTACCTTCCGTTGTGAAATAAATTTTGAAAGGGAAATTTTATGATAGCTAACTGTTATTTCTTTGTGCAATGTCTTAACCATTGAAACACCCTCTGTTGTCTCATGCTTGTATTGGTTGCATGAAATCATGGGTTAGATCCCCTTCATGGTCAAACAAGAGGCTTGTTAATAAAAATTTATATGTGCTAACCAGCAGAATTTAAGAGTAAGAGCAGAGACTGGTTGGCTTGTAGTAAAAACATATTTTTTGATATGATGACATGTCTTCCAGCTGTGAACTTTCACCTTTTGAACTTGCTTGCTGAAAATTTTGCTTGTTGTTATTGTACACAGCTAAGTTGGTTATAAATAGAACACTTTGTCCGTTAGGTGTGTTTGAATATTTCTTAATAATGAGTAGAATGAGTATATATTTATTTATTTTTGTTTATTTACAGAGCACATTGTCAAGTGATACAGATTGTGACTCTGTACCCTCCACCCCAACCAGTGGAACATCAGAAGATCCTTTAACAGCATTCGAGGGACACGCTTTACAATATGCAGTTAATTCAATTCAAAACATGTTAGTAATTATTCAGACATAGTAGATAAGTAACTTTCTCAAGTAGGTATAGTGGACATCTCTAAAATAAGCATTTCTCTGTAATGGGTTATCTAGCAATAACACTAGAAACTTTTGTTGTAACTTAATTTATTGTATTTTGATTGGTTAATACTAGGGTGATAATTTACTCTATTGTGTGGCTTATGTTCTATATTACCCTTCACAGAAACACTTAGTCAGTTATGTGATTTATTAAATACAGATGGTTAATATATATATAAATAAAAAGTCACAGTTTATTACTTTCAATTTAGAATTTGAAAGACAAAAATAACTCAACATTTAGAATAAAAACTAAATAACACATATTTTTGCCTTGGTAAATAATGTTTTCTTGAGGTTACATACAATCTGCTCAATCACCCTCTCATCTATGTGTTATTTATATGTTTAAATAAGCCATGTAAATGAATGAACATTTCCCTATGTCTCTTAAATTTCAAAGTTTAACATTGTTATAGCTACAGTACTAATGATAACAGTAAGTTTTCATCTTTAATCCATAGGTCCTCCTCAAGAAGTCTGTCTGCAGTACCTAAAGTGGAAACAAGTGGTCCAGAAAAGAAAGATGAAAAGAAAGCTGTACGATTTTCTGTTCGCTCCCTTGGGTGGGTGAGAATTGCTGAGGAAGATTTGACACCAGAGAGAAGTAGCAGAGCTGTCAACAAATGTATCGTAGATCTGACACTAGGTAGAAATGATATCAATGATGTTGTTGGTAGATGGGGAGATGTAAGTATGATAGGAATGTTATGTAGAAGCAAACATTTTTTATTGTCTCGCTTGACGTAGTCAAAAAGCAAGACATAAGTTTGCTGTTTCCAGCGGTGGCAGTGGCAACAACAATTTTATAGTTTGTGATTAGGTCTAGTTTATGGTGAACCACTAGTGGTAGGTCAATGATATTTGGTATGAAGTTGTATTAGTAGTAGTTCACTGACTTTGAATATTTGCAAATCTTACATGTTTTAAAAGTGTTGCTATTATAATTTCAAAATTTGCATTATCAAAATAACCAGAAAGCAAGACATATCTCTTATGATAACAATTCATGATTGATCTAAATACCTGTATAAAATAAAAGAAATTTGGGATGATAGCACATTACTGTATTTTACCTATTGTTTCTAATTTTACACATTGTATGATGATTTGTCTTATTTTATATAATTTTAGGGAAAAGATTTGTACCTTGATCTCGACAGGGATAGTTTACGTTTAGTAGACACTCAAGACTTCATTGTAATTAACGTACAGCCAATACAGTCCATAAGAGTTTGGGGAGTAGGGCGAGATAATGGAAGGTATGTGTACAATATACCACTTAATATACCGGTAGATTGTGATAGTAAAATAGCCTCAATTTAACCTTAGATGAACATAGCTATTTTTTTAGTTCCCCTTTGGTCAAATAGCTCTTCAAGTGTATATCTCTCATACATCCTTGGCTTTTAACTGTTTAACCGTTCCAGATGAAGGTAAATTTAGAAGAGAGCTTTAAAAACATGAAAATGATAAAGTGTTCCTTCCATTTAGTTGTCACACAGAAAAAAAGCTGTTCGATATGTATTAAAAACCTTAAAAATATTGGTGTGTATATATTTTATCTGCAAACAAATAAAGTCATTTGTCACAACTTGTCAATATTGCAGTCTTGTTTCATCAGCGAGTAGCATTTTTGATAACCTTGAAATTTTCATTGGAGTGGTTAAATGTGACAACTTTTACAGGAATCTTTAAAGATCAGTTGTGAACTTTTAAAACTGTTTGCAAAATATTAAGACCTTTTGGAGAAGAGATTAAAAAAATATATCATTTAATAGATAACATTTATTCTGTCTTGAACAAGTACAAAACATTAAAAATGTATTTTCAAAGATAAAAAAAAAAACCTTACTTGATTGAAGAAACTAATTTGTATAATTGTTTACTTTATTGCTTTAATCAGAGAAAGGTAAATTTATTGTTGTAATTTTATTGTAATTATTATTTGTTTTAATAAGGCTTTATATATTTATTCATATTTTTTTTTATTGTCAGATTTTCTCTACCATATATAGATGTTGTTCATATTTTATTTTTTTTATCGGCAGATTTCTGATTATAATTAAGGATAAAATTGTTAGAAATAACTTGCAACTAACAGTTTAAATCATACTGCCAAACATATATTCAGGTGTTTGATACTGAAAAAATGTTCTTAAGTCATTTTCATTAATCTGCATACACAGGATTTTTAAAATATGAGTTTTCAAAGGTTTGAACAGTTACAAAAAAAAAACCTCAACTTTCTTTTGACTGTTTAATGTATATATATTTGTATATCTGCTGCCAAGTAAGTACACAAGGAATCCAATAAATCAAAGTCCAGTACACAAACATAAAAGTACCAGGTGTTACACTTTTTATTACAATTTTTGCTCTCCTTACATGTTTTATCAATATCATTGGGTTTTGTTACAGAGATTTTGCATACGTAGCCCGGGACAAGACTACAAGAAAACACATGTGTCATGTCTTCCGCTGTGACAATCCTGCCAGACAGATTGCCAATACATTACGAGATATTTGTAAACAATTGATGATGGAAAGACGACTCCAGCAGGCTGCAGTTGACCAACGATTGTCTAGACCCACAGACTTGCCAAATTTAGAGATTGCTGGTTCACAAGGGAACAACCAGAAAGCTGTATTACAGAGCTTGTTAAGAAGTAAATAGTTTTATTATGTCAAATACATAATATTAGAGATAACAGAATACTTGTTTAAAAATTGAATAGTACAGTCACTATAATTGTTTTACTTGTTTGATAGAAGCTTTATGATGGGATCATTGACTATTTTGTATATTTTTGTTAAAAGCAATAAAATGGATTCAGTTAGATGCAAAATGAAGGGTACTATTTGATTTTCTGCATACAAACATATAAAGATTGTGATATAAGATTTGTTTGAAGTTTTGATTTTAATTATTATAATAGTTTTATTGACTAAGTTAGTAATACTATTTATTTACCCATGTTGACTATATTTACTTATTACAATTACAGGTGCATCATTCCCCACACCTATGGAGGAACCAAAGAAAGTCATCAGATGTCATTATATAGGGTGTGAAGCGGTTCTCAAACCTGTTGGTAAGGACTCATACACACTGGAGTAATTCAGGAATTGAACATCTATCCACATTAATTTTGTTGCATAGTTTAGTTTTATATCTAAAGCAATGCGTCTTGTTGACATCTTCCATTGTATTGTCAACCTGTTATGGATGATAGGAATTTATTTAGAAATTGATTAATATGAAAATAAATGTGGCAGAGAAAACACATACAAATGTACACAAACATTTAAGGAATGAATGTAATATTTTTTCTGTCTATGAAGAAATAACATAAAAAATTTGGTGCACACTGGATAATGTGCATAGCAGGTTATTTTAACAGTGTGCACCACATTTTTTATGTTATTTTGAATAGAGAGAAAAATATTGCAATCATTTCTTATAATTTAATTCTAAATTCCATTTTAAACCGTAGAAAACCATGAAAAAACGTTGATGACATCACGGTCACATGACTAAATTATGTCTATGGGCGGATAACAAAATACCGACATCCAATCAGAAGATGCGTTACATCCAAAATTAAATTATTAAACTATATAATACAAGTGTTTATCAAATTTAGCAGGCCTTGAGAGAATTATACATCTGAGGAATTTTAACAATGATATATATATAATGACATTGTTTAATCAATTTAATCAATTCAAGTTTTGTTCTAAGTATTCTTTCATCTTAAGTTAACATTCTCATCATAGTTCTCAATAATTCATTCATAATAATCTTCAACAAATACCATATTCTACTTGTTCTATTATCAAAGATGACAACAACTAATGAATATTTCTGTCTGATTGTGTGTGGTGCCTTCAAAATGATTGACAAAGTATTGACATTAGAAACTCTTATTGATGTGCAATTAAACATGCAGTTTGAAAATTAAACTTTTTTTGGTGTAAAAATATGTTCATTCTCATGGACTGTCAAATTACCTTTGATGTATCAGAGTTTTCAATTGATGAGTGCTACTTGTTTAACATCCAGTGGCAAACATTTCATACATATTTAGAACAATTCTTAGTTTTTTGGTACAGCTGAAGAATAACACTTTTAGTAATGTTCCCGACCTTGATAGCTAGGCATAACGACTAGGCATTACTTTTACAAATTGTGACTTGGATGGAGGGTTGTCTAATTTGGCAAATACAACATCTTCTTACATCTATTAACTTCAGAAATCACTGCATTTCACCTTTATTTGTTCTTACAAATACAAAGGCTCTTTTCAAATAAAATAAACATAAACAAAAAACAATCTATATATATATATATATATATATATATATATAAATGTCTAAGAATATAACTAAAACACACTAATTGATACATTAAAAAGTTCTATTAGATGTTAAATAGAAATACGCAATATTTCGCTAAACAAATTAGCTTCATCAGGCGTGTGCATCTCTCAAGGTGAAATCGGATGCATGACAGAAAAATATTTTTGTAGCTTAATCTATACAAGATTTGAGGGATGGGTGTAACATATTAATTCGGTCATAAAATATGTTTGTAGCTACAACTACATGAAGTTGGAATAAAAGTTTAACACATTTATAGATGTTCGATTAATTGTATGAATTTTTATAAATTAATTTGTATGATTTCAAGATAACTATGGTTTTGATTTGCTTTGAAATCTTTTTTCGTCTCTCTCATTGAGTCCATCAGGTTCAAGAGTTCGTAACTGGTGCATCCAAAATCTCTCTCTTTTTTGTCTTCCTTGTGTATCCCAATTTTGATTTTTCTCAATGATTTGAAATGTGATGTTTTCAAAATCATGTCCTGCTCTTAAAAGGTGTCTTGTAATTGGGCAGTTCCTTTCTTTTGTATAAAATGACCGATGGTTATTTAGTCGGATGTTAAATGGGGTTTCTGTTTCACCAACATATTGTAATTTGCAAGTTCCACACGTTAGAACATAAATGCAATTTTGCGTTTTGCAATTTGATGTTATAAATATGTTGTAATTTTTCTTTGTGACTGTGCTGATGAACTGGGTTTCTATATTGGCGACTTTGCAGCACTTACAATTGCCCCTTCCGCATTGTTTATAACCTCCAATTGTTGATATCTCCCGTTTAGATACTTTGGATGATACTAGAATATCTTTGAGGTTTTTTGGTCTGCGGTAAGCCATAACGGGAGGTGATGGAAAAATCTCGCTTAAGGAAGGATCATTTTCAATAAGACGCCAGTGTTTGTGGACAATTGATGAAATATTTGTCAGATGAGGATGAAAGCTAATAACAAACGGGATTTTATTTGTCTGGGCCGTCTTTTCTTTGTATTCAAGTAGGTTTGTTCGTTCTTTTTCGTTTGCTTTTCCGAAAGCTTCTGAAATACTTTTGTTCTTATAACCTCTTGATTTGAGTTGCTGTCTGAGTTGCCCTAAACGATGGTTTAACTTTGATTCCGATGAACAAATCCGTTTTAACCTGATGGCTTGGCTGTACGGAATGCTCCGGGAGCAGTGTTTCGGGTGACAACTCTTCGGAGAGAGAAATTGGTGTTTATCAGTTTTTTTGGTGTGAAGGTCTGTTGTCATGACTCCGTTCTCTAAAGTTATGGTGGTGTCGAGAAACGCAATTTTTTCATTTGAAACTTCAGATGTGAACTTCATCGATTGATCAAAGTTGTTACAGAAATCGAGAAATTCTTGCAGGCGTTCTGCAGTTTCGTTCCATTTGATGTCGATGTCATCAATATAACGGAGCCAAGACAAGGGTTTGTATGGTACATTCGAAAGGATGTGTTCTTCGAGACTCCCCATGAAAATGTTGGCAAAAGAAGGTGCCATTTTGGTTCCCATACTGGTACCGTCAACCTGCAAGTAGTGCTGGTCGTTGAATACAAAATTGTTGTTTTCAAGCACTAGTCTCAGCAACTGAACCAGACAGTCTGTTGGGGGATGTTTATCCTTACGATTGTTCCATACCTGTTCACAAGCGACTATTCCTTCATTTTTGGGAATATTTGTGTACAAAGAAGACACATCCATCGATACCAAAATTGTGTTGTTTGGTAAGGGGTTTAATGAATCCATTTTCTTCAAATAATCTGTAGTATCTTGAATGTAAGATGGCATTGTTCTAACATGTGGTCTAAGATGGTAATCCACGAATTCAGATATTTTTTCGGTTGGATGGCCATTTGCAGATACTATCGGTCTTCCCGGAATCCCTTCTTTATGGAGTTTTGGGAGCAAGTAAAATCGACCGGCTGTGCAGGTTTCATCAGGTCGTAGATAGTCGTACGTGTCGTCATCAATATGTTTTTTGCTGTTCATGTCTGAAAGGACCTCATTCAGAAAAAATATCTGAATTCGTGGATTACCATCTTAG
The DNA here is from genome assembly GCF_965363235.1 of Mytilus galloprovincialis. Taxonomy (NCBI): domain Eukaryota; kingdom Metazoa; phylum Mollusca; class Bivalvia; order Mytilida; family Mytilidae; genus Mytilus; species Mytilus galloprovincialis. Next base: position 16,274,330 of record NC_134845.1, on the reverse strand, counting down.
ACCACATGTTAGAACAATGCCATCTTACATTCAAGATACTACAGATTATTTGAAGAAAATGGATTCATTAAATGTTGATATTCTAGTATCATCCAAAGTATCTAAACGGGAGATATCAACAATTGGAGGTTATAAACAATGCGGAAGGGGCAATTGTAAGTGCTGCAAAGTCGCCAATATAGAAACCCAGTTCATCAGCACAGTCACAAAGAAAAATTACAACATATTTATAACATCAAATTGCAAAACGCAAAATTGCATTTATGTTCTAACGTGTGGAACTTGCAAATTACAATATGTTGGTGAAACAGAAACCCCATTTAACATCCGACTAAATAACCATCGGTCATTTTATACAAAAGAAAGGAACTGCCCAATTACAAGACACCTTTTAAGAGCAGGACATGATTTTGAAAACATCACATTTCAAATCATTGAGAAAAATCAAAATTGGGATACACAAGGAAGACAAAAAAGAGAGAGATTTTGGATGCACCAGTTACGAACTCTTGAACCTGATGGACTCAATGAGAGAGACGAAAAAAGATTTCAAAGCAAATCAAAACCATAGTTATCTTGAAATCATACAAATTAATTTATAAAAATTCATACAATTAATCGAACATCTATAAATGTGTTAAACTTTTATTCCAACTTCATGTAGTTGTAGCTACAAACATATTTTATGACCGAATTAATATGTTACACCCATCCCTCAAATCTTGTATAGATTAAGCTACAAAAATATTTTTCTGTCATGCATCCGATTTCACCTTGAGAGATGCACACGCCTGATGAAGCTAATTTGTTTAGCGAAATATTGCGTATTTCTATTTAACATCTAATAGAACTTTTTAATGTATCAATTAGTGTGTTTTAGTTATATTCTTAGACATTTATATAATTTTAATTCAGTAACTGTATCAGTTTATTTTCACAAACTGATCCACGCTTAATTAGATTGAATGTTGATTGTTGCTATTTTTAGACATTATATATATATATATATATATATATATATATATATTGTTGATAAGCCTATGTTTATTCTGGTTTTAGGTACAGATATTCTGAATGGAGCTATTATGGCATTGTATAACAAAATTCCCCCAGAGAAATGGAAGTTTGTAAATGTTGGAATAGCACCATCTACAATCACCATTACAGAACATGTATGTATTGTATTTTAATTTTCTGCTTGTAAATTGACAGGATAATTATCACATTTAATTAGAATTTTAATTTTAAAGTTAAATGACAGTGTTCAAAAATTTCATTAATTTATCTGAAATTTGTGTCCATTGATTAAAATTCCATTTAAAAGTGAATGAAATAACTTTATAGCCGCAATATTTATTCAATGGAACAAACTTTCTTACAGAATATCAAAAAGGAATCCAAAATATGTCTGATTTGTTCAGAATAAACTGAATGTCCTGCCTACAACTTACACAAATAACCAAACATAGAAAAGAAGATTGATTGATTGTTGTTGTTTTAATGCCACTTTTAAGCACCACTTGTTGGCTATTTTGTGGCAGCCAGTTTTTATTGTCGAGCCGCTTGACATTAGGGATAGTGATCCTGCGACGGTGGCGTTAGCGAACTTCTTAAAAGCTTTATATTTAATAAGGTGGAAGACCTGGATTTTTCGTACTTTGTATATGGATGCCTCATGTTACGAAGTTTCTGTCAGTCACATGTCCATTGTCCTTGACCTCATTTTCATGGTTCAGTGACTACTTGAAAAAAAAAGTTAAGAATTTTTGTAATGTTAAATTCTCTCTTATTATAAGTAATAGGATAACTATATTTGGTATGTGCGTACCTTGCAAGGTCCTCATGACCATCAGACAGTTTTCACTTGACCTCAACCTCATTTCATGGATCAGTGAACAAGGTTAAGTTTTGGTAATCAAGTCCATATCTCAGATACTATAAGCAATAGGTCTAGTATATTCGGTGTATGGAGGGACTGTAAGGTATACATGTCCAACTGGCAGGTGTCATCTGACCTTGACCTCATTTTCATGGTTCAGTGGTTATAGTTAAGTTTTTGTGTTTTGGTCTGTTTTTCTTATACTGTATGCAATAGGTCAACTATATTTGTTGTATGGAAGAATTGTTAGCTGTACATGCTTCCCTGGCATGGTTCATCTGACCTTGACCTCATTTTCATGGTTCATGGGTCGATGTTTATTTTTTCTTGGTTAAGTTTATGTGACAGTTGTAATCCAGCTTTATATTTAGGACTATCAACATAATATCAATGATTAGTAAAGGAGGCCAGACATTTCAGCGTGTGCTCTCTTGTTTATTGTTGATGAAAGCAGAGTGCACAGACAAAAACCGCCGACCTTCGATAGGAAAACTGACAATCCTAGTGAATAATGATTGGAGCTGAGTGCACCTGCAGGAGCAGGGTTCAAACTCATAACCTCAGTGTTGACTGGCTAGTGATTTCAGTAGTAGAACTACATAGACCACTTGGCATGGAGGCTCTTTAGATGAGAAGAATTATTGGTCACATTACTGTTGAACTGAATATACATTTGTAGGTATTTGTGTCAGACTTCTTATAATTACGAATGGCAATATATTCTAGTGCAAACAAAATAAGTATCAAGTACCTTTAGTGTAGATACATGTATTTTCAAAATATAATTAAAAGGGAGATCACACTTTGTTTGTTTTACAGAAAACAGAAGTTAAACTGGATGAGTGTCGTGTGAGATTTCTATCATTTATGGGAATAGCAGCTGATAATGTCAGGTAGGTTCAGGTCGTTTGTAATCAATGAAGAAATTTTATTGATGAAATGTTCATAAGACTGTAAATTTTTAATAAAGATCCATCTGAAAGAAATCAAGACAAAAATTTGACACTGCAAATGCTATTTCAGTAATAAAATAAAAAGGAATTAATGAAAAGTATTTTTGTAACAAAAACTGTATTAGTAAATTAGTGTAAAAGAAAAAATTGTGATGGAGGATGGCACAAAAGAGTTCATAAAGAGAACAGATTATTTATTTAAGATATGCAAGTAAACACATTGTAAACGGTCATTATTTTTCCATCTAAGTTAAATTGCACTAGTTAATTACCATATTATTCTTCTGCTTAATTACAACTGTCTGACTTTCTTTTTCTTCTTAAGATTATGTGGTTTTATAATACATGGACCTGAGGATCAGTTTAACTGTCATGTATTCCATTGTGAACCATCAGCAGGGGCACTGTGTAAAACAATAGAGGCTGCTTGTAAAGTAAGTATTTGTTATTCCCATTTCAGACAAAGTATATCATATGTCCCATTTCTGCAAAAAACTAAAATAGGGTAACAATCTGCTGTACAGCCCTTCAAATGCAATTTTTTGTCAAATATTCACGAGGAAAATTGAGAATTTCCCTCATGTTGGTTGCAATATTACTCCAACCATGACATTATAAAAATGTTATCAAATGTATGCAGAAGGTCACAGCACTTTTTTAATGTGTGGGCATTCAATCAAAGTGGCATTATGTATCATTTTGCATATAAAATATAATGAGATTAAAAATAGTGTAAGAGGAACTTTATATTAATAATTGTAATTATCATCTTTTTCGTTACAGCTTAGATATCAGAAGTTGTTAGATGCCAACCCAACCACCCCAACTAACAGTAATAAATCAGAGAACAAGGTAAAGTTAAGGTTCATTATTTAGGTTAAGTGCAATAAAAACCCAATTGTCACTAGCTTGATTTAAGGTTTCATATCTCCCTTTTCAAAGACACCCATTAAGTGTTGTTAAGTGAACATTTTGATGATCCTACCATGTTAAAGCTTAATAATGTGTACTAGTAGTCAGATATTTAAGTTACTAACAATGTGTATAACCATATTTGTCAATATTTTTATGCCCAACTTACAGGCATTATGTTTTTTGGTCTGTGCGCCTGTTCCTTTGTCCATCTGTCTTTCCTGCTTAAGGTTAAAGTTTTAGGTCAAGGTAGTTTTTGGTGAGGTTTAAATCCAATCAACTTGAAATTTAGTACACATTTTCCTTATGATATGATCTTTCTAATTAAAATGCTAAATTAAGAGTTTTTACCATAATTTCACAGCCCACTGAACATAGAAAAGGATAATGAGAGTGGGGCATCTGTGTACCATGGAAACATTTTTGTTTGTTTATCTTATTAGCTCACCTGGCCTAAAAGGCCAAGTGAGCTTTTCTCATCACTTGGCGTCCGGCGTCCGTCGTCGTCCGTCGTCCGTCGTCGTCCGTCGTCCGTCGTCCGTCGTCGTCGTTAACTTTTACAAAAATCTTCTCCTCTGAAACTACTGGGCCAAATTAAACCAAACTTGGCCACAATCATCATTGGGGTATCTAGTTTAAAAAATGTGTCCGGTGACCCGGCCAACCATCCAAGATGGCCGCCATGGCTAAAAATAGAACATAGGGGTAAAATGCAGTTTTTGGCTAATAACTCAAAAACCAAAGCATTTAGAGCAAATCTGACATGGGGTAGAATTGTTAAACAGGTGAAGATCTATCTGCCCTGAAATTTTCAGATGAATCGGATAACCCGTTGTTGGGTTGCTGCCCCTGAATTAGTAATTTTAAGGAAATTTTGCTGTTTTTGGTTATTATCTTGAATAGTATTATAGATAGAGATAAACAGTAAACAGCAATAATGTTCAGCAAAGTAAGATTTACAAATAAGTCAACATGACTGAAATGGTCAGTTGACCCCTTTAGGAGTTATTGCCCTTTATAGTCAATTTTTAACCATTTTTCGTAAATCTTAGTAATATTTTACAAAAATCTTCTCCTCTGAAACTACTGGGCCAAATTAATCCAAACTTGGCCACAATCATCTTTTGGGTTAGTAGTTTGAAAAATGTGTCTGGTGACCCGGCCATCAAACCAAGATGGCCGCCATGGCTAAAAATAGAACATGGGGTAAAATGCAGTTTTTGGCTTATAACTCAAAACCCAAAGCATTTAGAGCAAATCTGACATGGGGGTAAAATTGTTTATCAGTTCAAGATCTATCTGCCCTGAAATTTTCAGATGAATCGGACAGCCCGTTGTTGGGTTGCTGGCCCTGAATTAGTAATTTTAAGGAAATTTTGCTCTTTTTGGTTATTATCTTGAATATTATTATAGATAGAGATAAACCATAAACAGCAATAATGTTCACCAAAGTAAGATTTACAAATAAGTCAACATGACTGAAATGGTCAGTTGACCTTCTTAGGAGTTATTGTTCTTTATAGTCAATTTTTAACCATTTTTGGTAAATCTTAGTAATATTTTACAAAAATCTTCTCCTCTGAAACTACTGGGCCAAATTAATCCAAACTTGGCCACAATCATCTTTTGGGTTAGTAGTTTGAAAAATGTGTCCGGTGACCCGGCCATCCAACCAAGATGGCCACCATGGCTAAAAATAGAACATGGGGTAAAATGCAGTTTTTGGCTTATAACTCAAAACCCAAAGCATTTAAAGCAAATCTGACAGGGGGTAAAATTGTTTATCAGGTCAACATTTATCTGCCCTGAAATTTTTAGATGAATCGGACAACCCGTTGTTGGGTTGCTGACCCAATTGTTAGTTTTAAGGAAATTTTGCTGTTTTTGGTCATTATCTTGAATATTATTATTGATAGAGATAAACTGTAACAACAATAATGTTCAGCAAAGTAAGATTTACAAATAAGTCAACATGACCGAAATGGTCAATTGACCCCCTTAGGAGTTATTGTTCTTTATAGTAAATTTTTAACAATTTTCATAAAATTTGTAAATTTTTACTAACATTTTCCACTGAAACTAATGGGCCAAGTTCATTATAGATAGAGATAATTTTAAGCAGCAAGAATGTTCAGTAAAGTAAGATGTACAAACACATCACCATCAGCAAAACACAATTTTGTCATGAATCCATCTGCTTCCTTTAATATTCACATAGACCAAGGTGAGCGACACAGGCTCTTTAGAGCCTCTAGTTTTATTATAAAAAAAGCATAATTGCCTTAAAGTAGTGCACAGTTTTTAAATCCATGTTCTACCTACATTGTAAACAAAGGGAGATAACTTAATTCAAAATATTGCTTAAATGTTATCCCTTTGAGTTTCAATGTTGCAACCAGTAAAAATATTGAAATTTTGTGTTTGTGTCTATGTCTTCTTTGATGCAGTAAAAACTCACCTATTACCCATTATCTTTAGTATGGTGTATTATAACTTAGGATTGACAACTTTTTCTGCTGAAAATCATGGTTCTCTCCTCCCCTTCCAATAGGTCATAGTAAATAGGAATGCAAGTTTTTCAGTTTCCATGAATAATCAAAGTGTATTTGATAAAACGAGAAAGAAGGGATGGAAAACAAAAATAAAATGCATTTCATACCATTTTTCCACCATTAAAAGCCATAGAAACAGACCTTTAATCATAAATGACCTATTTTAGATAACCGTTTGAAGGGACAAAACAAGAATTGCCTTTTAATATATGTAGATAATTTGAGCATGATTTACTCTGGTGTTTTTGGCGTTGTATATGTATTGATGTATGCATTACTTTCACACAGTTACAGATAGTTTTAGTTTACTTTACAATGTTTCCATGTTTGAAATTTTGTTTTATTTGTCTACATGTACATCCTTCAAATAATTTTTTTTGAACGAAATTGAAAAATTAAGATCAAGTTATACTTGCACATTTCTTTTCTGTAACTAATATTTTTTTTTGTGCCATTTATTCATTACTATGTTAACTTTATTATGTTTGATGTTGTTAATTTATGTTTCAATGTTGTATTCAATTTTTAGCTCCAACACCTAGGGGCATCGATTTCAGCTGGTTTGAAATCTGGTGCCGAATCTGTTCAGACAAATATTATACCTGGTATAAAAAATGGGGCCCATACAATGCAAACTGGACTTAAATCAGGGGCTCTTACAGTGCAAACTGGTGTCATACATGGATTTTATGGTGTTCAAAATGTTTTCTCCAAGATCAAAACTAAAGTGAGAAAGGCCGAGAGCAGCTAGTAAACGGAGAATAATTAGGATCTTACTACAGCATTAAGTATGTGTAACATGGAAGATATCTGTCAACAATTTCCTAAATAATGGAATGATTCAAGCTTAAAGAAAACATATTATCTCTACTGTCGATTCAATTATTTTCATGTATGAAAACCATTTTTCGTAGATAGAGGAAAACTTTTATTCCGTGGATAATTGATTTTGTGGTTTTGCCAAAGTATGCATACAAATCTATAGAAATAGTTTACTTATTTGAAAATTTAAATCATTGTTTAGCTTTTCTAACAAAATCGTCAAAAAATTGGTATAATCCACAGTACCACATATTTGAAAAAAGATATCATCTTTGGCCAATTGTTATTGGAGCAAGATAGCTTCATCAGAGGAAAGGATAATGTCCAGAAATGTCCACCATATCAATCAGTCACAAACTATATTGTGTGTGTTTCACTGTTTCTGTTGTTATATTTTTTTTTTTGCTTGTGCACTTACAATCAGTGTAAATGGTTCACATTGTACAGTTTATTAATTATTATTATGTTTTTGGGATATCTTATGTGTTGTAGTTATGTTTACTTGAATTATATATTATCTTGTGACAAGTGAATTATTATTACATGTATATTAAATTTCATGATATACAAAATTGAGTTACGTAAACTTTGCACTAATAGAAATAGCTATGACATTACACTTTTGATAAATTTACATGAGTATAAGAAATTCATGCTGAATTTAATTAAATGCATAAAATTGTTTTCATGTTTTTCTTTTTTCAGTCTTTTGGTGCTTGTTTTCGACATGGAGTTAAGAGCATGATAGAATCAATGAAATCTCCAGTCTAATAACACCAAATAAGGGGACATTCCAAATTGGGCAGACGACACTCAAATATAGAGCAGACGACGAATGATGTCTGAATTTCCATCATCCCAAAGATTTGTTGCATTACATAAACTGTAATCATCACTTCACAGTGTAACATTGATTTCCATATATCTTGTTAATGTAATATTTATTATAGAAGTGACCGTAGAAAACACAATGTCATCCAAATTATTTTAATGGTCAGAATAACAAGACAATTTAGGTATTTATTTTAATGAAACTCTGCTTTGAATTTGTCCCAGATTGAATAATTGAAATTAGAATATTGTTTTCAAATCATCTGAAACACAACATTTTATAACTTTCTAAATTTTCCGTCATTCTAATTACAACTGTCGATTATACCACATTCATATACTTATACATAAATAACTAGTCATTGGACTTATCAGGTTATGTTTTGTGAATTAAAACACAAATCTTCATCTTAGATATTAAATTTATTTTTAAATATCTGTATAATCCAACTATATAAAGTACATACCTATTTTAATAATACATAACAAATTAGACAGGTCAAAAAAGTTCTTATTCAATTAAAAAAAATTTAATTAGGTGTAGTAATATTTATGCTTCATCTCACTGTCAATTATAATCTACAAAACATAACACCATAGATACTACCTCCTAAAAAAAAGTTATTTAACATAATCAAAATTGATTGTTTATATCTTTCTGTTTCTATAAAATGTGCTGAAAATCTTTTGGGTTTTATTGAAAAATAATTTGGATGACTGCAGAACTCCATAGGCATTATAGAAACTGTCGTAAAGTAGCTTTTGTAGGGCATTTGTTATCAGAAGTTTTAAAGGTTGTAAGTTGTTTGTGATATATAATATAATGTGCAATACAAAAGTTTTATAACGATTTGTTTTAACAGGTTGCTAATTTATCCATTATTATTTTTATCTCAGAGAACTTTTCACTGCCAATATTAGGAATAGGAAAGGAATGTGTAGCGCTTTGACTCTATGGTGCTAAAATCATGCAGTTTTTAAATTTAGAAAATATTCATAGATGATTTAGGATTTAAAGACTTCATAGTATTTTTACCATTTGCATTGTGCTCCCTGATTGTTATATTTGTTTTTTGCAGCTGTGGAAAGAATTTTATGATATGTAAATTTTGATAAGTGATTTTTGAAAAAAATCGGAATGTCTTATTCATAATTCTTCATTATCAACCAGTCATACAAATTAAACAAGTTCATTTATGGGTAATATAAATGTCAGACGTTGTAAATTTTATAAATCATTTTGTTTGTCAATAATGAAAAACTCTGTTGTAAAAGCAAAGGCAATGTTTAGTTTGTTTTGAATTTTGTTTTGTCTTTCAAATAGTGTACATTCCTTTCATTTGCATTATAAACCAAAGACACATGTTATTCTATTTATTAAAATGTATCAACCTGTTTATAATTTTGTCTGCTGCAATATTCATATAGCAGATCTGTATAGATTAACCTGTAAAACATGTTAGATTTAATACTTCTAGATCCAGAACTTACTTGAAATTTCTTAAGTACAAATTAGACTAAATAGCAACACTAGATGAAACCAAAAATAGTTCAAAATTGAGTGCCATTTTTTGTTATGCAAAATGTTTTCTGCTGTACAAACTTGTTAATCTATTGTTAATTTGTTTATTTAATTTTTACCCTTTTCTGCTTTTGATTGGTAAAATTCTTCTGAAAGTCAGACATGTTATTGTTCATTAGTCAAATTATGTTTTATAAACGATTCTAATTTTTTTTTGTACTATTTTTTTTGTTTTATATTTGTTTTAAACATATGTGAGTTTGTCAAGATGTGGTCATAATGAGAATTTACCTTCTTTTTTCTTTTGTGTGCAATAAATTAAGAATTTAAAGTAACAATTTGATAGCTTAAATTATTTATAAAAAAAAAACATTAAATGTTAAGGATCATCTTAATTACGAAATAAATCATCATTAAAAGTCTTGCAAGTATTTTTTCAATTGTATGCTTTCCATCTGAAACTTAAAATTGAAGTTGATATTTACTGAAATGACTTTTTAATAGCATATTTTTTATGGTTGATATTTAATAACACAGTTTTAATCTATTGAAAAGATGTAGTTTTATTCTGAATTTTAGTTTTCAGAATTGAATCCAGTAAATCTTATTTCATTTTTTCCATGAATTTGAATAAGAATTGTTGACAGTTCTATAAAAGTGATAAGTTTTCAGTAGAACTTTTTTTTTATGTAAATGTAATTGTTTATTATGATGCATATTAAAAATTTAGAGTTTGTAAACAGTGTAATATTTATATTTGAAATGTGTAGTTTATAGATAATTTTACATTAGATCTGTTTGTTATTTGCAGTTGTATTGTTTAACATTATAATTTGGTCAGTAACTTTTAACAGTTTTAGATTTTTTTTTTTTAAAGTTTTGTGTTCATTTGAGTAATAACTGGTGCTTTTGGTTGATCTAAATGATTTTTTTAACCATACTTTTCATGCCTTTTATGAAAAGTAAATTAAACTTTTAAATTTTCCTAATATTTTATCAGAGTGTTTATTGTACAAGTCTTTAGAAAATTGTTTATTTAAAGTTTAAACCTTTTTTTTGTAGTCCAAAGTTACAAATAAACAAATTTTGACCCCTGACATTTAGCTGGTTATAACCATTAAATTTTTGATTAAATTTTGTTTATGTCACAAAAGATACCTGTGAATTTAGGTATATTTCATGGGGACAGAACATTGGAAGTCATTGTTAAAATAAGTCACAAGTTGTATCGACTCAGAGCACTTTGACTTCTGGTATAGACACTGGTTTATTGAAGAACCAATGTTGACTGCTGTCTCTTGATTTGCTGGGTTGCTGTCTCATTGATGTATAATCCATGTTCAGGTTAACAATCATCTCTCCAGATTTTGCCATCAGATTTTCCAATAGGCATTTATCTGATGATTTTTTTCCTCGACAAAACAAAAATTTGGTATGAATTTGAATACTGCCAATGATGGTGATTGAATTTAATCCTCCTCCGTTGTAACATCCTTATTTCCGGTGTGTTTTTACTAATCCAGTTTTATGATTGTTTGTAAAGTACGATATGTTGAAGCTTGTTCAGTAGTTATAGATCTGTGATTTGATTTTGGTTGTGATTTTGTTTTATTGATTATTTTTGAGATATGTATAAATGTGAGCTTTAAGTTTTGAAAATCTTACAGTTGTCTAAATAAGTTAGCATATAAAATAACAAAAAGACCATTTTCAAGGTAATTTATTAAGATAATGCAGAACAAATTTTGAGAGTTAGATATGTGTTACCATACAATTCATTTTTTTTCCACTTGAACTATTTCTATGCATTTAAATTTTGAGTTATATTCTAAGATATTATCTAGAAAATCATTACTTTTATATGTCAATTTCAATTTTCTGAAATTTTCAAGATTTTTGTATGTTTTTGTACAAATTAAGGTTAACAACAATAAACTATTTATACAGTGTGCATAAGTTGTTGTTTAATAGATGTCAGTGTCTTTCCAAACGATTTGATATATTATTGAATTTCACAGAAGTTATTTCTTGATTTTCTTTACACAAATCAGTTTGATACTGATAATACATTTTCAAGGTGGTACCTAACACTACAGGGAGATAACTCTGTAAAATCAGCTAAATGTTTTAATCACATTGTATTGTTGAGGAAATATTAAGCTTCCCAATGACAAAAATAAGTGTTTGTCAACTTCTATATAACCAATGAAATTTTTCTGATGAAGTGGTTGGTACAAATTTTTTTTAATTTTAAATTTTTTGTCAAAGAGTTAAAGTAAATATTTTGTAAAAAATATGAAAATTAAATGAGCCAAATTAATTTTAGTCAAGGTGTTGGGTTATTTGGGTACCACCTTAAACCAAACAAGTTAACAATTTTCTTGGCAGAGAATTGTTCTTTTTCCTTATAATCCAGAGTTTTTTAGTTTGATTCTGCAGTGTTGAACCAAACTGCTCATTAGAAACTCTTGGCAATTTTAAAGTTAAGTATCAACCAATATTCTTCCACCTTAGAGAAATATGTTTTTCAATACCTAAAACAATTGTCTCATTATTATAGCCAAGTCGAATGGCTATTATTATGTTGACAATGTAATGATTGAAGCCAAGCTTTCAAAAAACAATACCGGTATTTACTGTAGTCCAATTTCTATATCTTTATATTATCAAATACATCTGTTTATAACAAGAAGTTTAAAACCATGCTTTTTATATGCACTGTATAATAAATACTCAGCCATTTGTGATAATGGAACACAGCTACTTATGTTTGTTGTTGTATTATTTCATCATTGCTATTTATAGATCATGTTTATTCCATATCAGTTTTATTCCGTTTGCTATGGATGTACATTACAATTTTTTTGCAAGGGAAATAAACTTACATAAACTTAACTTTGTTATTTTGTTTTATGCATAGCATTCTACATTATGAGATGAAAGCTTGTTTCCAGTCTTGCTGGTCAACATTGAGAAAGTAAAACCAGACACATAAGAAAATGACTGTCTACTTATTCTTATACCCTTCTCTAAAAGTTTGGATTTTATTGCAATCATTTTGTACACCCAACCTTCCATGTCCAACCTTCCTGACATTTCCTATCAAACTATGGAACACAATGACTTCATATTTAGTCAACAGCTCAACAGTGACGAGTTGAAATGTGTATGCATTTTTAGTTCACCTGGCCCGAAGGGCCAAGTGAGCTTTTCTCATCACTTGGCATCCGTCGTCCGTCGTCGTCCGTCGTCCGTCGTCGTCGTCCGTCGTCGTTAACTTTTACAAAAATCTTCTCCTCTGAAACTACTGGGCCAAATCAAACCAAACTTGGCCACAATCATCATTGGGGTATCTAGTTTAAAAAATGTGTGGCGTGACCCGGTCAACCAACCAAGATGGCCGCCACGGCTAAAAATAGAACATAGGGGTAAAATGCAGTTTTTGGCTTATAACTCAAAAACCAAAGCATTTAGAGCAAATCTGACAGAGGGTAAAATTGTTTATCAGGTCAAGATCTATCTGCCCTGAAATTTTCAGATGAATCGGTCAATCGGTTGATGGGTTGCTGCCCCTGAATTGGTAATTTTGAGGAAATTTTGCTGTTTTTGGTTATTATCTTGAATATTATTATAGATAGAGATAAACTGTAAACAGCAATAATGTTCAGCAAAGTAAGATCTACAAATAAGTCAACATGACCAAAATGGTCAGTTGACCCGTTTAGGAGTTATTGCCCTTTATAGTCAATTTTTAACCATTTTTCGTTAATTAAAGTAATCTTTTACAAAAATCTTCTCCTCTGAAACTACTGGGCCAAATTAATCCAAACTTGGCCACAATCATCTTTGGGGTATCTAGTTTAAAAAATGTGTGGCGTGACCTGGTCAACCAACCAAGATGGCCGCCACGGCTAAAAATAGAACAAAGGGGTAAAATGCAGTTTTTGGCTTATAACTCAAAAACCAAAGCATTTTGAGGAAATCTGACGGGATAAAAATGTTTATCAGGTCAAGATCTATCTGCCCTGAAATTTTCAGATGAATCAGTCAATCGGTTGTTGGGTTGCTGCCCCTGAATTGGTAATTTTGAGGAAATTTTGCTGTTTTTGGTTATTATCTTGAATATTATTATAGATAGAGATAAACTGTAAACAGCAATAATGTTCAGCAAAGTAAGATCTACAAATAAGTCAACATGACCAAAATGGTCAGTTGACCCGTTTAGGAGTTATTGCCCTTTATAGTCAATTTTAACCATTTTTCATAAATTAAATTAATCTTTTACAAAAATCTTCTCCTCTGAAACTACTGGGCCAAATTAATCCAAACTTGGCCACAATCATCTTTGGGGTATCTAGTTTAAAAAATGTGTGCCGTGACCTGGTCAACCAACCAAGATGGCCGCCACCACTAAAAATAGAACAGGGGTAAAATGCAGTTTTTGGCTTATAACTCAAAAACCAAAGCATTTTGAGGAAATCTGACATGGGATTAAAATGTTTATCAGGTCAAGATCTATCTGCCCTGAAATTTTCAGATGAATCGGTCAATCGGTTGTTGGGTTGCTGCCCCTGAATTGGTAATTTTGAGGAAATTTTGCTGTTTTTGGTTATTATCTTGAATATTATTATAGATAGAGATAAATTGTAAACAGCAATAATGTTCAGCAAAGTAAGATCTACAAATAAGTCAACATGACCAAAATGGTCGGTTGACCCCTTTAGGAGTTATTGCCCTTTATAGTCAATCTTTAACCATTTTTCATAAATCTAAGTAATCTTTTACAAAATCTCCACTGAAACTACTAGGCCACAATCATCTTTGGGGTATCTAGTTTGAAAAATGTGTCTGTTGACCTGGCCATTCAACCAAGATGGCCGCCACGGCTAAAAATAGAACATTGGGGTAAAATGCAGTTTTTGGCTTATAACTATGAATTCAAAGCATCTAGAGCAAATCTGACAAGAAGTTAAATTGTTAATCAAGTCAATATCTATCCGCCCTGAATTTTTCAGATGAATTGGACAACTGGTTGTTGGGTTGCTGCCCTCCAATTGGTAATTTTTAAAGAAATTTTGCCGTTTTTGGTTATCTTGAATACTATTATAGATAGCGATAAACTGTAAACAGCAATAATGTTCAGCAAAGTAAGATCTACAAATAAGTCAACATGACCTAAATGGTCAATTGACCCCTTAAGGAGTTATTGCCCTTTATAGTCAATTTTTAACAATTTTCATTAATTTGGTAAATATATGTAAATTTTTACCAAATATAGTTCTCTGTTACTAATGGGCAAAGTTCATTATAGATATAATTGTAAGAAGCAAAATCTTTCAGTAAAGTAAGAACTTCAAACACATCACCATCACCAAAATACAATTTTGTCATGAATCCATTTGTGTCCTTTGTTTAATATGCACATAGACCAAGGTGAGCGACACAGGCTCTTTAGAGCCTCTAGTTGGGACCTCCTACAAGTTTTACAATACTGTTGACTTATGCATGGAGTATACTTAGCACAACAAACATTCATTTTTGTTATATTGTTATATACAACACATTGATATAAGTTCTAAGAGTTGTTGGGTTTTTTTAAAAATATTCTTCAATTTAAGGATGTACTTAGGTGAGGTTAGGTGAAAATTAATAAATCAAGAAGTTAAAATTGATACTATAAGCTGGTAGAGCATCAATTAAGGATAAAAATAAGCTAAAAATATTGATAGGTCATGGACCTCCTTTTCGAGATATTTGAGATTTAAAATATGGCGGGAAAAGGCTGACTCGGACTTTTACCTTATATTTGCATTGGTATTATTAGGTCTCAAAACAAAAGAAAGAAAATTAAGAATCTTCTAAATTTTTGGTAAATGACCTTTCATGAGCTATTAAGTCTTATATGAAAAAATAAATGGGTGTTATGGGGCAAAATATTTTACATTGTATTGTATGGAAAAACACCAAGGAATCCGAACATTTGACACAATTTCCAAAACCTCGCCTAAGTACATCCTTAAGCCAGTTCTATATGATTTTCTTTCATTTTTCAACATTCAAAGAAAGACTGTTGAAGTACTTTTAGTAACATGACATGGTCTAATCCAGTATTGGTGAGAATTGGATGATTCTCAAAACATAAAATGTTTGAAATGCAAAGACCTTTTTTTTGTCATCATTTGTAAATGAAAGTTGTTTTCTCTCATGATGTCTCAAAATTTTGAAACCTTCAGTGTTTTATGGGAAGAATGATAATGGTGTCAGAAAGACTTATATTTTTTTTAGGAAACTTCGAGAAGTCTAATAACAACAATTTAAAAGTGCTTAATGAATTTTTCGGTAATAAAAAAAAGGTGCAGAAACCGCCAATTTGGTATTACATATAGAATAATTTAGTTCTTGGCATGGAAAAAGTAGCTGCTGTAGAAATTGAACACTCACTTTTAGGTCATGCACTATGTCTGCAATGAAGGCTTATATTTTCACATTCAATTTTAAACAAAACCAGTAAAAAAATAATCACCAATTTTTTGTCGAGCCTGCAACTTTTGTTGCAGAAAGCTCGACATAGGGATAGTGATCCGGCGGCGGAATTCTCTCTTATTATAATTACTAGGATAACTATATTTGATATGTGCGTACCTTGCAACGTCCTCATGTCTGTCAGACAGTTTTCACTTGACCTCGACCTCATTTCATGGATCAGTGAACAAGGTTAAGTTTTGGTGGTCAAGTCCATATCTCAGATACTATAAGCAATAGGGCTAGTATATTCGGTGTATGGAAGGACTGTAAGGTGTACATGCCCAACTGGCAGGTGTCATCTGACCTTGACCTCATTTTCATGGTTCAGTGGTTATAGTTAAATTTTTGTGTTTTGGTCTGTTTTTCTCATACTATATGCAATAGGTCTACTATATTTGTTGTATGGAATGATTGTAAGGTGTACATATCTAGCGGGCAGATGACATGTGACCCTGACCTCATTTTCATGGTTCAGTGGTCAAAGTTAAGTTTTTGAGTTTTGGTCTTTTTATCTAATACTATATGCCATAGGTCAACTATATTTGGTGTATGGAAATATTTTATGATCTTTATGTCAGTCACGCAGGTTTTATTTGACCCTGACCTCATTTTCACGGTTCATTGCACAGTGTTAAGTTTTTGTGTTTTGGTCTATTTTTCTTAAACTATAAGTAATGGGTCAACTATATATGTTGTATAGAAGCATTGTTAGCTGAACATGTCTGCCTGGCATGTTTCATCTGACCTTGACCTCATTTTCAAGGTTCATTGGTCTTTGTTTAGTTATCTTGGTTAATGTTAAGTTTATGTGACAGTTGTAATAAAGCTTAGCTTTACACCTAGGACTATCAACATAATATCAATGATTAGTATAGAAGGCGAGACATTTCAGCGTGTGCACTCTTGTTTTTATTTGAAACTTATCTCAAGAAGATTATGATTAAGACTAAGGCTCTGGATTCTTCAAATGATTTTCTGGAAAGGTCTTTGATTGATTGATTGTTAGTTGATTAATGTCCAGTGGCAAATATGTCATGCATGTGCAGAATGATGTAAAGGTCTATAACAGCATGAACTTTAGAGAATTTCTGAAATGGCTACGTAAAACATTTTTATAATGTGCAGATCGTTATGCTAAAATTATTCCTTTCATAAAATTAAAGTATCTATAGGATGCAGACAATAATTACACTAAGTTCCTACTAATCGTCTAGACATACTTCTGAAGGACGTGTTGAAAGCATAAAGCTTTACTGACTTAAAAAAAGAATAACTAAAAAGGGGACTAGGATACCAAAGGGACTATAGGATACCAAAGGGACTAGGATACCAAAGGGACTATAGGATACCAAAGGGACTATAGGATACCAAAGGGACTAGGATACCAAAGGGACTAGGATACCAAAGGGACTAGGATACCAAAGGGACTATAGGATACCAAAGGGACTATAGGATACCAAAGGGACTAGGATACCAAAGGGACTAGGAAACCAAAGGGACTATAGGATACCAAAGGGACTAGGATACCAAATGGACTAGGATACCAAAGGGACTAGGATACCAAAGGGACTAGGATACCAAAGGGACTAGGATACCAAAGGGACTATAGGATACCAAAGGGACACTCAAATTCAGTTGAAAAAGCCAAAGCAAAAAAAGAAACAATCAAAAGACAACTACACAAAACACCATATAGAAAACTAAAGACTGAGCTACACAAATTCCTCCAAAAATTGGGGGTGATCTCGATTCCAGAAGGGTAATCATATCCAAGAAAATTGCACAATTATTGCAATTCTGCTAATTTGCAAATATTGATCTTATATGAATACCGATTAGATTAACCAATCAAATGTTCTATGATTGATTTACCATTCAAACCATTATAGTTTTTACTTATGTCTTTGGTTATATTGTAATATTTATTTTTTCTAAGGGAATTTGTTGTTGACAGCAGCTCTTTTGTAACTTTCTGTTAAATTCATACAAAGCTTTCTTAACTTATGGGAATGTAGAGGTTGACATGCTGTAAAGGCACTAATATAGTAGATGTATAAGTTTAAACATATTTATTTATAGTGGATTGGGAAAGGTGTTATTGCAACTTACATTAATCCCTTTCTACTCTGCAGGTGCGAGTGCTACCTTGAAGTGGCATTGGCCTGCTCTTTTTCGAAATCTACAAGGGTGTCTTTTATATTCAAGAGACTATATATGGCTCTCTCTTATCTACGGGTCATCCATTTATGGTCCCCTTCCAGGGACTATCATCGTATCTCAAGACCATACTCGCAGATGTTGTCAAGGGAAAGCCGATATTTCAGTCGCTGAAATTTCTCCCCAGATCGGGGATCAAACCAGGAACCTTTGTGTTAGTAGTTTGATGCGCTAACCACTACACCACAGCTCTCCCATAAAGACTATATGTAGACCTTTGGATGGAAGAATGTGTGTATTGTGTATAATGTGTATTGTTGTCCTGGTGTATTCCCCTTCATCGTAAATAAATGTTGTACAGGTTTAATCAGCTGTTTGCATATGTTCTCAGTACTAAATAGTACCCACATATAAACATATATTGTGATTTTATTTATCAAGCAACTCTGTGAAGTAGTTTAAAAAGTAGTCATGAATCGTTTAGAGTTGTTTCCCTTTAATCATATAAATTTTAGAAAACAGTTAATGATAGAAAAAATATTTAAACCTGAAATGTTTACAAATGGATAACATCAAACAATTAAATTAACAAGGATCTGAAGTTGAATTGTGACACTTCAAATGCAAAGTAATGTTTTTGCACAACATTATAAACAATGAATTATGTTTTATTAAAACATTAACTTAACTTCTAATTACAGTAAGAATAAAGTCTTAAAGAAGCTTCTACACCTTGAGTATTGAAAGTCATGAGGTGTATAACTGTTAAATGATACAGACCAATTATCAGCTAGGTTGTCTGCATCCTATTATCATAAAATATCAGCTGCAAGTCACACTATGAAGCTTTTTGTCAAGTAAGCACAGTGAATGATTTCAAAATGCTTCATATTGTGTCAAGCTGATGATATCATGCAGTATCAATATGCAGATCACCAGATATTTTATTTATCACGTTGTTTTTGCGAATTTTGCATAATAGAAAAAAAGTACTTCCTTTGTTTTACCAACAAAATGGAAGACATTATGATAAGTTCAGGTCAAACTATAAACATTATGATGCCATAGAGATGTCAGGACAATGTATTTGAAGCAGTGTTATGTTATTAAGAACTGAACACAGTGATATAGACAGTGTGAATGGAGAAGGGGAATGTGTCAAAGAGACAACAACCTGACCAAAGAGCAGACAACATCCAAAGCCCACCAATGGGTCTTTAATGCAGCGAGAAACTCCTGCACCCACGGAGGAGTGCTTCAGCTAGCCCCTGAACAAAAATATATACCAGTTCATGAAATATACACAAGAAACTAAAATTAAAAATCAAACAAGACTAACCTGTGAGCTTTCATCTAACCTAGATCTCTTCTCATGGTTTTTGCAGTTTTGTCACTTTATCAGATACATGTACTATAAGCAATAGGTAAACTATATTTGATGTATGGAATGATAGCAAGGTGGACATGTCTGTCTGGTAGTCCATATGATTTTGACCTCACTTTCATGGTTCATTTGTCAATGTTGAGTTTTTGAGTTTTGTCCCTTTTTAACATTAAATGCATCATCTGTGTTCTATGGACATATCCCCCATTTATTTGTATGCTGTGTTGGTGATGAACTTCCATATTACATACTGGCATTAATCACTTATAGGTTATAAGATAAACTTTATTTGGTAGATAACAAAAAAGGAGTCTTTTTTATACGACCGCAAAAATTTAAATTTTTCGTCGTATATTGCTATCACGTTGGCGTCGTCGTCGTCGTCGTCTGAATACTTTTAGTTTTCGCACTCTAACTTTAGTAAAAGTGAATAAAAATCTATGAAATTTTAACACAAGGTTTATGACCACAAAAGGAAGGTTGGGATTGGTTTTGGGAGTTTTGATCCCAACATTTTAGGAATTAGGGGCCAAAAAGGGCCCAAATAAGCATTTTCTTGGTTTTCGCACTATAACTTTAGTTTAAGTAAATAGAAATTTATGAAATTTTGACACAAGGTTTATGACCACAAAAGGAAGGTTGGGATTGATTTTGGGAGTTTTGGTTCCAACAGTTTAGGAATTGGGGGCCAAAAAAGGGCCCAAATAAGCATTATTCTTGGTTTTCGCACAATAACTTTAGTATAAGTAAATAGAAATCAATGAAATTTAAACACAAGGTTTATGACCACAAAAGGAAGGTTGGGATTGATTTTGGGAGTTGAGGTCCGAACAGTTTAGGAATTAGGGGCCAAAAAGGGGCCCAAATAAGCATTTTTCTTGGTTTTTTGCAACATAACTTTAGTATAAGTAAATAGAAATCTATGAAATTTAAACACAAGGTTTATGACCATAAAAGTTTTGGTCCCGTTTTCAAATTTGTCTACATTAAGGTCCAAAGGGTCCAAAATTAAACTTGGGGTTCTTTGATATGCTGAATCTAAAAATGTACTTAGATTTTTGATTATTGGCCCAGTTTTCAAGTTGGTCCAAATCGGGTCCAAAATTAAACTTTGTTTGATTTCATCAAAAATTGAATAATTGGGGTTCTTTGATATGCCGATTCTAACTGTGTATGTAGATTCTTAATTTTTGGTCTCGTTTTCAAATTGGTCAACATAAAGGTCCAAAGGGTCCAAAATTAAACTTAGCTTGATTTTAACAAAAATTGAATTCTTGGGCTTCTTTGATATGCTGAATCTAAACATGTACTTAGATTTTTGATTATGGGCCCAGTTTTCAAGTTGGTCCAAATCAGGATCCAAAATTATTATATTAAGTATTATGCAATAGCAAGAAATTTTCAATTGCAGAGTATTCAGCAATAGCAAGAAATCTTCAATTGCACAGTATTGTGCAATAGCAAGAAATTTTCAATTACACAGTATTGAGCAATAGCAAGAAATCATTAATTGCACAGTATTGTGCAATAGCAAATATTTTCAATTGCACAGTATTGCACAATAGCAAGAAATATCTAATTGCACAATATTGTGCAATAGCAAGAAATTTTCAATTGATTGGAGTTATCTTTCTTTGTCCAGAATAGTAGTTGAATCAACTTAAATCATTGTTTTATACAATATACAATGTATATTCACTTTTACTACCAACTGATAAATTAAAACAATCTTTACCATTCAGTGATAACAAGCACTTGTTTTACATTTTAATATTTTATGATGTATTTAAATGAGTAGTTATTGCTATTTCTTCAATTTTTTTGAGAGGATTAATATTCAACAGCATAGTGAATTGCTCAAAGGCAAAACAAACATTTTAATTTCATTAGACCACATTCATTCTGTGTCAGAAACCTATGCTGTGTCAACTATTTAATCACAGTCCAAATTTAAAGCTGAATTCAGCTTGAAAGATGTGTCCATACTTGCCCCAACCGTTCAGGGTTCAACCTCTGCGGTCGTATAAAGCTGCGCCCTGCGGAGCATCTGGTTTATGTTTAAAGTTTTAATTGATACAACTTTTTAACATTTCTATGTTTTTCCTTAAGCTTCAATGCTAGATCAAATTCTAAACCGGGGTTTTTGCATTTCAATTGCGCTGATTTTTTCTTTCATTTGCGCCGATTTTTCTTTTCATTTGCCCCGATGTTTTTACCGTTAAATTACAGGTGAATGTTATTTTCATTTATCCTTATTGACCTATCCCGTTAGCCAGTTCTACAAATGATATGAAGTATCAACCATAACATGTATATGACTGTTGTCCTCTGCTCACCACAGGGAGGTGGAAGAAAGCCTGATGTCGAGCAGGATAAGTCAATTTTTAACGCACTATGTTCACATACTTTTAAATCAAGAAGTAAAAACCTAAGATAAAAGCACTATGTTTATACAAAAATGGCAAATCTATTTGCAAAATTAAAATCCATAAAAACTGTAACATTAAAATCATGAATCTGTTAACGTTCTTGCCGAGTATTTATAGGCAACACAGCATATATATTTCTTTCTTGTGATTTCGTCTCTTCTATATTTGTTGTTATTGTCAATAACGAAGTTCCTTTTTAGCTCACCTGGCCCAAAGGGCCCAGTGAGCTTTTCTCATCACTTGGCGTCCGTCGTTAACTTTTACAAAAATCTTCTCCTCTGAAACTACTGGGCCAAATTTAACCAAACATGGCCAAAATCATTATAGGGGTAAAATGCAGTTTTTGGCTTATAACTCAAAAACCAAACCATTTAGAGCAAATCTGAGAGGGGTTAAATTGATTATCAGGTCAAGATCTATCTGCCTTGAAATTTTCAGATGAATCGGACAACCCGTTGTTAGGTTGCTGCCCCTGAATTGGTAATTTTAAGGAAATTTTGCTGTTTTTGGTTATTATCTTGAATATTATTATAGATAGAGATAAACTGTAAACAGCAAAAATGTTCAGCAAAGTAAGATTTACAAATAAGTTGACCCCTTTAGGAGTTATTGCCCTTTATAGTAAATTTTTAACCATTTTTCGTAAATCTTAGTTATCTTTTACAAAAATCTTCTCCTCTGAAACTACTGGGCCAAATTAAACCAAACTTGGCCACAATCATCATTGGGGTATCTAGTTTTCAAAATGTGTCTGGTGACCCGGCCAAACAACCAAGATGGCTGCCATGGCTAAACATAGAACATAGGGGTAAAATAGATAGATAGAGATAAACTGTAAACAGCAATAATTTACAGCAAAGTAAGACCTAAAAATAAGTCAACATGACCAATGACCCCCTAAGGAGTTATTGCCCTTTATAGTCAATTTTTAACAATTTTTTCATAAAATTTGTAAATTTCTACTAACATTTTCCACTGAAACTACTGGGCCAATCATAGATAGAGATAATTGTAAGCAGCAAGAATGTTCAGTAAATTAAGATCTACAAACACATTACCATCACCAAAACACAATTTTGTCATGAATACATCTGTGTCCTTTGTTGAATATTCACATAGACCAAGGTGAGCGACACAGGCTTTTTAGAGCCTCTAGTTTCTTTCTCTGGCTTTTCTTAATGTAAACATAAGTGAACAACGTTTATAACCAAATTTTACCAATATACCTTCAAAGAATAGTACATGAACAAGTATTTACTCACCTGTGTTAAACTGTCAATGCAATTAGGAGCAAATATAAAATCAGCGTAAATGAAATAAAGGGCTGCACTTTAGCGCATGATACGCCCGTTGCTCTTTTAACTTGTCTTTTATGCTTTAAATGAATTTATATGATCAACTAGAAATATATATACAAATCAAAAGGGATGTTACATTAATATATTCACCAAAGTTTCATAAAATCCCCCTTTTTTAAGTATAAAAATTCATTACTTAAGAAAACGTAAAATCTAAAATTTATAAAAATGGAAAGGGAGCTTATGTCAATAGATATAAACAATTTATCAAAGTTGCATAAAATTTTGTGAATGTGTTAGTTATTGTCCCAAAATTGGAAAATCCCCCCTTTTTTAAGCATAAAAATTCATAACACGGAAATGTAAAATCTGAAATTTATAAAAATTGAAAGGGAGCTTACATCAATAGATATAAACAATTCACCAAAGTTTCATGGACATTGGTGAAAGCTTTTTTGAGTTGTTGTCCGAAGTGTTGAAAATCCCCCTTTTTTTTATGAATAAAGCCTCATAAATCCAAAACTTAAAATCTGAAATTTATAAAAATTGAAAGGGAGCTTACATCAATAGATATAAACAATTCACCAAAGTTTCATGAACATTGGTGAAAGCCTTTTTGAGTTATTGTCCGAAGTGTTGAAAATCCCCCCTTTTTTATGAATAAAGCCCCATAAATCCAAAACTTAAAATCTGAAATTAAAAAAAAACGAAAGGGAGCTTACGTCAATAGATATAAACAATTCAATTAAGTTTCATGGAAATTGGTGAAAGTGTTTTTGAGTTATTGTCCGAAGTGTGGACGACGGACGGACGGACAACGGTATACCATAATACGTCCCGTCTAAAAGACGACGGGTATAAAAATGAAATCGGTACAAATGAAAGAATGACAATTTTAAAAATCGGCGCAAATGTCATACGCCCTTCTAAACATAACTCTTCAAATATATATATTTCTTTAAAGTTAATATGAACACCGGAATGTAAATTTTACCACATTTAGTTGTTTAGAAAAAGTAAACGTGTTTAATGTATGTAATAGATTGAATGGTTCATTGGTTGAGTTAGAACTGACCATGTTTGTATAATGTCAATTCAATATTTCCTGCTATAGTAGTACATGTATAATGGAATTTATTACAACTGTGGTACATATGAGAGGTCTAGCTAGCTATACACCAGGTTTAATCCACCATTTTCTTCATTAGGAAATGCTTGCACCAATTTGGGAATATGACAGTGTTATCCATTCGTATGATGTGTTTGAGATTTTGATTTTCCCATTTGATTAGAGTAATTAGACACTTTTTAATTTGAATTTTCCTCAAGACTTAGGTGTTTTTGTTATTTTACTTTTTATGTGGTATTGTGACTTTAAGATATAGACATTTGAGGTTCGTTTTTAGTTTATTTTTTTTCCTCTGAAATTTTAATTCAGAACATAATTCACTCCATATAACAGGTTGGATAGCAACAAGTGTAAAATCCTGTATCTTCCTGATTGTAGGTACATATAAGTGTAGCAGACATTTTGAATTATGTAATGTATAGACATGCTATTTTTTCAAATAACAAATAAAAAAAACTCACATTTTTCACGTTACAATGTTTCTTTTATCTAAATGAATTACATTTTGAGGGGAACTGTTGCAAATATGTGTTTACCAACTTTGAGTATGTGTAGGTTTTTATTTTAAGCTTATTTTGCGATATCTAAATTGCACAAAAATTACTACTACTTCAGATGTTTTCTTAAGTACAAAGTATGACATTAATGAAAAGGTGTAGTTCAGCAAAGGTTCAACTAATTTCCAGCTTCACTGTTTTTTTTCAGGAGAACATATGTG
The DNA here is from genome assembly GCF_965363235.1 of Mytilus galloprovincialis. Taxonomy (NCBI): domain Eukaryota; kingdom Metazoa; phylum Mollusca; class Bivalvia; order Mytilida; family Mytilidae; genus Mytilus; species Mytilus galloprovincialis. Next base: position 16,249,219 of record NC_134845.1, on the reverse strand, counting down.
GATATAAGAAGATGTGATATGAGTGCCAATGAGACAACTCTCCATCCAAGTCACAATTTGTAAAAGTAAACCATTTTAGGTCGCAGTACAGCCTTTAACATTGGCTCACACAATATGTGGTTCTTGATAAAAAATACAATATACAATGTTTTGTTTATAATTTTATTAACATTGAACTTCTATTAACAAATAAATATAGAGCACTGATTTAAAATTGGATGGATACAATTATTTATTGTACATGTTTGTAAAATGGACGGATATGTTCATATAAAATAATAATAATAAACTTAACAATTCATTCATCATAAAAAGCTTACAAATTTGATACCAGGCAAAATGGCTGTGAGGCCTAAAAAAAATACTGCCTGCAGTCAAGGTTTTCTGAGTGCAAAACAGTCACATCTCATAAATATAAATGAAAAAATCCTCCCAACGGAGGGTTTCACTTTTAAAGCAGTTTGTCATGAATTTAAAAAGAAAATAAAAATAATGCCCACTAATTTATCAACATTCTGTTTTTATTGTGCTCAATTCTCTTTCAAATTCTTCATTGAAAAACACATCAAATAATGATAACCTCCGAACTTAAGGGTGTATAGTTTTGACACCCTCAAATGCATTGCCTGCTCTATTGAAACCTGTATCAGAAAAACACAAAACAAAAAGCAATTATACTTCCAAGAATATATTACAAGACTTTTCTTTTCTTCAGATTAGTTTACTTTCCATTTTCTTTAATTAGATTATTTTAAGAAAGTTAAATCATATGTAATGTATATATAGTCATGTATAAAACATGTTAAATGCAAAATGGTACATATTATACAATTTATGAATGATTAAATGTAACATTGCAATGGAAGTACATGTATTGATATGACAAATATAAATGCATGAAATGTTGTTATGCACATAAGTAATCAGACACAATAAAGCACTATGTATGAATTTACAAAGCTGTAATACTATCACATATATAAATATCACAGTCCAACCTTTTGTTTAATACACAGAATATAAGAACAATATTAAAAATGTATTAACTTAATTGTTATCAATACTGATAGCTTAATGGTTTTAAACAATTTTCTTTTGTACTTTGAATTCAGTTTTCTGTAATTACATACAACCAGTTGTTCGAAAAAAATAAAGACTATATAAATAACAACAATGTATTGGACTGTTCTTCATTAGTCTAGAATCATCCCAATTCACTTTTTCAAACCATACTCTCAAATATTGAATAATTTGGATAAAAAATATTCCACCCATGACAACCTGAGGGTTCTTATGGGAAACATGTATGCAGGGTTTGACAACCTTTATTTTATAACCTACCCCCCTAATTCTTATTTTCACTTGTATCAGAATTGTATTAACTTCAAACCATATTTTACCCATACTAAACTATTTATATGGGATCCAACCCTTCATACATTTTTGGAATAGCCAATTTATTTGAAAATAGTGAAAATCCTAAAGGTTGCAAGACACTTGAAATCAAATCAAAATTCCATCTAAAAGTCAAAAGAATTCTTGGTTTACTTTTTAACATATCTTTTTATGAGTTGATATAAAATCAACTTTATTTTCCCATTACTTTAAAATACCCACTGTTACATTTGTAAATAAAAAGGTTTTTTTAAAGACGACTCCTAGTTATAGGGATATCATCATGTTCTACCAACATCCAAAATCAAAACAAATTCAATAAATAATTCAATAACAGAATTGCTTTTACAATCTTCCAGACTCACATCATGTCTTTGTAAGCATTATGTGTATTATCTATGATGTGAAAGCCTTTCGAGTGCTATTTGTAGACTTTTGACTGCCGTCGAGACTTGGTGGAGGTCGATGCATAATACATGTACATTTCTTACAATGTACCAGGTGATTGAGAATCTGCTCATGGCGTATCCTTCCTTTTGGTTCTGTCAAAAATCAATTCTTAATTAAACAACCTCACATAAGGAAACTGATTTTTCATTTAAATCATCAAGCTTCACACAGATTTTGTATTTGTTCTTTCTCATTATGTGTTAAAGATTAACAAAGTCGTCTCCTATACTTCGAATCCGAGATGATTAAACATATTTCTCTTAGACAATAGTCATCTTTTCAAGGATTTTTATTATACTATTTTCAATATGTTATTTCAATGAGCTAGCACTGATTTTTTCCCAAATTGAAAATTAAAATCAACTCAATTTCATTTCAACAAAGACTCCCTCAAATATTTTATCAATTTGAGAACCAACCAAAAGCATTAAATTCATCAATAATTATCATAAAAAGTTGTTTTAGTTTCAAGAGGTATGACTGAAACCAGTATTACTGAAAATCCATCCAATTCAAAATAAATGAAAGTTTTGTAATTAAATATTCAATGTTTTTCAAAACTGGGTTTTGTTCAATTCCAAATGACATCACTGTTCAATGTACTTTAAAATTTAATATCTTTATAAAAATACACAATGAAGTCATTTTGCCAAATGTTCAAGCCACAGTGACACAAATGTTATCTTATTAAAATCCTAAAGTGGAAAAAAGATGTCATGCAGTCAGGTGAAATGAATTAATGGCCGTTATAAAATCGAAACATTTAGCAAAATATGTCATGCATGCATTCCGTAAGAAAAAAAAGTCCAGGTATAAGAAGTACATTTATTACTGAGCCGTAAGCACATTGATATGTTCGATTAAGCAAACATACATACTGCTTTTAATGCATGCCGTCATCTTTTTTATATATGCGTCAGAAAAGCTAGAGTATGTCTTGATGTAAGAAGATTAATAATTGAAAAATACATTTGTATTATGTGTAATTTGATGTAATAAATGTTAAAATCTTGATTTACGGAGAACAGGTCCATTTCCATATATTAACAAAAACTTTTATGAAAAGACAGAATCAAATAAGATATAAGCACCTACATAATGTAAAATATTTTTGATAAATCAATTTGGTAAATATTTAAATTATATATACAAGTTAAATTGATATAACCTTTACATATTTATAATATCCCTAAACCATTTTCTGCTTGGCATCACTACAAAAATAGAAGTCTTAGTACAAAAATATTATTTGTAAATATATCTTTTATGTTAACTAGTGATGACATTTTATAACGAGTGCACAAAGTTTCAAAGTATTGCAACTTATTTTTACATTGAAACATCTAACCAAGGTAACTGGTTATTTTGTATTTTGACAAATGACAATGTTAGGCTCATTATCTATCTTTCTGAAAAACTTTTAAACCAGTGAGAATAAAATCAAACTTGTTGGTGGTTTCATGCAAGAAATGGAGTGAATACTTCAGTCAAAAAGTGAAAAGTCAGAAATTACATTTCAGTTTTTCTTACCTCTTTGTAGCTTTTCTCTTTCTTAAATGTAAAACAGATCTTAATCAACAATAGTTAATAATCAAACATCTTTTTCCAGATAAAAAACAACAAATATAACAAGAAAACAAAATTAATTTTCTTTGAACAATGCAAGTAAATACATCTTACCTACATCTATCAACCAATAGTTAAATATGATATGACATGGTTATAAAATTATCCACATTGTTGTAAGATCTTACTTTTGTCCATTCATTATTCATTAAGAGGCATAAAAAAATAATTTCCCAAATATTTCTCAGCAGTAAGTAAATCACAGTAAGCCAATATAGGAACTTTATATCAATTCAATTTATGTTAATAATACAAATTATCATAAATATTTATTTTATTTGGACATTATAATGAATAAAACAAAACTATTGTCATCTGTTTAGAATGAAGATAATGGTATTTACTGACGTAAAATGATGACAGAACACATCTAAATCTACATTATTGCTTTTTTCCATTATTGAAAAGTAGACCAGGTTAGGGGAATGTAAACAAATTAATATTCAACTTATATAAAACGGAAAGGCCAAGTAAAGTTTAATACCACACAAGTTTTTGTTGTCAAATATTAATTTGATAGATAAGAAAATATTGAACAATTATCTTCCATACAAACAGATCACAAAAGGTTGAAAGTGAAGATGTAATTCACACCATAAAATATAACACCAAAACATGGATATTAGATTATGTTTAACATGAAATAAATTATATATAAATTACCATTAACAAAAGGCTGAAAAGATTGCAATAGAATTCATGCAAAAGGTCAAGTGAATGAATGAAAACATAAATATTGCTGAACTTTTTAAAAAAGTTAATTAAATATGTGTACATAGATATATAAGATATTCAAGAAAGTAATTAAAACGGCAGACATTGAAAGAAAATGTCCTATAACATAAGAAGAAGAATCATTTCAAGATTGAAAGCAAATGTTTTGTATTCCTCTTCTGAATATTTTAGCAATCTTGCTATTGATCCAGTTAAGGTTAACCAGGGATAAATTATATTGATGGTAAACATACGTAAATCAGATGTTATAAAGAAATGGAATTGTTGCTTTGAACTTTCTTTTAACAGGAGCAATGGCACAAACACCGCTTTTTAGAATATTTTCTTGAATAGCTTACTTTAATGAAAATGTTCAATTGCAGTAGTATTTCATTATACAACACAAACATGGCACATTTATACAAGTCAACAAAGCTTCATTCTCACTCACATAAAATATATTGTAAACCAAATAACTTTCGGGGACACATTATTTGGCATTAAGCCCTCTATCCCGTTGACTTTGTAGCAATTTATTTTTCTAAATAAAGTTATATAGTGAACATGCAATTTACTTATTCACAGCCATTTATAGAGCATTATTTTTCCACAAAGATTGCCAATTTCAATTGCTTACAAAAATAAGTTGGTTTACAGTATTTTCAATATCATACATTCATTTTACATGCTATACTTCATAACATAACCAATCAAACATATTGTTAGCACCACAAAATCTAAAAATAGAACCATGTGATCATGAACCATGTGACCATACAAGGACTAGGTGAAATTAAATTAAATATTGCTTCATATTAACGAATGATGTGAAACATTACAATGAACAGTTCATCTAAATGGTGCCGGGTGCTTGATAACTTTTATATGTTCTGAAACATGCCTGGTTTGATCTTTGAGTTTTTTATCGGTGAACACTTTAGTTTGAGACTGATAAAGACGAGATCCTACGGACATTCCAGAGACGGTAGATTTTGTGCTAGCTGAATGGCGTCGCCATTTCATGGCAGCATTTATATAACTAGCCACAGGACTCACACCCTGTGGTTTGACATAAGCTTTAGGGTGCGGCGTAGAAGAAGCATGGTGCACAGGAAGCTTTCTTGACCCTTTTTTACCCCGTTTAGGAAGCAGTTTTGGTTCAGCCTCAGCATCATGTCCATTGGGGATATGATCTACTTCACCATTTGTTATTTCTGAATTAACAAGTTTTTCTTTAGATTTCTTGGTCGGTAGTAGACCTCTGGCTTGGGCTCTTGCTAAAACATCTCTGGCTGCTTCTTTAGCATCTTCTGGCTGTGAATATACAATTATTAATCATACTTAAACTTGATATCAAAATTTATAAGAAGTTTTTAAACCTGTAACAAAAACAACAAAGATAAATAATATCAAATTCTTCAAAATGAAATGTATTTACATATAAGAGGTTCCTTATTGAAAAAAAACTACAATTTTACAATACTGATACTTATAGCATTAATTTTTATTGAACATGAAAAAGAATAAAATAGTAAGTACTTATCCATTTGCACAGCTTTTGTTGGACATTTAACAAATTCAAAGGTTATTTTAACATGGGAAATATGCTGTTGGCATTTGCAAATCAGAGTAAAATATATATGTACAGTAATATGCAGGGAAAGCACAATATTACTCATTTGTCAAACGTTGTAAAAAAACATGATGACGTCAAAAAATGACACATGAATGCCAATTTTGATAACAGAGAACACTTCTGACCATTTTATATTCTTTATATTATAAAAGACTGATTCACCATGTTATTGACCTTTATAAAATCAGATTCAAAGTTTAACTTTCATGTAGTCAAAAATTAAATGTTTACACATGTAACCAATAGTTCAACCTAAGCAAACTGAAATATTTCACCTGATAATTTTTATATTAGCCTACTCTTTTATAGTATAACAAATATAAATATGAATGTTAATAATATAGATATTAAACAAACAAATGCTAGTTTTATTAAAATATATTTTATACAAATTATTATCAGATTATTGTTGTACATGTATTATATGTATTTTAAGGGGTATCACTTAAAATATCAAATGGACCATGAAAATAGATATTTGCATGTTAGGTGTTTAGGACTTTGTTTTGTAATTTTATCTTTAACTTAAACTTTGTATTGTCCACTTGACATCTTCTTTCATTTATAAAGTCAAGCTGTCAAATGTTATTATAAATGTTGAATTGTACACACCCATTTTTATATGCATCACAAAATGGGGTTTGACTTCACTTCATCTAAGGATCAATATCAAATTCACCATGCATGGAATACAGCTAATTAAAGTTTTATTAAAATATTTAAACTATTTACTTGGTCAGATGCATGAAGATATCGAAACTTCATGGAAGAATATTCAATAAATTGAGAACACAAATTTATCATAAAACAGAAAAAAAAAGAAAAAGAAATCACTTCAGGCAGTCCAATAGTGTTTAGTAAACTAATATGACATTGTGCAATACAGAACCAATTTGTACCATTTTTTTAATCCATCTGCATGAAGGTTCAGTACCTCACTACAAGGAAAGATTTTGTTTTCTGATCTTTGGTCGAGTTGTTGTCTCTGACATATTTCCCATTTCCATTCTCAATTTTATTATCTAATTGTGTTGTGTTATTTGTATTAGCACCAGATGTGTGATACTAAAATTGAGAATGGAAATGGGAAATATGTCAAAGAGACAACAACTCAACCAAAGATCAGATAATAGCCCAAGGCAATCAATGATTCTTCAACACAGCAAGAAAAACCCACACTGGAGGTTGTCCTAAGCTGGCCCCTAAGCCACACTTTCACAGGAAAACCATGACATTGCTGCACTTATGTTGTATAATATAATTCACTACACAAGTATTGGTAAAACTATATCTTTAATTAATTATTACTTTCATTACAAATTAAACCCTTAGCCTCAACATTTAAACAAACTTCGATCTTAAACAGACCAAGTGTGAGAAACCAACTATTTTTTACCCTCATAATTTACATTCTTACAAAAGATTTTTGTTTTAAAACAGTTTAATTTTTAAGAGGAAAATTGATTTTTTTAATATATCTGTACTTAAAATATAAAATAGCCATTTGTTTAAATACATTTAACTGCCATTAATTTATTTCATAATTTTTCAAACAACATTACCTTACATTTTAAGTGTTTTAAATTTTTTAAATAATAAAGCAATGTAATACTTATTGATTAATAAATGGGACACTTCCCTTACGTGCCATTATACTCTTTTATGTGAATAAAACATTCTGAAAGCATGAATATTTTAGAAAAGTTTCCTGTTGTTTTTATTCAAGAAATGTTGCTATTTTCATCGTCTTAGTATAAATTTTCGGATCAATGAGTCTAGACAGTAAGACAGATTTACAACATTGACCAATATTTCTATAAGATAAATAAAAAAATAATGTTTGTATGCTGATAATCAGTTGCTTTTAAACATTGTGAACAACTCTGTCATAAAAGTCTTCCTCATCACCATGGAAACTGTCAACAAAACATTTCCATTTTATTGAAAAAAATCTCTTGAATAAACGTTAAACAAAATGTGTCAGACATCAACAGAGTTTCCCACCATACACTGATTCTTACTAAAGTTTCATCATAATAAATGGACAAACATGGCACTTAGAAATTTACTCTGAGTACAGTGAACCCTGACAAGTTGGAAAAGTTTAAAGAACTAAAGGTTTTTTGTGGTTTTTTATTTATTATTTTGATGAGCATATCTAGTGGATGCTAGGCCTTCAAACTTTTTCAACTGCATAGGACTTTCTGTAATTAAGGAAAATATTTGAGGTGTAAAACAGATCAAGCAATATTATTGATATTGTCTAAAACTTTAGCATCTATTTGTTTACTAAGTGGACCAAAGGATATTTGAAACTTAGAGATAACAAAGTTCTTGGAGAGTGGTGGTCCTAAGGTTTGGTTCACCAAAATTTTGCAAAGAACCACATAGTTTTGAAATAAAAATAATACTTGAAGTAAGGATCAGCACATTTTCTTCAATGACCACCAGGGGGGAAATATTCAAGAACTCTTGAGATATAACTGAACTGATATTAAACATACCTCTCTAGTAACTACGGCAACAAAACAACCACTGGATTTCTCTGTTGGATGGAATTTGATGTATTTGCCAATGATCCCTATTTTCTTTTCTATCTCCTCTCCAGAGAAAGGTAACACAGGGGGGACAACTCGCCAAGGGAATTTCCTTTGTTGTACCATATTTGTATACTCCACTGACTTGACCACAACATTTTCATTTTCTGTCTCATGTATAGATCTGGTCATGTATACAACTGCTTGCACCTTGGAAACTAAAGAGTGAAGGGAGTTATAGATTGTATTGTTGTTAAAAAAAACCCCAGCATAGTTGTTTACTGATAAAATTTAAAACTTTGTACCATCCCACATGTAATGTGAAATAACAGCTTTATTAAATTATCTGTACCAAGATATCACTTTGGTTCTATTAGCTTTCTCCCCCCCCAAAAAAGGTAAATTTTAACTGATTTGAAAGTTTAAATATTTTACCATGTGGAATAGCTATTCACTAGATGAAACAAGACTACACATGTACTCAGTTATAAAACCATATATAAAAAGAACTTAGTAACCTGTACTTACATTTCATTGCATGTTTCATTATATTCATGTGTGCAGTACTAAGTTCTGTTATTCTGGACATATTAACATCTCCTGTTGCCATGTCTTTTAATATTTTCATATCTACAACAAATAGTATGAATTTTTGTTAATTACTAATTTGGAATTTGCATGTATGAACAAAAGCAAAGTGCATATATTTTGACTTCACATAAATGTAGAATGCATGTAGTTTACAGTTAATGCATTAACACTCAACGACATGAAACATTTATCAACAGCTGACTCGAAGATTTATTGATTTTTTTATTTATAAAGTTCAAAAACACGGAAAATTTATTTCAAAACATTTGATAAAACATTGTAAAATGTTTGTTGGTGGTATCTTTTAAAGCAACAAATGTTGTCAAGCTAGTCAAGCCAGTTGGTACATGTCATAGCCAACCTGTCTTTAAACGCACTATATTCATTTAATATGAAAAAGTCAATAACAAAGAAAATTAATGCACCTAAGGTGCTGTTTCATAAAGATCATATGTAGACCATTGTTCCTGCAATGTCATAAGTTTTCTTGTGTTTAAGAACAAAGGACTAATACTTTTGAGGTGAAAAGAGGCCAAATTCTTTTCAGGCCTACAGACATTTTTGTAAGTCAATACAAGTAACAAATAAAGCTACTTTTTCAAAATCTCACAAGAATCTTTCTTTTGCTATAAAATAAAAGTGATAAGCGATGCCAAACCTGATGTTACAATCGGCAAGTCGTCTAGTACTTTGTATATCAAAAGAACTCACCTTCTCCTTCATTGACAATGAAATCTACAGGGTTAGTGACAGCCGACCTGCTACAGTCTGCTGTTACCAGTATAACTCTGACATTCTTGTACTTGGAATCATCATAATCTATATCTAGAAAGGAATCTGTTGGCACTTTGATTCCTTTATTAATAGAAAATAACAGGTCATACAACACTTGTTAAATTGATGCTGAAGACTGGCAAAATAAAATCAAAGTACTTTAACAATCACCCCTACTCTAAAAGAGAGTCTGTCCTTATTTTTTTGGAAGATTCAACCTAAATCATTGAGAAACTCAAATACTATTTTATCTGTCCACATTTTAGCACATGGAAAGAAAAGACTTGAATTCTTGAATCATTTAGTTCTTATAACTTGTGCACATTCATTGATCTAATAGTTTGAGGAAAAAAAGAAGCATAAAACGCATTACTGGCCATTTACATTTGAAAAAAGAAATTTGGATTCTGCAAGTCTGCTCTATTAAATGATATATTTTTTTTAATATACTAATTAACATAATTTATAAAAAGGGTGTTCAAATAAAACTTGACTTCAATGTTATCTGACGGAAGAAAAATATTGACAGTGACAAAGCCATTTCAGATTTTTACTGTTAAAGTTTATTGTTTAATTTTCTTTATTTCCTTTTAAACCTATAAATACTTGTCAGTAATTGTTCAATATTTACAAAGTAATTGACAACACTTCTAAAATTTACAAGTGTGCCACAAAACTGGACATAAGCCTAATAAATAGGGTTTTAGAACCAAAGTGAAGTATTTTCATGTACCATGATAACATTTAACCTTAAAATATGTAAAAATGTTTATTTAATAAATACTAAACTCTTCAATATTATTTATACTCCTACTAGACATGTTATCTTGGATGAGACCGGCAGTATTTCATTCTGAAAACTTACATAACTATTCTTTTACTAGGAAGTTAATTTGAATTTATTATCTATTATATATAATCATTTAAAAATTTATGCCATCATTTAGCACTCAAAAAGCTTGAATAGACTTTAAAACCTTGATTAGATGAGCAGTTATATAAGTTTGACCTTGGAATTTGTCCAAGAACAAATATCAGTTTCATATAAAAATTTACATAAAGCTCTTGAACTTTGGTTTGGATTTGTTCTAATATGAAATTTGAATCTAATCTTGATGTAATACCTTCATCCAATGTACATCATATATGGAATTAAACTGGATCACTTTTGAAGATAATTGTAATAATAAAGTTTATAAGTAAAGTCTATTAGTTTGATAAACTGTGGCCCTTTTATAAGTCTGAATATTTATTTATTTCATTGCTCAATTCTGTGTTGTGAACATAAGTAAATTCATTTTGTGATAAAGATTTGGATAAAAAAAAAAGACCATGGATCTTTTCATTGAATATAGAGAAGGAGAAACCGAAAAATGTGTCAAAGAGACAACAACCTGCTTACATGCTTTTTACCTTTAATTCCACATTTCTCAAATTGAGCTTGTATTGCTTTTGATTCAGACGTAGATTTTGCACCGAATGCCCATGCATGATTATTGCTGTTGTTGATGAGACTGGCTATATGTGCTGTGGTGAGACCAGCTCCTACATTGACATGTATGATATCACTGTCATCTCCAAGTAAATGTTTAATAGAATGTGGGGCTATACAACTTGATTTATCCTACAAAAAACACAATTGTACACAAAGTTAATCAATATATTGCAATCAACATAGATCCATATTTACACACTAATCCTTTGAGGAGACAATCTGCAACAAAATCAAACAATTGAATCAGAACACAAATAATATGCAGGCTTGGCATCAGCTGAATGCTAAATGCTAGTTATGTTGGTTCTATACATGATTTGAATATGATTGAAAGAAGATTTGGATTGTTGAAGGCAGTACGGTTGCCTATAATTGCTTACAGCCATTTTATTTGAACTTTGGTGGATAGTTGTCTCAACTGGGAGGTCCACTTTCACCAATACATTGTGATTAGCTAATAATTCCTCAACAATGAAAATGACATGACATTTTTTTTTTTCATTTTGGTAAACAATGTTAGAAATATAGATTAGCCTCATACAAGAAATAAATAATACCTGTATAACAATTTTGCCTCCTAGATAAAGATCATGATCTACAAGATCTTCTCTATACTCTCCAGGAAACATTAGTACATCACTACACAACGGGTCCACAGCAAACTGTTTGTCTACTAACTTCTCTTCACTGTTAACCAATGTAAAACCTTCCTCTTTAAACTGCTCTATTACATCGGATATGCTGCAAACAAAAATTATTTATAATAGAATGTAATCAGCGTCTACAGTCGTTATCAAAACTGTAATTTGTGCATTATTTTTTGAAGCAGGATTTATGCTTCAAACATCAAAGATTTATAAAAGGGTTTCATTGATCCTCATTGTGCTTCTAGAAATAAACTGTTAAAATGCATAATCTCACAAAACAATAGGTAGAGAGCTGAAAGAATTATGTTTAGTGGCCACATTATACTAATGGTAGTAATACTAGAAGTACTCTAAGCTTATCTTAACTTGTTACATCAAAATTGTTTCCTGGACAAAAATGTCAACAAAGTAGATCTGCTAACAAGTTGACTATTTTCAGGAAATAAACAATAAACACTTTGTACTATTTAATCTTCTGCACTGAGTCTTTTATAGAAATGCTGACATTACAAACAATATGCATTTCAGCATGAAGCAATTTTGTATCATTTTATTGCCTATAAAATCAATTTCCCATCTTATCTTTTCAATTTTGACCCTATCTTTGCTCTAACATCCAAGAATCAAATGAGCCTTAAAATGGCAAAGTTCGTCACAGGAGATTCCTATACTCATCAATATAACAGATAACCAGGTAGTTTATGGCACCTTTGTTCTGAACATGTAAAATACAAGATGGTCTCTTGATATTCAACTCTTAATTAAATCTTAAAGATGTAAACTACCTGGAAACTGATCGATAAGGTCGTGACTTATAGCCATTTTATGATCAAATATGAATTAACTATGTTTGAAGACAGTGGGATAACAGGAAAAGGTTGGCAATAAACTCTCAGAAACTCAACATTACCTCACCAATTAAATTACACAAATGGTATTAATTATCGGCTATTTCAAAGACAATAGTTAAATATCAATATCAATTAAACTGTAAAAATCAATTGTGTGTGACGTGGTACTAGAAGAAACGTGATCTTAGATTAGCAAACTAAATATAAACTGTGGTTACGGCAATGTTTGATCTTCAGACAAATAGCGCAAAAACATTATTAATGATTCTGCTTTAATTCATACTGCAAACATTGCAAACTGTCATGTTTTTCTACAATAAAGTTAAATACAGTCTTAGAAACAAGAAACTGCAGGATGTAATGGTATAATAACCATGTTTGATCCTTTTTATATTCCAGTAATGACTGATGCAGATGGCTTCCTTCTTTTTCTATATATCTCCATAACACTATTGGAAATTTGTTTGAAATGTTGCAAAAAACATTGTTGTAAATGTGAGTAACTGATTGATGTTTGCTTAGCATGGTATCAGTGCAAAAAAGGTTATATTATGAAGATAATAATTGCCATAAAAAAATCATCATTTATAGTTCTGCAGGAAGATGGGACTGCAGCATATCATTCAAGATGTATAATCCTAGTTTTTACTATCAATCTCTTTTCAGAGAAAATATTTGGTGACTGAAGAGGTTACAAGGTAATAAAAACCTTAATAATAAGTCTCTAAATAAAGAATTGAAATAAAAATTCTCGTTTGAATTGTGTTACATTGTTATTTTTGCTGACTGCAGCATGGGCTTTGCTCATTTTTGGTGGCCGTACGGTGACCTATAGTTGTTAATTTCTTTGTCATTTTCGTCTCTTGTGGAGTGTGTCATTGGCAATCATACCACATCTTCTTTTTTTATAGTTATAAATAATTCTTAATTTTCTAAGTATCCACTTTGGGCTGCACCTACCTTGTTTTTATTTGGTTGACCCATGTATACACTGGCTGCTTTGAGCCTATTGCTTCTTTACTTCTTACAGTTTCTGGTAACAGGTATTCTATTGATGGGGCTGATGCTTTTATTCTGTGACGTGCAAGGGCAGCATTTAATTTGGTTTTACAATCAGAAATAGCATCTTCAACATCTGTTGCAGCAGAATTTAGAATTTCATTTGTGAATGGAGTTCTGCGTTGAAATTTTCTAGTTTGGTAATCACATAATATAACCATTACTAAACCAAGATCTTCCATATGCTGTAAAATATAATATTACATTTTTAGTTAAATCTTCAATCTTCAAGTTATGATAAAATTCTGTCTAAACTACATACTGCTCTCGGTTGTCTTGGATAATAATGGAAATAATTATTTGCCGGTTAAATTCTATGGACCATGTGGTCATGTTGAACAGCTGTATGTGTGTACCCTTTAAAGTAAGTTCCCACAATACTCTGGAATGAGATGTTCCTATCAAAATTACCAAAAGAAAGGAAAAGAATATTTCCAATAGAAATCTGCCATTGGTAACAAAATCAGTGCTTATATTATGTTAGCAGAGTAGGAGAGAGTGTGTGGTTAGTCTTGATATAAACTACATTACTACATTGACAAATTTTATTGAGTTGCAAGAAATATCTTTTAAAAATATATGTAGAGTATGTATCCATGGGACACACAGATGATGCCCCTGCTTGCATATAATGTTTAAAATGAGCATAAATCAAGAATGGTACATGTGCGCCTCTCAAATTCAAACTTGATCATAGTTTTGTGGTAATAAGCATTATGTAAGTAAAACTATCATAACAATTGGTAGAGGCAACTAAAGTTAGAGAACAGAAACCAATTTTGGGATGTACATATGAACATAAAAGGGTGACACTTAATGCTGCATGTGAGTGACCCATTTGTGATGGCAGGGAGCATAAAAATACTGAAGAATTCAAAGATTGGACAGAGGTTGAAAGTACAAACAAATGATTCAGTCATCAGATATTTACCTATGATAAAGGGACAGATTTTCTATCCTGTACAAGTATGTACCTGGACGACACTTATACCTACTTTAAGTGACATCTCGAGCAATATAAAAACTATTTAACGTGATGCTTATGGTATTAAAGACTCATTTTTATATTGTTGATGCATTATTAATTGGGTATAGAAGAGATTATTGAAATCATTACAATCGTAAAAAGTCAATCTGGGAGGGCTATAAAAGCGAATAATCTGTTATAATAATTTCCCTTTAATTGAAAATCTATAAAATGCATTTATTCTCATTTATTATTGATATAAACTATTCAGTCACACACATTGGCTTCCTTCAATTGTGGCAGCCAAAAATGCAATTTTATGCAAATGTCACTATGATATGAATTTTAAGTCATTTCAGGATTTGATTTTCTCGTTTCTAAACTTAATTCTTGACAAATGTTCATCATTTTTCCCCTTTTTCTGCCTTGTTCCCACCAGGTGTCCTCATGCTGTTATAATAAATAACATTAATACATCCGCACGGTTAGACTCTTTATACAATCATATCAAAATCACATTTCTATTTACGAAAACCGCTCTATGTTAGAGTATTTTTTCATCAGTCTGTCCTTAAAAAAACCACCAGAAACAAATTTCAACCAGAAACACATTAAAGTCATCTTAAAGTAGATATTTAATAAAAATGTCATTCCGGTGTATCTGAGCTGCAATGTTAAGGAGACAGTCAATATCATTACACTTATTTTAAACAAATAATGTCAAAGAATTTAAATCTACTTCACAGCTTAAAGCTACCAAAAGTATGTCGTTTCACCAAATTAAATTTTCTACCAAAATATACAAAGGAAAAGAAGCACTGGCTTTGTTTTCTAAACAACTAATTTCTAACTTGTTGTCAAGGAGGGAAAGTTCAAGTGAAAAACTGTCACAAAATTGACACATCAGTAAAACTTTTAATTAAATATATACAAAGTTGCCATTTTCCACTTTCTATATAATTTTCCAAAGAAACCTGACATCTGGGTTACAATAATTGGTAATTTTTCACTTTTTATTGACTCAAGACTGAGAAAAGAAAACATATTAGTGCTACACAGAATTGACTTTTGGCTTGCTTGTTTGTCAAGTTTTACCTGTTGAAGACATAAGTAAATTTTGCACTTTGATGTGAAATTTTTCTGTTGATCTGAGATTTAAAGGATTAAAGAAAGTATATAAGATTTAGATCTTTTCTGTGATTCCCTTTTCTGAGGCTTTAAATCTTATAAAATCAAATATTCATTGATTTTAATTATCTCTTTGAAAAATTCTTGTTTTATGTTTTTCTTTGCAAAACAACTTGAACTATCAAAGTCATTTGTTTTTAGCTTTATTTAAATTTCACAAGGAGTCTGTTTACATTTGATTTCATACTTCATAAAAGGTCAAAGTTTCACATTTAATATGTAAACTTCATAGCATCAAAATACCAGGGAATTTCCTTGCTTTGCAACATCATAGTGACTTCAAATGTGACATTTCTGCAAGTCACTGACAAAACCATATATTCTATTTTTCTGTACATTCTATAAAAAAAAGTCAAACAACCATTTTGTAAAGATTGAAGAATTCACTTGATTTTGGGAGAAAAATAATGTCTCTTTTCATACTACTTTCAAGTGAACTTATTAGGAAATTCACTTTGATAGTCATAAAACTTTCATGTGAAAATAATATTCATCTGATCTGAAATTCACAATAAAGACATTTTTATAGAAACATTGAGTTCATTTATGACATAAAATTGAGAATGGAAATAGGGGAATATGTCAAACAAACGTTACAATCCCACAAATGAGCAGACAACAGCCGGAAGGCCACCAACAGGTCTTCAAAGCAGCAAGAAAATCCTGCACCCGGAGTTGGGCCTCAGTCTTTCTAATCTTTTCCATAAAGAGTAACTGCTCTATGGTTGGGTTGTTGTCGCTTTGACACATTCCCCATTTCCTTTCTAAATTTTAACGTTTAGTTTTGTTTGATTGAGGAACATTGTCTATGAAGGAACACTGGCAGAGGCCCACATACTATTTTTTTCAACTTTTACTATCCCGTAAATATAAGTATAGCTACCTCAGGATATGTTACAAAGAACGCACAGTCATCTAATACATCTTCAAACAAGCCTTGAACTGAAAATTAAAAAAAATATATATATACAATTGAAGGTATTTTACCAGTTATGAGGTAGAATATTAATTAAGATAGGTTCAAAGCTGGTATCAAACTTATTTTCCCTTTCAATAGTTTCATTTAACTTGTTTAACCGTTCTATTATAAGCATAACTTTAATATCAAGCCTTTTTTCACTTGCTTACAGAACATTTGTTTTACATTTTACTGTAGTACCTCTCAAAGTTAAAACTTGACCTGAAAAATTATAACAAAAAAAATGTCAATCTTTCTTTTCTTCAGCAATCTATTCTTCTGACAATAAAAACTATAATACATTTTTGTTTTTGATTTTTTAAATTATAATCTAAGCAGTATATATTTTCAAAACATGTATTTATCTACAAGAATGCAGTTATAAAGGTAACTGTTATCAATATTTTATGCATATTTATGGCAGGTGAAGGCTAACATTCTTCTTTTCAATTTTATTGGTGATAAATATTTGTTGTATGACAAGCATAATCGGCAAGCATACAGTAGTCTATTCTTCACTCTTCTGTCACATGTTTACACATGAAATCAACAACAAATAAGCAATCCAGGACCCCTGATGAATAGCATCCTGTCAAATAGTATAGGTCAGTACAATCAGGGTTTGAAACTGTAATCAATTTGTATGACATCTTTCTCAATAGTGTTGGCATTTCTCATGAAATTGAGTACCCTCTCATAAAAGATATTCCAAATGAAAAATTTAAACAATGTATTATTAAAGTTGGATAAAAATCAAAGTAAATATTGACCATCTATAACAAACCTGTTTCAAAATTAATAACTAAATACTTTAATAATAATAATAATTTTTAAAAGTCCAATTAAATTTAAATGAATATAATACAGATATTAGATTAAGTAGGTAAATGTGACTAGGTACAATATTTTATTAACAGTTATTTATAAACCCAAATGATTTTTACATTAATATTTCATAAGTGCTAATAAAACATCAGGTCTCTTCAGATTTTAATGTTAACTTTTCTATGCCAATGTACTTTTAAAAGTAGTAATTTAACAGTGCAAAATGCTTAAAAATGATTACATACACCACAGATAAAGCAAGTTGTCATTCGTTTTGTTCAACTAATGCATTAAAAGTATTTAAAGCTAACATTAAAAAAACATTTTGTCAAAGTTTAATTGATGAAGACAATATTGATAATGTTAATGATAAATGAATTTGTCAAAATTCAATGATTCAATAAGATGGCTCCTTAATAATGGGCCTTAGTAACGACAAGCAACAAGTAGATTGGATTCATAGAAAATCCAAATCAATGACAACTTCAAACACATCCTTATAACCAGCTATCACTATGGTAGAATGACAAATTCAAACACACCCTTGTACCAGCTATCAATGACAAATTCAAACTTATACCAGCTATCAAATTCAATGACAAATTCAAACACACCCTTATACCAGCTATCACTATGGTAGATACAAAAGCATATCGGCACCTATTGCAATTAAAAACAAACAAAAAAACTTCACAATTTTTTGTCTGCATTACAGATTTGGCAATAATTTGCAATTCTAACAGCAGACCTACAATACCAGTAGCTTGTAGTAGGTGTGAATAAATTCAATTTATTTCTATCACATTGTACTATTAGAATTTATAGATTAAAATATTTAAGATTTGATCTCATTAAATTGGAAAGACAAAGAACAAGTGCCCAATAGTAAGCATATTTTTTAACATAAAAAGGGTTAAAACTTATAAGTATGAAAAATATGATGTATATACATGTATATTCATCAAAAAATCTATGGCCTGTAATCATCATGGCATAATTCTAATAATTTTAATGAAAGAACACATAGCTCACATCAGAAGATTGATAACCCTATGACGCATTGTAGACGCATGTACAATGTACATGTATATATCTGATCTTCACCTGCAGTTTGTTTTTAAATTGACTCTGACAACTTTCAATTCAGATTTATAGAGTAAGTCTATCATGCCTCTGATCACTTGCATTAACTTTATTAAAATCATACTATGATGATTACAGAATTTAAATTCTAGATGAAAACAAATAAAAGAGATTAAACTGGGACTTTAATTCATGGATTAAATTCACCATAGACGCATGAGTAATGAAAAGTGACAGAAATACAATTGCCTTTGTGTGTTGTCCCAATCAACGGTGCATTCATTTGACTTAAACAAATCAAAATATGTAAACAAGATGATACAAATCTTCTGTAGACCAAATAGAATCTATTGTTTACTTCATAAAAAGGGAATTTCAATTATATTATAGAAACTGTCTATTGGGACATCTATCGTTCAGGCTTCCTAAACAAGTACACTTTTGAGATGAATAAAATAGCATAACATTTTTATACTCTCATGAAAACAAACAATTCTTCATTTCACTTATTACAATTAATTTAATTGGACTATGTAAATCAGGTAACTTTCACAGTAAATCAGTAATTTTGTTTCATGCAGAAAACTGATTTCCCATTAAAAACAATAAAAGGAGTAGGTTCAGTAAGACCCCTTTTTGGCCCCAAAATATAGCAGTTTTACAAAACTGTGATAAAGTAATCGTTAAGCTATTTATTGGAAAGTAGAATGATTCTGCTACATAAATATGGGCTGTTTTTTACAATACAATGCACATAGATCGGGTACTAGCATCATAAAGTCATGATAAATTACTGAAATCTTCACAATTTTAGCATTTTAGTAAAATTTTAGACGGTTTCTGTCTTAAATGAAAGTGGCCGCATTCGTGTTCATTCATAATATTGAAATGTAAGTTGTATTTTATGATAATACATAATATATATAAAGGTTGAGGATGAACACGGATGCGGCCACTTTCATTTTTGACAAAAACCATCTGAAAAGTGACGATTATTGGCAAATTTGATAGATTTTTCATATTTAAGCTTGAATCGGAGCGTTTTTATTGAATTAATCAGTTAAAATCTTTCACAAAAACTAACTGAATCAATTGAAATAGACACTTAAGTGTTTAAAAAGTGTCTAAAATATTTCGTCAGATGAACTTGAAAATTGAGGCCAAAATCTGCCCTTACCGGACCTACTCCTTTCAGTAATAGGGTACAGGTTGTTGAATTTACTGAATTAACGCTATGAAATAAAGAACCTTTCAAAGTTATATTGGTAATGATGGTAGAAAAACCAATTGTCATAATCAAGTGTATAATTTTGTTTGCTCTGATCTTATTTCTCATTCAAATCTCAGTTTTGGTATTTATTCTAGAAAGAGCCAGTCTCCATTACAGTAAAGCCTATTGAAACCCAAATCTCCTTCAGGAATTAATTTTTTGGTTAGATTAGGCAGGTGTTTGGTCTACACAGGTAACAGAGACAATGTTTCCTGTCGCATGTCAGAACACTAAGAGTTCAGCTCACACAAGACTCCAGTTTCCTATAAGATTAACTTTTTTAAGTCAGATTTCTCATCTTGTTGTTGAATAACTACCACATTTACTAGGGAATAAGCAATTTTGTCTCATTTCTTCTTTTGAAGTCTCTTGAATGAGACATCACTCTTGCAGATTTTCCAATGATATTTCAACATGTTTTTATCCATTTGAATAATAACAGGACAAATAATTCTCAATAACACCAATGCAAGACTCAGAAATATCAGATGCTTTGGGCTAACATTTTTATTCTATTTATGACAAAGTTTATCAGAGTAAGAGACAGGAATTTTCCACATTAGGTGTCAGAGAGTAGAGATTTCTTTAGAGTTCTAATCGATGTACTTCTTTTTATTCATACATTGTAGTTGTTAAAGTTCTGATCTTCTGATCTTCACAGCTTCCAAGGGATTAGCAACTTAATGAATGTAAATTTATTTACTTTTTTGCAACAAAACATGTATAGCTGATTTGACCAAGGACCTGGCAAGGTTGACTTAGGACAGTGCTCTCTCATAACAATAAACAATCTTTTGTTATAACAGTCATATAATTCTAAGGTCATAATAAACATATTACAAAGGAAAAAATATTCTAAAATCATTAAACCACTGATGACATTCAAAATGTTGCCAACTTCAATGTCAGTTACAACCATGACTTGAACTGATATGCATAAGCCTATTCTAATGATAATAATATGCATGAGACTGTTTAACATCAACAGAGATGTATAGTGTTTGGGAACTGAAAGAAAAACTTCTAGGTGATTTCTGATCAGAAGTAATGAATTCTTTAGATATTGATGAGAAGTATTGGAGAACTGAATGCTAACTTTTGTTTCAAACCAATACTATTGAATAACAGACTTACAGTTAACCACTGAGCTATACACTTGACGACCAGAGAAAAATAGTGTATAAGTTAACTATCTTTTTTCTCGATGATTACAAACAATAGGCTCATTCTTGTAAACTTCAAACTCTTCAACAGTGACACCTCTCTTGTGTAAAAGTCATTTATATTTTAGTATGATTCAGTGGAAATGAAAAAGTTTTAATTATAACATATATGTTCATGTGTACAATTGTATCAGGCCACTCCTTGAAAGTGAAATTCTCGTTAAAAATTTATACTTAAAAATGAATGCAAACACCTCTGGAGGATAGTTGTTTTATTGACAATCAAACCACATCTCCTTGTTTCAAAAAAAAAGTAAGACAGAGAATGGTTCATGTAAATCTTTTGCTTTATGAAAATATCTCCTGATGCTGAACAAGGACCCTTCCAAAACACCCCCACCCCACCCTCAAATAATTACTATTCTAAGATCCCTTGAAATCTCTTAGAAAAAGTTTGAAAATGAGATATGAGAAATTTATATAATATAAAAGACGATTGAACCATACAAAGATATACATTAAGAATAGGAGATTTTAAAAGCTCACTAGAGCTTGTGTTACTTTGTTTACTATGTAATGACAATAAATAAAACTTTGATTTGATTTTGATTGGATTTGATTTAAAAGGAATATATGTTCAGGTCTTTTATCCAAAACTTACTTAGAGACATTTTACAAGCTATTTTTATTTGGAAAAAAACTGCATTAGATGCTTTGAGTTGTTTATGAGACATTTAACATAAATAACTGGTGGAGCATTTATCCCAAATAAATGTTCAGGAATTATAAAGATTCAAAAGTATGATGATAAGGTTGGTTGGTGTTTGATTAATACTGTACATCCCTGTCACATTAAAATGATTTAATAAAAGGAAGATATAAAATGATGCATCTAATCACAAAATATGTCTCTTGCATCTAAAGGTTATGTCATATTTGAACTTTGGGTCAGTATAAGTCAATGCATTAAAATAATATACACATTGTATATATACTTTTTAATTCTGAAGAAACTGTATTTAAATGGTATATCATACCTGATCTGTTATTAAAATGATTAATTGTCTAGCTTCACTGCTTTTTAAGATCATTTAAAGTACTTTCTGTAATTTAACTATTACTAAATATTTCTTAAAAGTATTTGAACCTAACAAGTTAAAACTAAAAGGTTATCAGATTCCAGTATCCTGTTTCGTGACTTTCTATATTACCTGATGTCACCAAAGTCATAATTTTGACATAAAATATTTTATAATAGCAATTTCATATTTAGTAAACAAAAATCCTATGTTCTGTGTTTCTTTAACCAGCATCCAATAAAAAGGTTTTAAACATGTTAAATAGATGAAGGAAACTTGAGAAAAAATATGAATTTGTGATTTTTTAAAAATAAAATTCATATTAAATTTACAGTCAAAAGTTTCAGCAAAGTCATATATTTAAATTACCATTTAAAAGACAAACAGCCACTGATCATATAAATGGTTTTTCACATTTTAAAGAGATGAAGGAAACTTGAGAAAAAAACATGAATTTGTGATTGAAAGAACAAATTCATATTAACTTTACAGTCAAAAGCTGAGCATAGACATTAAATACACCTTGCACTAACATTTACATAAAGCTCCATTATTATAAACCTAATTAAGCATGTTTGACAATATATTTTACTTAGTTTCTCTCTTAATAAATACACTTAAAACATAACATTGAAAATGCACATACAACTGCATTATGAATAGAAAATAAAGATTTGCGCTCATTCATCTAAATTCAAAACACATCAAAAATATACCACAAAATAGTTCTTGATATAATCTAAATGAAACCACACAAATATTCTATCAACAAAAATAGTCCATGAAATGCTTTTTTCAATAAGCAGCTTTATCAAGTATTAAAGCATATTCAGTTCCATGATGTATATTTAAGCCTTGTAATTATATATGACAAAGAAGACGATTAGGGTTATTTAATTTGCTTACTTAAAAATCGTTTCATATTTTACATTCAAATTGGTTTGAAAATGGATTTATTTCATTCAATAATTGAAGGATTTTATATTCAATATATGGGTCAGATATTTGAGCATTTTTACAACATTGAAACGTTCAGCTCAATATTTTATATGGAAACTGCCTAAGTGTTATATCTTAATGACTTGCAAGTGAATGCAGTGAGTTAAGAACATAGGAGTAGGAAATTCCTTTAATTTAAAAAAAAACAAACTTCAAATACCCAGGCTTTAAAAAACACAAAGATCAATTTCATAGTGGAACACTTAATATTCTCAATTTACCAACAGAAAAAGTCAATGTGTAATTATCTTTGAAGCTTTGTTTTCACTATTGCTTGGTTCAATATCAATTACTGGACTTCTAACTGATAAAGTCGAGTCAACATCACTGGTCAATAACATTCTATATCTCAACAGTTTAACAACTATCTCCCTGCCATAACTTAATGGTCCTTTATCAATTTTAAAACAATTTATCAGTTAAAGAGAAGAAACTTGATAAATGTTAAACAGATTCTCAAGTGCATACCACGTACTCAAAATTCATTCAATTTAAAATCAATGAAGACCATTGTTTAAACTTAAATATTGTGTAGAAGTAAATATCTAATAGGAAAAATCATTTCAATTTACAATTTGGAAAGTCGGACTTTATGCTCTATTTTTATTTGACTGAAAGCCAGGTTATTGTTTACTGGATTCCATATCTAGTAATGCATTAATTAGTATGGTATCAAAATACCTAAAATAATATTGGCCTTGAATTTTCTGTCATTCATTTAATTAAAGTACGTTTAAATGAATTAAGAAAACATATCAAGTTCACCTCCTGTTCTCTACAATGTCTTTGGGTTGCTGTGTCATAAAAGATCCCCCATATTTCTCTAAATAATATGAGCTATCGAAGATTATCTTTACAAAATAATCAACAATTATTTATATAAATTCTAATATAACAAAGATTGACTGAAAACTGTATAATATAGAAATTCAACTTTTTAACTTGATTACCCAGACAAGAATTGTGTTTATTTGATTATGTGATTACAATAAAAAAAAAAAGTATCTACATGATTATGATGGCAACATTTATGACTATATGTTAACAATGACAAAATATTCGACTATGATTACAATGACTAAATGTGTAACTATGATTACAATGACTAAATGTGTAACTATGATTACAATGACTAAATGTGTAGCTATGGTTAAAATGACAAAATGTTCGACTATGCTTACAATGACTAAATGTGTAACTATGATTACAATGACAAAATTTGTAACTATAATTACAATGACAACATGTGTGACTATGATTACAATGACAACATGTGTGACTATGATTACAATGACAACATGTGTGACTGTGTTACAATGACAACATGTGTGACTATGTGATTACAATGATAGAATGTGTGACTCTGATTACAATGACAAAATATATAACTATTTGATTACAATGACTAAATGTTGAACTATGATTACAATGACTAAATGTGTAACTATGATTACAATGACAACATGTGTGACTGTGATTACAATGACATGTGTGACTATGATTACAATGACAACATGTGTGACTATGATTACAATGACAACATGTGTGACTGTGATTACAATGACAACATGTGTGACTATGATTACAATGACAACATGCGTGACTCTACCATGATTACAATGACAAAGTATGAAACTATGTGAATAAAATGGCATTATTTGTGACTATGTGATTACAATGACAAAATATGTATAGTATAAATTATTATTACAATGTGAATTACAAAGTATGAATAATGTATAAAATCTTATTACAATGGCCAAATGTGTGACTGTATGCTTATAAGATATTCCAAATGAAAGGACCTAACAAACTATTTCAGTGTCATTCATAATCAGATGTTCTTCACTCAAAATTTAGTCCAGTGGTCAGTATCATCATGATATATTTTCTTTCTTCTTTAGCTCTCTATTTGCTTAGAGAGTCCACTTGCATGATTACAATTCAGTGTATGGCAGTCAAAGAAGAATCATGGGTCCACTTGCATGATTACAACTCAGCATTATAGCAGTCAAAGAAGAATCATGTAACTGTTTTATTTGCTGTGTCGGATCAATCTACGACTTAAATATGCAATATAACCATTAAAGGACCTGAATTTGCAATAACTGATCAGCTTCTATTGAAAAGCATACAATTATGCCTTAATCTCTTCTAACATGAAAAAGATATAATTCATTCATTACTACTTTATGACAATATTCATAGACTTTATTGAAACAACTTGATAAATCTGTCAATATAAACTACCATATGAAGGCTTCAGGTGTATTTTAAATAAAAAGTATCAATATTTATACCCTTATATTTGTTCAACCCGTGAATTTGGTCAAACATAAAAACAAAAGTCTTTTTATGTGCAGAAAACAAAGCTCTTATTTAATTCTCAACAACGATATAAAACTATTTACTTTTTGGCCTGCAGTATTACAAACTTCATTAAAAAACATTATAAGATATTTATAACCTCCAAGACAAACAAACTTTCACCAATATCAAACACAAGTGAATGTTATTGTCACCCTAATATATATTTATGAACAGTTTGGCATGTGTATAAATTTTTTATAATGTTTTGGGTTGCTAGGTTGATAAATATCAAATGATGAGAAAGCTACTGGCAATACACCCGCATGATTAAACCTTCATAACTTTTACTTTTCAAATTTAAAGATATATATAGCAAATTTATTCATCTAGATAATATATTTACATGTGCATGAAGGTATCAAGCAGATTTTTTTGCATTTATAGATTAAAAAAATGTAAATTTATTGATGTTTTATAAATTTTATTTCTATTAATACCAAAATATTCCCATTTAAATATGCTCCAAATAAGTAATTTCCTTTTCAGAAAATGATCAAAGCCAGGTATATTACTTAGAAGAATATAAGAATTGATTGTATCTCAATTATGTCTGATATAAGCCACTTAAACAAATTTTATTAACTACTTATATGTTTATATTGTACAGTATATATATACTATTAAATGAAGAAACATTATCACTAAATCAATCTATTGATGAAACATGTGTAACAAAAACCTCAAAGTAATGATCCCAAGTAATGATCCCTTTAAAGGAAATCAAACATTTTCTTTTCTTTTTGTAAAGGTTCTTTTCCAAAATAGTAGAAAAAAGGCAAACGTCAGCCACTATAAAGTAAACTGAATTAATAAAGATGGACTAAATTGTATTCTCAGAGATGGACCCCTTCCCTTTCTCCCCTTTTTCATCCTTTTTTCAAAGTGAACAGAAAATTGGCAAACATCAACTTAACTATTGTCTCAATGCCAGAACCTATTTTTATCTATTGGGGGCTAATCAAAGTTACTTAAAGCATGCCTCATACTTTTCAGCAGTATGAAAACCAAGTGATTAGGGACTTCTACTAAAGGCATTTATACTTATTTGATAATACTTACATTTCAGAGCAGTAAATGCAAGTTCAAAGGTCAATCTTTTTTCTTGATCATCTTCGAACTCAAGCTGCGGTATATCCTTAACTCTTTGTGCCAATGTTTGTTGAATCTTTCTCTGTAGAATAGGATTACTTCTTTCCTCTTTAGAGTCATGTCTAAGAGTTTCGAACACTTTGGCACTGTTGACATAAACTTTGTGACTATACAAACATGGTTCTTTATAGAAAAAATCAAATTGTCTCTCACTTTGAACTTTCACTAATAAATCCTGAGACTGCATTTTCATCTTCATTTTAGCACGTTCTCTTAATGCATTCCTGGTGGCCACATAGGCCGGACAGACAGTTTGTGGTCTCTTTGGTAAGTGTGGGGAGCGAGATATCGGAACTGTTATCGTATCTGCTGTTGGTGGCATTCTAATTTCTTACGGTATTTCACTTTTAATATATCACCATAAAAATGACAAGGGATGCTTTAATTACGATTGGTCTCTGTTACTCTCCTCACCTGTCAATCAAATGAGAGTAGGCGTAATCTTTAAGTCCTTTCTACACAACACAGGTGGTTACAGCTACTGTAATCTATAATCCAAACAAGAAACTGTGGTTAACAAAAACATTTATATGGATCAACGATTATTGAACTTTACCGATAATCAACAAAAGTTTTTCACAACAGTTAATTTCGGACACACCTCTATGAAGACATCATAAATTAAATTTCAATAACTCAAATAAGAAGTAGAAATTTAATTTAAATACACTTGACAAATTCATCTGTTATAGGTTAAGGAACTACTAATGATAATATGAAAGAAGGCAGATTTAAAACACCGATAACGCTGACTAATAAGCATTAAGTGAATTTAATCTCCGTGTTTAGTAAACAGTTAAAAGTTAATCAACTCGTTGAAGGTCAACACCCACAGTGACAAGACAATAAACAAACATTAATGGGTATTGCCACAATACAACAATAGTCACTTAAAAAAACTCGACCTTGACAGTATACTATTTCTTTTTCCTAGTGAAATGTTACTGGCATGGTTTGGATATGAAAGCAATTATACATACAATGACCTGCATTTTAAGTACAGAGATTAAAACTTTTCAAGACTTAAAACACATCTGCAGAAGCATTTATACCTTTCTAGATGAATAGGAATTAAAATACATTTCAGTATTAAAATCTAGATATGCCTTTGAAACTGTTAGAGGGACAATTAAAATTTAAAATTCTTTTTCACTTTTGCAGTAACCTCATAACTTAAAACTGTGTAAAAAATTGTATAAAGAAGACTTTGATAAAATATATATACCATAGTATATATCTTGCTGATATAAAATTATAATGTATTGTATATAAAATACAATGTACCTTAAATGGGTTTCACTATGCCTGACATAAAAACTTTTAATAAATAATATCTAAACATCTGATCCACTTTTGAATATATGCATAGGCCATTCACTTAAAGTTTTTTCAAACATACTTTTTTGTTTTCATGCTTTATTCAGCATTCCAGTACAACCCAGCTGATATAAATTTGGCCCTTTTATTGGTATATTAAATAAATGTGTACTACCAATTATAAAAGAACCAAAAACAGATGTTAATAAAACAGTCCTTTTCTAACATTTCTAGAAACTTTAAAACAATGAAATCATCGTAATAAAACTTTTCTGTTTTCATCGTTTTCTTTGATAATTCAATCAAGTCACTCTTCTTTCATGCAAAACATTAGAAATTTGATTGAAAAAAACCCTATTAATATTTCATTACTTATCAAAACTACAAATCAGTAATTTCAGATTTGATCCCCTTAAGTAAATTAATTTAAAGCCCCTACCTGATCTTTTGTTTACCCCATTAAACTATATCTGTTTTTACCTGCGCGATGAACGTAATGAATTATTTGTAATTGGTGGTGTCAATGTTAGAACATAAGGCGGCATACTATTGATCATACTGGTTTCTACCGTGTCTAATGATTAACTTCTACTAGACATGCACCACGATTGTTTAATACCAGGAATCAATATCAGTCGCTAGTGTCAATGGACTTTAAGTGGATAATTGGTCAGTTTTCTGGTTATATAGTAATAGAAATGTTTAGGTAATAAACAGGCCTATTAAGTCAATTAATATTTGAGACACTCAACAAAATAAACGGATTTTGATAAATAAATCGAAGAACAAAAATCTTGGTAGCTATGCATTAGCACAGTGGGAATACAAATCATAAGCTTTTACTCATTTCACTATATTTGAAGTACTTTTAACTGACTTAAGTATTTCATGGGGAAAATACAAGTATACTGTTGCATAGACGAAGTAATACTTAATATTATAAACATGTGAAATAGGTTTGGAAATATGATTTCAAATCACATTTGTGTTTGTGGCAATTTTTATATTATTTACAAAACTAAAAAAGTCCCATAATGAAAAATATCAAACAAATTCAATTGAGAAAAATAACGGCCTAATTTATAAAAAAAAAAAAAAAAAAACAAAAAAAATAAAAAATTCAGGAAAAACAAATATGACAGACAAGAAACAACTGCAACCACTAAACTACAGGAGTCAGTTTCACAAAAAAACTTACGACTAAGGTTGATCTTAAGTTATGAACAATGGAGTATACTTTCGACCAATCTTAGTCATAAGTTTTTTTTGTGAAACGCACTCCTGGCTCCTTAGCGTGTCACTAAACAACATATATACAACAACAAATTAGATATGACATTTCTATTTTCTGATTATAAACAAAATTAATCCTAATCAAAGCAGCAATGTTGAGAACCATGCATCAAGCACCTGTCCGACCACATCAATTCATATCTACTATCAACTAAACACTTAATCATGATGACATTTATATAATTGCAAAAGATATTGCAAGCAATGTAATTTTCATGTATTTAACTAGAATTTAATACAATTAAAATCATTTTTTAAGCCAAGATGTTTCAAAATAGATCACTTTCATTACAATCTTATTGAAAATCACATTATCAACCAGTCATAAAAACATGTTTTTCTTCAAATAAAAAATATTGACGCAATGGATTTTTGACTAGACCAAAATATACTATAAGGATCAGATAACTATGAGTTATGGACAGTCATTAAAGTTCAACAATAAGTCAACAAGTTCATTTAATTATTCATAATTTGGCTGTGTATGTGTAAAAGATCAAACGGTTAAATAAGCAGGTAAAAAGCCATTGCACTTGATTGCATTTAGGTTGGATTTTTTTTTTATGGTAAAACAAATCTGGACTTATTTGGATTTATTTTTTGATAAACTCAGGTCATTCTTAAAGGAGTGGACATAATGGTGTACATTTCATTCTTGTTTACATTTTGCATTTTAACATTTACCACTTGTTTAAATGGTTGTTGAACCATCCAGTGGAAGGTGAATCCCTTTCACTCAACTTACAATAATATATATTCATGGCAATATTCAGTAACTTGTGGAAAACAAATCTTGTTATTTTTTTCTTTGTAAATTGGCTGTTAGAATATTTGGTTCTCTTGGAAATGAACACTAAAATTTACATTGAAATATGGCTTAAAAAAAACTAATAGACTCTAAAGTCTTAAACTTTTAGCATTGATTTGTGAATTTCCTTGTTTGTAGTTATACACTATAGTCAGGAACTTTCTGCCAATTGACTTAAGGGGATATGATACAGTTACAGGGGGGTAATAACATTGCTAACTTAAAAGGTTATTTTTCGGGACTCAAACTGTGACATATCAGGAAAAGCTGCATTTTTCAACTGTTTTCTATGATTTAAATTGATTTAACTTGAAAACTAGTACATGGACCCCCCCCCCCCCCCCCTTTTTTTTTAAACATCATTAGTCAATTAGTCAAAATTGATTTTTTTTTTTAATTTCTAAAAAAATTTTGTTTTTTCCTAAGCTTCTGTAACTTTGTTAAAAGTTAATTTAAACTAGATATCATTGAGATGGGAGCCATCTCTGTGGGCCCCGCTGTGAATAATGTGCATTAAAAAATTGTATCTTTACCATAGGACATGGGTTTGTCAACTGAAATCAAAGTTTTTGACCTTGACCTTTGACCTAGGAAGTTGTAAATAAATTATGACACACCCTTTGGTGTTGGTTTATAAACATGTCAAGTATAAACTTTGAAATGATAACGGTTCTCAAGATATAGAGCGGACACGATCTTTACCATAGGACACGGGGTTGTCAACTGAAACCAAAGTTTTTGACCTTGACCTTTGACCTAGGAAGTTGCACATAAATTATGACACACCCTTTGGTGTTGGTTTATATACATTTCAGGTATAAACTTTAAAATGATAATGGTTCTCAAGATATAGAGCGGACACAATCTTTACCATAGGACATGGGGTTGTCAACTGAAACCAAAGTTTTTGACCTTGAACTTTGCCCTAGGCAGTCGTTCATAAATTATGACACACCCTCTGGTGTTGGTTCATATACATGTCAAGTATAAACTTTGAAATCATAATGGTTCTCAAGATATAGAGCGTACACGATCTTCACCACAGGACACAGGGTTGTCAACTGAAACCAAAGTTTTTTGACCTTGACCTTTGACCTAGGAAGTTGTACATACATCATGACACGCCCTCTGGTGGTGGTTAATAAACATGTAAAGTATAAAGTATGAAATCATAATGGTTCTCTAGATATGGAGCGGACACAAAGTTATTACAAAGTGTTACGGACGGACGGACAGACGGACGGACAGACAGACGGACGGACGGACGGACGGACAGACTGATCACTATAGGGCGACCCGCCTTTGGCGGGGCCCTAATTATTTCCAAAGAACCATAGTACATATTTTAAAAGAGAATATTTATGTAAAGAAGTTTTTCATAATGTTTCTACAAAAAAACGCTTGTGTTATCTGTTGAAACTAAAAAGTTAGGTGTGTCTATCCAAAGGATAAAAATGTCTGAAAAACCCAAATTTTGAGTAAATGTAAAAAGCAGCACATGAAAGGTATAGTTTTTATTACATATTTGATTGCTTAGGTAAAAAAAAGTTGTAGGCAAATTTTCGTAAAAGAATCATCATGGGATTGAAACTATCATATGCCCTTCAGTAAATTCCTACTGATTATGTTTGGGAACAATCATCTATATATTGAAAACATTTCTTTTTACTTTGCAATTTAAATATTATATTTTTACACTTGATGAAGTACAGGAGTTTACAGAACTCAAGGTATATTTAACTTACAGAATATTATAATAATAAAGTTACCACAAAGTCATCATTTATAAAGATTTTTACAAACAAATTTGGAGAGGACCATCTTCATGTCCTCATGAAAACATTTCATTAATTCCTTGGTTATTGACATCAATCAGTATGTCAGAATTCTGAAAATTTTCACTTAATATAATTGCATGAAAATAAAAATTGAATATTTAGAAGTTATAAAGCCATCATAAAATGTATATATCCTTGTAGAAGCTTATCTATCAAACAGTTTTGATGACTTAAGAAACAAAACATGAACTTTCTTTTCTCTTCATTTCTTTGATTTAATTGCATGAACTTTGTTTAAATGTCGGTCACCGTTTAAAATATAAAAAAAACACCTGCTTGAAACACCCATTACCACAAAATTATGTAAAATTAGGAGGGACCTCAAAGTTTTAGAACTATCTGTTGGTTATAACTTTGATATATCAGTACATACTTACTGTAATGAATATTTAAAGGTACTGTGTCCACCTAAATTGATTTATGCCTTTATATACATTTTGAACTATTAATATATTTAAATATAGGCTTTAAAGTCTTACTCAAATATTTAACAGGAATTAGTCAATATAATACTATAATAGCTATTATTTCAAAGATGAGATGAAATAAACAATACACCTTCAATCACCAATAAAGTATTGTGGGGTTTTTATAAAAATTTCTAAACCTTATTCGTCATATGAAGGTTTATAAAGTTTGTAGAAACAGGGATTAAGATAAACAAACAATTAAAGGTTAAAGAGTACCAGACTTTTAACACCTCTCAGTCATTTGGTATGTTAAATATTAGTCTTGTGTCTATAAGACTTTGATGCCCTTTCAAAACTATAAAACAAATTGTTTGAAAATATCCAAAAGTTCCAAAACTTAGTCTTTAAAACTGGCCGGCAGTGGTAAATTACCAAGGAATCCTGAAAAAAGTGGATTAGAGTTTCTACCCAAAAGTGAACTTGGTTTGAGGGGCCCAGCAGAAAAAAAGTTTACACATACATACATCCTGGATTACTTCATATAGCCACTCTCAGCTGTTATCCACTGATGTCAGACAAAAAATGAGATATTATTCAAAAGACAGCAAAATATTGAAAGCTAGATGATTTTTATTGCGTTCCAAAACTGTCATCCAAAACTGTTTCTTTAACAAGAAAAGCTATCTCTATGAGATTCACAAGTTGACAGTTATATGGATATGTTGACATCAGTGTATATGATCCCATTCATATCTATACTATTAAACGAGAAGACCTCAATTTGGGTGTCGCTTCTCCTCCTTCCACAATAAATTAATCATCATGCCTCTGTGTCCTATATGTAACATGTATAGTCGCATTTGTCATCCATTCTTATGATCATTCAGTTGGGGTTATTTTGGGATAAAAACGAAAAAGAATGCGTCCGGATATTTTCCCGTCATTGGACAAAACTTTAAGTCTGATTAGACTTCCGGTTTGTGTTTTTCTGTACTTTGAACATACAAAGACTATGAATAAAGTGTATAAATTTTATTTCTGCTGTCATTTTGAGTTCTAGCATGTATCATCCTTGCTTAACGTGTTTCAGTTTGGGTTATTTTGGGAGGAAAACGAAAATGAATAATATTTGCTATTTACTATCAATTAGTTTACAGTGGATCCAGAACTTTTCATAAGGGATTTGGCACTGACTGATCTAAAAGAGGGGGGGGGGGGCATTTCTCTCATGCTTCAGTGATTCCCCATATATATAATCAACAAATTTTTTTCAACGAAATGGGGGGCAGGGCCTCCAGGCCCCCCCCTGGGATCCACCTATGGTTTATAATCAACGGCGGTCACTGCGGATATATTTCTGTACATACTTACATGTATACATTTACTATGAATAACTGTATTTGTTATAATTTACTATAAATTCCTTTTCTGTACCTTGAACATACAAAGACTATGAATAAAGTATATAAATTTGCTATCTGCTATCATTTTGAGTTATCATTCATCATACTTGCTTAACGTGTTTCATTTTTGGTTATTTTGGGAGGAAAACGAAAATGAATAATATTGGCTATTTACTATAAATCAGTTTACAGTGGCGGATCCAGAACTTTTCATTAGGGGGGGGACTGACTGACCTAAAAGGGGGGGGGGCGTTCCTCTCATGCTCCAGTGATTCCCCATATAAACAAAAAATTTTCAACGCCCCCCCCCCCCGGGATCCGCCTATGGTTTACTATCAACGGCGGTCACTGCGGATATATTTCTGTATACATACATTTACTATGAATAACTGTATTTGTTATAATTTACAATAAATTCCAATGGTTATCTTGGGGGGGGGGGGGGGGGCTCTTTACTATTATTGGCGTTCACTGATGTATATATATATATATATATATATATGTAAGTACCTTTGACTTTTGATACCTCTCCTGAAATTCTCTGTAAAGTAATTTAATTAAAGTATATATGCATGTTCATAGAGTACAGAAAAACAGAAGGTATAAAAATCGGTATTTGGAAAATAGGGGGAGGGCATAAAAATGGGCCCAGTCCCTAAGTACCTTCGACTTTTGACACCTCTCCTGACATTCTCTGTATAGTAATTAAAGTATATATGCATGTTCATAGAGTACAGAAAAACAGAAGGTATAAAAATCGGTATTTGGAAAATAGGGGGAGGGCAAAAAATGTGCCCAGTCCCTAAGTACCTTTGACTTTTGATATCGCTCCTGAAATTCTCCAGTCAGTATAATTTTTTTTACAGTTTACATACGCTCTATTTCCCCGCGATTTTGCGGGTGTGTTCTAGTAAATTTAGTTAAAAACAGTCTCTTACTACATCATGTACATTAACCATTGAAAATCAAATAACATTAATGTACTTTTATAAACATTAAGTTTCTATTTACTTTTCACTTTAATTTATTACACGTATTGTCCATAATCATTAGATTTATCTATTATGGCAATTTAAAACTTTGTATTAAGCTTTATAAAAATCTATGAACCATAATAAGTTTTTTTTTTTTAGAAAATTTATGTGTGCCAACATTATAGAATTCATATTTGTCCTTCTATTATACCACAGTGGCTTTTAATTAAAAGATTTCAATATTAATAAAATGTCAAGGGTATCTGTAATCAATTTTCAGAAATTGAATGTCAATCGCACGTCAGATTCCAAACGGAAATATAAAGAATTGATGATTGCAACATAATACAAGTCAAATGGACCAACCACTGGCATAGACAAGTCTCACTCTGTTTTTTATATCAACTTTGAACAGAACACATTAATCATAAATTAATAATTTGCTTTGGATGAAAAAATGGCATTGTCTTTTTTCTTTTGTTGGTACATTATATGAAAGTTAAATGTCGGAAGATGACGTTTGATTTTTACTCTAAATGATTAAATACTAGGTTAATAGGTTTACCTAGTTTTTTTAACTTATATTTTTTAAAGTTTATTTTACAACACATTGATGTCACACTCTCTATGAATGTATGGATGTCCATGTAAAAGAGGGACGAAAGATACCAAAGGGACAGTCAAACTCATAAATCTAAAACAAACTGACAACGCCATGGCTAAAAATGAAAAAGACAAACAAACAACGGCACACATGACAAAACATAGAAAACTAAAGAATAAACAACACGAACCCATCAAAAAACTAGGGGTGATCTCAGGTGCTCTGGAAGGGTAAGCAGATCATGCTCCACATGTGGCAACCGTCGTGTTGCTTATGTGATAACAAATCAAGTAAATTGTCTAATTCGGTAGGTCACATTCATGAAAGGGAAGAGGATTGTAGTTACGACGCAAGGAACATATCCGATATCATTTGTGAAATGGTTATTCCATAACGGTCAACCAACTCGTGATGGCGTCCGTAAAATTTACGAAGGGATGATTTCAACTTCACCATTTGGAACTCTTGGTTTAATAGCTTCCTTGTGAGCAGCAACCCTCTATCAGGAAAATCATGATAGGAAATTTCTATGCAAGCACGGGAATATCGTACACTGATTTTTAGTTTGTTCTTATAATGTGCTATTACATAACTGTCCCAGGTAATGGGAGGTGGTTGACAAGTCCACAAACATGTTTAACCCCTTTTACATTCCCTATGTGCCTGGTCTTAAGTAAGGAGCCTAATAATTCAGTAGTAGTTGATTGCTGTATATTTGTTTTGTCATAAATCAGGCAGATGGTTTTCTCATTTGAATTGTTTCTCATTTTGTCTTGATGCGGCCTTTAAAGCTGACTGATCTATACAGTATTGCTTTTGTTCATTGTTAAGGACATACATGGACTTATAGTTGATGCCATCTATTTCATTAAAACTATGGTAGAAAGAAATCATATTGGCAATCTCCTTATTATTTCATATTTATCTGAAATGATGAAAAAGAACTAAAACACAGCCAGCAATTATATGTAAAATCTATGTGTAAAATATTTAAGGTTCAAAAACAATATATTACCTGTTTGTAGATTTTTTTTCTTCAAAATTTGCACGAGACTAGGTTTGGAGAACATTCATCTGAAAATGTAAAACAAGGACAATTTCATATACAGTATATATGGGGTATCCATCCATAAAACAAAATCAGTACATGCATAATAAAAGAGCAACAAAACAGTGCTTTTATTACTGCTCTTCAACTCATAGCCACGTTTAAAATATACTTGAAAGGAATTACAATTTGGAATATAACGGGAAAGCTATATTTTTTTCTACTGAAATTTTTGCATATAATATTTATATTCCTGGAACCCAATATGTGGCACTAACATTATGGTTGTATAGTGCAATAAACATTTCAAAATAATTAAATTATTCAATAAAAAATTATAATAAAAGCTAACACAAAGAAATGTTCACTAAAGTCAAAAACATGCGAAAGCATGCTCCTAAAAAATCATCAAAATAAATTTTAAAACAAATTATTCAAAATTTTAAATACAAATTGTAAACTCTTTTTGACCTACCATAAAAAGACTGACAACAGTTGATGCTATGAATCTTCCTTAACTCACTGCATGGATGTGTGTTAGGTCATAACATGAAGTGAAAATAAACCTTTAAATAGAAATTGATAGTTAATTTTAATTCAAAGTTTATTATCAACAGTGAGGTACACAGTGGGAGTGTACAAACTTATAATTATGAGAATGATATGCTGTGTAAATATCAAAGTTATATGTGTACATTTGTACTCAACAATTTCCACAGCTTGAAAATTTAAATTTGTATGGCACTATTTTCTTTTGTTCTAAATTTTAAGAACTAAAATGTTGTACTTATGGAGTATGGTACTGCTTGTTATTAATTATCTAGTTATTGAAGCAATCCATCATCGGACACAAGTGATCAATCATGTTTGGTTTTCTATGCTACTCAACATGGTGCAAAACCAGTTTAAACTTGTTAACCCGTCTTATGTACATCTATAAAACAAATATAATCAACTTTTTTCACTGTGCTCCCCTAAATATAAATTTTGCTTATAAAACAGTATTACAAGGTGTGCATGAGGCATTTCCCCCCCTAAATATAGGCCTTGTTGCCAGGGTAATTAGTGCACTTTTGCACAATCAAAGTAAGGTAAAGACAAGAGGCTGTCACAACGACAGCAAACCGGATTTTTTTAATATTTATTTGTGTCCTGGCAATATCACAAGAACCATTACTGATGAATGGTGAAAGTGAAAATCGTCAATATCAAATTTGACCTCCATTTTGTCATCAGTATCAACATATTAAAATTTGAAAAGCTTAGATTGAATGGTTCATGAGTAAATGCAACAACGTGAATGGAAACGCCATTTTACAATCTTTCAAGAACCATAACTCCTGAACGGTAAAAGTCAAAATCGTCATTATTGAACTTGACCTCTATTTTGCCATCAGTAACATCATATAAAAATTTCAAAAGCTTTGGTTGAATGGTTCATGAGAAAATGCACCGACACGACTGGAAACACCATTTTTCAATCTTTCAAGAACCATAACTCCTGAACGGTAAAAGTCAAAATCGTCTTTATTAAATTTGACCTCTATTTTGTCATCAGTAACAACATAATAAAATTTGGGAAGCTTTGGTAGAACAGTTCATGCGTAAATGCACGGACACAACTGGAAACTCCATTTTTCAATCTTTCAAGAACCATAACTCCTGAACGTTAAAAGTCAAAATCGTCATTATTGAACTTGACCTCCATTTTGTCATCAGTAACAACATATTAAAATTTGGGAAGCTTTGGTAGAACAGTTCATGCGTAAATGCACGGACATGACTGGAAACTTCATTTTTCCAATCTTTCAAGAACCATAACTCCTGAACGGTAAAAGTCAAAATCGCCATTATTGAACTTGACCTTCATTTAGTTGTCAGTAACAACATATTAAAATTTGAAAAGCTTTGGTTGAACGGTTCATGAGTTAATGCACGGACAACATTTGATTGCCGCCCGCCCGCCAGCCGTACATCCCCAAATCAATAACCGACATTTTTGTCACAAAAATCCGGTTAAAAATCAGAGAACAGCAGAAATCATAATCAATAAGTTGAAGAAATGAAATGAACAGAAAAGTTTTAAACATTGGTTCATAACAAACTGACAACAGTAGGGAGAAAGTACAAGTCATCACATAGCTAAAGAGAAAGTTTATTATAAGTTTTATTGATGTTTTTCTTTTCTTTCGGCCAAATAAAATTGTAGGTCATTGTAGGTGAGGTTGCAGTTACATCTATATAAAAAAATGGTAGGTAGGTATGTTTTTTCTAACATGGAGTCTTAGCAACTAACATTCTGAATTTAACAGTGCTTAATGAAAAATGAAGCAAAAAAATATCTTTAGGGTAGTTTTTTTTTCATTAAGACTAAAAATAGGGTAGATAGGGTAATTGGAACCACACATATATATCTTTATTTGGCCTCATATACATTCTTGTCTTCTAAATACTCTTTTCCCAAAGAGGACCTCTCTTCAGTTAAATAAAATAATGATAAAAATATTTCATTCATACCAATAAATCTATTTCATTACAAATCGTCAAATCAGTTTCCGTCATTCACATACCTACGCTATAAAGAATTGTTTTCATCACGACTGGACTTGATGGAATTTGGTCATAATACCTTTCATTTTCAGAATAAAAGGTCATTCAATTTATCTTTTATACTTATCTTCTGGTTGACATAAGTTTGATTGTAGCCATGAATGATTAACATTTTATTTTACAGACCGAATTACTAAAGAAATGAGTAATTTGTGGTCATTTAGACTTAGAAATATGTGTTAGTTCAGGTCATTCTGCAGATCTGGGTACCGATAAATTATAATTATAGTGTCCACAGTCATTTGATTCCTTGTGTTAGTTTGCTGTCTGATTGATATACCCACCAGATTATTTATTTACTTTTATGGTAGAATAAATTCCCAAATGATTTTTTTTTTAAATGTCTCCTATTCAAGATCATTTTATTGATTTTAACTTTATAAATATAAAAAAGTTATCAAATGAATACAAAAAACAAACTGTATGGGTTTTGATCACTGTTGAAGGCTGTAGGGTAACCTTAAGTTGATTACTATGGTCTATTACATCATTTGGTCTCTGGTGGATAGTTGTTTCATAGGCAATAATACCACATCTTCTTACAGTGGTCTCCAAGGCTCTGAGAAATCAACTAGAAATTTTGTCCCTTAAACCAATTCTATTATCTCCACCAGTCTCTTTTTACAAGACATTTACATATATGATTTGGACAAAATTAAAAAATTCAGGGTCATTTGGTACAGTAATGCTAATCACTTAAATGGACCAAACCAATTTTTAGTGGCCTTTGCCCTATATCTGTCTTTAATAGACCTTGAAGATTACTGTTTTTTTATATCATGAATTTGAAAGAAGATAAAACATTCTAGCATTAACACAGATGGTCAAGGCCAACTGTAACTGTACAAAGGAGAAGGGCCCAAGAACACCCAAGTTGGTTTTAAACAAGAATCCACAGGTTGCCATGCAAAGCATACCCTCTTTCATATTTTGAAAACAGAAAAGAGATATTTGACAGATTTTAAGAGCACTCACACATTACAATCCATCACTGCCAATCCAAGCTTGAGACCAAATATGAAGTCTGGCATCCTGTAGTTTGGTAGGAACGCATGACAATTTATTTTTTAACCCATTCCGCAACTTCAAAGTATTGACAAAAAAGGAAGTGGGCCTATGACAGATTATGAAATGCTCACACAATACAACTCATCAAATATCTAGGCTGTCAGCTGCCAAAGATTATTGTGCAAGTCATTCTATGTTCAGTTGTACCTGAGAAAAGCTATCAGAAATAGTTGTTGGATGTTTGGATGAACAGACAGACAGACAGACCAGCCCTACTCTATCCCCACACTGAGGGGGCCGGGTATGATAATGCATTCATCTTTTTGAGACAGAGTAATGATATAGATTTGGAAAAGGAGATATTACTTCATTTTTTTTTTTATCTTGGAAAATGGACACCTGTAAAAATAGAGTTTTATGCTTCAAAAACATAGCGCTTTAACGTGTCAAATAAAATATTTAGAGGGATCATTTCTAAATATTGCTCTCTCAATCAATTATTATTACATATATATACCGGTAGTCTTTAATTTGACAAATATAAGTACTGTCAGAAAAATAGCACATTAAAGTTTTCTTGCACTATTTTTCAATTAATAAGACTGGATGGGAAGCAATCTACCAGCAAAATTAAAATGATTTTTTTTTTTAAAATATCAATAATAAATATCTTTGAATAAAACTAGATGTGTCAAAGCAACACAAATGGCCCCGTCTCCAAAAATTGAAAAATCTGCAATTTTAATAACACATGTATATGGACACAAACATAATGGTAGTCCGACATATCAAAAATCAGCTCAAAATCTGGAGGCGTATAGAAACAAAATCTGTATAACTGTTCAACAATTTTCAAAGTTGTAAACCCTTAATTTTGGCAAAAAATTAGCAGAGCAGAACGAAACTTAAACTTGATCTGTAACTCATCATGGTTAACTCACATACCAAAACTCAGCCCAGTATCTGAAGGCGTTTAGAAAAAAAGTCCATATAACTGTGATTTTCAACAATTTATCAAAGTTCAAAGCCCGTAATTTCGACAAAAATTAGCGGAGCGGAATGAAACTTAAACTTGATCTGTAACTCATCATGGTTAACTCACATACTAAAAGTCAGCCCAACATCTGAAGGCGTTTAGAAAAAAACTCTGTATAATGGTTTGTTGTGGAATGACGGATTGACGGAATTACGGAATGATGGAATTGCGGAATTACGGAATTTCAGAATTACGGAATTTCGGACAAGGGTAAAACTATATGGCACCGACAACTTCGTTGTAGGGCCATAAAAAGGAATAACTCAAGATTTCCTTCACTTAAAAGAAGTTTTGGGTGGAAATCAAGCTTCATTGCACCTTATGATCTGTTCCTTTTATTTAAATTATTTCTTGATCTTTAAACTACAAGTCCAACATATAACCCCAATATCTAAAGTTCCTTAAGTAACATGTAAAAAAAATCAACATACCTGCCTTATTTCAAAATTTAGAACTAGAATGAAACAAAACTTTTATACAGTTTTAACATAATTATACAAATCAACTCACCACTCCTCAGCGATACTAACAAATTACTATGTTTGGTCAATAAATTTCAAAAGGTTTGTGTTCATGATTAAAAATCAATTACTGACAAATTTGTTTTGAATTTGTTTTTCGGCAGAGTAATATGACCTCCCACCAACTGATATCAACAACATGTTCCATTATATACAGAAATGAACGATCAGTCAACGGCTTATCACATGCAGGAGACATTCTTATATTGATAAAAATACAAACTGACCAAACTTCCAAAAGATTTTGTAAATAGTATTGTGTAATTTAAGATGGATTGTTTTGGGAGCATTAAGGTCATTTTGATATCATATATGTAGAAACATTGTCCATTTTCTCTATTTTGATAGAAGTTACAAGATAGAAATAGTTAAGACCCTCACTTTCAAACAAAAAGTTCATTCACTAATTGAGAAATCATAAACTTTTCCTAATATACTGTAAAGTGCACTTTTTAACATAAGTGTATGGCCACCTTAAACATAACTGTCATAACTTGATTGCGTAACTCTATACATTTGTCTATAAAAATTTATGTTTCTAGTTTTGTTAAATCTCTAAAGTACTCTCCGACTGGACAAAGAAACCCCAAATGAAATAAATCTTCTAAAAGCAACTTGTATGAATAATGTGCCTAAATAGAATCAAGAGTTAAGGCAAACTGCCTTCCAAATTAAAAATGAGGGGACAAAATTTGTGAATTATACTTTCTCCGCTATATTTAATGTTTGCTAACTCTCCTTGAAATGTTGAAATCATTGATAAGAAGTATAAATAAAATACAGACATTTTTAAAGTCTAATTAAAACTGATCAATTTTTCAAATCTATACAAAATTCCAGTTAAATATGCATATCCTCTTTAGAATAATAATACCAGCATTTGTAATATAAGTTATTTACGCAATATAAGCTGTTCATCCATGTAGTTATGTAGACATAATTTTCTTATAACAATATCAAAAATATTTAATATGTAAGGTATGACGTCAACATATTGACTTGCAATTCCAGACTGTATAATAATGTAGCAACGGAAACTGAAAATCAATCTATTCATAATATTCTGTCTTACACTATTTCAATTATTAGGTAATTCTGGGCCTTATATTAGACCAATTTACTTCTTGACTTAAGAAACAAGGAATTCTAATTTAATATCTTTGATATTATGACATCAGTTTATTGCCATACCTATTTTATTAAAGACTCAAACCATTTTTTTTACAGGACTGTTAAATCCATGAACTTAAAGACCTCAAAATGTGTTAAAATAACAAAGCATTGGGATAGAATATATACTGCTCATGTATGCTTTTCCTTGAAAATTCTGTCACTTAACACATGAAACAGAATGAGGATATGATTAGGCCACTTCTCACCCTTGAATAACAAAAAACATGTTTTACAAAATTGTTTCAAATGACCATGATTGTCAAAAGTTTAAAGAAACCTTATATATTAAATTAACTTGAAGACTAAATTACAAGATTCTTTGCATCTATTTTAACACCCAAAATATACCACAGAACTTCGAAAACAGTAATATTTAAGACATTACAGTTGTTATTGTTGGAATTTTTTTTAAACATTGTAAAATCATCTGGGCCAAAACGAATTGATTTTTTTGTTTGATTTTTGTACCATATCATAAACATAAAGTAACAACAAATAGCATGAATAGTCAGGATAGTGAAATAAACGAAACTTATAATGAGAAATTGCTGAAATTTTTGTAGCCTCAAGTTTCAAGTTTTTGTACCCTTAAGTTTCAAGTTCTAATTCTGTTTACTGTCAGATTTAAAAAACATTTCAAAATAAGGCAAAAAGCATAAAATAAATAAATAAATAAAAATAAAAATTAACAATCTTGATTAAATCAACCAAATAGACTAGTACATTATACTAAATTGAAATAATAACTGCAATCCAGTGATATACAATATATGGCCAATGTCCATTAAAAAAAAATACAGCATCAGATAAAATTTGTTTTACTTAAGTCAAATTTTCATCAGATTGAAATAATTTTTCCTCTGCATCCTTGGCAGTATGCTTGGTTTGATTTTAGCTACCTTTGACAGCAGGCAAATCTTGTTGATTTTATTCAAAATAAGCTATTTTTGGAAGGCATGCACGAAATCACAGGACATTGGAGGAACTCTCAGAACAGGGGTTTCACCAATTTTACACACATTACACAAAATGTTGAGGGTGAAACCCTACAAACTGATAATTTTATGAAATAAAAGTATGTTATGAATGTATTCACACAATATTATCCAATTATTGGTTTTATTGGTTGAATGAAGTGAAGTCATATAAGTCTTAGTTGCTCGGATACACCGGTCTGCACCCTACTTGTATAAAATTAATATAGAACTTAAGGATATCAGAAGGTATATTCTAATAATTTAATTTTGGATGTAACAAGTCTTCTGATTAGCTGACGTTATTTTGTTATGAGCCCATAGACATAATTTAGTCATGTGACCGTGACGTCATCAATGTTTTTTCATGGTT
This sequence comes from Mytilus galloprovincialis, assembly GCF_965363235.1. Classification (NCBI taxonomy): domain Eukaryota; kingdom Metazoa; phylum Mollusca; class Bivalvia; order Mytilida; family Mytilidae; genus Mytilus; species Mytilus galloprovincialis. The sequence goes on along the minus strand of NC_134845.1, from coordinate 16,205,003 downwards.
TTCTACGGTTTAAAATGGAATTTAGAATTAAATTATAAGAAATGTCTGTAATATTTTTTCTGTCTATTCGAAATAACATAAAAAATGTTGTGCACAATGTTAAATAACCCGCTACGCACGTTATTCAGTGTGCACCATTTTTTTTAATGTTATTTCTTCATAGACAGAAAAAATATTAGTCATCAGAGCTCCAGATAAGAATTCACAAATTGGGTTTTTTACCCACCATTTTCTTATATAATTGGGTGATAAAGTTTTTTAATTGCATTATCAATTCCAATTCACCCCTTATGTTAATATTAAATTGGGTTTTTCACCACCAAGCTCCTTATTGTATTAGGTTTTTTCATCAACACAATATTGAATATTTAGGCTGAGTGAATATCAACCCCAGATTTTTTTCCATCTTAAATATGTTTCTTTCTTTGTTTAGCTGTTTTATTTGGTTTAGGGTTAGGGTTATTTGCTAGCTGTTTTATTTGGTTTATTCACTGAGGAGCAATTGTAGGTTTAATTTTTGTTCCGTTTCAAACCTTCTGCCAGTTTTGTATTTTCTCATATATACTGTATAAAACGGATATATGTATTCACAGGCACTCGTTTTATACCTTTATATAATAAATTCTGAGACCAGTGAAAAATGAAACAAAAAATAGTTTATAAACTCTAATTATACTTGAATGTTTTTGTTTTATTCCAATTTTCATAAATCTGGGTTTAGTTGTCTTTTTTTAGAACTTTTGGTTTCTGATGCTTTATCATGTCATAATTGATTTGGCCTCACGTGTTTGGCCTTTCACTTTCTCCAACTGATTTCTTTTTGAGGAAACCCTGTTTTTATTAGCAATGTTCTCGTTAAGGTACACACACACACCCGTGTGTTCGACGGCTTCCTAAAAACACTGGCTGAGTCTTGTTATCATCATAACTTTCCCTCAGCTTTTCAAAAACAGCAGAAAACATGCTTCTATTCAATATTTTAATGTCACTTTCGTTTTAATTCAATGTATGTTATGATAAATTCCGAGCAATGCGAAAAAATATGACTACATGACACATGCTAGTTGGATAAACGTCGAGAAGATCGAAATGTTTTCAAAAACACGTGTACCTATTGAGCAACGGCAAACTCTAACAGGGACCCATTTCAGTTACTTGATGCAGGGATCTATTTTTAGAACGAAAAGAAATTTCCAATTATAAATATTATAAAAAATAAAAATAGTTTACGCGACGACTGTAAACAGATAAGGGTAAACAACGCAAATGGTAGCCAATAAAAGGGTTGCAGTCTTCACGATGAACTATTTAATCTACAGGCCCGGAGCTCAATTTTTGAAAATTTTTAGTTAGATTCTGTTGGCCTGTAGATATGATTTTTACAGGCCCGAGTGCAATGTCACTAGCCTGGGCTGCCTGGGCTGCCACTCAGCGTGAAGACTGGGGTTGAGAACTCATGGTTTTGGAATATAATTGGGTTTTCCTTTGAATTAATTGGGTTATTGAACCCTGCAATGGGCAATTGCATTGGGTTTTTTTATTATTTGTATTGCGTGATCACGCAAATACGCAGCTTATCTGGAGCTCGGAGTCATTCCTTAAATAACATTTGTTCTATTTACTGCGCATATTATCCTATTCACAGGAGACAACTTTATATCATACAAGGGAGGCAACATAGAAATAAAAGGATTCTGAATCAATAGTGATGTAAAGTTATTTTAGTGTTACGTTGTACGTATATTTAAGTAGTTTTATTGCTTGTTTTTTGTTCTGTAGAGTGTAGTATATTTTTGGTGTTCTGTTAGTCGTTATGTAAGGGGAGAGACATATACTAAATATGTCTCTGGTACGGGTTAGATTAAGGACTAATGTTAGGTTAGGTTGAGTGTTGTTTAATATTGTCAAATATGGATTAAGACCGCTAAAGTTTGGAAAAAGTCGTAAAAACTACAGTAAAGAAGACAAAAATTTGCAAATTGGACATAACTACGTCTTACGAAGTATGTCAATGCGAAAGCGGGCTGTGATTTAATGTTTTGTTAAAAACAAAGTGCCTAAAGTTTTCCCATCTTAACATTTAATTACAACTGAGGGCTGTTAAAGATTGAAGTAGTTTCGTTGACAAACGTCGTCTGTATTTTCCGCCATAGATCTTCTTCTGTGACGTAGAGTGCGGTAAATTCTGAACGTTTGACGGAAAAGATACGAAATGTACTCGAAACTGTCCATCTTCTTCTTCTTCTTCTATATCTATATCCTTTTATTTATGGATCACCTCCTCAGAGGATATTATCCAAGTGTGGAGTTAATAGACAATAGACAATAAAAGAAATGGTAACGACCGAATGAATAAACATGTTGTATATTTGTTAAGTAGTAATATTGTTTTGTTTTTTGTTCTGTGGTATATTTTTCGTTTTGCTCATTGTTGAAGACCGTATCGTGATCTATAGTTGTTATTTTATAAAATTCTGTGTCATTTGGTCTCTTGTGGAGAATTGTCTCATAGGCAATCATACCACATCTTTTGTATATGGCAGTAAAATACAAACAATTATGCCTATGTGAGTATAATATACATGTACCGTGGTATGTATGATGAAAATCTATTGCAATACATAACTCGCATTTAAACAATTTGTTACGAAAGAGGAAGATAGTTTTATTTCTGTGTAAGATTTATTATTACGTATAAGCTTTATTTCATATTTATCGCACAATGGGGTTATACTTTTTTTCTGTAATATTTGGACATTTTAAAAGTCTCTCTGATACTGGACTAACCTATGCTGTGTAGTAGTATGTGCTGTTCATGTTCAATTTCGCCACTGTTACAGATTTCACAAATTCTTTGATCCCTGAGCACTTTTAAATATCTTTCATCATCATTGTTTTATCACTTGATTTTGCCATTTGATTAGGGACTTTCAGTTTTGAATTTTCTTCGGAGTTCCGTATTTTTGTGATTTGACTTTTTTCAATGGCAAGGTTATAAGCACTAACCACAGGCACTTGTCTCAGAAAAAAATCCTATATACCTTACTATAACAGTGTGATATCAAGGTATAAAGGAATATTTTTTTGAGACAAGTGCCTGTGGCACTAACTCTTCAGTTACACATTGAGATTGATCGGCTCTATTTCTTAAAAGCATCAACATAAGCTACACGTTAACTCATTTTGTAAACAATGTGGACAAAATGTTATTATTGGAGATGCTGAAATATTGGCATGTTCTTGATAACCCTGGTCAATTATTCTTTGTTTTATAAAACCAAAAATGGGTTTATTAGTGGGTTTAACGTTTGACAAAAATGTTAAAACTAAATTTTGAATAATAAAATTTGCAACCTTTTAACCCAATGGGTAACTGATTTTTGTAGCATTATATATTTTGTGAACTAAACTTCCCTCTGAAGTGATTAAATGGTTCCAGAATTTAATACTGGATAACATTATCCTATTTTTTATTATTATACTTCACGTTAAAACGCCAGATTTTGATTGGCTAATACGAAGGTGACAATTTACTCTATCACATGGCTGAGCGGGTGATGTTTTTTAGTGTCACCCTCTGGGGAAGACCAATCCAAAATCGACAATTTAAAGTAAAAAAAAACATCATGCTTCACTTTTGTTTATATTTCGAATATTCGTCACATTGTTATGCACGTGATGTCAAAGTAAAATGCTTTGAATTTAAAATTCAACTGTGAATGACAGTAACGAACGGACATTCAGTATAATGAATTAAATAACGCATAGCTGAGAGGGTGATAGAGCAGATTGGTACTCCTCGAAAAAATAAGCATTGTCAACCTTAGCTTTGCCGCGTTTGACAATGTTTCCTCGGAGTAACAATCTGCTCTATCACCCTATCAGCTATGCGTTATTTATATAATGACAACCTTGCAAGTTTGGAACGACATGAATCATTCGAGGCCTTACAGTGTACTCCAAAGATTTAGATGCCAATTTGTTGGTGTTTTTTTGGATATACAAGTCCCAAATAACAGTACTGATCCATACTCAATAATAGATCTTGCGAGTGCGATATATGCTGTTTGACGGTAGGGCAGTGTTGTAGATTTCTCCTATGGAAGCCTAGCGTGGAACTGGCTTTGTTGCATGTCTTTGTTAATTGTTCTTTCCATTTAAGACCTTCTTGTATTTTAGCCTAAGATATGGGTTGGATTACATTTGTCCGAGTGTGTGCAGATGGTTGTTAAGGTAGAAACCGTTGGCTTTTACTTTTACTTTTAGGCTTAGCATATAGCCTGCAACATTTTTTGGCGTTGAAACGCATGCACAATTAAGTCGTCTGCACATTTTTCCCGTGATTTGAGTCCCTCTTATTGTTTGTTGTGGTCATTTTGGTTTTTGATTTCCCTGTACAGCAAACCGTTGTCTGCAAATAGTCGGACTGACGAGTTTAATGCATCTGGTAGATAATTTTTGTGACACAGGAAGAGAATGGGTCCTAGAACCGTTCCTTGAGGAACATCGGATTGACTGATGCATTACTTGAGTGTTCTCCGTCAAGTTGGACTCGCATTTTTCTTTCAGTCAGGAATGAAGTAAGCCATTTGTGGATGTTTCCTCTAATTCCATATTGGATTTTGTGCAGGAGACGATCATGAGGTACAGTATCGAATGCATTAGAAAAGTCCAGAGTTGAAATGTCTACCTGGTTTTATTTGTCGTATGACTAGATCATGTCGTGGATTGTGATAGTAAGTTGAGTTTCACAGGAATATCCGGATCTGAAGCCATGTTTAAGCATGTGTCGGCATATGATTTGCTCCAGTAGCTGACATGGTACTAATGTCAGTGCAACTGGCCTATAATTTTAAGCCGCATGTCGGTCTCCTTTCTTCAAAATACTAGAGATGTTGGCATTTCTCTAGACTTCTGGTAGTGCACCACTGTCCAGGGATAGCTGGAATATGGAGGTCAGTATTGGTGCCAGATGTTCGGCGCATGGTTTTAGTGCTCTATTTGGTATGTTGTCTGAGCAAATGCATTGCATGAGTTGATATTTTGTCACCTCTTTTCCAATTCTTCTCTTCTGATGTTGATTTGATGTATTTAATCATTTACTCTAATGTCTGTTTTTGGTCATGTTTGTGTTGTTTCCTTTGTGAGGACAGACGCCAATTGCTGCTTAGAATTTGGACATTATCTTTGCTATCGTTTATTAGATATCCTTGTCCCTTTAGTGGTACTACTCCATTGGATCCTGCTCCCTTGATTTGACATTTCCAGAAAAGTGGGTTGTTCTTATTCATTCCTTCGATTATGGCAATTGTTAATACCCGGTATAGTTATGTTCTACTTTCCTGATTTCTCTTTTGCATGTTTTTTTGGTAATGGCGGTAAGTTGTCCATGATTTCTATTTTTGGCTTGGTTATACAGGCTTTTTTTTTTCTTCAGTATTTTCTCGATCTTGCAAGTTATCCATGAAAGTCTGGTGTTAGACTTGAATTATTTCTCATGGTGTGTTTTTGTCTAGTCTGGCGAGTAGGTGTTATTTGAAGTCAGTCCATACTTGGTGCAGACTAATGGCTACAAATGCAGTTTTTCCCAAGAACCGTCATCGTTTGGAACTCTTTACCAGCAACGACAGCTGAGACTCCCTCCTTGGTATCCTTCAAGAGGGAGCTTTCAACGCTTTCTTTCTAGTCTGTTCAGTCTCCCATTTGGCAAGTAAGTCAACTGATGGACCAACGCTGTTCAGGAGGGGATTATGGCCCGGTACAACCACAGAAGCAGGATTGGTTCAGGCCAGATGAACGAAATCCAAATGAATACCCCTCCTTTATTATTTGACTTTTTTATATTTATTTTCCTTTTAAACTTTGTGCTTACTTACATATTTTTGGTTTAATCTTCTATTTCCCTATAGCTAGTTCTTGCGCCCAACGGAAGCGTTAAGTTTTGGTCAAGTTTGTCGGACAGTTCAAAATCAAAGATTTCTGGTCAATAGTGAAACCTCGTCCTCCATATACAGGTTATGTACTTCGAAAGGAAACTGTCCTCTAAGGCTCTTTGAAATTATTAAACAAGAGAAGGTTTGCAAAACTTGTATTACTATTTTGTAAATGTTGTCAAGAACATTGGAAACAATCAAATAGATGTTTATGCTTATCATCTCAGTAATCTGACCGTTTCGAGAAATACTATACCAGATCTAGACTTAAATATTATCAAAGCCCCAAATCTACAATGTAACGTATCAATATCATCAGTGACCTCCCCTGGCAGTCTCTTAAACAAGAAAATTGTACTACGTAGATAAAGAAACTATAAATCTCTCTCTGTATTTCAAGAACATTTCACCTTAATAGTTGCATTTTTTTTTTCTGTTCATTTTTTAACTCAACTGACATTATCAATATTTTCATTATTCAACATAGCATGTATTTTTGATTTATTTGTGTATATTGTATCTAATTTAACAATGAGTTAGATTAGCATAAGCACTTGTTGGGTTCATAGAATATTTGAAAAAAAAATGTACAGGCAAGAATAAAGCATTACAGATCATATCATCACATATTTTTGTTCATTATGGTAAAATTATATACTAGTATCATTTAATCATCAGAATGTTCGGTATTGGTAAAATTATTGTTGTTTTCCATTTTTAAAATTCTGTAATGAATCATCAATCTATCATACATGTAATGTAGTTATACATAATTCTAATGCAATTATATTTTGTATCAATGGTTAAGATTGGATGAAAATCGCGTACACTTCTCTATCTACTGTCTGTTACTAAGGAAAGCCGACATTTTGATATCCGGGATGTATTGACAGCAACATAATTTCTCCAATTATAAGCAGAAAATACGTAACATTTTGCACCTAAAAATTTTCCTTATACATATTTTTTTTATATTCTGAGCAGATATGAAGCCAGAAAACGCATGGTAGTAACGTTTGTCACCTGAAGTATACATATGACGTCACAAAGGTTAGGTGCCGAAAAAAAATAACATAATTTCGAAGAGTTTTCGTTTGACAAAAATTGTACACCGAAATATTGAATCATGTTTGCGGACGTCCACTGGTTGTTTTATTATTGCAAATATCTAAACTCAGTTTGCAACAGTACACCTACTTCCAAAAAGCTTCAAATACAATACAGTTATCTCTCAAATATATCAATACTCGTTGTACACTCAATACTCCTGTTTCTAAACTAGATGCCGTCTTTTAATTTCTTGTTGTGGGGTCGTCCTGTTGATAGACGGACATTGCTGTTTATCTTTTATGTGTTTCACTAAAAAGGGGGGTTGTGCTCACTTAAAACTAGTTTATCTGTACCACATTTTCTGCCTTGCCCAAAGTCATGGTTTCTGGACCATTTGTTATCCGTCGTTGTATGCCCTTACTTTTACTTTACCTTTTTAAAAATGATAGGTTTACATTAGTGAGACTAACGTTTTTGCATTAATCTGTGTTTTTCGAATCTTTTAAAGTTATCTTCCTACCGTACCATATTATCCAAAAATGTTCAACTCAATACCCTTTTGAGAATACATTATATTAATAGATAGCGTGCTTTACATAAACCTATCATAGTGAAGCTTCAATCAAAAATGATTGAAATGCCAAATCAAGTTAAGTAAGCATAAAAGAGACACATCTCCCTACTTTTCGTCTTCATCATATTGCCTTGATTAAATTATGACAGGTTTCATTGGTCTGTAAGTCATGATAAACCCGATATAAATAAGCAGATACAGAAAAATGGTTACCTAAATTTTTGGGTAAGGTACACTAATTATTATGATATAACTCATTTACCTGAATATATTTTAATTAATAGGAATAATAAGAAATAGTATAATTATTCACAACATTGTTTAAGAAGCACATTTTAATGCTGGAACACCTCCAACCCACACCCTGTCTTTCTGTCGATGGGAAGTCAGAACCTCCTCCTCAATGTCATGCTTATATTGTACCCATTTCCGGTAGCAATCTACCTGATCTCTAATATAGGAATGACATGGATAATTTTGTACCTGAAATATAATAAAATTCAAATACAAGGGTTTAGAAATTCAAAACACAATCGAGAATTGTAAATCAATACTCAAATCCCCACCCAATCCACACTCACAGCTAAAAAAACAAGGCTAAGTAGGCAAAATCCTACAAACGTTTCCTGCCCTATATAAACTGTCAATTATGTTTATATTACATTAAAAAACTTATTATAATTGACTCATGGTATCTACGTTTATCCATAAATCCCTTAGAGAGTAGTATTTATATTAGCTGTTTCTGTTGGCCGAAAAAATATTCACTGTCCAATTCACAAATTACAAGTAATGTATAGTGTAGTCTTTAGTACTTTTACTGGTGTGCAATTATGAACTCTCTTAAGTTGCGATGCGTTTGCCTTGGAAAAAATATAAACAGTCAGGTGATGATCTACCGAATTAGCTTATCCTTCCGGAGCACAAGAGATCACCCCAGATTTTGGTGGTGTTCGTGTTGCTAATATAAAAAAGAAGATGTGGTATGATTGCCAATGAGACAACTATCCACAAAAGACCAAAATAACACAGACATTAACAACTATAGGTCACCGTACGGCCTTCTAGTTTCGATGTTGTTTCTTGTGTACTATTATTTGTATGTTTATGTTTTTCATTTTTAGCCATGGCGCTGTCAGTTTATTTTCGATTTATGAGTTTGACTGTTTCTCTGGTATCTTTCGCTCCTCTTTCAATACAATTTCAAGTTTTTACCGAATCCAAAGGTCATAAGATGTAGTCCATAAAAACTCACAACTAAAATACCGAATCCAAAGGTAATAAGATGTAGTCCATAAAAACTCACAACTTAAATACTGAATCCAAAGGTAATAAGATGTAGTCCATAAAAACTCACAACTAAAATACCGAATCCAAAGGTCATAAGATGTAGTCCATAAAAACTCACAACTAAAATACCGAATCCAAAGGTCATAAGATGTAGTCCATAAAAACTCACAACCAAAATACCGAATCCAAAGGTCATAAGATGTAGTCCATAAAAACTCACAACTAAAATACCGAATCCAAAGGTCATGAGATGTAGTCCATAAAAACTCACAACTAAAATACCGAATCCAAAGGCCATAAGATGTAGTCCATAAAAACTCACAACTAAAATACCGAATCCAAAGGTCATAAGATGTAGTCCATAAAAACTCACAACTAAAATACCGAATCCAAAGGTCATATTAAGATGTAGTCCATAATCACTGACAAAACAGACGTTATAAACCAAGGGAATGTATGTAAAACAATGATATATACCTGACATGGTAAATAAAGGCAATAGTAGTATACCGGTGTTCAAAAGTCACAAATCGATTCAAGGAAAACAAATCCGGGTTATAAACCAAAACCAAGGGAAACAACTCAACTGTAAGAGGAAAACAAAGGAACAAAAAGAACATCGAAATGCAACAAAAACAAACGCCAACACACATAGAAACGAACTATTTGATAACAACTGCTCTATTACAAATTCAGTACAGGACATTTTATGAAAAAATGGTAGGTTGAACCTGGTTTAATGGCTAGCCAAACATCAATATTTATGGCAATGTTAGGAAATATAGCTAACACTACGATACAGAAATACAGCACACACACACACGCAAGAACATTCATATCAGAGAAACGCACTCATAAACAATATAATAGTCGACACAACATGCAAAACGTAGAACAATAGCAAACATATTCCTTCAACGACACATACCACAGGATGGCAAACACAGTGACGTGCTTACGTAACTAAGATGTTATATAAACGCATTTCCCGCATTAGGATAGTTTACACCTGATTTAATAGCTAGCTTCACATCCAACTTATACACAGTTGTTTATTGTCCCTCGTACTCTTATTGCTTTTGGTTTAAATTATGTACCTGGTGTTACTACTCATATCAAAGTTGCGTATATCGTCTGGATTTTCTATATTTTTGGTTCATGACAGGTTCCTGGATTAGGCATTTTGATAAAGTATAAAAGGCACGCACTCCGCCTTACATCTCCAACATGTGGAATTTAAAGCTGGAACTTTTATATATTTCGCAGTTTTTTTTTACTTTAAAGAATGCATATATGATCTCAAGATTTGTTTTGTAAATAATTTTCCACAAATGGCAGACTGTTGAACATTGTGAAATTTTGCATACAGTTTGCAATGTTTGTCCTTCTTGCTAAACAATTACAACAACTCACACATTTACACCACGCAGAATACACTATACTAATGTACGTAGCAAGTCAAGAATATAAGTTTTGAATTTTTCTTTGAGTTTGTTATTTCACTTTTTAGAATGTGTATTTTTTTCAGGATCATTATTTTTCCTCTTAAGTTTCACAACTAACAGATCTAGAATGTTAAACCTTTTTTGACTGATGCATCAAATGTGTCTTTTATAAACAACTGTTTTCAAAATTGAAATGTATCGTCCCGAACATGCATGAGCTATTTGCCACTGAACGTTAAACGACCATCAAAAACCGAGCAACTGTTAACTGAATCAAATTTTTAAAGTATACTCTATTTCTGCATGGCTGAAGCAATGATACCACCATTGTCTTAAAAAATAGAGTTAAAAACTCAGTTATTCAAATGAATCACACGTAAAAATTTTCATGTTATTTTCACGTGAACTTTACAAAAATATGAAGGTATTTTTTATGATTTTAATTAAATTTTAGAATAAAGATATTATTTGAATAATCTTATTTTAAAAATTTACGTGAATTTAACGTGTACCAAATTTCGGTGATTTATTCATGAATTATTATCATAAGATTCACGTGGAACCAACCAGTTCAAGCAAGTTTCAAGTATATGCTAGTTTGGTGTGAAAATCAGACGAGATTTATGTTAATTTATGTGAGTGAAATTTCCATGTGCAGGACGAAATAAATTATATCAGTAGAATTTTACATTGCATTACTAGGAAATTTACGGAACCCCACATGGGAAATGAAAATAAAATAAACACCATTCAGATCCCGACTTATATTTTGTTTTCCATATCTCTGAGTAGGAATAACGTTTCATTCTGTATTCAATAACGTCACACGTTTTCGGTCAAATTCTAAGGGTATCAATCAATTGTGAAGCCATTTATCTAAAAAACAAGATGGTGACATATAGAACATAGCCATACATTGGAAAATCTATAAAGGTATGCCGAAAAATAGGCATTTCCCCTATATACCTATGTAAATTTCTCGCCAAAATTGACGTTTTCCTATTAAAATATCAAGAAAACAAAAATGGTGACCTCCATTTTTTATTACATATTCAGATGTAACTCGATTCGAAGAACACGTGTGCCAAAAAGTTTGGAAATCAGAAGATATGCCATTCGGTATCGTGTTACCTTAATATAATACTAATTATTTCCATTCATCCATTTATCATTTTAGTAATATTAAAAAAAGAAAGCCTGATTAGAAAATCACAAATCCAAGCGTTGATGGAATGAAATGTTAAATAGGGTAACGACCTATTCTTAATGAAAATTCAATGTTTTTTTAATCATTGGTTGTTTCAAAGCAACAGGAAATGTATCAGTCAAATTGCCATTTGTATTGTTGCTAATTGCTTGAAAACACCATTCTATTTTCTATAAGCCTCATTTGACATTTGATTTTATCTTCAAGGGAAGGTGTTGGAACAACTATTTTTAGATTAAGCAAAACTAAAAACAACAATACCTTAATTTATTGGTTATTAAAAAAGCATTGTGGACAAATTGTCTGTATTCAACTAACTAATGACTTATAGATTGCACTTTCAGGAGACACCACAACATTAGTTATAGTTGCAACAGGTTGTTTGAGAATAACTATTTCATATTGATTTGTTTGTACTTTTGTAAAGTACAAAAGTTACCCGGGTTTTTAAAAACAAATTTGATTTTGATGTTCACAAACTATTTACTGGATTTGTTATATTATGACCAACACAACGGGTGCCACATGTGGAGCAGGATCTGCTTACCCTTCCGGAGCACCTGAGATCACCCCAGTTTTTGGTTGTGATCGTGTTGCTTATTCTTTAGTTTTCTATGTTATGTCACGTGTACTATTGTTTGTCTGTTTGTCTTTTTCATTTTTAGCCATGGCGTTGTCAGCTTATTTTCGATTTATGAGTTTGACTGCCCTCTTGTATCTTTCGCCCCTCTTTTACATTCTTTTTTTTTTACATGTAATGTTTGTCATCCAGCATATATTATTGAAGTTATTCCCAAAGCACGTTTTAACTTCTGAAGATAGGTGGTCGGGCGTCTCTTCATAAATGCGTGTTGTAAAAACTTAAATTTGATGAACAATAGTTAACCAAAGTGCAAAATCTCCCATGTCTAACTGAGGCGATACAAAGCTAGGAATATCTTAGTAAGCAAAACCCAAGGAAATTCAATAAACGCTGAAAATAACCGAGACCAGTTGCCTCAAAAGGATTAGAGTCTCCTGTCATTTATGCATCACCATAACAAACGATAAATTTACATATCAGACTACTATACAGCTACAGTTATATGACAGCGATATAATTATGCTAGTGCGTTGAGACACAGACACATCTTATAGGTCAACGAGATAGGATAGCATAATCTCAATAATTACAAAGGAACACATTTCCCCGTTTTTTTTCAGGAAATAGGGAAACTAAAATAAAAAAAAAATGAATGTTAAGGGTTAAAAAGATTTTGGCTCTTTTATTAATGAACTTTTTGGTACTTTTGATCCCTTAAATATTGATTTCCCCAATTTCCTCCTTAAATGAAAATGTATCATACATTATAATCCAACAACTAGGTTAACACCCATGTCGGTTCCTGAAGGTCTTGTCTGTCTATTAAATGGTATCATTATATAACTTTAATATAAAGTAAAATACCAAAATTCCGAGAAAATTCTAAACGGAAAGTCTCTAAGTAAATGACAAAATCAAATGCTCAAACACACCAAACGAATTGATAGCAACTGACACATTCCAGACTAAGTACAGACATTTTCTTATGTAAAAAATAAAGAATTAAACCTTGTTTTATAGCTAGTTAAACTCCACATTCTAATTTGTATTTTTCAGTTAATAGATTATGCTATTAAAGCAACTCCTCCTGGAAAACTTTTTTTTCGACGTTTAAGTCCAGTGGTCAGCACATTTTTTGTGTTGACATGCAATATTATTGACAAGGTAAATATTTGAGAAAAAGACTACTGTTTTTCTACCTCAGGTACTGACAACCTAAGCCATATTGGACACGATTATTTCGGAACGTTGGCTTCCAAAGTTCTTGGAAATCGTTATTAGTTTGGCTCTTCAACTGTTTTGATTCGAAAGCCACTATGAACCTTAGGGTGCAATCAACAGTTTTTTACGTGACGTCATTCTGTAACAGGGCATGTAATAGTGGACCCATCATGCAGAAGTCAGATATTCATAGTTATATAGATATCTATACATCAATGGAAAGATAATTCTATGAACTTTCTGAATAAATAAAAAAAAATCCAACATCTCTTGTTTAAACATGCAAATTGGTACAAGTTATCAGCTGGAAATTAGGCATTTTCCCCCTAAAAAAACCTTAAAAACAGACCACCTTTGGACACACGGATCAGTAACCTGTGCATATATTTGAGATTTCTTATAATATGCATTTCGAAGAGCTTATCCGGCTGATTTAAGAAAATGTAGTTTCAGCCTACGTTCGCCTGCTCCGAAAGGAGCTATCTTACCTGACAAATCAAAGTGCTTTTTGCAACAGGTGAAAATCAGCTGTTTATGGAGTTGCCTCCCATATAGTAGGAAGTCACAAAAACATTTTTTTTTTTTAAATCTTGACAAAAGTGGCATTTTAATTGAACTTCAATATATGTTTTTCACATTGAACATAAAAAACAATCAACTTTTTCATTTAGTGGTATATAAATAGCAGGGAATTCCATCAGTATGTAAATCTCACTGGGGAAATACCCCTAGTTTTTAGTACGAAACTGTTTATAGCACCCTTAAGCAAAACCTTGTATGCGATATATAAAAAATTCTCAGCTTTTCTGAATCTGTACACTATACCGATTAAAATGATGTCTTACTTTAAGGATTGTGACCACAAATAGTGAAACTACAGCTCTTTTTTTATGTCTCGCGGTAGTGGCATATTGGCCAGTGGCAAACAGTTTAACTGGCAAATCCCAAACATTTCCTGTATCACATTTTCATCAGTTTTACAAAGAAAATAAATCATAAAATAGGGTTTCTTTTAAATAAATAGAATAAAAACTATGAAATAGGCATGAATAAAGTTACTTTAAATAGAGTTTGTTCCTAGTACTATATGAACTAAGTTATAGCTGAGTTGAGAAAATATTGAAATAGTGTTTTTCTTAGGAATGGCATGTGTACCTTTTTTACTATAAAAAGTACCAAATATATATTATAATGAATAAAACTTTATGTAACACTGATCAGGAGTAAAGGTCAAAGTAGAAAAAATCTACACTTTTCATATGCAACTTTTGGTTCCAAATATATGAGAGATTGAATAAAAATATCATGACGTCGCAAAAAATTAAAAAACTTCAATATTCGCACAGAGTCTGGTTTTCTTATATCTGGTTGCTATGTACAAATCTGTAATATTTGCATTAAATATACCAAACTGATGCTTTTAAATTAATGTATACATGCCGTACAATATTTTTCAGAATTATTTTACTCCATTCGCAAACACATTTCTATGCTAAAACATCACTAATATTTTGTATTTGTCCCTTAAGGGTGCAATCAACAGTTTTTTACGTGACGTCATTCTGTAACAGGGCATGTAATAGTGGACCCATCATGCAGAAGTCAGATATTCATAGTTATATAGATATCTATACATCAATGGAAAGATAATTCTATGAACTTTCTGAATAAATAAAAAAAAAATCCAACATCTCTTGTTTAAACATGCAAATTGGTACAAGTTATCAGCTGGAAATTAGGCATTTTCCCCCTAAAAAAACCTTAAAAACAGACCACCTTTGGACACACGGATCAGTAACCTGTGCATATATTTGAGATTTCTTATAATATGCATTTCGAAGAGCTTATCCGGCTGATTTAAGAAAATGTAGTTTCAGCCTACGTTCGCCTGCTCCGAAAGGAGCTATCTTACCTGACAAATCAAAGTGCTTTTTGCAACAGGTGAAAATCAGCTGTTTATGGAGTTGCCTCCCATATAGTAGGAAGTCACAAAAACATTTTTTTTTTTTAAATCTTGACAAAAGTGGCATTTTAATTGAACTTCAATATATGTTTTTCACATTGAACATAAAAAACAATCAACTTTTTCATTTAGTGGTATATAAATAGCAGGGAATTCCATCAGTATGTAAATCTCACTGGGGAAATACCCCTAGTTTTTAGTACGAAACTGTTTATAGCACCCTTAAGCAAAACCTTGTATGCGATATATAAAAAATTCTCAGCTTTTCTGAATCTGTACACTATACCGATTAAAATGATGTCTTACTTTAAGGATTGTGACCACAAATAGTGAAACTACAGCTCTTTTTTTATGTCTCGCGGTAGTGGCATATTGGCCAGTGGCAAACAGTTTAACTGGCAAATCCCAAACATTTCCTGTATCACATTTTCATCAGTTTTACAAAGAAAATAAATCATAAAATAGGGTTTCTTTTAAATAAATAGAATAAAAACTATGAAATAGGCATGAATAAAGTTACTTTAAATAGATTTTGTTCCTAGTACTATATGAACTAAGTTATAGCTGAGTTGAGAAAATATTGAAATAGTGTTTTTCTTAGGAATGGCATGTGTACCTTTTTTACTATAAAAAGTACCAAATATATATTATAATGAATAAAACTTTATGTAACACTGATCAGGAGTAAAGGTCAAAGTAGAAAAAATCTACACTTTTCATATGCAACTTTTGGTTCCAAATATATGAGAGATTGAATAAAAATATCATGACGTCGCAAAAAATTAAAAAACTTCAATATTCGCACAGAGTCTGGTTTTCTTATATCTGGTTGCTATGTACAAATCTGTAATATTTGCATTAAATATACCAAACTGATGCTTTTAAATTAATGTATACATGCCGTACAATATTTTTCAGAATTATTTTACTCCATTCGCAAACACATTTCTATGCTAAAACATCACTAATATTTTGTATTTGTCCCTTAAGGGTGCAATCAACAGTTTTTTACGTGACGTCATTCTGTAACAGGGCATGTAATAGTGGACCCATCATGCAGAAGTCAGATATTCATAGTTATATAGATATCTATACATCAATGGAAAGATAATTCTATGAACTTTCTGAATAAATAAAAAAAAATCCAACATCTCTTGTTTAAACATGCAAATTGGTACAAGTTATCAGCTGGAAATTAGGCATTTTCCCCCTAAAAAAACCTTAAAAACAGACCACCTTTGGACACACGGATCAGTAACCTGTGCATATATTTGAGATTTCTTATAATATGCATTTCGAAGAGCTTATCCGGCTGATTTAAGAAAATGTAGTTTCAGCCTACGTTCGCCTGCTCCGAAAGGAGCTATCTTACCTGACAAATCAAAGTGCTTTTTGCAACAGGTGAAAATCAGCTGTTTATGGAGTTGCCTCCCATATAGTAGGAAGTCACAAAAACATTTTTTTTTTTTAAATCTTGACAAAAGTGGCATTTTAATTGAACTTCAATATATGTTTTTCACATTGAACATAAAAAACAATCAACTTTTTCATTTAGTGGTATATAAATAGCAGGGAATTCCATCAGTATGTAAATCTCACTGGGGAAATACCCCTAGTTTTTAGTACGAAACTGTTTATAGCACCCTTAAGCAAAACCTTGTATGCGATATATAAAAAATTCTCAGCTTTTCTGAATCTGTACACTATACCGATTAAAATGATGTCTTACTTTAAGGATTGTGACCACAAATAGTGAAACTACAGCTCTTTTTTTATGTCTCGCGGTAGTGGCATATTGGCCAGTGGCAAACAGTTTAACTGGCAAATCCCAAACATTTCCTGTATCACATTTTCATCAGTTTTACAAAGAAAATAAATCATAAAATAGGGTTTCTTTTAAATAAATAGAATAAAAACTATGAAATAGGCATGAATAAAGTTACTTTAAATAGATTTTGTTCCTAGTACTATATGAACTAAGTTATAGCTGAGTTGAGAAAATATTGAAATAGTGTTTTTCTTAGGAATGGCATGTGTACCTTTTTTACTATAAAAAGTACCAAATATATATTATAATGAATAAAACTTTATGTAACACTGATCAGGAGTAAAGGTCAAAGTAGAAAAAATCTACACTTTTCATATGCAACTTTTGGTTCCAAATATATGAGAGATTGAATAAAAATATCATGACGTCGCAAAAAATTAAAAAACTTCAATATTCGCACAGAGTCTGGTTTTCTTATATCTGGTTGCTATGTACAAATCTGTAATATTTGCATTAAATATACCAAACTGATGCTTTTAAATTAATGTATACATGCCGTACAATATTTTTCAGAATTATTTTACTCCATTCGCAAACACATTTCTATGCTAAAACATCACTAATATTTTGTATTTGTCCCTTAAGGGTGCAATCAACAGTTTTTTACGTGACGTCATTCTGTAACAGGGCATGTAATAGTGGACCCATCATGCAGAAGTCAGATATTCATAGTTATATAGATATCTATACATCAATGGAAAGATAATTCTATGAACTTTCTGAATAAATAAAAAAAAATCCAACATCTCTTGTTTAAACATGCAAATTGGTACAAGTTATCAGCTGGAAATTAGGCATTTTCCCCCTAAAAAAACCTTAAAAACAGACCACCTTTGGACACACGGATCAGTAACCTGTGCATATATTTGAGATTTCTTATAATATGCATTTCGAAGAGCTTATCCGGCTGATTTAAGAAAATGTAGTTTCAGCCTACGTTCGCCTGCTCCGAAAGGAGCTATCTTACCTGACAAATCAAAGTGCTTTTTGCAACAGGTGAAAATCAGCTGTTTATGGAGTTGCCTCCCATATAGTAGGAAGTCACAAAAACATTTTTTTTTTTTAAATCTTGACAAAAGTGGCATTTTAATTGAACTTCAATATATGTTTTTCACATTGAACATAAAAAACAATCAACTTTTTCATTTAGTGGTATATAAATAGCAGGGAATTCCATCAGTATGTAAATCTCACTGGGGAAATACCCCTAGTTTTTAGTACGAAACTGTTTATAGCACCCTTAAGCAAAACCTTGTATGCGATATATAAAAAATTCTCAGCTTTTCTGAATCTGTACACTATACCGATTAAAATGATGTCTTACTTTAAGGATTGTGACCACAAATAGTGAAACTACAGCTCTTTTTTTATGTCTCGCGGTAGTGGCATATTGGCCAGTGGCAAACAGTTTAACTGGCAAATCCCAAACATTTCCTGTATCACATTTTCATCAGTTTTACAAAGAAAATAAATCATAAAATAGGGTTTCTTTTAAATAAATAGAATAAAAACTATGAAATAGGCATGAATAAAGTTACTTTAAATAGATTTTGTTCCTAGTACTATATGAACTAAGTTATAGCTGAGTTGAGAAAATATTGAAATAGTGTTTTTCTTAGGAATGGCATGTGTACCTTTTTTACTATAAAAAGTACCAAATATATATTATAATGAATAAAACTTTATGTAACACTGATCAGGAGTAAAGGTCAAAGTAGAAAAAATCTACACTTTTCATATGCAACTTTTGGTTCCAAATATATGAGAGATTGAATAAAAATATCATGACGTCGCAAAAAATTAAAAAACTTCAATATTCGCACAGAGTCTGGTTTTCTTATATCTGGTTGCTATGTACAAATCTGTAATATTTGCATTAAATATACCAAACTGATGCTTTTAAATTAATGTATACATGCCGTACAATATTTTTCAGAATTATTTTACTCCATTCGCAAACACATTTCTATGCTAAAACATCACTAATATTTTGTATTTGTCCCTTAAGAGTGCAATCAACAGTTTTTTACGTGACGTCATTCTGTAACAGGGCATGTAATAGTGGACCCATCATGCAGAAGTCAGATATTCATAGTTATATAGATATCTATACATCAATGGAAAGATAATTCTATGAACTTTCTGAATAAATAAAAAAAAATCCAACATCTCTTGTTTAAACATGCAAATTGGTACAAGTTATCAGCTGGAAATTAGGCATTTTCCCCCTAAAAAAACCTTAAAAACAGACCACCTTTGGACACACGGATCAGTAACCTGTGCATATATTTGAGATTTCTTATAATATGCATTTCGAAGAGCTTATCCGGCTGATTTAAGAAAATGTAGTTTCAGCCTACGTTCGCCTGCTCCGAAAGGAGCTATCTTACCTGACAAATCAAAGTGCTTTTTGCAACAGGTGAAAATCAGCTGTTTATGGAGTTGCCTCCCATATAGTAGGAAGTCACAAAAACATTTTTTTTTTTAAATCTTGACAAAAGTGGCATTTTAATTGAACTTCAATATATGTTTTTCACATTGAACATAAAAAACAATCAACTTTTTCATTTAGTGGTATATAAATAGCAGGGAATTCCATCAGTATGTAAATCTCACTGGGGAAATACCCCTAGTTTTTAGTACGAAACTGTTTATAGCACCCTTAAGCAAAACCTTGTATGCGATATATAAAAAATTCTCAGCTTTTCTGAATCTGTACACTATACCGATTAAAATGATGTCTTACTTTAAGGATTGTGACCACAAATAGTGAAACTACAGCTCTTTTTTTATGTCTCGCGGTAGTGGCATATTGGCCAGTGGCAAACAGTTTAACTGGCAAATCCCAAACATTTCCTGTATCACATTTTCATCAGTTTTACAAAGAAAATAAATCATAAAATAGGGTTTCTTTTAAATAAATAGAATAAAAACTATGAAATAGGCATGAATAAAGTTACTTTAAATAGATTTTGTTCCTAGTACTATATGAACTAAGTTATAGCTGAGTTGAGAAAATATTGAAATAGTGTTTTTCTTAGGAATGGCATGTGTACCTTTTTTACTATAAAAAGTACCAAATATATATTATAATGAATAAAACTTTATGTAACACTGATCAGGAGTAAAGGTCAAAGTAGAAAAAATCTACACTTTTCATATGCAACTTTTGGTTCCAAATATATGAGAGATTGAATAAAAATATCATGACGTCGCAAAAAATTAAAAAACTTCAATATTCTCACAGAGTCTGGTTTTCTTATATCTGGTTGCTATGTACAAATCTGTAATATTTGCATTAAATATACCAAACTGATGCTTTTAAATTAATGTATACATGCCGTACAATATTTTTCAGAATTATTTTACTCCATTCGCAAACACATTTCTATGCTAAAACATCACTAATATTTTGTATTTGTCCCTTAAGGGTGCAATCAACAGTTTTTTACGTGACGTCATTCTGTAACAGGGCATGTAATAGTGGACCCATCATGCAGAAGTCAGATATTCATAGTTATATAGATATCTATACATCAATGGAAAGATAATTCTATGAACTTTCTGAATAAATAAAAAAAAATCCAACATCTCTTGTTTAAACATGCAAATTGGTACAAGTTATCAGCTGGAAATTAGGCATTTTCCCCCTAAAAAAACCTTAAAAACAGACCACCTTTGGACACACGGATCAGTAACCTGTGCATATATTTGAGATTTCTTATAATATGCATTTCGAAGAGCTTATCCGGCTGATTTAAGAAAATGTAGTTTCAGCCTACGTTCGCCTGCTCCGAAAGGAGCTATCTTACCTGACAAATCAAAGTGCTTTTTGCAACAGGTGAAAATCAGCTGTTTATGGAGTTGCCTCCCATATAGTAGGAAGTCACAAAAACATTTTTTTTTTTTTAAATCTTGACAAAAGTGGCATTTTAATTGAACTTCAATATATGTTTTTCACATTGAACATAAAAAACAATCAACTTTTTCATTTAGTGGTATATAAATAGCAGGGAATTCCATCAGTATGTAAATCTCACTGGGGAAATACCCCTAGTTTTTAGTACGAAACTGTTTATAGCACCCTTAAGCAAAACCTTGTATGCGATATATAAAAAATTCTCAGCTTTTCTGAATCTGTACACTATACCGATTAAAATGATGTCTTACTTTAAGGATTGTGACCACAAATAGTGAAACTACAGCTCTTTTTTTATGTCTCGCGGTAGTGGCATATTGGCCAGTGGCAAACAGTTTAACTGGCAAATCCCAAACATTTCCTGTATCACATTTTCATCAGTTTTACAAAGAAAATAAATCATAAAATAGGGTTTCTTTTAAATAAATAGAATAAAAACTATGAAATAGGCATGAATAAAGTTACTTTAAATAGATTTTGTTCCTAGTACTATATGAACTAAGTTATAGCTGAGTTGAGAAAATATTGAAATAGTGTTTTTCTTAGGAATGGCATGTGTACCTTTTTTACTATAAAAAGTACCAAATATATATTATAATGAATAAAACTTTATGTAACACTGATCAGGAGTAAAGGTCAAAGTAGAAAAAATCTACACTTTTCATATGCAACTTTTGGTTCCAAATATATGAGAGATTGAATAAAAATATCATGACGTCGCAAAAAATTAAAAAACTTCAATATTCTCACAGAGTCTGGTTTTCTTATATCTGGTTGCTATGTACAAATCTGTAATATTTGCATTAAATATACCAAACTGATGCTTTTAAATTAATGTATACATGCCGTACAATATTTTTCAGAATTATTTTACTCCATTCGCAAACACATTTCTATGCTAAAACATCACTAATATTTTGTATTTGTCCCTTAAGGGTGCAATCAACAGTTTTTTACGTGACGTCATTCTGTAACAGGGCATGTAATAGTGGACCCATCATGCAGAAGTCAGATATTCATAGTTATATAGATATCTATACATCAATGGAAAGATAATTCTATGAACTTTCTGAATAAATAAAAAAAAATCCAACATCTCTTGTTTAAACATGCAAATTGGTACAAGTTATCAGCTGGAAATTAGGCATTTTCCCCCTAAAAAAACCTTAAAAACAGACCACCTTTGGACACACGGATCAGTAACCTGTGCATATATTTGAGATTTCTTATAATATGCATTTCGAAGAGCTTATCCGGCTGATTTAAGAAAATGTAGTTTCAGCCTACGTTCGCCTGCTCCGAAAGGAGCTATCTTACCTGACAAATCAAAGTGCTTTTTGCAACAGGTGAAAATCAGCTGTTTATGGAGTTGCCTCCCATATAGTAGGAAGTCACAAAAACATTTTTTTTTTTTAATCTTGACAAAAGTGGCATTTTAATTGAACTTCAATATATGTTTTTCACATTGAACATAAAAAACAATCAACTTTTTCATTTAGTGGTATATAAATAGCAGGGAATTCCATCAGTATGTAAATCTCACTGGGGAAATACCCCTAGTTTTTAGTACGAAACTGTTTATAGCACCCTTATGCAGACAAAATGGTTCTTTAGAAAAATAGGTTATGCTAATTACGGAAATCGGTAAGTACTTTATCTATATGTTTATTTTCTTCCTAAATATATGAATGATTTGTTATATTGAATCTATTCATTTTGAAACTTATTTCCAGAAAACATGATGAAATAAAGAATCTAAAGTTATCATTTGATCTGATATACAATATTAATCAGGTTGAAGACACTCTCAAAAACTAAAAACAATCAATTAAAAAATCATTCATAAACAAAATTATATTCAGATCTTAAACTAAATACCTTATTTTCATAAACTCCAAAAATGAAAAAAAGATCACCTTATGAGTATTCCTCTGCTGGTGGACGTTTCGTTCCCGAGGGTATCACCAGCCCAGTAGTTATCACTTCGGTGTTGACATGAATATCAATTATATGGTCATTTTTATAAATTTCCTGTTACAAAACTAAGGATTTTCTTATCCCAGGAATAGATTACCTTAGCCGTATTTGAGACAACTTTTTGGAATTTTCGGTCCTCAATGCTCTTCAACTTTGTACTTGTTTGGCTTTATAACTATTTTGATCTGATCGTCACTCATGAGTCTTATGTAGATGAAACGTCTGGCGTATTAAATTATAATCCTAGTACCTTTGATAACTATTATAACTAAAACGATGCAAAGTTCCAATAAAACTTTTTTTTGTAATTTCATCCGTTAACCTGACCGGTAATGTATTTATTTATGCTTGGGTGCGTTATTTTAGAAAGATTTGTTTCATTATCTTAACATATTAGTAGTATTAAAGAAAGAGAGACACAATCATATATATATATATACTTACTAAATCATTAACTATTCTGAGCACTTTTATGCTGGCTTCACTTAAGAAAAGTCTTTTGGATATCAAAATACACTCTGCTCCTTCGCTAACTAAACTTAATGTTGTTGATGGTTTAGAAACTAATGATTCCAAGCCCTGCAACAATGTATAACAGCTATGGTTTTGAGTCTGATAAAATAATACTTAACACTTGTAAAATTATTCTTCCTGATATAAGAAACATAACTCTAAAAAATAATTATTGCAAAGTTGAAATTTTAATTCCATGTATGGTAAACTGATACCAAAATCATTGTGTTTAAACTCTACATTATTATGATTGTATGTGATTGTATTTTGTATGTATAAACCTCTTGTTTCACATGTGAATGTGACGAAGTGTTTTAAATAAAGCATATATAGATATTGTTGTTTATAGCTTTCAGTCTTGAATGGTTTATTTATCTGATAATGATAATTCATTTGGGTTTCAATTTCTGTTTTGTAAGTTCGTTGTCATTTTTTACAATAATAAAATATATGTATTAAAACAATGTCAATTGGTATTTTACATTTAGTTTAGTGAAATAAACTTACAAAAACATCCCCGGTTTTCAACTGTGATATCTGGGCAAGAGTTGTACAGTTGTCATCACTGGATTTCTTTTTAATTTCTTTAGAATTTAATTTTTGTTCCTGTCAAACAAAATGAACTTTTTTGTTGATATTTAGATTTACAAGAAACATGACATAACATGTAACATTGCGTTAATAAGTCCTTTGTCATATTCACAAGGACCAAAGAAAAAATATTTCATTAACATAAGTGCTTAGTGACTAAGCATTAGTCAATTAGAGAAGAAACGAAGAACAATTGCATTATTTGATTATGTGCATATTTACATTTGTGATGAACATAGAACATATTTTACCTAACAAAGAAACATATAAATTTATCATACAACCTTGGTGGCAGTGAATTGGTGTCTACCCTGAGTTGTTTTAGGTCGCGGCTTCTCTGTTGGAAGAAAGAAAAGATATAATTAATAAGTTGTCATAGCGTCTATACGTACAGTCCGTAAGTATTGAAAATGTACTATCTAGACTTTCAAAACAATACATCGTAACCTAGTTGTGTTGATCTAGGTTGTGTCAGACGGGTGCCACATGTACAGCAGGATCAGCTTACCCTTCCGGAGCACCTGACATCACCCCTAGTTTTTAGTGGGGTTCCTGTTGCTTATTATTTAGTTTTCTATGTTGTGTCATGTGTTCTATTGTTTGTTTGTTTGTCTTCTTTCATTTTTAGCCAGGCGTTGTCAGTTTATATTCGATTTATGAGTTTGACTGTTCCTCTGGTATTTTTCGTCCCTCTTTTGTGTCAAAAATCGGACAAGTGAAATAACTTTATAAGTAATCTATCAGCTTGTTCCTGCATTCAATTGTAAGCATGATGTGTTATCACAATACAAATATTATTTCTCTTGTTTTTAAATGGAATATCTTTTTCAAGTTTTCTCTAAAATTAATCTGATCCATAAAAATGAATCAGGAAGATTTCAAATATAACAAATGAATGAGGTAAGACTGAAAGTAATATTAGATATAGATATAGCGAAATAATGCATTAGAAGTAGTATACGCTGTCAAGAGCAAGATATTTTTTTACCATATACGGTAGTCATTTAGTTTTAGTTTAATACACATTTTATCTCTACTTTATATTATCTAAAACGGATTTAGAAATACGTTTTTTTCAAACTTTGAGATGTACCTTCAATCTTGGTTAATTGTGAGTCTTGAAGTAGAAGATTTTCTCTGAGTAATTGACTAGTTATCTGCCAGAAAAGAAATTATATACTAGGAATGAAAATATATATCCAATGAGTATCAGAATCAAATCTTGCCCAACACTATTCACATAGTATAATGAGCCAATGTAGAAATGGCTGGCATTGTTTACATTCATTTCTCTGATGTTAAAGTTAACGTAACAGTAGTTTATCGAAGTTAAAATATGGCTAACCAAGAAAAGACAAATAAAGGAAGCAGAAAAAAACTTTTAAAATGTACGTTGAAATCATCACGTTTGACATATATTCGATCTGTCTATCTGTGTCAATATAGGAGGTAAGAATAAAAGTACGAAGCAAACCTTTTAGTTTTGAAAATATCTTTAATCCTCCCTGACTCACTGAGATATGCAATGTGAGAACCAATTCAAATGTTTGTCAGTATACTTTAAATAGACGTTAAAGAACTTTGCAAGAATCATTTTTACAATGTCTTTGAGAAAGTTTTTTTTATAAATAGCCGTTCTTATGAGGAGTTAAAAACAAGTCGACAAATATGGAAAAATTAGAGGTTTTAGAGTATACAGTTTTTTTTGTGTGCAATAAACAAAGCTCTAAAACAGCAAGTTTTTTTGGATTATATTCAAGAACTAGAACAAAAATTAAATGGAAAAACATAATAAGTTTCTGATTTTTTTACCATGCTGTTCTTTCGTTCCATATTTGGTTTATTGAATAAATTGCTTATAGATCCTCGTTTGGCTAAAGATGCGGTACTTGGTCTTCTTGCCTAAAAAAAAATCCAGAACATTTTGACATTATGATGCAAATGCAGTTAAATAAAGCATCATTTTGTTAGGAAACTCTAAGAAAGTTAAACCTAGCACAGAGCTATCCTTTCCGTAAAAAAACCAAAACAAAAACAAGGCAAAGAAACAGAAAATTTCATATTTCATTCGGTCATTTCCGTCTCACTCGCTATTTTTACAATGAGATACATCCAAAGAATTCATCAGGTTTAAGTATTGGAATCTGGTTAGTACTGGCTACTTTTATGTCTGATCTTTCTTTCGGTTGAAACTCCACCAGATAAAAAGTGAGAAAGTCGATAAATATTTACCAGTTTCATATTTGATTTCTCTGCTTTTGCTGCAAGGACCGTATTGTCAACTGTACCCGTCAACAGTCCAATCTGTATGCGTGAAATTGAGTCTGTTGAACCTGATTCTGTTCAAATAAAAAAAAAACCTAATCATTTAAAGTTTTTTTAACGTCAAATAATGAATTTTAAAAGGCAAACGAAACTTTATATCGTATTCAAACAGATGGAGAAGTTATGAAAACACCGACGGAACTCTTGAGTCTGAATATGCTATAATCTCTTTCTGCAGTTTCCCCATTGTTCTCCTATTTCTCAAATAAAAAAGGGCAAGCCACTCAATATTACCACACCAGTTAAAGCATTTACTATGTCAATACCACGGCATAACTAAACAAAAGCTTAAAGTCTGTAAACACGTTTAATAGATATAGGAAGATGTGGTGTGAGTGCAAATGAGACAACTCTCCATCCATTAATTTATAAAAGTAAACCATTATAGGCCAAGGTACGACCTTGTTTGATGTCTATACCAAAGAATGTATTGTTAGCGAAAAAAAGTTCATTGTGTTTTATGTAGATATCGGCTAACTTACAGCATAATTGTTTTTTAATATCGCAACGTCTCATAAAGTTACACAAATAATGTAACATTCAATTTTCCATATTAAAAAAAATAGTGCCCAAAACTGAATTCAAAACGCGTAATAAAACCTAGTTTTAAATTTGTTTTGTTAACATAAATCTATTTTCTGCACTCTGATCGAGATACCTGTCATTTTAATTTCGTATGCGAATTCGCTTATCATTTTGATTCCCACATTATACAAGTCAGATTATTTGGAATGTTCAGTGCGTTAAAGACTATGCTAATTCTTGTACATTGGGAATGTACCACTTTGTAATAAATGTAGGAATGCTATCAATTGAAAATTCAGAAAAGAAAGAAAAAATACGTACTAGGAACAGGTGCTCTCGATTTTACCCTCAACATAGTAGTATATAATGGAAACGCTTCTTCTAAATCAGGATCAAATACAATACGTCTTTTATCTGATGGCACTTCAGTGAAATCACTTACAAGCTTACATTTACCCTAAAATAGTCAAAACGAGATATTTATACTTCTGAATGACATTCATATTAAAAATCAAATACAAGGCATCTACCAATTCGAGTATTTTAAAGTTTTTAGAAAAACCTGTATTATTCCATTACTTTACATAATAGGATAAGACATTCATTACTAGTAGTCTTTCTTAATTTAGACCAAGAGGGAAAAGACGTGTATTAGTATCTATGTTTTAAACCTCATAAATCCATCTCGAATGCTTAATTTAATAGCAAACATATATACATAGAACACTACGCCCCACTGACACAATATATCCAACGCCAAAAACCCATTTTAAACCTTAATGATAATCCTTTTTATGTGTTTTTAAAAGGCATGTCGATGAAGTTCTATTACAACTGGCTTAAAAAATGAGATAAATTTATGTATAAAATAAGGCTGGTTGTATAATAGATATATTTCTATCATTCTTTTGCCATTTTAATTCAATCATTGAGAGAGTAAATATGATATTTCTTACCGATTTAACGATGACAATGTATTTGCTTAATACACTGTGTCTAATAATGATATCGTCTTCTCTGCAATAAATAAATTATAATAATTATTGACTTTTGGCGATTGGTTCTGGTAGTAATGGCAATGACCTATAATATTTAGATATACACCTAGGTAATTTTTAGAAGAAACTAGGCATTTTACTTACAATGTTTTATAAGGCTGGTGTGGTTATTGTAAAATCATGTTGATTCTTTTGGTCAATTATGTTTTGATTTTGTAACCTTGACTTTCATCAGTATACCTATTATATGCACATGAGAGTAAGGAACCAAAAATAAATTGAAAGCAAAAAACTGACTCGAGGAAGACAAAGACAATGTACAGTGATGATAAAAGTTTTTTTGTGTCTTTCTGTTGCATCGATTATTAATGTCCTCGGTATGAGTATGAACAATTCATTCCTCTTTTGAAATATTATTTTATGATAATCTGTAAATAATATCATCGTCAAATACGTTTTTATCCATAAATTACAATTACATTAGTTTACTAAAATCTGTCTCATTCAATCGTCAAAACTAAAAAGGAATATAAAGTTTGTATTAAATAGTTTGTTCGTGTTACCGACGTGCAAGGGCTGTATAGCCAGTCAAGGTCGTTAAAAACTTCCATTTGTTGTTGTTCGTGTTGTTTTAGTTGACAATCCATTTGATCGGATTCTGGTGAAATGTGTCGCGATGATGAGGTTTTAGCTGATATAAGATTAAGTTTTCTGTCTCGTGTTTTGTTGATTGTTCGTTTCTTTATTTTACCAGGGTTTTGTCATCGATTTTGAATTATTCCTGTGACCGATAACTGTGCAATTACTTACTTGAAGTACTGGAAGAAGAACTCTTTTGGATAATGACGTAACATATCACATGGAAAGTCTTTTAAAAATGGTAATGATCTATAAAAGAGAAACACTTTGTTTAAAAATTGGTAATGATCTATAAAAGAGAAACACTTTGTTTAAAAATGGTAATGATCTATAAAAGAGAAACACTTTGTTTAAAAATTGGTAATGATCTATAAAAGAGAAACACTTTGTTTAAAAATGGTAATGATCTATAAAAGAGAAACACTTTGTTTAAAAATTGGTAATGATCTATAAAAGAGAAACACTTTGTTTAAAAATGGTAATGATCTATAAAAGAGAAACACTTTGTTTAAAAATGGTAATGATCTATAAAAGAGAAACACTTTGTTTAAAAATGGTAATGATCTATAAAAGAGAAAAACTTTGTTTAAAAATGGTAATGATCTATAAAAGAGAAACACTTTGTTTAAAAATGGTAATGATCTATAAAAGTGAAACACTTTAAGTATCCGTTTTCTACATCGGTTATAAATTAAGGAATGTATCTCCCTCATGCAAAGCTCTGATTCCTTTGGACCTTTTGGATTATAGCTCTTCATCTTTTATATAAGCTTTGGATTTCAAATATTTTGGCCACGAGCATCACTGAAGAGACATGTATTGTCGAAATGCGCATCTGGTGCAGGAAAATTGGTATTACTAACATTCAACTTTTAATGGGCGTATTGAGAAGAAATAATCATTCTTTCAAGAGTCAATTTATAATTTGTTATTCGTTGTATCTATGCCAGAGATTAGGAAGAGTTGGTTATTGTTTTTTGGTTATTGAGAATTGTAGTAAATTGTGAGCTTATTATCTCTATTTGTTTTATTTTCTTTAATGGCATTATCAATTAAATTTCTTATGTCAATTTTTATCGTCTTGAATATGCATGACATATGAGTCTTTGCACGTTAAGAAAACATCAAATAATGACAAATCAATTACATTTAACTTTCAAACTTTCAAACTTGAAAATGCTTGCAATATTATGAACGTTTTAACCTAAATTTTATCATAACCTGTGTAAAATTGGAAAATTGTGGACAAAGGACATGTCTTTTAACAAGATTTGCATTTTCCGCAGCAATATTTCCCTTGTTAAAAATGTTCAACGAGAATAACTCCTACACATTTTTTTCAATTTCTATTTGTTTCCGAAATTGACATTTAAGATGTAATTGACATAATGTATTTTTATCAAATTTAGAGCTATTGGGATTAAAAAGAGTACGTTGAGGTAAGAATGACGAAAGAAAAATTGACGTTGTTAATCATCTTAATAACGTGTTGTACTATTCTTTTTTTGTTGTTTGCTTTTACTTTCTAGTCGTCTGTTTTATTGATATCCATTTGACGTGGCTCGATACTTTGTACATCCCGTCATTATTGTTATCCCGTGTTATTGTTCAATGATAATTCTTCCCGTATTCTTGTCTTTCATGTTTTCTGATGTGCTTTGTCTATATGCATTTTGGTGTTTCTTTGATACTAATGACGCGGCTGTGTACTTATACATCACGTTATTGTGCTATTTTAAATGATTTTTGTATTCTTAGTCTTTCATTTTTGATAATGTGTTTTGTCTATATGCCTTTTTATGTTTCTTTGATGAATATTTGACGTGGCTCTGTACACATACATCCCTGCATTGTGGTATTGTACTGTTGTAAATTTGTTTATTCTTGTCTTTAATTTTCTCTTATATGGATGCTCTATATTTTATTTTGTGCTTCTTTGTTACATCTTTGTTTGTTTTTATAGTGCTTAAGATTATAACACAATGTTGACTACTGTACCCCTATTTTGGACTTTTTACCTATTATGTCTAGTTGTTATATTCATACATTGTTGTCAATATAATTGAATTTCATACGACTGTCATACAAGTGAGAGGATAAGCTAGCTTTTAAACAAGGTTTCATCCAGCAATTTTCTACTTAAGAAAATGGATGTACTAAGACAGGAATATGACAGTTATCCATTCGTTTGAAGTGTTTGAGCTTTTGATTTTGCCATTTCATTATGGACTTTCCTTTTTGAATTTTCCTCGGAATTCAGTAATTTTGTGATTTTACTTTTTTTGGCAGGACTTTTCATGCTGACTTTTATGCAGTATTCTATTATAGTGTTTTGAAACAAATTTATAAAGATGTCTTAAAGAAGTTTGTACATTTTGATTGGTTTGTTTATTGATTGTTTCATTAACGTCGAAACTGCACTTTGAGAACAAGTGTAAATAATATGAAAGCATGAAAAAGTACAGACGTTATATTTACTTGCAAAAATCAATATGATCCTCTCTTTCCTTAAGTAATGGTGCCTTGATAACCTCGTCAAAATCCTGAAAAATACAAAAAATGGCCGTACTTTGACATATAATGGGTTACCTTTTACTAATTGTGACTTGTATGAGTTCGTCTTATTGTTCTCAAAAGAAAACTTGACACAATGAAATTGATTTATATAAAAAAAAAATAGTCTTAAAAAAGGATATTATAACCTAGGTTTATTTGTCAAACACATTAAACGGTACCAATTGCACTGCAATTTCCCTTTCTCAGTAACATACTATCTGCTCTGTCGTATAGTGTTTTCAAAAATATCTTAACGAATACGTTATTCTCGAACATGCTCACACTATACGAACTGCATATACTGGAGTGTGCTCCTTACTTAGAAACTGCTCCAATAGAGTTTTAAGGAGGAAAGATAAGAAATGACAATACGAATTTATTTACACCATCACGAATTTGTTGATCTATACGATGTGTATGTGTCTGTGTCTAAACTACCTTCAATTACATCGTATATGGTCAATTGTATAAATTTTCTGTTACAAAACTTTGAATTTTTCGAAAAAACAAAGCATTTTCTTATCCCAGAAATAGATTACCTTAGCCGTATTTGGCACAACTTCTAGGAATTTTCGATCCTCAATGCTCTTCAACTTTGTACTTGTTTGGCTTTATAACAATTTTGATCTGAGCTTCACTGATGAGTCTTATGTAGACGAAACACGCGTCTGGCGTATTAAATTATAATCCTGGTACCTAATTACGACATATATTATGCTTTAAAATCTATGTCTTCTGTACATGTCTGCTAAGCACCGAACTTGACCTATTCCCGCAAATGACTGTTTTGACGAGTATGAATTGCTTTGCTATACGAAGTTGTCTCGGTATTCATAAATCCAACATTTGTGTATTTAGTTATGATGATTCTTTTTTGGGTTCGGTTGGATATTGTGTTTTTTCTATCGTTTGCGGTTTGAATTCTGTATTTTCGGTAAATTTTTCATATGTCTTATTTGTCAGTATAGTCCAGTTAATTTCCATTTTCCATGTATGATAGTTGCACTAGTGTAGCATTCCTCTATCATTAACAACTATGTAGTTGATCAATGCTTTGATACATCTGGTTTCATTTATCGATGCTGTGATACATCTGGTTTCATTTATCGCTGCTGTGATATATCTTGTTCAATTGTATCGATGTTGTGATACATCTGGTTTCTTTCATCGATACTGTGATATATCTTGTTCCATTCTATCGATGCTGTGATACCTTTAGTTGCTTTTATCGATGCTGTGATATATCTGGTTCCATTTCATCGATGCTTTGATATATCTGGTTTGATTGAATCGATGCTTTGATATATCTGGTTTCATTGAATCAATGCTGTAATATTGCTGATTCCACTGAATCGATGCTGTGATATTTCTGGTTCGAATTTATCGCTGATTAGATATTTCTGGTTTCATTGAATCAATGCTGTAATATTTCTGATTCCACTGAATCGATGCTGTGATATTTCTGGTTCGAATTTATTGCTGACTAGATATTTCTGATTTCATTTATCGATGGTGTAATATTTCTAGTTTCAAAAATCTTTCTTGTTAATATATAATACTGAATATAGGCTTACAATTTTTATTAAGATGTCACTGACCAGACCTCTAAAAGATATAAATTGAAATTTATTTATTTTTTATCAAGTTGAATGATACATTTCACATACCACCACTAAAGGAAACAAGCAGGGTTACAAAATGACTATCCATGTAATTAGTACTTATATACATACGTGTTTTTGTACCACCAGAAACTCACATGTTGTCTTGCACACAACAGATGCAGTTCTTGGACAACTTTCAATTAGAGCTATCTCCTAAAACAATATCATCGAGGTAAAGAAGTTAATGTAAATATTAACATTCCTTAATTCATTTTCTTACCCTAAATTCTTATTTTTCTATAAATATCCTGACAACTATCACATGATCAAAACATTATCTTTTGAAATACTAATTTTCTGGGATGTCTTGTATCTCATCTACGTACCATTTCTTATGATCTTATATCTAATCATTTAATGTTAAAACTTGATCATATAAAAATAAGGAGATGTGCAATGAACATATGCCTGTCAAACATCAGAAAATTACCCGAAGTATCTTAGTTATATTTAAATGTTGTAGGTATTTGATAGCTTCTGGTTTTATTCACTTCTTTACCATACTCGAAATTATTCGCAATTCTTAATATTTGAAAAAATACCACTTCTTTACAATCGAAAACGTATACCGACCTTTCGATTGTCGTTATGGTGTTAATTGACGAATGGTTCACATCTCCTTTCATGTATTCCCTTAAAATAACTATTTGGGCAACAAAGGGGAAGATTTGTTGTGTAAAAGATGGTGATGACATGTTTTTTTTTTTTATCTCGATCTGTCTCTTTCTATCTACTCAAAGGATGTTAACATCGGTTGAGTATTGTTTCCTTTATTTACATTACATTATATAATGGTGATGAAATTGCATACTAGTATATTCTAAGCAAATTGTTTGACATGTGTATACCATACAAACCCCGAATGTATCGCCTGCAACTAGCTGTCCGACTGTTTTTACGAATGTATGTCCTGTTTTGGGATTAACATCACGTGCGTTAACAATAGCAACGCCAGATAGCATGATGTAGAATGCCAATGGTGGGTGTCCTTGTTTCAAAATTACTCTTCTGGCTTCATAACTTATAAACAAGAAACAAGGAATGTTTTTAATGATAGAAATCTCATGTGTATAACCGTATTCATGTCACACGGATGTACATTCTTCTGTAACACTATATACTTTTCAATAGATCGGTCCAGGCTTGTCTTTCTGACTGCTTCAGCCTTTTCATCTCCTTTTTAAGCGGATACTCATCTTGTATTGCCTTTTTTGTGTTACTTTTTTTGTGTTGCCGACTTGTATTGCCACTGAAGTTTTGTTTTTCCATCATTTGTACGCCCATTTTGTGCTTTCTTTTTTTTTGTGTCCTTATCTTGTATCGGCCCTATGTGCATGCATTAGTTTTGTTTTTTACCTTTTTGTAATGTTTCTGTATTTTTATTGTACAGATATTATATAATCGTCAAACCAAACCCCAGTGCAGGCAAAAGAAAATGTTTGAATAAGTGTATTCAAGTACAAAACCAACGCCGGTAACCAGTATAACAATAATAATTCAAACGTATCTGTAAACAAAATAAAACATTTATCTGAATGTAGTAATCTATAGGTTGCAGTATGTTAAATTTTAATACCTTTGGTACTGCATACATCTAGCTAACTTTATTTGAATATGAACAGGGTAGTCTTGGAACGATAGGTTATCTCTCATCAAACCCATAATCTAGTAGAAAAAATAAAACCACTTTAAATATACATTCAAAACTACATTTAAGAACCCAAATATTTTAGAAAAGCCTAAAACTAAACAACGGTAACACGGATTTTTTTTATATAAATGAACCAATAAAATTTTGTAAGTTACGAAGCACTGTCTACTGGTCATGTCATATAACACAAAGGGTGATACGGGATTCATTGTAAATGTTACGTTGTGCTCATAGTACATGTAGTTACTCTCGAGACTAAAAGGATCAAAATTTTCATCGTCATGAAATCAATAAATACAAAAATGTATATAAACAACAATAATAAAAGTGATACTACCTTTACAACTAAATAATACAAGAATTAAAAACTAACCGTTTGGACATCTTGTCTTGTTCTATGCTGTTTGCTCACTGACAGTAATGTCTTCAATTTTTCTTTAAGCTTCAAAACAAATAGAACGTATCATAATAACTATTTTTACAAACTTTTGTATTCACTAATCTTAGAAACTAACTATTATATTGTTATAGGTATGCTGATAGACAAAACTTTCGTTAAGACTGAACGTGGCTGTTCTCGTTTTTAATGTGTACATTCATTGTTATGTTTTCTGGAGAAACAATTTACAAGTTACAAAATTAGTTGTGGTTTTAAATAGTTTTGGGTCAATTTTATTTTTATCGCTCATTTCAAATATCGTTTTCTTTGACATGATTTCCTTCAGATTCTCGAGTGATTGTCTGTTTTATCCAATATCGTTTTAGTATCCTAAATTCTGATTTCACTGACAACTTCCACTTTTTTTTCAAAGACATATATAGATAGATTGACAAATATCAAATAATACCATTTCGATTATGTATCTCTTTTAATTCTTTAGAAAATTACATAAGACTTTTCTTCTTCTGGAAAATACGAGAAAAAAGCAACCGAAGTTGTTCTTTACATATATGATCTGTTTCCTAGACATTCTATAATGTTCACATGTTCGTATAAATGTGCATTTATTCGATTTCATACGACTATGCTTTGATAAAAACTTGGAGTCTTATCTACTTCTTCGTTTTTAATGAAATTAACTTTACCAACTTTTCTGCATTAAATGCGCATTTTAAAAATAAATGTCATTTCAGTGATGTTATAATATTTTAAAACCCGAAGCTTATTCAAAAAATTAAAGTTATAAACCCATTAAGCCTACGTACCGGTTCCACCTTCCCATAACTGTTCTTGTTGAAGGTAAGCAGGTGATTGAACGTGTCCTGAACATGTAGGTACATTTCCATAAACGACCAATTACTGGTGTCAGGTTTCTTCACATAACTACAAAGGTGGGCGTAGATACAAGTTTGTTTAATAAAACATTTGTTTCCCTTTTTCTACATTTTAAAAATCACTGACGTCCAATATTTAATGTTAAGTCATCGCTAATCATTGTTTTCCTATATATCGTTCCTTGCTCACAAAGTCCCCCCTTTAAAAACAATCCCAAAACCTAACAGGTAACCCACTGTTTTTCATCGCAATATTACCTACACCATACCAAATGTTTTATTGTTCAAAATTCAAATAAAATAGCATGATGAAAATATAAGCACTTCACTTATGTATTTCAATGTTATTTTTAAAGTTCAAGATTATTTTCTATCGTAGTGTTACATTTCTGACATCGTCATTCGAAAATGATGGTTTAAGATAATTATTTGTCTAGTAACAAAATATGCTTTACCTTTTGAGAGTGATAAGGATTCCACATAGAAGTTTAACAGTTCTAGCCAATTTTCTAAATTTCTGCAATGCCTACATAAAAAATGGAAAGATAAATTGGCAGTTGTTATTCGTTCAATATCGGCGAATTAGTGTACGGGAAGACGATGATTCGACTGTAGTACATCTATGAATATATTCATAATCGGTTAAACAAATGCTTTAATACAAATTATGCTAGAATGTAAAAGTGTGACAGTATAATTAAAAAAAAATATCATCGAATTATATATATCAGTCAGTCAAGTCATAATTTATATCAGTATGTCAGTAAGTTAGTCGGCAAGTAAGTCAAAACTGTAATTTAAGTCGACACCCATGTACAACCTACAATAAATACGAGCTAAAGAAGGCTCTTGCAATCGACTACAAGACGTATGCAAAACATTACAATAAAACAAGGCGTCCCCTAGACTACAGCCAACATAAACGAGTTATGGCAACTAGTTTAAAGCCACTGCATTTGTTTGCACCTGTCCTTAGTTAGTAACCTGATGTTCAATAGTTGTCGTTTGTTGATGTGGTACATATGTGTTTCTTGTTTCTCATTTATTTTATATAGATTAGACCGTTGGTTTTCCCGTTTGAATAGTTTTATACTAGCCACTTGTTAGGGCTTTTTATAGCTTGCTGTTAGGTGTGACCAAAGGGTCCGTGTTGAAGACCATACTTTGTCCTAAAAAGGTTTACTTTTACAATATTATGACTTGGATGCAGCCTTTTCTCACTGGCAGTCATACAACATCTTCTGATATGTAGCAGATATAATGATCAAATAAAGCAAGTATCCGATAACAAGTAAAATATTTTGTCCTTATTTCTTTGGTTGAATAAGTAATAATCTCATATTTTCTATATGTACAAGTAATTGAAATAATAGAAAACCTATAAAGTCTATATATATGGCCATATTAGAACAACACTTACTTCTGCAGGATTCTTATGTCCTTCGTAAACGACATATAAAGTCTATACATCTATGGCGATACTAGAACAACACTTACTTCTGCTGGATTCCTAAGTCCTTCGTAAACGACATATAAAGTCTATACATTTATGGCAATACTAGAACAACACTTACTTCTGCTGGATTCCTAAGTCCTTCGTAAACGAAATATAAAGTCTATAATCTATGGCGATACTAGAACAACACTTACTTCTGCTGGATTCCTAAGTCCTTCGTAAACGACATATATAGTCTATACATCTATGGCGATACTAGAACAACAATTACTTCTGCTTGATTCCTAAGTCCTTCGTAAACGAAATATAAAGTCTATACATCTATGGCGATACTAGAACAACACTTACTTCTGCCGGATTCCTAAGTCCTTCGTAAACGAAATATAAAGTCTATACATCTATGGCGATACTAGAACAACACTTACTTCTGCTGGATTCCTAAGTCCTTCGTAGACGACATATAAAGTCTATACATCTATGGCGATATTAGAACAACACTTACTTCTGCTGGATTCCTAAGTCCTTCGTAAACGACATATAAAGTCTATACATCTATGGCGATACTAGAACAACACTTACTTCTGCTGGATTCCTAAGTCCTTCGTAGACGACATATAAAGTCTATACATCTATGGCGATATTAGAACAACACTTACTTCTGCTGGATTCCTAAGTCCTTCGTAAACGACATATAAAGTCTATACATCTATGGCGATATTAGAACAACACTTACTTCTTCTGGATTTCTATGTCCTTCGTAAACTACTTCCGGTTTAGAATTCCATTGCCTCAATAATGCAGTGTGATCCTTCCGTCTCCGGAGAAATCTGGCGGCCCTCTTGCCATCAACAACTCCTTGTATACCAAACCCATTACTGATATCAATTGAACTCCGTCTAGAACTTGAAGGAGTTGTTCTTCTTGATATACTTCTGCTTGTTATCTGCAATATGAGGTCATTTATTTTTTGTTCCTCTTGAAATTCTTTTTGAAGCAAAATAGCTTGACTCTCAGTCCCAGATCTGACCAATGAAGTTCCAACTCGGACTTTGAAATCTAGACTGTCATACTGCTTTATTTTATTATGATCTCCAGGATCGTTCAAATGTGGAATTTGTAAATCACCCATTTTGTTATTTTATCATAATTGACTGTTTCGTGGCTTCTTATTTCAAATATAGCCCCGCTGAATAAAACTAAATATTCACTGAAATAATTTGTAATACACATCCGTTGTAAGTAAAATGATGATAATTTGTTTAACTAAAAAAATGTTCAATTTGTCTTTTCAAATACATGTATCCAATAAACTAGACAAATTACACAAGTTACGTGGATACAAAAGCGGTTAAATGTCTAAAACAATTAATAAATAAAACTTCTGAAGGATAAACGTACACTATTTAGGAAGAACTTTCAACTTTAAAAGGATAATTCAGTCGTTGCTCAGAGAAATTTGATAGAATTGTTTCCGTTATCAATGTAAGTAAATACACAATCAAAACCTAAAATCAATTAACTTCACAATAAAGAAAACAATATTTCAATAGAAATTTGTTTATATAAAACCGTATCCGAATCAAAGATTTTCGGTAGGTATGGATCTATCCCATTAACGGGTTTTAATGATTGAAAGCAATTATTTTTTAAAAAGGGTCAACACCTATGAAAATTGGCTTTTAGGTTACAATGAAGATTTGTTTGTATAAATATCACATTTGATAGATCGTAGCAAAAAGAACAATACAAACCATTTCTATCATTTTATATATAGGTCTGCTCCCTTTCTTGTAGTTGTCAATTTTGAAATGATAATTGCCTATAGATACTTGGATTGGTTAACAATTGTACGTTTTAATTAGTTATAGGGGGAGGTAGAAAAATGACAATGCAAAATTGGCTTAACTTTAATATGACACAAAATAATATAAGAAGACGTCTATATAATGAAAAATATGGTGCGTATATGTACTCATTACACCACAATTATTATTTTTACTTGTCTTTTGGTGAATGCCCTTTCTTTCCAAGTAAGCGTCAACATTCTAACCACTCTATTGTGTAGTAACCATGCATATTGGCAAGTTACAAATACAATTATGTTGTTATTATAAAAAACGATGTTAGTAAGGAGTTTGTTTGTATCTTGAACAGGATCTCAGTTTAACCAACTATATAATTATATATGACTTTTGTTAAATACATGTAGTATTGAATCATATCATGTTTATCCCCTCTTTTCGAAATATTAGCAAAACGGTCGATATATTTTGATAGACATAAGAAGATGTGGTATGAGTGACAATGAGACAACTTTCCATCTAAGTCACAATGTATAAAAGGTTAACAATTATAGGTTATGGTATGCGGCCTTCAACAATGAGCCTTGGCTCACTCCGAACATCAAACTGTAAAGGACCACCTAATGACTATAATTACTAGTGTAAAACAATTCAAATGGCATGGGAAAACCAACGTATGTTCTATAGATAAAGGCAGATGTGGTGTGAGTGCCAATGAGACAACTCTCCATCCAAATAACAATTTAAAAAAGTAAACCATTATAGGTTAAAGTACGGCCTTCAACACGGAGCCTTGGCTCACACCGAACAACAAGCTATAAAGGGCCCCAAAATTACTAGTATAAAACCATTCAAACGGGAAAACCAACGGTCTAATCTATATAAACAAAACGAGAAATACATAGTCTTCCTACATAGGACATTATGAACAATCATATAGTTATGTGTTGTGTTCATTTGGAACAGTAGCAAAATATAAAGAACTTTATATGTATTCACTCCACTGGATACCCAAAAGAGGGGCGAAAAATACCAGAGGGACAGTCAAACTCAAAGATCGAAAATAAACTGACAATTAACGCCATGACTAAAAATTAAAAAAAAATTAGAATTGAGAATGGAAATTGGGAATGTGTCAAAGAGACAACAATCAGACCAAAGTGCAGACAACAGCCGAAGGCCACCAATGGGTCTTCAATGCAGCGAGAAACTCGCGCATCCGGAGTCGTGCTTCAGCTGGCCCTAAACAAAAATAATTACTAGTTCAGTGATAGTGGACGTCAAACTTAACTCCGAAATATACACAAGAAACCAAAATTAAAAATCATACAAGACTAACAAATGCCAGAGGCTCCTTACTTGGGACAGACTCAAAAATGTAGCGGGTTTAATGTGTTTTTGAGATATCAACCATCCTCTATACATCTAGCCAATCTAGAAAAACAAACACACAACAATACGCACAGTAAAACTCCGTCTAAAAAAGTCCGAGTCCGATGTCAGAATAGATAATAAAAGAAACTAAACAAAATGACAATGATACATAAATTAACAAAGGACTACTAGCAGTTACTGACAAAACAGCCCCAGACCCAAATTAAACTGATTCATCATATGAATATCAAGTAGTAGTACAATCCTTCCTGTTAGTGGTTAAGTATTATAACCATCATAAAATATATGAGAAGAACATAACCCGTTCATGCTAGCAACAGGTTTTTGAATAAATGTGTTTATTTCCAAAGTAAAGACCATTTATTGAATCATCAGTAAAGCCAAATCAATCTTTAATGACCTGACAACAGTATCATAACTTTATCCTTTCTTAATAAGTCTGTTTAAAGGTTTTGTTAGCTTTTGAGGTGAATGCCGACATTTTTGTGCTTTGTTAAGATGATAACAATTAAAAAATTGGCCTTTTAAAACTACTAGCATATAAAAAAAGAAGGCGTGGTATGATTGCCAGTGAGACAACTCTCCACAAGAGACCAAAATGACACAGAAATTAAAACTATAGGTCACCATACGGCTTTCAAGAATGAGCAAAGCCCATACCGCATAGTCAGCTATAAAGGTCCCGAAATGACAATGTACTTGCTTTAGCAATTCAAACGAGAAAACTAACTGCGTAATTTATGTAAAAAAAATTAAGGAAAAACAAATATGTTACACATAAACAAACAACAACCACTAAATTAAAGGCTCCTGAGAATCTAAGCTATCAGAAATTCAAACCAGTCTCATTGTTCCCTACTCAAAGGACGACGTAAATCATTTGTGAAGTGTGATGAAAAACAAATCCAAAGACCTGTTTGACTTCAATTTAAGTTCCTTCGTGCAGAAGTATGTAACGTTTTTTTTTCCTTTCTAAAAACCTTGCTAATTTTTAACGTTAATACGTGTAGATTGAAAGAAGCCCACTTTTGTTTCGTAAAAAAATGTTAAACGTAAAAAAAGTAACCAAGCTTGTAACTGTGACATAATATGTTTTGTACTTTCCTTTTAAGGTTTGGTTTAGGATATACACATCGAAATATTTTGCTACAGGATTTATTCTCCATAGACAATGCTTTTAAAATAAATATAAATATAAAATTATATATCTTTTTCTAAATTGTTGCTGTATATCAAAATTTAGTTTTAACAAAACTATGCAGTTAAGAAATTCTTTCAGTCATACCTCAATTTATGACATATATATTTGATAATAATTGATATTTTTGCATGTAAGTGATTTAACAGCTAAGCCTTGCAGTGAATATTGGTTTACTTATAGGTTGATATAAAAATGGTTTTTCTTCCAATATTTACTCCCTTTCACTTTCATATAAAAATGTACGACATGTGTGTTAAGAGTTCATTTGCCTCAGTTTTTGTTTGTACTTCCATCTTAGCTGATCCAAGAGAATAAGTTCATGTTTAGTTATAAATGCACATTCTCGATTTGAAATAAAAAATTCAGAATTCCATCTAGTTTTATCAATTTGTATACCTTCCATTGTTTTCCCTTTAATTTTACAATATCTTCCAACTTGTGAAAGTATTTGTTTATAAGTTTTAACTTCGTCATTAAAGTCGTTCCCTTCTTCAATTATTCTTCTCTCAAAATTAGATTTGAAATATTCATACAAAATAAAATCAGGCCAATTATATTTCTTCAAGTTGTCCAGATCTTGTCCTTCTATGACCACTTTTTCATCCCTTTGTCTTGATAAGATGTTTAAGGGAACGTAGACAATATCTTTCATATCCCAACATAAGTATCGCTTGAGAAGAACCAAAGATTCGTCAAACATTTCCATAACCATAACCAGTGAAAAGTCATCATTTAAAATCTCCAAATGAGACATAATTTTATCTTTGGAACTCAGATCTTCGCGAGGTATTCCGAAGTCTAAACACATTCGAGTTTTCACAAATTTTTGCTCTGCCTTTGTACAAATATCAGGATTTTGAAGGAACGTAGTCATGAGTCGTTGTCCTGGTATTTTTCCAAGTTTTTTACGAAGGTCAATAAAGAGGTCGAAAAACTGTGCTGCAGAGATAATTTGTGTTACGGGATCTCGTACTATTGCTATAAAAACTGTGTCACGTGGCATGTACTGACGAAAGACAGATCTGTTATAGATGACATGATGACACAATATATTGTATGTCTGGTGTTTTGGCGGTGGTAAAATGTTGTTTAAATTAATAGTTTGATCGAATCCCAAATAGTTGTCTGGCACTGGTAACATGACATTAAGACTGTTTGATTCTGCAAATCTGAGGAAAATATTCATTACAGTCGTGCTTCCCGCTTTATGAACTTTTAAAAATGCCACATTTGTTGTTTTCTTCGCGCACTGTCTATTAATAGTTGATTCTCCAAACGCAACTGTATCGTTATATATCAAAGAGCTGGTTTCTTCATTCATTGCTCTAAATGGCCGATTACAAAAGAGGTAAAGCCAATTCCCGCTACAAAGCGCATTAATTTGTTGATCAGACAAGACGTGTTTATTCAAATGGTAAATAAACAATGATGTTGTCAACATCGTAAAAACAAGCAATAAAAACCTGAAAAAAAACCCAGAAAACATAATAAAAGCTTTATGACACAGTAACGCAATTCAGTCTTGTTACATTCTTACATTCTTTAAATTTCACCCAACTACATCTAGATTTGTAGGTTGCACTTAAAAAGCGGAGTGAAAAATACATGTTTGATTTAAAATTACAATTTTCTAAAAGTTCATCCTTAAAATTTGATTGCAAGTTATCTGCATTAGCATCTACATTGTTGCAACACTAAAGCTCTCAAGTGCTAAGGTAGTCTGTCAATATGGTACTCAATAAATGCAATTTAGACCTACTGAGTTAGTCTAATCACGGGGTGTATATTGTACCTGCATGTGCGACAAGGCGGATGCCCCATGTGATGAAGGATCTGCTTTCCCTTCCGGAGCACCTGAGATCACCCTAGTTTTTGGTTGGGTTTTAGTTGCCAAGTCTTTAGTTTTTCTATTTTGTGTTTTGTGTTTTGTTGTTTGTTTGTTGGGCCGGCTTTTTTTCATTCAGTTTATTTTCGACAAATGAGTTTAAATATCACTTTGATATATTTCACATAGTAGTTTAACTGATTATCTTTTAAATTGATATTATATAATA
This sequence comes from Mytilus galloprovincialis, assembly GCF_965363235.1. Classification (NCBI taxonomy): domain Eukaryota; kingdom Metazoa; phylum Mollusca; class Bivalvia; order Mytilida; family Mytilidae; genus Mytilus; species Mytilus galloprovincialis. Next base: position 16,161,368 of record NC_134845.1, on the reverse strand, counting down.
GAGTTAAACATTCTTTGGAACTTTTAGATAAATAAAGTGCTTTTGATGTTTTTTTTTTATTTTGGTGACAGTTTTGAATTTTCAATGCAGAAGAGGCCCTTAATATTTCAAATAAGAAGATATTGCACGATTGCCAATGAGACAACTCTCCATAAGAATTTTCTGTGTTATACGTCATTGGTTCCCTACGGTGTACTTTTTTTCTTCTGCTGTGCCCATAGTCTTTGTGTCCTATTCGATTGACACCATCTAACTTGTAAGAATAAAGTAAAATAGTATTATAGTGATTATGTTTCATTAAACAATGTTTATTCATGTTTTTCACGGCATTGATAATGGTATCTCCTATTTGTATGTTAAAATGCTGATATTTAATTTTATTACAAACTTACCATAGATATTTTTGGAGTCGCATTCTGAAACATAAATAAATCTTGTTCTTAATATCATTCAATACAATAAAATGATTTTTTTCATCTAGTCACATGAAATATCTCGCTTTGGAAGTTGAGCAAAAAAAAAAAAAAAAATTAATATTATATATTTTAATAATCAACCATAATAATTAGTCATAATATACTTGTGATGGTCAACCGTTTAAATGCCTGTCAACAATTCGTAAAATTATATAAAAAGAGGTATTTACAAAAATAACGTCAAATTTCAGTCTATGTTTCAAGTTTTATAACTTTCTAGACTGGTTTATGTAAAGGTTGACTACCTTTTTCTGAACTGTACCACATTTTACAATTCAAAAGAGGGATTAAAGATACCAGAGGGACAGTCATACTCATAGATCTTAGGTGCTCTGGAAGGTTAGGCAGATCCTGCTCCACATGTTCAACTCATTCCTAAAACTGAAGCTTCTAATTTTGTACAATAACTTAGCCTTAAATTTATGTCCCACTGAAATAATAGTAAAGATATATGGTAAATTTTTGATTGCCAATGATACTTCAATCCGCCAGAGTTCTAACAACGAAGACAAAATCATTTATATATCACCGTATATGATCTTCAACCATGAGAAAACTCATACTGTATAGTCAACTATAATAAGCTTCCACATGGAAAATGTGAAACTATTCAAATGACAAAACTAACGGCCTGATTTATAACCAAAATAAATTGCGAAAGATATAATTTATGAAAACCAGTACGGCAGGCATGAACCAACGGCAAAGGCAATTATCAAAAAGACTTTTACTTTCTACCAAAATTTACACTCATTGCTTTGTGGGTTACTTTCTTCAATGTAATGTGAAAGCATTAAACATGTTGAAATTGTAAAAAATGTGTATGTTTTTTTGGGACTATTGACAAAGAGTATTGTTCTAAATCCGGATATGTTTTATACTGTCAATTTAAAAAATATTAAAAGACCTATCTAGCCTAATCCATTTCTAAAACTATATTTCATTGTACCTGTTCAACATTTTTTCATTCATTTGCTTATTTCTTAATTTGTGTGAATTAACATTGTTACAGGAAATGTTAATTACTACACGTTCATACCACAACAAATACTGTATTGGTACATGTATCACTTATATTTGTATCCATATAACCAAAAAAAAATGAAAAGAGAATAATTTTGCAATACCTTTTGAATACTATAACTTTTTAGATATTTAGACATATTAAGACTAATTAAGTAGATGTTAATAATATCCACTTGACATGCTTGAAATTCTATCAGATTACTTTTGGAGCAGTAATGTGTATTTGAAGCATGCTCACAAAGGTTCTTTTGGTGAAATCATTTTCTTATTGGTCAAAATTTGTCTTTGCTTCGACCAGCTTTGGAGGAGATATAATCAAAGAATTGATAAAAATCAGAACAGAAGTTTACTTCCTAGCATCATGTCAGGCATTGTCATTACTAAAAACAAATAAATGTATTCTAATCTGAGGAACAATTCGACATTTTAACAATTTTTTTTTACTAATGATACTGACGATCCACCACAAAGTAATATAAATAGAACCATACAAATAGTAAGCAAATACATATAAAAAATATGTGGTATGATTGCCAAGGAGACTATCTTCACAAGAGACCAAAACGACACAGAAATCAATAACTAAAGGTCACCGTACACCAATCAACAATGAGCAAAGCCAATACGGCATAATCAGCTATAAAAGGCCATGAAATAACAATGTGAAACAATTCAAACGAGAAAACTAATGGCCTTATTTATGTGAAAAAAACAATCGAAAAACAAATATGTAACACATAAACAAACCACAACCACTGATTTACAGGCTCCTTATATCATGTTCTAAAATCTAGATACCATTTCCTATTTAGAAAAAAAAACATGTGAAAAAATGAACCAATTATGTGTTGCTCTCCTAGCTACAAAATGTATCCAAAATCAAAGATGTAGAACATATTCTATCATAATCATTTTGGTAACTAATGCAATTACTGTTTCCTCCATGCCCGTCTTGAACATAAAAAAATATTAAATAAATAACACTCCTAATGCTCATATTGGTTGTCATCGTGCAACACAGTTAATATCACCATATATATAGGAAAAACATAGAACTCTTTTTGTCATACTGTCAAACATCTAAACATACTATCCACACTCATCTGTGTCCACACTTGTATACTGTCAATTTATAAATTAGAATACTATCAAATAAAGATATCCAATTATAGTATCTTTAAATGCAAAAAAAAAAAGTGAAAAAATAGAGAAAATATAAACAGAAACTTACCAAAAATCTTATTATGTCAGACTCAACATATATGTCATTTAGATACATACCCAAAATATTAAGCAAGCCGATCAATATGTTGTTCGGTAAGATTAAAATAACATCACTATAAGTTGTTGGCAACATATTGATAAACAATATTTGATAAATCCTTCCATTTGCTAAAAATGCATAATATATATCTGTTTAAAGTTAGGCTATTTAATTGATCAAAAACATTGTTTCATCATTACCTCAGAAACTTATATTAGAAGATCATTAGTTCAAAAATCCTTTAAGTCTCAAATATGTTTGTATAATTGCTTATTTATTTTCAGGAAAAAATAATTAATTGTTTGGCGTAACATTTGGGAATGAATATAAACACGATTAATTTTAAATTTTTGATATAAGGAGATATGGTATGATTTTCAACGAGACATATCAAAAAGTATACACAATAGTCCAAATGATTTTGAATGTAAGCAACCGTACATGTCATCGTGTTGTCTTCAACTATGAGCATTATATAGTCAGCTATAAAATGCCCCGACGTAATATAATAAGAAATGATTCAAACGAAAAAAAAAACACACGGATTATGAACAAAACAATAAACCAAAATAAATTTATATCATGACAAATTTACTTCTGACTTTAGACAGGCACATAAACATAAAGATGTTACGAGGGTTACGAAACATGTGAGCTTTCGACCGCCCCTTATATGAAACAGAAGTGTAACAGGACAACATGAAAAAATAAATTGTGACTAGAGGCTCATAAAGGTCTGTGTCGCTCACCTGGATCAACTATAGCTACTTTCGATCTAACATTCTACACTAGAATAAAGTTTATAATCAAAATCCTTTTCTTTCGTGTCCAACTTATAATTTTTACTGTATACAGTCTCTCTTTATCGTCTATAGTTTAAACTTTAACTAGTTAGTTTATGTATTGAAAAATTCGCAATATTGAAAATTGTTTCATTTGCCAATAAATCTTGAAGTTTATACTTGTGATATTTTGATGAGATAATCTTGAAGTTTATACTTGTGATATTTTGATGAGATAATCTTGAAGTTTATACTTGTGATATTTTGATGAGATAATCTTACACATACTGCCAACTTCTTTCCAATTCAAACTTTCACAAAAATCAATGCCATTTTACTTTAAAGAATCATGATCTGATACATATTTTTGAAAAGGGTTTCATTTATTTGTTCTGATAGTTTTGTATTTTTTTTTACCGAACTTAACTTCATACACTTTGATCTCATTACCATGCATCAACTAGTTAAAGTCAGAGAGGTTTGACATGAATGATCGCTATTGAAACCTGACTGAGTTATATACACATAATTTTGAACATACACGCGGTTAAAAAATCTTAGGTAGCACTCCACAGCACTCCACAATTAGGAAATAAACTAAAATTGAACAACAAAATGTTTAATCATCTTTTCAAAAGCTCAAACAGTAATATATATCCTTTGAGGTGTATCCATGGCAACATTGTGCATACATTTGCCATATTTAACAACAATATAAACAAAAGAATATCTCTATCAGGGAATTTATATTAAAAAACATTCTTTATAAAATAGGGTTTCTCTCCACTTCCGTGAAACGTATCATTTGATTTATTATATGATATTTGTAATTTTTCTGAATACCCCTTCACCATCGATTCGACTCTTCTGCATATTATGTGACAATCTGGCCGATCGAAATTGTGAGAAGTCACACTGTGTAAAGCTGTCACATAACTGTCACTGTTAGCTGTAATAGTGGTAATTATTAAATTATGGTCATCATACGGCTGTCATCATACGGACTTGGCTGCGGATGGCAATTAATGTCTTTCATACGGAAGGTTTCTTTTAGCTGTTATTCCTATTTGATTCAAATAATACACATTTTCTTAAATTTGTTCCCTAGAGTATTGTACATACATCAATTATGATAACAAATACGAGGGGTGGGTTCAGCCATTTTGTAAAGGGGTTCCCAACCAAGGAAAATAAGGCGGGAACCAGGAGACGTGGGTTGTAAAAAAGAAAAATTCCATGCTTCATCAAAAAGGATGATGGAAGTGGGAACTACCCTATGGGTGATCCCTAGTGTATTGTACATGTACTAATTATGATTTCAAATACGAACGGATATATCCCGCCAATTTTTAAAGGGGTTCCCAACCCAGGAGAAAAGGGGGTTCCAACCCTCGGACCCTCCACTCCTTAATCCGCATCTTAGATGGACATGATTCTTGAATCGAGGCTTGTGAATGAGGGAGTGTTAGGTTAGATGAAATTAGGTTGCGCGGAACAAATGTGACAAGGGTAGTTAAATAGAAATGTCTATGCTTTACTAAATAATTCGGAAGGGTTCCGCGGAACCCAGTGTCTTGCTTACTTTTGCTGTTAATCGCATGCTCAACAAAAATGCGGAAAAAAAATAATAAACATATTTCTCTCAATACTATCTTTTGATTGTAAGAAGCTTCTGTCGAAGTTTGCTTAAAATCCAGGACAGTTTATAAATCTTATAAATGTTTCAACTGCAAGCTGTATATAATGTTTACTGAAAGAAAAACTAATAAAATTGAGAATGGAAATGGGGAATGTGCCAAAGAGACAACAACCCGACCATAGAGCAGACAACAGCAGAAGATCACCAACAGGTCTTCAATGCAACGAGAAATTCTCGCACCCGGAGGCGTCCTTCAGCTGGCCCCTAAACAAATATATACTGGTTCAGTGATAATGAACACCATACTAAACTCCAAATTGTACACAAGAAACTAAAATAAAAATGATACAAGACTAACAAAGGCCAGACCTCAATTAAACTGATTGAAAAATTATGTCTTCATCATATGAATATCAGACACAATTCTCCCCGTGAGGGCTTAAGTATCATACCATCATAACATACATGTATATATGAGAAGAACATAACCCGTGTCATGCCAACAACTGGTTTATTAATCATAAATGTGTTTAGTTCCGATGCAAAGACCCTATAAGTGAATCAATATTAACACCAAAATATGCAATCTTTAATGACCTGACAACAGTATCGTAACTAGATCCCTTCTTAATAAGCCTATTTAAAGGTTTTGTTAGCTTCTGAGGTGAATACTGACACTTTTGTGCTTTATAAAGAATATTTTCATAAAATAATGGATGTGAAATACCTGAACGTATAAGAAGTCTGCATGTTGAGCTATATTTACGAATGGTGTCCTTATACCGATGATAAAATTCAGTAAATGTTTTGACTAGTTTGTGATATCGAAAACCCTGGTGTAATAATTTTTCAGTAATTCATAAATTTCTCTCGTTAAAATCTAAAACATTGTTACATACACGAGCGAATCGTACAAGTTGAGATGTATAAACTCCGTAAGATGGTGACAAGGGAACGACACCATCTAAAAATGGATAATTAACGATAGGAAATGAGAAATCATCTCTTTTATCATAAGTTCATTTATAAGCAAAATACGGATAAACAGTTACAAAATTGTAACAAAATTTCCTTCTAGATACTAGTTTTTGATTATAAACAAGCTTCTGTCCTAGTTTGGTACAAATCAAGGATAGTTTAAGAAAGTTATTAAAATTTAGAAAACTTTAACTGCAGAGTGAATGTTATGTTTTACAACAGAAAAACTAAGTTCATTTATAAGAAAAATAAGGAAAAAAAAAATGACTTTTTTTTTACAAATTTGCTAGTTTAAAAATATTTTATTTGCTGAATTGAAGCAAAATGGATTAGACACAAGTAAATCATACTTATGAAGTCTTCTCCATAATGCAATATAAAATTACAATAATAGAATAATATAATGGACATGCATATAAATCAAACAGTTTATAGAATATAAAAAAAGAGAAAAAAAAAGTTTAAACAGTCATATAATTCTGTGACGATGACGTGTGTATTGATGATGACGATGATGTACCATGCTAGTAACAACAACGCTCTATCAAGGCATAAGAAATCTGTTTGAACTTTTTATAAAATTTTGAACAAGTTTGAAAATTTGAATATTTTGTTCGTTCGAAAGTTCCAAGTGTCCGCAAATTAATAGTTTTGTATCTAAAACAAGTTTTTCGGATAGCCAGGTAAGATTATCGAATAAGGTTTGTCTACATGGTGCTACAAATTTGCTTATGGATACTATCTTATGATCATAAACAAGTTTCTGTACAAGTTTGGTAGAAATCTAGGATAGTTTAAGAAAGTTATTAAAATTTTAAAAACTTTAACCACACAGTGTATATTTGTAAACGTCACCGACGACGACAACGATGACAACGACACCGACAACGGAATGTAGGATCGCTCTAAACAATAAACAATAAGACTTCAGACATTTCTGCGTCTTATGGTATCTATTTTATAAAACTTGCTCATAGATTAACTCGTACTAATTTTTTGAAAAATATCGATTTTAGTTGAAATGATAGGACATTTTTTGCGTGAGAACTCACTTTTGTTCTATGACTGTATATAACATTCCCACAGAAATGAAGCATTTACAAACAAAATCTTGTAACAAATAAGATCTATCATTTTTTTTAGCAATTGAAGAAAAGTGAACATTCAAGGCATTGTCAATATCTTGAGGTTATCAAAATTTATCTGTTGTGAATGCGAAAAATATGCAGCTTTGATAGTTTCAGTACAATGAATTATTTCACTTATTGATTGAGCTTATTTTTCGCTTTTCATGACGTAAAAAGGATCATAGGAGTTACAGCAAATAAATCTGCAATCAAATGATCACTCAAAAAATAATTTTCAAAAATCTAGTTATTAATTTTGGGTAGTAGTGTGGTCTCGGCACCAGCTGTTCATGTGCAATACGTTGGGAACCTTTTGAAATATGAGGGAAAAACAAGAACATGCCTTACCTTCCAATCCTGAACAAGAAAATAATGGAAAATAACGTCTTCGTTTACGCATGTGTAGTCATCAAAAATTGAGACCTCCGTAATTTCCGCGGGATGATATAAGCAATTATCGGCCACTGCTTGGCTTCCAAAAATAGGAAACCCCATACCATAAAGTTGGCTATGATAAGCCGGGACATTAAATACGAGGAACAGTTCAAACAAGAAAAACTAGCCGCCTAATCAATTAATTTAAGAGAACCACTGAATGGAATTAAAGCAAACATAGCGTGAAATTTTCTTATGAGGTGCTGACAAAGTGTTGTTGCTTTGTAGCCGATCCATCATCAAAGATGGCGCCAGCGGGGGACTTAGTTTAACATTGAACCCTATTGGAAATACTTACAAATGTCTTCTTTAGAGAACCACTGAATTGAATGAAACCAAACATGTCAAAAATGTTCCTTATGAGATGTTGATGAAGTGTTGCTACTTTTTTGCATGATTTACTGTTCCAGATGGCCACCGGGATTAACTATTAAATGACCTGGCTTATATTAAACCAAATTTGGCCTCAAACATTATTTAAGTATCTGTTATGATTTTTATCTTTTCTTATATGATTTCAAAAACCCAAGTACAGTAAAAGAGGGACGAAAGATACCAAAGGGACAGTCAAACTCATAATCTAAAACAAACTGACAACGCCATGGCTAAAAATGAAAAAAGACAAACAAACAACAGCACACACGACACAACATAGAAAACTAAAGAATAAACAACACGAACCCCACCAAAAAACTAGGGGTGATCTCAGGTGCTTCGGAAGGGTAAGCAGATCCTGCTCCACATGCGGCACCCGTCGTGTTACTTATGTAAGTTGAGCGACACAGGCTTCTGCCAAAAACAAACATCATTGGTATTATTGTCAGAAATTTCAAAGGGTCCATGCTTGGCCAATATTAAAGTTAAAGGCAGAAATTCAATTAGGTTTATACAGTTCATTGGCTGATTTCTGTACACGTTCTTTCTCCATTAATAATCTTTAGATTAACTTTAATGCATCTGATTTTTTGCAACGATAGTTAAACAACATTACTGGCAAAGTCGAAAGATAAAAAAGAGATATTACAACTGTTAGAGGTTTTATTTCATACATACATTAAAAATTACAGACATGTAGCAGAAAAAAATATAATATACATTAAACAAACAAACAAAAATGTGAACGTCTAATAAAAACAAAAATAAACAGCAATGCCATAGTCCATGTACGTTCCAGTCTGTTACCATTGTTAATTTTTAAGGTAGATAAAGTTTGATTATAAAAACAAAACAAAAGTAGAACGGATAATCCAGGATGGATAAATCTTAGCATCAAATGATAAAATCAATTCAGATATAATAATGATAAAAAAGTCATATCTAGAATTCGAATATTAATACTATGTATAGCAAGCATTTTTATTTGCTTGATTTTATCTGTTTGCTGATATAATAGAGATATTCAGAGCAATCTGCAATATACGGGTTTTTAAAAAGGAAAAATAAAGCTTTGTATGAATATCCAACGTCTAATATCAGAACTCAGTAAATAAAATAATAGTACAGCGCTTATTGCAATAACAAATTTTGTAATCGTATAAAATTATTAAATGAGAAAAAAGAGGAGAAAAGCTTGTATATTTTTAGTTCAATTTATTATTTACTTCCACTGAGCTTCTTGAGAATGCGTTGTTTAAATGCTTCATTCCTTCTTGCAGTTAACAGATATTTAAGGTTACCAAGTGTTCCTTTATTTCCTTTCTTCTGCATGTATTCTTTTTTCTGCATGGAGTTTTTCTTCAGCATGGCTTTTCTGTCGTTTATCTTTTTTTGATACGTTTGTTTTCTGCTTTCTAATGCTACATCTCCGTGACGTTTGTCAGTCACGTGGGAACCTCGTTTGGCTTGATTTATCTTGTCGTCATTCCGCTTTTTATCATGGCGTGCTTTGACAATCTGATAAACCTTTGATTTCAGATCCTTATCACTTGGAGTCTTACCCATTGATCTAGTGGTGAGTTTTTTCTTCATGTACCCATATGCATAATAGTAATCTGAAGTAAAAAAATGAGGATTTAAAAAACGTATGGTTATTCAGGGCAGGGAATACTGAAGAAGGCAATCTACTTCTAAAACAAGCTTAAATATACTATTTTGCTTTTTTTGGTCTTTTTACTATTGATTCGAGCATCACTGGTGATTCTTTTGAAGGAGCCTGTAATTCAGTGGTTGTCGTTTGTTGATATGTTACATATTTGTTTTTCGTTCATATATTTTGTACATGAATAATGCCGTTAGTTTTCTCGTTTTATTGGTTTTACATTTCTCATTTCGGGGCTATTTAAAGCTGACTATGCATTATGGGCTTTGCTCACTGTTGAAGGCCGCATGGTGACCTAAAGTTTTAATTTCTGTGTCATTTGGTCTCTTGTGGAGAGTTGTCTCATTGGCAATCATAACACATCTTCTTTTTTTTTATGTTACATTAAGACGTTTTATTCATCCACAGCTCAACTAAAGACTGCACTAAATAAGGAAATGAAATATCAAATACTAGTAATCTGAACAATATTCTTAACTGATATTTGACAGAATAACTAAGTTCATTCAGTTTTAAGTTATTTTTGTACGAAGAACGTTGTGATAAATAAGTAGATGATTTCATTGGTCATTTCAGTAGTGTATAACACGTAGCGATCCAATTTAATATGCAAACCAAGACAATAAACTTAAGACATAGTACTGCCAAAAAAGTATTAAGAGGAAAGAACCAATAATGCTGATAATAACAAGAGATAACTTCTATCTATTCATTTCAATTAGCTTCTCAAAAATTGTATTCAAACATAATGAGTAAATATTAGAATTACAATTGTTCTAACATCAGATGCCTACCTTTTTATAAATAAATGTATTGTTTTTTTTTTAATGTTTTTTAATGTTTTCCCATTGCTTTTTATATCAACAGTACTTGTGTCTTAGAGGAAAACAATTAACGGTACACGAGTGTACCAGACATATTTACATTGTATCATAGATCAAATTTATTCGTTCAGTGTATGTTCACTAGTGTTAATATATCTTTTGATTGAGTTAAGCCATTTCAACTGATATTCTAAAGTGTGCCTTTCTATGTTTAGAAGTTACATTATTGTTTCTGCAGATAAAGGTGAAGGTTGGTACCTATTAAAACGTTTAAAAACCAGCCGCCGCATTTGTTTGTACCTGTCCAAAGTCAGGTATCTGATGTTCAGTAGTTGTTGTTATTTAGCTTAAAAAATTAGAATTCCCGTTTGAATGGTTTTACACTAGTAATTTTGGAGTCCTTTATAGCTTACTGTTTGGTGTGAGCAAAGGCTCCATGTTGAAAACTGTACTTTGACCTAAAATGATTTACTTTTAAAATTGTGACCTGTCTCATTGGCTTTTATGCCACATCTCCTTATATATATGGACAGACGACAACAACGGTTTGATGAATATACATTCTACCACTGCATCGAGTTTGATACCATATTCATCATGTCGATTCAATAAATATTTCAAATTTAAAACGCAAGGCTTGTCGAGAGTTTTTATTATTTAGAATTTAACTGTCGAGAGTTGATGAATACCGTCTTGCAAGATATTTGGTGGTTGCATCTGTTTCGGATTTTATAGGATGCGCATTCTTATCGTATGATCTGCAAACATGTTGATTAAATAAGTTACTGGACAGTAAAAGAGCATAGATCAGGTAAGAATTAGAGAAAGTTATTTAGTTTGCTCTGTTAGTTTCATAATGTTAAAGACAAGTGCATATAAACCTTGAAACTATGTTCTTCTTAAGTTATCATTCAAAGTTTGTTTAAATTATTCATAACTATGGAGTTGTCATCTATAGTTGATTTTAAAACAAGATGTGAAATACGTTTACCTTGGCAAAAGTCGTGGCTTGCAACACTTGAATAGATTTCATACCCCATACATATTTCATCAACGCTAACAAATCCATTCCCTGAAATAAAGGTAAATTCAATTGAAAAGCAAACCGAAAACCATTATCCTATCTCATTCAACGTCATCGATAATGGAATCCGACATCGGAAATAGAGACTGATTGAATGTGTCCAGTGAAAATTGATGCATGTTACGGAAATACAGATAACTTTCATTTGAAGATAAACGAGAAAAAAATCCTATCTTTGCATTAGCTTTCAGAAATGCTTAATTTTGTTTCAATTGTCTAAACTTATCGTTTGTTAACTATACTAACCACACATGCTGACGTCAGAGGGGTTATGGGTTGATGACGCATAATTCATATCGCCTGTAAGTATACGAAAAACACATGCAACAATTTCTCAGTTAAACAAAGATTTTTTACTCTAAACTTAAACTGTTACTGAAATTAAGATAAAGCAACTGTACCAGAACGTTGAAGTTTTTGACATTTCGAGGAACCATAAATCCGGTCTAAGATTGGTTAGGAATTTCTCATAATTAAGTAATGTAGGGGGTAAATATTAAATTTGTAACATCTATTTTCCTTATCAAGGAGTTAACATAACCTGAGTTACAAAATACAACCAGGGCTTTGTCTGCGGAAATAACGACATGTTTGTAGTGTAGGTGGAGTAGTTGCTAATCATATATTGAAGGAAGATCGTTAAAACACGAATATTATACATAGGATTTTGTCTAATGCTTAGTCCTTTTCGCTCTGTGTGATGTGTGTGTGTGTGTGTGTGTGTGTTACATTTTACTGTTGTGTCGTTGTTCTCTTATATATATATTTAATGCGTTTCCCTCAGTTTTAGTTTGTTACCCCGATTTTGTTTTTTGTCCATTGATTTATGAGTTTTGAACAGCTGTATACTACTGTTGCCTTTATATACCACCGACATTTAATTCTGGGTTGCTTTGGATAAAATTCCTCTGTAATATGATCAAAATAATATTTTGTCATTTTTCCCCAAATACCAAAATTAAGTCATCAGAAAACAACATTTTAATAGTCATTTATAGATAACCAATGCTAACCGATTTCAACACCGAGGTTTCACCTTTTAGGCCGACAATTACTCGTGGGACACAAACAGTGTCATCGACCAAGTCTCCTGATACACCTGAATGAGTACCACCAACCCAAAACCCATACATTACACAAGTAAAAACTGAGGGTAGAGGCTTTGTACATTTTATAATATTCACATACTCTTAAACATCGCTTATATCAATCACTTGATATATACAATAACATACCACACCACATCTCATCTTCACCATCAGAGCATTCCCATGAGCCGTCACACCAATAAGCACACGAAGCACCATCGTTACAATAGGATTGCATTGGATCAGCACAACCTATGAAATTTTAAGATTCAAAACTATTTGTGTTTTGAAACCCAGTGGTCAACCAATGGCTGTAAGTCTTTTATTCATTATTATACATTTTTACCTGCCTATTCAATTGAATTTTATACACAAAAAAAATCATATTAACTATAAATTTTTGTTTCAAATAAATGAGTTATCTATAGACTCCGTCACCAAATTTCAACTTGTTTTTAGAAAGTTTTTATAATAAGTTAATAAATTGATAAAAAAGAAAATCCCCAATAACATACCAGACATATTCATGTCACACCACATCTCGTCGTCATCATCTGCGCATTCCGGATTTCCGTCACAAAAAGTAGCACATGTTCCATCCATACATTGCATTTTCATTGGATCAGAACAACCTAACAAAATTATAATTATATACACTTATGTCTAATAAACCTATCAAGTAAGGCAATGCATAATATGCCTATCTTTTGAACTACTCACTCCTTTTTACACGTTGCTATCAAACCATAGTATGCATTTTTGTTCTTTTTATATGTTCACTAAACATTTCATATATCAAACATTTTAATTAAAATCAAATAAAGGTCAACATAAAGACAAATATAATGAAAACGGAATTTAACGCTCATTATAATCCCCCGTTTTTTGTTGAGTTCGTGTCACGTAGTCTTTAGTTCTCTAAATTGTGCTGTGTGTACCATTGTTTGTATGTTTGTCTGTTTGTCTTGGAACTGTATCGACTTTTCTTAAGCCGGAGACAAATCAGAATCAGATTTGTCAAACAAACTTGTGAGGTGACCTATAGTTGTTCATTTCTGTGTCATGTTGGTCTCTTGTGGAGAGTTGTCTCATTGGCAATCACACCAAATCTTCATTTTTTATATTAACGTCGGTACACCCTGATATTGAGCCAAGAAAAACAAACAGGTACACCAAAGTCAGTTTGGTACTTAGAGATAATAACTGCACAATTACTTCAAAGGGATATAGGATAACGTGTTTGATAGATTGTTAATAGAAGTTGTCAAGCTCCCTACAAATTAATTAATTGATTGTTGGTTGCTTAACATTCAGTTTAACCTTTAAATTGATGCATTGATAATTTGTAATTGAAATATACAAATGTATCATTGGTTAAACAAAATTGAGAAAGAAAGGGGTATATTTCAAAGAGACAACAACTATACCAAAGAGCAGAAAACAGCCCAAGGACACTAACAGGTCTTAAACACACATAGAAAATCCCGCAACCAAGACGGGCTTTAGCTAGCTCCTCAACTAAAATGTGTACTAGTAGAGCGAAAATGAACGTCACACTAAACTCCGAAACATATAAATGAACCAAAATTAAAAAAAAAAAACCCATACAAGACAAACAATTGCTATAAATTGTATATTTGATATTTTAGACTACAAAAGTATTGATAAGGTTTTCTTAATTTGGAAAAAGTCAATTTCTAAATTGCTTTCCACTTACCGCACCATTGCTCATCTTCACCACCAGGACAGTCTGCTGAACCATCGCAATAGGTACCACATGTTGCACCATCATCACAATGACCTTGAGATGGATCACTGCAACCTATATAGAAAAAAACATTACTTAGTTTTCAGTCGTTTCATTAGCATGTATTTATTTATTCATAAGCTACACGTGATTAATAAAAATTATTAAAAGCATTCCAATGACTTAATCACTTTTTAATAGTTAAAATATAAGAAGAAATCATGTCGGCAAAACGGAAAGACAACGCAATGACTAAGTGACAAAAAAAAAAAGAATTAATAAAAGAAAACAATAGGAGCCTGTTGTTCATTGGTTGTCGTTTGTTGATGTGGTTCGTAAGTATTGCTCGTTTCTCGTTTTTAACGTAGATTAGACCGTTGGTTTTCCTGTTTGAATTGTTTCACACTAGTCATTTTTGGGTCCTTTATAGCTTGCTGTTCGGTGTGAGCAAAGGCTCCGTGTTGAAGGCCGTACTTTGACATAAGATTTGTTACTTTTTACACAATGTGACTTGGATGGAGAGTTGTCTCACTGGCACTTTAACCACATCTTCTTATTTCTATTGACAGAAAACTTTGATCTCGCACTTTAGCTCTTTAATATGAATTTCTTAGGTGCCTAAATAGCATGTAAGTTTGATGAGACTGATTACTTACTAATATTCGGACAATAACTCCTGATTCGATACATTGAAAAGCAATCGATTAAATAAAAAGTAAACAGTTTCATATCTCGATTTTTGAACAGTTTCAACATAATAATCGAGCACTGGCGAATACTCGTACGGCACTTTTTCTGTTAAGACATGGTATATAGTCGAAACAAACACACAAACAAACAAACACACACACACACAAACAAACAAACAAACAAACAAAATAAACAAACAAACAAAACAGTAATTATATGAACTTGATGGATAAATACATACCGCACCACTTCTCATCTTCTCCGTTTGGACAAGTGGCTGAACCGTCACAAGAAGTTGCACATTCTATACCGTCATCGCAGTGCCATTGGTCAGGATTGGAACAACCTATTAAATAAGGATTCATTATCACTCGACCTGTGTTGACATTGTGTTTAAAGAGGTGTTCGTTCTGCTGTAGTTTTGAGCATAGTGTTTTTATAGACGTAATTGTTTTTTTTTTTTTTTTTGTGTTTTGTAATGATATTGTCTATTCTTATGATTTCTTGTTGCTCTTTACTATCTTGTCCCCTTTTAACACAGATAGAGTATGATTGATGCCTTATCATCATAATATGATATATAATAAATATAAATACATACCGCACCACTTCTCATCCTCTCCGTTAGGACAAGTTGCTGAACCGTCACAAAAAGTTGCACATTCTATACCGTCATCACAGTGCCATTGGTCAGGATCGGAACAACCTATCAAGTAAGCATTTAGTATCACTTTTCACTTAAAAGAAATTTAATATCTTAAGTTATATAAAAAGCGACATATTAATATTCTTTTTTCTTCAGATTGCCGGTTCACAAAGCAATTCACTGTCCAAGCTCCGAAAAAATGTGAAAAGCTTTTTTATTATATATCCAGGAAAATACTAAGAATATAACTTTTGATTCTAATACTTGTATTTCAACCTTTTCTTAAGTCATGAAAAAGACATTTGTAGATACTGTTTTGTTCTCATTCATAACACTTTGTAGTTTTTTTCCCAAAATATACATACACATGTAAGCATTTAAATTTTTGCTCGGAAACATAGTAAGACTTGTAAATACAAAAACTTAAACCTGTCAAAAATAGTTGAAACCAAATTACCCATGTTCAGATTATATATTTGGCTAATATCCTGTTTTGAAAATTTGTTTTTGCATGAAGATAATTATTAGACACTTTCTCTCAAAAAATCTTTCAAAAATGAAAATGTAATAAAGAAATGTTAGTTACCTTCTACTTCAGTTCTACAATATTACATTAAATTTAATTATTCTCAGAAATTTTCCATTTTGATAGTAATTTCTTTGTAGGAATCATTTATTGAAGCAGTTTCTATCTGAGAATTTAGAACTTGTTTTCTATTAAAATTTTATATATAAAATCGTTTGTACATAACTTGTTTTTTTTTCCAAATTTGAATATCTTAAATATTAATACCGATTGGTTTTAAATATTTTTGATCCCAATTGTTAGATGTAATATTTTCTACAACTGTTTTAGATTGAAAGAGGAAATAAGTTATAATGCACGGTAAAGCGACAAATAAAGTAACCCTAAGCTGACCTCGAATTAAGAACAAATACTTTACTTGGATATGAGATGAAAGCTGAAACATGAAACAGTGAGTAAGAACTTACCACAATACATTTCATCTTCACCATTGTTACATTCTTTTATGCCGTTACAATGAGATGCACATGTCATAAAATCGTCAGAACAAACATACTGATCGTAATTACAATCTACAAAAGGAAAGGATAAACACATGTACTTATATACATATCTATCACCAATATTTATGTTGTATATATTTGAAGTCTGTCCATATAAATCATTGATAACATTTGATCAGCAAATACCATATCTTAATCAATTTTATTTCATAGATTTATTTTTCGCACAAATTACACGGCTTACATTTCACTCAAGTAATAATACGATGAACTAAGCTGCTACCAGTGAAGTTTTAAAGCTACTGCTGTGGTAAATAATGTGAATTTAACCCTTAGTAAATTAGTGTAGGTAAACAGAATCAGAAGACGCGTTATATCCAAATTTAAATTATTGATACTTATATAAAAGAAAGGTGGACAACAAAGGTATATTAAAACTTATTAGTCGAAGATAAACAGACAACACGAAATACGACAAGCATTGAAAAACTGTGCACTGATCATAATATAAAAGCATTTGACTGACGATCACAGACCCCTTCCAAAAATTATGTTGGATCCCAGGTATTCCACATGGGTAAGCAGAATATGTGACCCCGTTGAGACTCAATAGAGATCACAATAAATTCAGCATGTTTTGAAATGTGAATTCATGATAATGATGCAGCAATATCAAAAGAATAAATAGTGAAAAACTGATTGGTTAAGATAGGCCTACATAGTTACCACAAAGATTTCTTTATAGCATGATGCCCTAAAAATGCGTGATTTCCAAAGCCAAAAATGTGCTGGCAATTCATGAATAAAATCTAGTTTTTTTCCATTAAATGCAAAAAATTAAAATGAAATTGTAATTTTAAATTCAATTTTTTCACTTGTTTTCGAAATAACGAAGTCATACTTACGACTGTATTGTCGTTTTAAATTCTTTTCTGAAAGTTTTTTGAAGTTCGAACTTCGTGAAACAGCCAATGATATAACTGATACGAAAATCACAACCAACATTACAAGCTTTCCCATTGTACAGCTGGAACCAAAGAAAAAAATATATAATATAACATGCACAAGTAATTTCCTGAATTGGATATCTTGATAAATGCTGTTTTGATAATTGCAATTTTTCAGAGTCTACCAATCTAACCATATTTTTTTTTAAATAAAAGAAATACGAAATTGAGTTTAAGACGATAATAGACAAAAATCAGTCTACAAAACAAAACTTAAACAGCAAAATACGATACCAACCACTAGTAAACACTGCAGGGGATCTCAGTGCTCAAAAATATATATGGTTGCAAGGTAAATTTGTCGTTATTCAAATACATTTTTAAAAAGATAAAAAAAGCATGACTTTGATAAAATATTTTTAAATATGTGTTTTGCCATTAGTTTACCCAAAACAATGTGAGTACTTTTCACCCTTGTTTATGTGAACGTCTTAGAGTCTTCTCGGAAATAAAACAACCAACAAAATAGCCCAAACAAATAATTATTTTATAAAAGCTTGGTAAATATAGTTTTTGAAAAATATGATCATTAGGTATCTTTAATGAAAAATTGAATATAAAAGTCTTTCAAACAGTTATCAGAAGCAAACTGTAATGTTTCATATCAATGTATTGACCAATGTGTTTCGAAAATATATAGTTTTATGTGCTATTCTTTAAAAAATATGGATCTGAGAGTTGTTGAAAATTTCTCAAAATTGTATTCACAAGACCTTGGTTAGGCTATCTTTACCAGTGAAAGAAAAACCGCAGTGCTTCGAACGGCTTTAAAGTTTATTGACAAAAACATTACAGAAAATTCCAACGATATGTGATGTCAGTACAAAGTAATGACCACTTGGCTGGTGATGCAAGAACATGTGCACATAATGCACCAGAGGGTATATATGTCATATATTAATGGCAGTAATTACAGATTATCCAATTTTGAATGAACTTTAACAAGTTAAAACTAGTTTGATAAACTGATACTTATCAAAGTAATGTAAAGCATGAATACAATATCGGTAGTATCTACGTGTTATAGAAAGCAACAAATAAAAATAATCAGGTCTGTCATCAGACAATACTTAATGTACGAATAATTTAGCAAACAATTTAATACGTTTATCTGAGGTTAATCCAGCTTCACAAGTTTATGATTACATTATAAAAAAGTCATTAATAGAATTTGCATTAGCTTTTAAATACTGATTGAAATTTGATTATGAGTATAATAAGAAAACTTTAGATATCCCTTTAATTATGACAAATTAAATGTGAAAGTACATTATGAAAGACGATCTTGTCCCTTAACTTCATGTTACCTATATATTGTTTGACACTCATTGTTCGCGAAGAGGTATATTTCGGTGAAGTTTAGTGACGATCTTTTCATGTACAATAAGAAGTTAAACTTGAGACTGTCTTTAGAAATTATTTAAAATAGATTAATAAAGTCCGTAATGGCATACTTTTAATCATACATCTGATATATGTTGGGGGTTTATTCACATATATTGAGTTATTTTTCACTATGCATGCTATGTAAAACTTTTATTACAATTAAAACCAAAAATTCATTATACTGAACTTAATAGATGCAAGGTTATATAAAACATGGAGATGTGGTTTAATTGCTAAAAAAGATACCTCTACACAATTATTGAAAAAATGAAGATTTGAACAAAAACAGGTCATCGTTTAACCATCAACAATCATCAAAATTTGTATGCCAAGCTATAAAAAGCTATAATATGATTAAATGTGAACTAAGCAAAAGAGATACTCAACGGTCTTATTTATACACCAATGATCAAGGAAGAACACATATGCCAAAGAATATTCAATACGAGAACAACTAAATTACAGGTCTTGGGTAAGAGCTGGTAAATATAAAAGAGGCTGGGTTTTATTAATTTTTTCTCTCCTTTTCAAGCATGAAACGATTTCGAGTTTGAAGATTGGATCCATTGTTATATAATTTTAATACATTAAATTTCATATTTCTAGTTTTGCCTGCAATTTATATTCAATATCAGTATCTAAATTGAACAAATTATATAAGGTCATAATAATCAGATACTATCAGAATTTCGATATATATGACTCGTGTTCTAAAAAAACACAGAGCATTAGATAACAATAAGATTTCTGATCGTGAATATGCATACGTATCGTTATCATTTCTTTGTGCACAATATTTGCCACGGAATGTTTAATGATGTTTGCTTGTCATGTTTTGGAATTTTTGTCAGACTTTCGAAATCCTCTGGTTTTATCCATTCGAATGACTTAAAAATTTGCCTATGAACCCCCATTTTTCTTTTTATAAATCCTTTACAGGTATAATGCCATCTGTAAAAATCTTATAAAATTTTATTTATTTTTTAATAGTTTTTGAGAACTTTAACTGGTCAATGATAAAGCTATGAAAAATCAAGAGAGAACATTTTCCCACCAACATTTCAATGGCTTATATCTCGAAAACAAGCACATTGACCCCTATATTGTTTTTGCTTTTTTGATTCCTCAATTAATCCCCTATCAATATATACTAGTGTTATAGAAAGTTATTTATTTTGAAACTGAGCAGCGAACATCCTTAAGCAACGTATCATATAATTTATTAATTATAAAAGAGGGACGAAGGATACCAGAGGGACAGTCAAACTCATATATCGAAAATAAACTGACAACGCCATGGCTAAAAATGAAAAGGACAAACAGACAAACAATACCACACTTGACACAACATAGAAAACTAAAGAATAGACAACATGAACCTCACCAAAAACTAGGGGTGATCTCAGGTGCTCCGGAAGGGTAAGCAGATCCTGATCCACATGTGGCACCCGTCGTGTTGCTTATGAGATAACAAATCCGGTAAATAGTTTTATTTGATAGGTCACATTTATTAAAGGAAAGGGGATTGTAGTTACGACGTAAGGAACATATCCGATATCATTTGTGAAACGGTTATAACAAATTTGCTTTGTAACGATAGTTATCAAAGGTACCAGGGTTATAATCTACATGTATTATGACAGAAGCGCGTTTCGACGACATATAACTCATCAGTGACGCTGATTTCCTTAATTGGTCGATCCTTATATTATGAGGAGAAAAACTTTTACAATTAGAGTAACTAAACAAATAATATAATTATTGTATGAAAAAGTGAAAAAAATCGGCTTATAATTTGAAATCTATTTGACTACAAATGTGTCTACTACAAAGAAGTTGACGAAATTGACCTATTGGCAAATGACTTTCACAAAGCATAAGAGCCCAATTAAGGTGGTTTTACCCCAGTACTAGTTACAAAGTTTAGAAAAAAACAACCTTTTTATTGAGTTTTGTTATGTGGGCAGATATCATTTCCCGTTTGATTTTCTTGAGGTACTATACAATTTTGTCTTGCTTCTCCATCGTAATAAATCATGTAGTCACCTCTTAATTGTTTTTAGAAAACAAAATCGATGATGTTTGATCAAGCTTGATTAGCGTTTAATATTATTTATACTGCAACTAGTTGTGTTTATTTCCTAAATATAGTAACACAGCTATATTTTGTGCAATGTCAATTTCATCATGGAACACTTTTTCCACAGTCAGGGGTTCATCAAGGGAGGAAACTAAGTTTGGAATTTGTGTTCCAATTAAACAGCCATCAATGTATTAATTTAAGTTAGTTTAAAAACAATATTAGGTCAATGTCATAAAAATATAAACTTTTTTGTACTCGGCACATAACTGGGATAGGACTCGGTAGAACCTCGCCCTACCCTAGTTTCTCAGCAGCATACAACAAAGTTTATATTTTTCTGACATTCACCTTATATTGTATATATCTGATTGAGGTATACTCCTCAAGTTGAAAGGACAAAATTAATCTGAAGATTTTTTTTTCTAGATTAAACTTGAAGATTAATATCAAGGAGAAGATAAAATGAAAAGAAAAGATGTTTATTTATATATCACCTTATTTCCGTTCAACTCAGTTCATTTATAAACAGTTTAAAAATTAACAACTTATTAAATTAAATTTTGTTATCAATATATGATATGACAAAAAAACCAACATTTTCTATTACATCATTGTTTTACCTATTAAATGTCTTTAAAATGTGATTGTAGTTGGATATTTTTTTTTCAAAATAATGAATATATGTGTATATGAAATGCAACACTTGTGCTTTCTAAAATGTAATTTAAAAATTTAAATTAAAGTACCTCCTTCTTTCTATGAATTGATCTTAAATAATTAAATCACAAAACTAAATGGTTTTAGTGTCAAATTTTGCTATTCTGCTTTTATTTTCGGAAAAAAGATAGCATTTATTTTCGACACCAATTTTTGTAAAATAAAATTCTATTATTTTGATAATACCATTCAAAATCCGTAAAGAAAGCTAACGGCTATCGTTTTGCATTTCCACATTAAAACGCTTACCTGCTGATGAATGGCTGGACCTACGATATAAATTCGTCAGGCATACGACTTGCTTTATAGAGTGTTCATCACGTGACTTTAAAAAAAAAGGACAAAAGTTTTTACTGGGGTATTTACTTTTTGCAAAATATAAATAACTCACATATTCATATAAATACATACGTAGTTTTGTGTATTGTGATATGTACTTATGATACTGTAAAATTTAAATGAAAAACATGAATAAACTTGAAATCCTTTGAATAAAAAATGACATTTGCAAGAAAAAACATGAAAACTTTTTCGACACCGACCTTTAAGAATCGACCTTAATTTTGACACATATTGTTATTGCCTATGACATTGGTGCTGAAATAGTTAACGATATGTTCTATTAACGACAGAAATTCTTTTGTTGTTGACCTTACTGCCAAACTACGGACGCATGAAATATAAAAGTTTTATATTTAAGAAATAATTCCTTCATGTCATGCTCTATGCTCATTTTAACATGGGTAGGCATTATATTTGTCGATATTTTACACTGAGCGTTAGCGAGGTGTAAAATGTGGTCAAATATAATGCCTACCCATATTAAAATGAGCATAGAGCATGACATGAAGGAATTATTTCGATTCTAATAGGACAAATACAGTACTTTTATAGGTCAAAGCGTACGAAATTACCGTAAAAATGTTTGGCTGTTACCGTTTCCTCCTGGAGGAGTCTGTGCATTGCATTTCATATTTGATAAGTTTAAAAGCTACGAGCAGGGTAAATATATGTTGTTTCATAAAAAAATATAATAAAAGTTTATGTTAGCTGCTTAAATGTATATATTTTAAAGGATAACGATGGAAATAACGTTAATATAAACAGTAAGTTCGTGCGCATATGTCAAACATATTTTGTGCTCATTAGAACACGGCTTTGTTTACAAAGCGTAATAAGGACGTCATATTAGAATTATCATTTTACTTTCTACTATACTTTTTGTGTAGGCGTCTTTGTAAGATTTATTTGTATGTTTGTTTTAATGTTTTAATCAGTTGTGTTCTATGGCTGTAATGTAAGTTTTAACAGCTTGGCTTCTCAAACCCAAATATTGTCATGTTAACCTATACGGCTATTATGTCAGTATAACAGAACTATAAACAACTAACATACCACGGGGAGGTTCGCTCTTCTTATTAAGTTGCCTGTACCAAATCAGGAGTATAACGGTTATTTTTCATTTGTTCCGTTTGTTGATGGTGTTTGATATTGTCAGATTTTATGGACTTTCTCCCTTTTTTAAATTGCCTTGGAGTTCTGTACTTTTTTTATTACTTTTTTCAAACATAAAATCCATTACCAAAATAAAGCAAAGTGATCACCTTTTGTGTTTATATACATTTATTGATCTCCTTTCAGATTTGAAGTTGGGTTCAGTTGTTGAATCTTTAAATTTCTGCGCAACATTGTGAGGACTGTTACCTGTCATTATGTCCTTTTTTAACTACTGCAGTACTGTCTGTCTTTCTGAGATTTGGTGTTTTTGATTGTAACACTGAAACCTGTAATTTTGTATAATTATGTCATTTTATGATTGCTATTAAGTGTTTAATAAAAAGAAAGAAAAAAGTCCTCATCATTATGCATGGAAATACATTATACATATGAATCTCACTGTCGCTTATTTCCGATTGAATTTTATACTGCAAATCAGCTGTTTTGATATACAGATAAAGCTCTACGTATACACGTTATCTTTATACGTTAATGACCTCAACTAACCTATAAGCCCCGCCTATTAACTGGAACTACTGTATTTCATCAACAACGTCACGTCACAACCATGACATCGTGTAGTAACAATGGTCAAACTTCTATGAATTTTAACTTGTTATGTCTTCAAATTGGTAATTCATATACCATGTTTATCAAATGTTATTAATTAAGTTCATTTTCCCTTTCTGATTCCTTAAAATGGCAACGTCTTACCGCCTGGACAATGCTCATAGGGAAATACCCCAAAATGGTACCCCAAGAGGGAAATTCCACACACTTTTTTTAACAATATTTGTTAAATATTTTTTTAAAATTTTTAATTTTCTATAGATTTCAGTATAAAGATAATATACGTATAGTGTCTTGAAATATAAAATTTATTTGTATTCGGCACAAAACGGGAAAATTTTCGGTAAAACCCCGCATTTCCCCCGTTTCTGAGCCTCATACAAATAAATTTCATATTTCATACACTATACGTATATTGTCTAAATAATACGCTAGCTGGTTATTTTGTATGAGCCGATATCGTTATCAAATACCTTAACATTCTTTACATGTTATACTTTACTACTCAATTAAGTTGATTTCATATTTGACCTGTTATGACCATTTAATTCATAAGCAATATGAATTTCGAACTCAAAAACAGTTCAAATTTCATCCACCAACTTAAAACTTTTGAATCTTTACAAAAGCAAATCCTATAATGACAAGTGGAAAAAGTATGCAAGCATAAACAGTAGTAAACACATATACAATAGAGAGAATGAATATCGTATATTACTGAATATGTTAAAAATTCGAGAACGCGACAATAAAACTTGAGACAAGTGTTATAAAAAGCTAATTAAACATAGCGTTAGCGTTGATTGGAGTATATCGAAGTTTAAAAAAAAAAAGATGAAAATAAGCGCATGAATAATTTAATGTTTCGTTAAAAAGTGTCATCTAAGTTTGTTTGATAATATCTATATATTTAAAGTAATGAGCGTATTTTCAAAGTATACACATGCCTACATACAATACCAGTTTAATGAAACAATCATTTTCCAACCTATTTTAACGTATTTTTAAATGTTAAAATTAAACACTGATGTCAAAGGTTAAGGTATGCCTCGCATCATTCTTCATATGTGCCTATCCCAACCCAAGCAGATCACAAATAAGTGGTTGGTATCGGTTGCTCTTTGTACCATTGTGCTCGTGTATTGTTGAGGTATACATCAGGCTTTACAAAAACAAACTCATCGATAACAGATAACAGACTTATTGGTTTGTTAGCCAGACTCATAAAGTTTTCAATTTTGATTTGCTGAACAATATATAACAACACCATCTCTTATGGCTAACTAAACGGTATGGGTTTCGCTCATTGCTTAAATCTAGACAAATACCTGTAATTGGTAATTTCTTAACAATTTTGTCTTAATGGATAATTTGTCATTGGTTACCATACGACATTTTCTTATTTTTCTTTTGAGAAGGGTTAAATAAAAAAAATGTCAAATACATTGTGTTTAATTTGTTCTCTGAAATCTACAAAATACAGATAATAAAAACATAAAAATTAATTCGGAATTGTTTCTGTTGTATTGACATTAAGATGCAAAACATTCTGAATTTGAATTCATTACAAATTACGCAAATCTAAAACAGCACACAACATAACAATAGATAATGCGACACAAGCTGGGAATTCCCAGATTCGGTGTTTCAAAAAAAGACTGTGAAATATGTCATTCGTAACTTGAGAAACAGCCACATTATATTGGCAACCATGCGTGATTGCGACTGTTGTTATGTTGTGTTTATTTCTTTCGTTGTTCCTGTCTTCAAATTTGGAGCACAGTCAAAACTTTTGGTTAATCAAAAGATTATAAATTTTAAATCGAAATCCTTATCCCTCAGAATAAACCAATATTGCTACTAAAAGTAGTTAAGAAAAGCAGATCGTATCATATATGTCCCGAATCGCTTGATAGAGTGCAATAGAAAATAATGTCATTGTGCATATAACCATAATTATATGATGAGTAAATGAATGACACATTGTGCAAATGTGTGTTAGTCTGAAGAAAGGTTGTATGGAGCACACATACAGTTTTGATTATCAGAAACAAATCGGAGGAAATTTATTTAGGTGTAGGATGCATCTACGTCTGGGGTGGATATAATAGTAATATCTGATAACATCCAACTCAGTGGAGGTGGCAAAAGCAGGATAACAAAAAAGGGCCCTCCATCAGGAATGAATAAACTCATTATAGATTCCAGGATTAAATTTTGAATATACGCCAAACGCGCGTTTCGTCTACAAAAGACTCTTCAGTGACGCTCGAATCCAAAAAAAGTAAAAAAGGTCAAATAATGTACGAAGTTGAAGAGAATTGAGGACAAAAGTCATAAAAGTTTTGCCACAATTGTATAAATCACTTTAAAAAAAAATTGTCAAAATAAATAAAAAAAATGAATTTATAAATATTTTTGGTGAAATCGGACAGTTATACATGTCGTGTCTTTTTGTTCATTACTAGTATCTTATTCTGAATTTGAATGTCTCTGAAAGATACGAAGGCACCTTATTGTTGTATTGGGGGTATATTAAAAAAAGATTTGATATACAGTGAATATTTGTTTTAACAATTATTTAATGTACTTTGATGGATTTTTATATATATTTTCATTTATATTGTCAAAAATGATTACGGGGACTACAAGTGAACCACAATACGTTGTATACCAGCGCCTTTGTGTGTATTGTATTTATTCAGAAAATTCTTTGATATGTAATGGGCATTCATATACACGTCATGCAGACTTACTTGAAGTACATGTAGCATTCACGTAATTTCTGTAATAATAAACAGTGAATTGCAATGTCGGTGGTATATTGTCATTGTTTACTGTAGTTACCACCGACGCATAGGAGGTTTTGTATTGATTAGGATTTTCTTTTGTATATACTAGTTTACTGAATCGATTTGTATGAACGTAACATCTATTATATGGGTTATTTATTATGTTTGATATAAAAAAGCACTGCAAAAAATACTTAAGGGTTTGAATTAAACTTATAATGTACCTAACATCAGTATCAATTATCTTTAATTCTTGACTTATCACTTGTCAAAATTAACCTCAAATGAAAACGCAAATATTAAATTCTATCTCTGAAACATTCTGTACTACATTTGTATGTTTCGTTAATGTTTGTAGTGGCCGACCTATGTGTAGCATAGTGAATTTAAGAAGATATGTTTTTATCAGGTCGTATTCTGTCAAATTGTTTAAATGTATGTACATGTCTATCTAGAAAATGCTTTTGATGTCAATATTTTGATATTAAAATTTTATGCTATCTTCGGCAACTATTTCAATTTTACTAATGTTCAGATTTATATAATTGATTTCAAAACGCTTTGCAGACAAAACATAAAGAATCCAAGGGTTTTATGCAGTTGTCAGGTGTATCTGTTTGCAGCAAACATTAAATATGACTTCAAGTCGAAGTTGTAAGAGTGACGTTAGTTAAATATTGAAATAAACTATAAACTTCAAATACAGTTCCGTACCAGTAACGTACTGTACATTCGTTGTCTGCTTTTACGATAGTTATTATATATTCACTTTTCAATATTATTTATCTTTTCTCAAATTTCAATCTTTGTTACATCATAATATATATTCGTATAACTGAAAGTCAAGTTCTGAGTATCAGTCCACCGGTAAATGTACTACGTTGGCCCTAGCTACAAAATGCAAAATTTAATATTGCTCCTTCAGTTTTCATATTAATGATTATGTAACATAATTTAAATGTAATCATGCCACTTATATCTTAAACTGTTATATATTAATACGTTATTGATACAAGGATAAAATGTGTATGACATACGCACTTTTCGTCCACAAAAGTCTCATTAAAGTCGCTCAATCCAAAAAAATATGAAATGGCCAAAATACAGAACGAAGTTCAAATGTATTGCGGACCTAAAACTTCTAAAGGTTTTGCCAAAAAAAGCTAAGGTTACCATTTTCATTTGGGAGAAACTTCACAGTATTTCGAAAAAAAAGTTTTGTAAACAGAAAATTCATGGTTTATTAAGTGACCATATGAATGATAATTCATGTAAACACTGAAATGTAATCTAAATTTGAAAATGAAAATTTGCAGAATTCTTATCATTCCTGTTGCAAAAATGGTTTTTGATTTGAATATAAAAACTACATATTTGTTTGTTTTTATAGTAATTAAGATTATAATGCAACGATTATGTTTTCCTATTTTTGACATGTCTTATATTTTATTTTGTTCAGATATTGTTGTCAATATAATGAAAATTTATGCGACCGTCATACAAACGAGAGGTTACTCTAGCTATAAAACCAGCTTTAATCCACCATTTCTACATAAGAAAATGCCTGTACCAAGTCAGACATACGACAGTTGTTATCGTTTCATTTGAAATGTTTGTACTTTCGATTTAGCCATTTGATTATGGTCTGTCCGTTTTGAATTTTCCTAGGCGTTCAGTATGTTTGTGATTTTACGTTTTGCCCGGGATCACATACCGACGATGTAATCATTATAAAAGAACAAACAAATACTGCAAAGAAGAATGTTATCTATGTAAAACTCTTCTCTCTGAATTTCAGTAGGCACATTAGTATATCAGATTCCTCAATAGCCTGAATTGGTGTTTACTTTTGTTCAGAGCTCTTATGATCATAGTGTTTTTTTGGGTTTTTTTTTTTTTTAAATATTCTACATATAATCTGCGATTTTGGTGGGGTTCGTGTTGTTCGCTCTTTAGTTTTCTATGTTGTTCCTTGTGTACTATTATTTGTTCGTCTTTTTCATTTTTAGCCATGGCTTTTATTCAATTAATTTTTGATTTATGAGTTTCCTCTGGTATCTTTCGACCCTCTTTTGGTTTCTACAAAAGACATGAATTGAATACACGAGGTTCATAAAATTATTTTTACTATTATTTCAAATGAATCTTATTAAAGCTAAAAGTTCATACTGTATTGTTTATTATGTCAAAAATATATTGTCAATAGTAAATTATAGTACAGTAGCTATATATATAGTGGATTAAGTTTGTGTTGTTTTGTTATTGTCTTTGTTTGTAGAAAGGGGGGGGGGGTAATCGCAGGTCCCAATCCTGTCTGGGGGGGGGGGGTGATCGGAGGCCCCAATCCTGTCTGGGGGGGGGGGGTTGATCGCAGGCCCCAATCTTGTTTTAGTGGAATATTTGTATAATAATTTTTTTTTACCCCTATTTTTAAAACTCATGGTTTCTACTATAATATAAACAAAATATTATATATTGTAAAAACGAAATGCAGTACTAATATGATATCGAAAACTAACAATAATTCTATTAAGATTAAGTAACTATAAAGGGCTAGACAATGCCCTAAATAATATTGCAAGGACATTAGATGTACAGTGCATTACAAGCATATGAAGGCTTACTGACATTATAGAATACGTTTTATGTTTGTATTAATATGTTACATCAGGTTGCACATTGATAAAGCATTAAATTTATATAGACGATTTATAATTTCTAAGTGACATATTAAGGCCTCCTTACATATATTGAGGATAACATGGTTGAGGGAATTTTTATTAATAGTATCAGTTTCTGTAAGAATAATATTTATTCCAATTCTCATTTTGACTGTTTGGTAGAAGAGACATGTTTGTAAACCATGATAGTTCATTCATTGTCTTTTAGCTGTCACTATTTAATTGATAGGTAAGCTTTTGTAAAAGCCTTTATTTCGATATCATTATTGACGTTGATGGCAGTTTATTATCTGGATTATATTTGGAAACACAATATGATTTTAAAATAGAGCTAAATCGAGAATTGTTTGGACCACACAGTTAAAATAAACAGTTCTTTTATTACGTATTGAACATAATGTAAGAACTGATCTAATTCGCATACTTGACTTTGAAATACTGTGTGGTCCTAACAGTGTCTAATTGTAAGAAAACCTATTACTAGAAAGGTCTCATGGTTTTGTACTCGCTTTGTGCAAATAATTATATTTTGATATCAAAGTAGCATTATGATTCCTATGCTCATATCAACGACAAGCAAGTTCGAAAATGTCCGTTTATTTCCTCGATAGTAAAATGTATTGGTATTTCCACAGGATAACAGCGATTCCGTTTGTTTTCTGTATATTTGAAATATCATTTTTTCAAAGTACATGTATTATTGATTTAATTCTGTAGATTATAAAAAGAGAGATGGAATATGTCTAAAGGTGTATATTTGAGGACAATTAAGATTGTTGAAACTCAGGGGTCTCAATATATACAGTGGTTATGTTCTTCTCATATATGTTATGATGGTATGATACTAAACCCCTAACGGGAAGGATTGTGCCTGATGTTCATATGATGAAATCGTAATCTTTCAGTCAGTTTAATTGAAGTCTGGAGCTGGCATGTCAGTTAACTGCTAGTAGTCTGTTGTTATTTATGTATTATTGTCATTTTGTTTATTTTCTTTGGTTACATCTTCTGACATCAGACTCGGACTTCTCTTGAACTGAATTTTAATGTGCGTATTGTTATGCGTTTACTTTTCTACATTGGCTAGAGGTATAGGGGGAGGGTTGAGATCTCACAAACATGTTTAACCCCGCCGCATTTCTGCGCCTGTCCCAAGTCAGGAGCCTCTGGCCTTTGTTAGTCTTGTATTATTTTAATTTTAGTTTCTTGTGTACAATTTGGAAATTAGTATGGCGTTCATTATCACTGAACTAGTATATATTTGTTTAGGGGCCAGTTGAAGGACGCCTCCGGGTGCGGGAATTTATTTCTCGCTACATTGAAGACCTGTTGGTGACCTTCTGCTGTTGTTTTTTTCTATGGTCGGGTTGTTGTCTCTTTGGCACATTCCCCATTTCCATTCTCAATTTTATTAGTATGCTCTTTTAAACTTTGAATTTCATGTTTTGCTATCGAATACTCCTTTTTTGATTTTTTTTTTAGCTAAAGAAATTTGAAATAAAACTGACTGCTAGCATAATGAATAATGAATAAAGAATTACGAACCAGCCGCTGTACATACATTTTGTTTGAAACAGAAAAATTAGGTTAAACTCGAAGAGTTAAAACTGATATCTTTAAAAAGTGTGAAAGCAACCGACAGCCATACATGAAAGTTTTAAACAGCCCAGACAAGACCAAACATCACTAACTTTCACAAAATCACTTTGTTTACATTTCGTACCACCATCTAGCAACATACGGACGTAAAATACGTTGAGATTACATACTAGTCTGTTATATATACCAATATACCACCAATCTTTAATCTAGAAAGTTCTAAATATTTTGTTTGTTTAATTTTTAATGAAAAAATCTTAATTTTAGTCTATATAATCAATGAAATGACATTATTTTCAAAATGCGCATCTTGTGCAGTCAAATTGGGACCTTTAATGATATCATATGTATGATTTAAAAGTACACTTATATGAAAAATTAAATTTTATACTTTAGATTGACGATATGTATTGTTTCTTTGTATGCCTCGAGTAGTTGATTTAAACATCTTCAATGGCTGCTGAAAACTGCCCATGGGATGTTGCTACACAGAACTGGAAAGTTTGCTATAGGAAAATTAAAATCATCGCGTTTGTCATAAATTTTGGTATTCAACCTACCATCAGTAGTCGTTTCGAGAAAAAAGGTCTAAATATGAAGCAGATTTATCTGTGTCGGTAGTATCTTTAATTTCAAGTTCACTTGGATATATTAAATGTAAGTGATCACTGAATCTATTATTATTAAGAGACAGTACATTATCAATATACCGAAAGGTGAAATTAAAAGACTGGGCTTATGTCTTTTCTCATTTCTGTACAAGCCCTTGGATAAATTCTGCTTCATAGGAATATATAAACAAATCTGTAAGTAGAGGAGCGCAATTGGTACCCATTGGGATTCTAATAGTTTGTTGGACGACCAAACCTCCAAATTCAACAAATATGTTGTCAATTAAAAAGTCCAGCATGACAGTGATATCCTCTTCGGTGTATTTTTTCCTTGACTCTGTATGATTTTCACAAAGTAAGCTGAATTCCAGCCCAAACTAGATATTTAAAACGTCTAGTGCACTTTTTGTTTAAGAAACATAAGCTGACGAGTTCTTTCAGTCGAGCTTTAAGTTTAGTATGTGAAATAGTGATATAAAGGGTTGAAAAATCAAAGGTTTAAATGGTGGTACAATGTTTTAATATTGAGATTGTATATTCATCAATAACTCTTTTGAATTTTTCAGTATCCGCATCTGATTAACACCACTTCTTGAATATGCCGTTTCAGAATATTTCTGAAGTCTTCTTGACTGCATGAATATGGCTGTAAGAACTTAAGAAAGGAGTTAAGTGGAATACTTGGAAGAACCTGCAATATGCCTTTCCTTATAAGGATTCTTGTGAAGCTTAGGATATCCAATATAAGGATGGAAGATCCTTGTCTTCATCCTTTGGATTACCACCAAAGGAGATTAGAACCGATTTGTGGTTTTCCGGGATCTCCTGCTTCGCAAGCGTACTTAGTGTATATGTAGGATTTTCAAGTGTGTTATCTATCCCCAGTTCCTTAATCAGGCAGTCAATGTAGTGTTTCTTGCAAACAAAAACAATATTGATTGAGGCTTTGTCAGCTGGAACGACAACATATTTGTCATGGAGGCAAGACAGCTCCTCTATGATTTGAGGGTCTTTAAAGACGGAAAGCTTAACAGTTGTCCCAATACTATGTCATCATTTCATAGTTATATATTTTGTCAATTACGTTTCTTTTTAAAATTCTCTTTGAGTTTGGTATATGTTTTATTTTACTTTACTTTTTATAATCCTCTAAATCGATAACTACGTGGTAAAAAATATAGAAACTTATATTTAAGAATAAATTTAAAGCTTCCATGTTTTTTCTTGTCTTTCGAAGTCATATTTGTTTGTTTACTTTGATGATTTGCATTTAAATTCAAATTATCCTATTCCTTTATATAGTTTCTTAAAAAATAGTAATTATAGTAAAAAAGCTACATCACAAAGATTTACAATCGTGTGCTCCTTTGTTACATATATGTTTGTTTTTATAGTGATTAATATGGTACCACAATGTTGACTTCTATACCCCTATACTGATATTTTTACCTATTATGTTTGTTTGTTTTGTTACTGTAATACATTGAGGTCAATAAAATGGATTTTTTTTTTATAATTTTATGCGACTGTCATAAAAATGAGAGCTTAAGCAAGCTATAAACCAGGTTTAATCCAATGTTTTCTACATAACAAAATGCTTTGTATGAAATCAGGAATATGACAGTTGTTTTCCATTTGTTTGATGTGTTTCAGCTTTTAATTTTGAACTTTCCGATTTGAATTTGCATTGGAGAACGCCATGTTTTAATTTGAAGTGACACATGTTATACTTAAAATCGTTCCCTATACATGATGTAGCTTGACAGATTGATAATGTAGTTAACCAAATAATATCACTGATTGGTAAACATCTATTAATAAAAAAAAAATGGCATTTGGATTCAGGTCTAAAGTGCAATAAATTAAAGCAACGGGAAGTGTGTCAAATTGTTATCATGTTAAGTTTTACTTAAAAAGTGTCTCATATTTTTTTTTTATTTTAGCATAGAACCATTTCTAATTGATTTCTATGGCAAGCCGTTTTACTATTTATTCGAATTTCAAGATATCTCCTATAATATATAAGATATCTTCTATAATTTCATTTTTATAAGATATCTCATATATTATATAAGATATCTTTAATGTTATATGAGATATCATCTCATAAAGTTTATATGATATCTTATATACTCTATCAGATATCTTCTAAAGTTTATAAATAAAGGCAACAGTAGTATACCGCTGTTCAAAAATCGTAAATCTATACACAAAAAACAAAATCGGGAAAACAAACTAAAACTGAGGGAAACGCATTAAATATAAGAGGAGAACAACGACACAACATTCAAAATAACACACATAGCAACGGACTAAGCATTAGACAAAATCCGATGAGAATAACCAATATAACATCAAAACCAAATACATGAATTTGGGATAGAAAAGTATCGTGACACGTCTTATAGTAATGTGAATTCACACTCAAATATAGGAGAAAACAAACGACACAACGGAAACACAACGTAAATATGTTAAACACACAGAAACGAACTATGATATAACAATGGCCATTTTCCTGACTAGGTACAGGATATTTTTAAAGAAAATATGGTGGGTTGAACCTGGTTTTGTGGCATGCCAAACCTCGGACTTTCATTGCATTGTTAAATATAAGATTAAAATGACAACATTATAATACAGGACTTCAATACAAATAAATAGGAGAACGTATTAGGCAAAGAAAAACATGAATAATAGATAACAAAAGGCATCAGGTTTAAAATTCAATACGTCAAAACCGCGCCTTGTCCACACAAGACTTACCAGTGACGCCCAGATATAAAAGTTCGAAAGTCAAAAAATGGTACAAAGTTGTGCAGCTCTGAGGTTTAAAAGTTGAACAAGGTTGTGCCAAATACGGCTAGGGTTTTCTGCTTGTGATAATAACATCCTTATTATTTAGAACAATTTATTCTATTGCAAACAGTAAATTTTATCAAATGAATATAAAAGATTTACATGATAAAACTGACGTCTTAACTAATTACAGAAAACAAAACCCGAATACATAATACATTGAAGACCAACACAGAAAATAGAAACACCCGACTTGGTCCAGGCCTGAACGCAAAAAGTCATAAAATGACGTCACATACAAGTAGTAAAAAGGCACAAAAATTACATCACGCAAACATTTGAATTCCTGAAACAACACGAAAATGACGTCACATTTGAAGAATTATATCTCAAAAATAAGATAGAAATAGGATTAATTTGAGATTATAATAGAACTAAATACTGATATTATATTTAAACACAATGCACATTGCAATACTAATTAATAGCAATTAACTATATTATATATATATGTCCGATTTGTTTTGAATCTAACTTCAATCATAAAATATCGTACAGATTACGTTGAACAAAATCAAAACTAGTAAATGAAGGTGGTGATTAATTTTCTTTACCATAAGATATCTTATAAAGTATATGAGATATCTTATAAACAATTTTTATATAAGATATCTCATATAATTTATAAGATATCTTATATAGTTTATAAGATATCTAATATAGTTTATAAGATATCTTATAGAGTTTATAAGATATGCGATGTAGTTTATGAGATATCTTATAAAGACAATTATATAAGATATCGGATAAATTAAATGAGATATCTTATAAACTGTATGAGATATCATATAAAGTTTATGAGATATCTTGAAGTAAGAATAAATAGCAAAACGGCTTGCCATAGATTTCTCCTATAGGATTTCATAAAAAAGAGATAATTTAAGGTTAGAGATTGAAATAAGAAAATCCCTAATTCAAGGAAATGTTTGTTTTCTTCAACTTATAGTTTTTGATTGCTTCTTATGATATTCTCCTGTTTTAGCAACCTATGAAATATCCCTTCAGCTAGACAATTTAAACCACATTTGCTTATTGAGATTTAATACATAAAAAAGGTAATTCATGTTCAAAATATAGTCGTGTCATTGGAGAAATTGCGCTATGTGCAAATTATTTATACAAATTGATCATACGCATATAATACTCAAACATTGACAAAGATGTGACTTCCATTCTGATCCAGATGATTCAATATCTTAATATATTACAATTTTATTTTAGAAAGACAGAAAAGTATGAAGAAGAGGAAGCATTTGAAGGTAGCATATTGAAAACAGAAAGAGCATTTATAGCTTATAATTGGTGATCAGTATTTGTTTAGTGTTACGTCATATGGTCTATGGTGGATAGATTTCAATTTCAATATTATTCTCTTTGATGATCATCTTTTAACAACAACGTAAACAAAGGCAATAATTGTATACCGCTGTTCGAAAGTTAGGGAGAGGGTTGGGATCCCGCTAACATGTTTAACCCTGCCACATTATGTATGTATGTGCCTGTCCACAGTCAGGAGCCTGTAATTCAGTGGTTGTCGTTTGTTTATGTGTTACATATTTGTTTTTCGTTCATTTTGTTTACATAAATATGGCGTTAGTTTTCGCGTTTGAATTGTTTTACATAGTAATTTTGGGGCCTTTTATAGCTCACTATATATGCGGTATGGGCTTTGCTCATTGTTGATGGCCGTACGGTGACCTATAGTTGTTAATTTATTTGTCATTTTGGTCTCTTGTGGACGATTTTCTCATTGGCAATTATACCACATCTTCTTTTTTTTTCTATAAATCGATTGAAAGAAAACAAATCTGGGTTACAAACTAAAACCGACAAAAACAAATCAACTGTAAGAGGAGAACAACGAATCAACAGAAACAGTAAAGTGTTACAAAAGCCCAAACGACAATGTAACACACACAGAAACTATAAGATAACAATTGTCATTTTCCTGACTTGGTACTGGACATTTTAAGAAAAAAATGGAGGCTTGAACCTGGTTTTGTGGCTATCCAAATCTCGCGCTCTTATGTTAATGTTAAATGTAAAACTAAAATGAAAAAATTACATGACAGGACTACAGTACAAATCAATGCAAGAACATTCAGGACAGAGAAATACACAAATAAACAATACAATAGTAGTACATTTCGACATACTATAAATCGTTGGTTTCCTGTTGCATTTAATTTATGACCCGTTTGATTTCCTATTATTCGACAGCGTTGTGTTTCGGTTAATTTTATCAGTGATTTATATCAATACTTAAGTGACAAAAAAATATATATTATAGATAAATAAAAAAAAAGAAATGAAAAAGGATGAATTATACAGACAAGACAAAGATCATGATATGAATTGAATACTTTATTAAATTTATATTTGATAATTTTGTTAGATGATTTCGTCACACATGACATTTCTTGCGAACACCATATTTATTGTATGAAAGAAACGTATGGATATCTCCATACTAGCGTTCTATTCTAGACTTTCAAATGTTATACAAAGCAGATTTGATAACTGTACACAGAACGCATTCGATCTTTTAAGCACACACTTTTGGTGACAAAGATGATATAGATTCAAAATATTTAAAAATATCCTACTGCATTAAAGTTAATTGCAATAATGAATGATAAATTTAGATAGATTGATAGATGATGATATTGATGGAAGGAATTAATTCTTCAAGTTCGTTTTACGGCTTGGCTTTTGACTCAAATGCACGATTCATACGTTGCTTCAGTCCCGTTGTTTTTCTTGACAAAAGACGTCTAATATTCTTTAGATTCTGTTCGGTGTTTTTCCTGGCTTTTTCTTTCCCGTTGACCACCTTCTTCTGTTTTGTCGCTTTTATCTTTCTTGTAATCAGCTGGTAGACCTTTGTTTTAAGCTTTTTGTCATCGACACCTTTTCCTAAGTTTCTTTTTTTGATAGAATCCTTGGCTTTCTCTATTCCACGTGCATATACTGAAAGACATGAGATACATTTAAGGAATGACTGTAATATTTTATTTTGTCTTTGAAGAAAAAAACATCAAAAAGGCGGTGCACACTGTATAACGAGTTTTGAGGGTTATTTTAAAGTGTGCACCACATTTTTTTTTATGTTAATTCGAATAGACAGAAAAAAAAATTATTATAGTCATTCCTTCTTAAAGCCGGAGTAAATCACAAAAAAAAAAAACGTTGATGACGTCACGGTCACATGACAAATGTGTGTCTATGAGAGAATTGACAAAACACTCTCAGCCAATCAGAAGACACATTATATCCTAAATTAAATTATTATTTGATCAAATCTTAAGACAGGGAGAGCGAAGAGTTGCAACCAAAACTTTTTCATTGTCTTCAATTATTACTATTATTTATTTACACATGGAATTACTCGTTTCACGAATTTAACGTGTTGATTTTGATATAAAATATTTACAATGTAAAAGGTTAAATGATTCTTAATGAAGTTCGCTTGTTATGTTTTGGGATTTTTGTCAGATTTTCGGAATCCTCTGGTTTTATCCATTTAAACTTCTTTTAAAAATTTGCCAATTGACCCCCATTTTTCTTTTTATAAATCTTTAACATGTATAATGATAAGCCATCTGTAAAAGTCTTATGAAATTTTGACCTATATATTTTTTTTTGCTCTTTTGATGCCTTTATTAATCTCCTATCAATATAAACAAGTGTTTCGAAAAGTTAATGATTTGGAAAAACTGAGAAGCGAACCAGCTTAAGATTCAATCAAAAACTTTACATCGATGAAAAAAACCCAAGAACATACTGACCGAAAGGAAATGAAATTTGAAAAAAAAAAATAAAAAGTCTTCAAATTTTACAGAAACGTCATGAATTAATCGCTTAAGCCTTCAAAAGATATGAACCAATATGCTCTGATCTTGTACTCATTAGATTCTCAACTAGTTACACCAATCAAGTTATTAAAGTGTCATATATATACTTAAATGGGGTAAATTTATAAATATTTTCAACTTTAAATAATTTGAATATTTTTATGTGTTTTTTTTATCTTTAAATGATACAGTTCGGTATGGCAATAACGAATACAGTCGATATATCATAGGCTGTAATTCGTTGACATAAATCATATCCTTTGTCTTATAGAGTGTCTTGAATATTGACTGTCAGTATACCTGTACAGAACCAATCGTTTTCCATACTGGAACAACTGTCAACTCCACTACATATGTCATTGATATCCACACAGTCACCACTGATGCATTCTTTGACATTTCCATCTGTGAGATCTGTCATTAAAAAAAGAGACGGATTTTAATAATTCAAAAAAACTAATGCTAAATACACCCCTTACAGTAAAATCTATGTAAATGTTTGCATACAAATACTTATCTTAGCTGACGGAGGCGTCGGTTGACGAATGGTATGTGTATTTCATTAACTGTATCACTACAAAAAATGTAACCTGAGGTCACAAAAATTGATGAAAATTGCATTAAACTCCAAATATCATTCATGTTAGCTTACTAATCAGTTGTTTTCAGCTTGTCTACATAAATGTCTTTATATGTAAATTGTTTTACATTTTCACCTATTGACGTGTCTGAATGTTCATGATTCACTTACTTGACTGTGTTGTCAAATAAATCATGAATATAACTAAAGTCTGCATATGTCAATAACTGTTGACATTGTGATGACAAAGTGGGACAGTATTAAAATCTGACTCATGAAAGGCTTTCTTACGAAGGTTAATTATATATATATAATATATATGCTGCTAAAGTGAACAACCGAACTTTATGCAACTATATTAAACGACCATCGTTTTCTAGATTAAGATGTTTTGACAAGGGTAACAATTAAATCAATATCTTGAGGAGAATGCAATGAATGCATAACAATCTTAATCAATATTGCAACTTTATTTAATTTAGCATAACGTACTTACCGCAGTCATATTAATCATACCAATCGTTCCAATCATAGTAATCCCAATAATCATCACCATACCAATCATAATCATCATACAAATCATAACTATCATAATCCCCATACCAACCATAATAATCATAGTCTGTCAAAATACAAACACAAAAAAAGTAAATAGCATATATGTTAGCTGTAAGTCAATTAAAAGTCATAAACTAGGAAAGAATATTAAATTCTGAAAACGTTTTTAGAATTATATTAGTAATTAATTAATAGTAAATTAGTGAGATAACTTATCTTCTAGGAATTGAATAATATGGTGTAAAATACCGCCCGCAAATTTTCGTCTTAATCCAAAATTTGTATTCATAAACATTTCTATATTACCATTTATGTCAAAGTAGATATTAGAAGAATAAAGCGTTGTTTTATACAATCATATTTTCAAATAAAATTGTTAAAGAGGGGCAAAAGAAACAGAGAGACATTCAAACTCATTAATCGAAAATAAACTGATAACGTCATGGCTAAACAAATACAGACATTAAATAGTGCACAAAACACAACATAGAAAACTGAAGACTAAGCAACGCGAATCCCACCTTGAATGATGGGGGTGGGGTTCAGGTGCTCCGGAAAGGTAAGCACGTTAAATGCCTAAATGATCATACGATGCAATAAACGTTTGTTAATGTGATTAAGAAAGAAGACTTGTACTGAAATTTATAATAATGAGTTAGTATAAAAAAAAGGAGATGTATAATTGAAAATCAGACAACTGTTCTTTAATGAACAATGGATCAGGAGGTTATCATTTATAGATCAGCAGATGACCTCCATCACTGCGGTTAAAGTCTTATCGTATCGTAAGTTTAAATATATCCATCAGAGATTCATAACAAAACGTGAAATTTTTCAAAAGAAGCAACACTTACAACCTCACTATGTTAAATCACAAAACGGAAAATTAAAATGATGAACAGCAACAAACCACGACTTAATTACCCGCTCTCAACTCCAGACATGGACTTAAAATGTATCGGGGACAAAAAATCATCAAAGGGACCAAGTTTATGATTTAATACGCCAGACGCGCGTTTCGTCTACATAAAGACTCATCAGTGACGCTCAGATAAAAAAGTTATAAGGCCAAGCAAGTACAAAGTTGAAGAGCATTGAGAATCCAAAACTCCAAAAAGTTGTACCAAATACGGTTATCTATTCCTAGGATAAGAAAATTCTTATTTTTTCGATAAATTCAAAGTTTTGTAAATATGAAATTTATAAAAATGACCATATGATTGACAGTCATGTCAAGACCGAAGTGCTGACGAAACGTCAACCAGCAGTGGCATTGACCCAGGGGTGTAAAAAGTTATCAAAGGTACCAGGTTTATAATTTAATACGCCAGACGCGCGTTTTGTCTACATAAGACTCGTCAGTGGCACTAGTCAAAATAGTTATAAAGCCAAACAAGTACAAAGTTGAAGAGCATTGAGGACCCAAAATTCCAAAAAGGTTGTGCCAAATACGGCTCAGGTTATCTATTCCTTGGATAAGAAAATCCTTAGTTCTTCGATAAATTCAAAGTTTGTAAATAGGAAATTTATAGAAATTACCATATAATTGATATTCATGTCAACACCGAAGTGCTGACTACTAGGCTGGTGATACCCACGGGGAAGAAACGTCCACCAGCAGTGGCATTGACCTAGTGGTGTAAAAAGTTATCAAAGGTACCAGGTTTATAGTTTAATACGCCAGATGCTCGTTTCGTCTACATAAGACTCATCTGTGACGCTCAGATCAAAATAGTTATAAAGCCAAACAAGTACAAAGTTGAAGAAACTCAAACATGTTTTAGTTCTCGACAACACATTAAAAACATAACAGTTTATGAAACATAAAGACACTATAGTATTTCTTACCCCATCGTTTGTTCGCCTCCTTATGAGATTTGGTTGGAACAGATACAACTACTGTGACAGCAATTGCAATTAACAGCGTCAATAGCAAAGGGGTCTCCATTAAAAAACAGAATTATATATAATTGATACATACTGCCTATTACAAAATTGTGTTACCCAGGTTATAAATTTTAAATGTGCACATCCTCATACTTGAGATTAAACGAAAAACTCAAAGTAAGTCAAATCTGTCAATAAAGTTTTACTAAAACATAATTCAAACTTCATCGGAATAGCTTCAAGGTTACAAGAGGACACGTAATCGTTATGATTTTTTAAAGTGGTATTAGTGGGGTTCCATATCTAATTTTTTGAAGACTTCACAATCTAGAAAAACAATATTGGTACATGTAGCAGTTCCAGGCACTAGCTATAGCAATATCACCGTTATTTAATAACTAAAAATAACTAAAATATGTAGATGGTAATAAAGCAAAAGTTGACCTAAATTGCTATTGAAAAATATTGGCTTTGTCACAGATTTTGGTGAATTTTGCATAAAACTTTGGGTTATCGATTTATGTCATAAATTTGTTTCTTTTAAGGAATGACTGTAATATTTTATTCTGTCTATGAAGAAATAACATCAAAAAAGTTGTGCACACTGAATAAGCCGCGTTTATTTGATGTAAAATTTTAATTATGATGATAGAGTCACCGACTTCGTTTTAACGACATACATTAATTAAAGTGTGCACTAGCTGAAATAATACCAGAAAACAATGCGGTTATATAATCGCAACGACATCGTTTTGTTTGCCATAAATTAGCGATTGTAGATGCTTTTCACAACATACAAGATTACAGGTAATGCACCACAAAACCCATGTCGATGACCATATATATATTTTATATAAATAAAAGTAAAATTCATGTATCAGCAGCACATATTTAAAAAAAATATATGAATTTGAAATTGGAGATTTGTTAACACAAATTTGTGGACGTTTTCGCCGATATTATATTATGTGCTTTCTCTTAATAATCAAATATTCACCTTTTTGCAATTAGAAAAATATCATGCAGTTATATGGCAGAAAAAAAGACAAAGGCATTGTTTTTTTTCAATTTTTAGATATGAATAAACAAGCTAAGGTAGTAAGTTCTACCAAAATCTGTGACACAGCCCATTTACTTTCTTTGACTAAATATATATTGACCTGTGGTATCAGTTATTTTCAATGTATTGAATGATTCGTAGTGATTGTTATATGTTACGATTTGTTAACTTAGGTACCAGAATCCGAAAGTTAATTTGCCGGAAGCATTTCCACACGATGAATTTGTTTTTTTGCAATTATTCTGTACGGATTCTTTATAAATGTAAAATAGGATTAAGTAGATTTATATTTTTTCATTGGTTCAAAAATTCCCTCCACGTAAACATTTTAAACACTCATTCCATTTGACATTAAGAAAGAAATAATGTGTTAATAATTTTGTTATTAGCGAAATAAAATAATTGCTTCCTATCGGGTTTTAAGTATGAATCGAAAAAATAGCTATGTGATGAAATGGCAGAAAACTTACTTACCGAATTACAAGTGTACGACAGAGCGTTCAATTGGCAAACTATTTGTTTTATATCCCGATATTAATATCACATGGTGAACAGTGTAACCCGTACATTGTTGAACAAGCCAACGGAAGAATAAACTTGGTTTCGAACACTTTAATTAATTTGATATTGTTCTTTGTGGTCTGCAATGTGATATTCATCTGACAAAGCAAATTCTATTTTAAACGTCCGCTTTTAAAAAATCATGAAATGGAAAGAGATCGAACAATAATATTGTTGTTCATTTACGAAGAGGTCAATCTTAATAAAGATAAAGACATTTGTCATGTGTATGTAGTCCATATTTAAAAAAAATGTATGAAGACATGTGGCACCGAATCAAGGTTAAATTGAATGCTAGCTAAATTTGGAAACGCTAAATCATAGTTTAGATTATGTTGAATTGACATATCATATAATGGACTAAATTTTGGAATGGTTTATTCCGTATTTGTTTTAACTTGATTCTGC
Organism: Mytilus galloprovincialis; assembly: GCF_965363235.1. NCBI lineage: Eukaryota > Metazoa > Mollusca > Bivalvia > Mytilida > Mytilidae > Mytilus > Mytilus galloprovincialis. Next base: position 16,117,785 of record NC_134845.1, on the reverse strand, counting down.
GCCTAAAAGACGTGCATAATACAGTAATGATTACATATAAAAAAATAACACTGAAAACAAAAGTTTGGTTCGACTAACCATGCTTAATCATCTCGATAGAACACATAAAAAATCGTATTTTTCAATCTTAAAACCAATCGTCAGACAAGTCACTGGACATAGTATAGTAATGATCTCATTTACCCCTGAATGCTGACTTGGAAGGTCGTATAGGTGCAATTGAAATCCACCAAAACTGCCCTTCCTTCCAATAAAAAAAAAAAAAAAACATAAACAAAAACGTTTACAAGGATAGAAAAGATTAAATGGCATCCACAAGAACAAATATTTAAAAACAATTGTTAATTGTTTGATTACTTTTAATGTAAACTATAAAGACTAAAACTGACTGAGTGTGAAACATCTTCGTAACAGTCACAATTCATAGAAGATGATGTTTTAAACGTTTTTCCAAAAGAGCAGGAAGCCGTTAAATTAATGCAAACACCCTACCTTATCGAAAACTATAGGTTAATAGAATTGAGACTGGAAATGGGGAATGTGTCAAAGAGACAACAATTCGACCAAAGAGCAGACACCAACCGAAGACCACCAATGGGCGTTAAATGCAGCGAGAAATTCCAGCACCCGGAGGCGTGCTTCAATTGCCCCATAACAAACATGTATACTAGTTCAGTGATAATAGACGTCATACTAAACTCCGAAATATAAAAAAGAAAATAAAAAAAATACAAGACTAACAAGACAAGACTTGGGACAGGCGCAAAAATACGGCTGGGTTACTCATGTTTTATGAAATAGTAATATCACACGATAAATTAAGATTTAAAGATTTCTAACGTTAAGTGATATAAAGTGAGTCATGCAAACTTTATCCCAAGCACTTAGACAAGCACTTAGATTTCAAATTTTGATGTACAAAGTAAAATGAAAAAATAAAGAAATCCAAGGAAACTCCAAATCGGTAATTTCCCCACTGAAAATAATTAGATTGCAGGTTTCCTTATTCTTAATATGCACAAAATGTATTTATCGTCATATCCTTGTTTAGTATTTTGAAGAACTTATTGATAAGAATGCATTTTCATCTGTAAATCTATGAAATGATACTTAAAAAGAAAATCTTACTTTTATACTTTACATTCGTTGAAACCAAAAACATAAGAGTTAACAAACATCTGATGGTTTGTATCGTACTTATTCATAAAAAGCTTATTGGTATGCAGTTAAGTGGTTAATAAGGCTGTACTATATCGTCATTGAAAGAAGCACTCACAGTGTTGTCATTTTAGAGAAACATGAATGATCATGATTGTTTTGTTATGATCTATAAAATACAAACTTCGACTGAAATGTTAACAAGAGGTCACAAAGACTCGTTTCGTTAGCTGGGTATGTGTTAATCTTCCACTATGGCCATACGCCAACATTGTAGTCTAGAATATAATTCATGAATACCATGTTTTTCCTATTGATCTTGTGTGTTGATCAATTTGCTGTCTACTGAGTTTTTCCATTCAAGTGTTTCCTTAAAAAAAAACGCAAAACACTGTGTAAGGAGCACATGCCCGTTATTCAGGTCCGTTATTGTGATGTAAACACTCAATGCAATATTGGTTATTAAGCGATTGAACAAGATCAATATTCGGTTGAAAGTAGGCCAGTACTGGTGCACAATAAGAACCAAATTCATATCGCACATTTCTATTCTGTCAGATTTCGTCTATCTATAGCGTTGTATTACAGAACAACCTACACAGTATCCAATGTTCCATACTTACCCATGTAATAATGTTGCCAAGGAAGCCACCAGGACAAATTATTTCATAGACTGTATAAAATAAGCAATAATAATCGTTCTAAGACAGGTATGATCAGATATACGGTAAGTTGCATATTTTTGAATCTCGGACGTGGAATAACACAGGCCTAGACAAATCGTCATTAAAGTGCAAAACTCTAATATTGGGAAGGGGGTGGGGGTAGGTGTCGTTACACGATTTCAACTGGCTTTCTGGTAATTTTGATGATTTTGAGATATTGAGATTTAAGACACGTCGGTGTTGACATGAATATCAATAATGTGGTCAATTCTATTATTTTCTTATCCCAGGCATAGAGTACCTTAGCCGTATTTGGCACAACTTTTTGGAATTTTGGATCCTCAATGCTCTTCAGCTTTGTACTTGTTTGGCTTCATAAATATTTTGATATGAGCGTCACTGATGAGTCTTATGTAGACGAAACGCACGTCTGGCGTACTAAATTATAATCCTGGTACCTTTGATAAATATTATAACATAAGCAACACGACGGGTGTCACATGTGGAGCAGGATCTGCTTACCCTTCCGAATCACCTGAGATCACCCTTAGTTTTTGGTTGGGTGCTTATTCTTTAGTTTTCTATGTTGTGTCATGTGTTATATTGTTTGTCTGTTCTGTCATTTTAAGGCGTTGTCAGTTTATTTTTGATTTATGAGTTTGACTGTACTTCTGGTATCTTTTGTCCCTGTTCCTTCATAAGGTCTATTTTTCGTATTAATTGTTCGATCGAGATAATTCAAAGCTTTACTAGAAAAAATTCCCACTGCCACATATTTATATAAATAAGAAGATGTGATATGAAAGCCACCTCTCAACCCATATCACAACGAATAAAAAGATAATCATTGTAGTTCAAAGTGCTACATTCAACACTGAGCCTTCACTTACACTGAACAACAAGGTATCAAAGGCATTAAAATGACTAGTGTAAAACAATTCTAACAGGAACACAAACAGTCTAATCTGTATGCATAAACGAGAAACAACAACCACTCAACAACAGGATCCTGACTTAAGACAGGGTTTAAATGTTTTAACAGACACCAACTTTCATCCTAACCAGAGACAGTAGAGTAACATTACGACACAAAAAAAAAAAACAATGTATAAAACATCGATTGAAATGGCTCAACTCGTTTGTTGCTGTGTTACACATATGCTTTTCGTTCATTATTTTGTACATAAATTATGCCGTTAATTTTCTCGTTTGATTTAGTTGTCAATTGTCATTTTGGAACCATTGATAGCGGACAATATCATATGAGCCTTTCTCATTGTCGTACTGGTGCCTATAGTTTTGATATTCTGTGCCAATGAGTGCCTTGTGAAGATTTATCTCATTGACAAACATACCACATCTACATTTGTGTTCTTTTAATTTAAACAAAAAAAAAAAGTTAACATTCACTGCAGAAATCAGTTCGATCTATGACACAATATAAATACAACTAGAACACACCCGCGAAATCGCGGGCATATAAAGCTTGTAAACTGTTGTAAGGTGAACTTTTGTAAAAGATATTATGACTGGAGAATTTCATATAAGGTATCAAAAGCCTTCTCCCTTTTTCCAAAGTCCGTTATTTGTTTCCTTTCTGTTAAATTCAATTATTTTCGTGTTTCTGGCCTTAAACCACAATTATTCTTCCCCTTTGCTACAATGCATTTTTTGGTAAAAGTCAAATTAGATTAAAAATTTGCACCGCTTCAAACATGAAATAAATGAATCTGCTTATAGACCATTATTATTCTAATAAAATATGCTTCTAGGACAATCCATCAGTGTTTTTCCTTTTGAGAGCCCTATTAACATACCAATGGTAGGATTTGAATCTCGTATAAATGACTAAGGCTCATTTGAGGTGTGGTCGAAGGGCTAACTCCCCGACAGTTCCACTTCCGATCTGCATACGGGTCCGCATACTACTCTACACATTGATGGAGTAAAGGAAAATAGTTCCGGAACGAAGACGATCACTGTACAGAGTTTGATCGGAGGGGCCCTGATCCCGTTATCCCAGGCTTAAAAACATGAAATCTCGAGGTGCGTATTTTAAGGAAATTCATATCCCGACATCCCGAAATTCAGAAAAAAATATTCCCGCATCCCGTACGGATCAATCCCGAAATTCCGAGCTATAAAACACCCGATCCCGACGTCCCGAATAATTAGTCCTGCCTCCCTCTAATCTCTGCCCTACTTTCATTGGCCAAATCACTACTGTCACTTTCAACAATATGCCCCATTTATTGACATTATGTTTTCTAGTCTGTGCGTCCGTTCGTTCGTTCGTCCGTCCGTCTGACCCGCTTCAGGTTAAAGTTTTTGGCGAGGTAGTTTTTGATGAAGTTGAAGTCCAACCAACTCGAAACTTAAAGTAAATATGTTCCCTATGATATGATCTTTCTAATTTTAATGCCAAATTAGAGATTTTACCCCATTTCACGGTCCACTAAAAATAGAAATGTGGCATCCGTATATAATGGAAAAAATAATAAATATTTCAGAAAGCAGTAGACAGAATACAGAGAGTCTTTATATATTATAGTAGTATAATCGTAGTTAACATGTGGATAAACGCTAAAAATAATTGTCTCTAAGGAGGTATAATAGTTGTGGTTCTTGCGAGCTAAAAAACATGATATGGAGAACGCTCTGATTAGCTTATTTATTTTTCATTTTTGTAATCTATCATACGATTGGTTCTTCCTGTGCATGTTTAAAACCGGAATTCTTAATTATGACTAAAAGTCAGTCTGATGACGGAAACAATATCCGGACACCTATTTTGTGGTTTTTCTCCCAAAATAACTTAATCTGAAAAATCATAAGAATGGATGACAAATGCGACTATGCATGTTACCTAAAGAACACAGAGGCATGATGATTCATTTATTGTGGAAGGAAGAGAAGCGACACACAAAATGAGGTCTTCTCGTTTAATAGTATAGATATGGAATTGTAAGTGCCTTTATAACATAGACACTATGCTTATCAGAATTCGATTCTCAAACTGTCCATGCAGTCAATTTTGTTCGTCATGCAATTCACTCAGTTTTTTTGTTTGTTATCACGATTTTTCTTATTAATCTATTCATTGTTTTACATCGTCATTTCGGGGCCTTTTATAGCTGACTATGATGTATGAGCTTTTTCTCATTGTTAAATGCCGTACGGTGGCCTATAGCTGTTAATTTCTCTGTCATGTTGGTCTCTTGTGGAGAGTTGTCTCATTGCCTATCATACCACAGCTTCTTTTTTATATCATATTACATCAACATCGGTAAACCATTTTGACCAAATTCATGGTATCAAGCTTGTTTTATACCAGATTGAGATCATCATAGAGATGTTATCTGATAAAATACTTTCAACAGGACTCCAGCACGTGCAATGCAAAATAACAAGAAAGATATTTGTTTTAACTAAAATTTTATTTCAATAGTAGAATTTGTTTTCCTTCATCTCTGGCCTAAAAGTTTCTCCTGATCTGAAAATTTCTCTAAATTTTTGTCTTTATTGGATCGTAAAACAAGGTAAAAACAAAACAGAACGATCAAAATTTGTAAAAAGTGATTAACTTGGAAATATCGAATCAATTAGTTGGAAAAAAAGTACAGAATATATGTAAACATGACCAAGATGTCTATCTACCATTGTCACCTGAAATATAAAGGAAACATGATTAAAATCTACTATAAATACCCAAATATAAAGGAAACCCAAAACTCTTGAACCATATAATTTAAATGATTAAATTAAGATGTCAGACGAAGCCACATTACTTTCATTTATTCTTGTATCGGACTATCTGTGATGCTTATAATAATATAAACGACGAATCATTCGAATATTAAACTTGTTTTCCTTTTACCAAAAAAAAAATCCGATCAGTTATAGAATACACGTTCATACAATAGTAAAGAAAAAATATGTTGCAATAATATGTAACTTTAAAAGCTTTGGTATTAATGACTTTAAACATCGAGGACCTATAAACTGGTTACCACTGTTCAGAGCATTAGCAGACGCATGTCCTTAGTCAAGTTCTTGGAATGATAATAGTTGGTTTAATGATGTATGCATAAAAGTTTAAGTTTGTATTTAGAAAACACTACATATTATTCAATGTCTTTAAGGCCGTACATTGACCTATAATGGTTTACATTTTTCTAAATTGTTATTTGGATGGAGAGTTGTCTCATTGGCGCTCACACCGTATCGTCCTATATCTATGTTAAGTTAAAAGGAACAAATGGATATTTTTTTATAAACATACGCTGTCTATATAGAAATCTGAATAAAAGTATGTGTTTGTTATAATTGTGAAATTCATTTATATATACAAATCTAAGAGCAACGTATTAATACATTATTTTATGTTGTATTTATCTGTGCTTGTATTAGACAATGGAAAAAAGGTCGCTATTTAGTGTCTAAGCAACTTAATATAATGTGTATTGATTACATTCCGTAAATACTGATTTTTGAGGATTTATCTTTAACTTGAGGACGGATCGTACTTTCGCTGATGTTTGATTTCGTAGTTTTGCAAACTAAGAATACAGTCATAAAAAATTGTAATTCGGCTTTTGAACGCATAAGCTACTAACTAATGTTATAAGGTTACATTTATTTCCAGAAATATGAAGTATTTCGACTTTCATAGAAGTTTGATATATCTGACTAGGGTTATTTCATTTTACAATATATTTTGGACATGATTGATCATGGTTTGTCCTTTTACTTCTTAAAACAATGTAACACTATTTAATCTTTATCACCAATATATCTAAACTAGCTTACCATTGCAGTAATAGGAATAACATGATTTGTACATATAAGCTGAAACAAAACATGACAGACTTGTTAGATTAAAATCATAAAATAAACACAAATAATAACCAGAGCAAATATATAAAATAAAATTGAATGGTAATAAATTATTCAATTGACACTACATGTAGCAAATATAGGAAAACTAAGATTGCATATTTGAGATGTATATAATATCAAGATGGTATACATGCATACGACAACCACTTTAAGTTGAAAAACTTGTGACTGATCCTTTTGTCATTTTTAACAATAAAATATGTTTAAACTAACCATTTTTGATGATTTTGACTTTATTATGTTGCAGGAGTTTTCCTCAGTGAAATATAAAGATGAACGTGTTGCTGCTGTATTACAACTTAGTTATGCATCAGCAGATTCCTTGGTGTTGTGACATTTGATTTTGAACGGTTTTGAAAAAGCTTAATAAAAAAGGGTGCTTTGGTCGTGAAAGATTCAAAATTCTTTGAAATATCTTGCGATTTAATCTTTTGAAAAAATATTTAAAGAAAAGTTTTGCTTACTAGTTTGATTTTTTGTTTTCTTTGACACCATCATTTTTAACATAATAGAGTGCATTCAAAATGAAAATTGAATGTTTCCGACTTGCCTTTTATAATTATCTTGTTTTTACCGTTTTGATAAAGATAAACGAAAATATGGTCATCGGAATTTTCAGAATCGTTTCCATTTACTACATTAATTGCCCCCTCCCCCAACAAAAATTTGATAAAATAAATGACTTACTTCCCTCTGTATATTGCTTACAGATAACTTTACATGCTACAAGATAAGAATATGTAAATTGATATGCGTTATCAATTCCCTGTTTCAGAATATAATGCATTCTGGGTAATATTTTCAAAACCGTACACCAAAAACGTTGTAATTGGTTAAAACGTTCTAAACAATTGAAATTCAACCAATGATGTAACGTTATTTTCATTTGGGTGTTCGCGATTACCCAAACAATGCTTTAAGGCGAATTGCTCAATAATACTAACATTTGATATGTTTCTTCTTCAGTGTATTCATATACTTGCTCACGTTTACTACTCAGAGAATTGTAGCTGATCGTTTTACGTTTTTTTTCCAGAAAAAAATGCTCAGGAGTTCATTGTTTCAGAATCTAATCCACTCTCGGTAATATTGACAAAATCGAACCCCAAAACACTATCATTGGCTAACAACATCCAAAACAACTAAAATTCAACCAATGAGGTGATGTTGTTTCTTTTTGTTTTGGTACGAACTATGAGATTATCTATGGTCTTTCAAATTCTGAAATGTCGAAGCGAACTCATATAAACGAACTATTTTAGTGGAGACCAAATTGTTTGAAAGACATAACCAGAATTAAATAGTACCAACTTTTCTGCTTACAATGCGCATGTCGAGTAAATCACATCTTCTTTTTTATGTTCAGTGCTGCTCGATGCCAAATGATTTGCAAAAATTATTCAAAATATGAAGTGCTGATAAAACCAAAATGAACAAAAGGTAAAGCAAAATGAATTTTGGCATGTGCGACGTTTTTATGTGAATATGCTAATTCTAAACTGATCTGAAATAAGGAAATACAACTCTGTGTGATCGAATATTGGAGGGACTTGTATTATTATTTTTTTATTGAAAAACTTATTGCCGATACTTACGATAGCACTTTCCAGTTTTCTTGTAACAGTATTCATTATAACTACATTTCACATGAGGACATTTCGTAGCGGCTGAAATATAATGCATAATTGAAAATTACTTTAAAAAAACAACATTTGTTATAATAAGGCAAAACCGCTGACTGTGCGATATGGGTTTAACTCATCAATGATTGCCGTATGGTGACCTGTAAATTTACCTTTTACGCCATTTACTCTCCAGAAAAGAGTTGCCTTATTGGCAATCACATCACATCTCATTATTTCGTTTAGGTTTTTCTTAAAAATCTGATGTGAATCGTTTTGATTTATAGGAACAACATAAATAAAAAGAAACATATCAAGATATTAAGAATAATTAATCTCTTTATTAAAAAAAACCCGTTTATTCTGTCAAGGAAACGATATAGATCTGTTTACAATTCATAGCATTACGCAATGTTTGTTTTATCTTGATATATACATTAGAAATTTAAGCATAAACACAGTTTTGTTCTTAGCGGTACTCAGTGAACTTACGCATTTACGAACGTGATCTTGTCGTCCGTAAACAGTTAATACCTAAAACAATGGCATTGAAAAGCAAAAACTAAGAACAATTGAGTATTAATTTGTTTTAAACATATACATTTATTTATCTATATAAGGTACGTTACCGTTCAAAAATGTATAAACGATGAATAGAAAGCATTATTACCTTTACACGCGTTTTCATGGTAATAGTACCCCTGCTGACATTCACATTTGGGTCCATGATCTGTATTTTTACAAACTTCGTTGTATTCACACTTATTATAAGTTGCACATGTTGCCACTGTAAAATATAACAATAACGTTCACACTTATATGAGTTTTGATTGAACTTTATTTTTGTTGATTGTTCTTCATTGAATGAATCAGTGGTCTTTTCCGGTGATATTTTTTTTACAGTGTCTAAAATTAGTATAAAGTAATTGATAATTTGATGAAAGTATACTACTTCTGAAGAATATATTATTTGAGGTCAAACACTGTGAAAATAAGGGGATGTGGTACGATTACCAATTAGACAACTATCCGTTAAAGACAGATATTAAAAAAGACACGTGTTAGGATATTTTTTTTTCTTGCCCCTTGATCTTAAAGTAAAACAAAACACAAAAAAATTAACACCCTCAAATGATTTAAGACATCAAGGTTGTTAGATATATAACATAAAAATATTTCATATAAAAGAGCTATCCACAAACGATCAAAGGACTCCGACAACAATTTCAGGTCGCTGTACGCAGCCTTCAGCAAGACTCAATCTCTTATCCTTATCAAGGAGAAAATTAATTCACAGAAAAGACCCGGTTTAGAACTTGATTAATAAAATAAATTCGGGACAGACAGTAACCATCGATGAGCACTGATCTACACGATCAGGTTAAAGGCAAGAAGCAAACACACATTGAAATAAAATTAAATATGTTTGTGAGAGGTCTTAACTTACAATTTGACAGTGATAAATCAATGCAACATTAGAAAAGCCATTAAAATTCCGTTTGAATATTTTGACTCGGCAGATTTTATTAAGAATACGTAGAAGCAAATAAGCTTTAAAAAAGTGGTCCTTTCTAAACCCGGGTCATGATGTACAGATATGACAAATTTCCTTATCAAAAACATATTTTCTAATAGTGTTTTATATATCTTTCAGAAAACGTATAGAAATAATCTCATTCACACCAGAATATAATGTTTCCAGTGATTGAATAGTTTGCCTTTTTTTGTGAAGAGTGTGGTTCAAAGGTCTTTCCATTTTGAAGATCTCTTGTAATTCGTTATTTTTGTTATTTTACTGTTCACAATTGAGTATATAAGCGTAGAAATTGAGGCTAATTTAGGTAAAATTTGATAACTTTATCTTTTTTTATGTAGCTCATTTATTTTTTTTCCTTTCAGAACATAGCAATTAAAGATGAACTGGTATTCATGCATCAAAGTTGAAAATCAATAATAAATATATCCTATAGACTTTGTACATTATATAATCAATTGTTATGTGTTTCTTTTTTAATTGATATATTTTAAACTGTCCTCATCATATCCCGTGATAAAGGAGAATGCATTGATAATAAAGATTTACCTTTACATTTATCTTCATGGTAGTAGTACCCCTTTTTACATTTACATTTGGGTCCGTAAGCTGTATTTTCACAAATCTGGTTGAGTTCACAAGTATGTTGTGCGCATGTTTTCACTAAAATAGAAATCGTACGCATACACATGCATATAGGGTTTTGTGTTTCGTTATGTCTCAAACACATGTGGATTTTGATCCAGTGAATAAAACGGGTGTATTTATTTTCTAGGTGAGCTTAAAATCAGACCCGTTGACCGTTTGTTTTGGTTTCACATGAAATTAAATGTTCATTTTGTGTTCAGAAATTTACCTTTCTTGACGTTTAATTTTTCGAAACATGTTTAAGCATTTCTAAACACAGACCAATGCTCAGCTGCATTTTGTACAACTTGTCGACATGTTTCTTTTTGTTGCGGTTCAACTTCGGCTGTTACTTACGTAATGCATTATTTTGTTTCAAGCATCATATGGGGGTATATAAAGACTTATGTGTGCGGTTTGTATCTTTAATCGGTTGTTTTAATAATCAAATTTTTTTGTTACAAAAAAAAAGAAAAAAATGAAGTATATAAAGTAAGTTGAGTTGAGACTTTATGTTTTGAATTCTCCTCTGAATTATTGTACTTTTGATTAATATTCTTTCTCGGCTATTGATACATTTTGATTAATATTCTCTCTCGGCTATTGATACATTTTGATTAATATTCTCTCTCGGCTATTGATACATTTTGATTAATATTCTTTCTCGGCTATTGATACATTTTGGGTTGAGTTTTTGTTTTGTTTCCTTGAATTGTATCTACATAAACCATTACTTCATTTTAACATAGGTTAACTACTATCGCCATTATCTACCTTTAAATCCATTTGCAGTATAATAGTATCCTTTCACACATTCACAATTTGGTCCCTTTGGTGTTTATTTGCACTTTGGTATTAGAATGAAGATTGTACGTCACGTGACTTATATTCAACCTATAGTTACTAGTAACTACTATATTTTTGAGGTAATCTTTATAACTTGTTATAATAAATAAAAAAGATATGCAGGTGCTGTGAATGTGTTTGATTAAAACATTGTTTAATCTTTTTCCGTCATTTGAATAAACATTTTCAAATTCTTAAGTCAAATTTGAATTTCATGATGCTGAAACTCTCTTTAGTTCTGGGCATTTGTTCGGATGTGAAGTAAAAATGTAGATAAGACTTTTAAAATTAACATAAAAATATTGGTGGTATACATTTCATCATGTTTCTTGGATTTGTATATACTTTTAATTTTAACAACCGTTAACTACTGTGGCCTTAATTTACCTATACACTCGTTGTTCACAGGGACTTTTCCGGCTGGACAATATGTGCATTTAAATGATCCTTGTAGGTTCTCACATATTTGTTTACTCCGATCACAATTATCTTGTTTTGTGGCACACTCGTCGATATCTATATGAATATAACAAAACACATATTACTATATATTAAAATTAATTGAACACAAAATGAAAATTGTGAATCAATTACTTCAATTAAATAATTAAAATTTGACAGTGTGTATCAATCTGGAATTAAACATAGCTCTTCATATAACTGTTATTGAAATCTGAGCACATCAAAAGTAAAAAAAAAATCAATTAATTCTAGATTTAGAATAAAATATGTTTTTACCACATTTCTTCTTAATTGTAACATATTGCAAAATTGAAATCTCAGGGTTCTATTTATCATTTCCTGTTAAATTCTAGTTTAAACAGTCCGTGTTTAAAACAAAAAATTGTGACGGGCGTATAAAAAGTCGTAAATAAATGAAAGAAATCTAAAAACAAATATAAGGGAATACACGTGTATTAAACCATTGTATGCCTTAACGTACAGTAGAAATTATATACATATTCAACCCTAATATACTATTTGGCTTTCTGCGAGTTGATCGGTTTCCACTGTTACACCTAAATAATGGGTGTTTGGAATACATCAAAAAGGTGTATATTTTATAATATTTTAACTTTATTTCTGCATACCATAATTAGAATAACAAATAATATTGTTTGTAGTAAACCATATATGACATCTGAGTTTATAAACACGGTTATGTGCAAAGTAATTTTAATATGCTTTTATAAAATTTCGTCTAAATACTCGAGTTACGATCGTCTTTCAAAAGTTACGACCATCTTGTGTAAGTTACGACCATCATCCAAAATACTTTATACGGATATGGTGTTAAAAACATTAGCACCGTTTGTTGTGGTTTACCATCTTTGCAGCAAATTTATTGTTCTCTACTTCGTATTAAAATTAATATAGAGATTCATTTTGTTACACCTTGTGATGAATTTATTTGGCGATCGCCAATGGCAGTCAGCAGGGTGAAAGAACATCAGTTGTTCGACCTGCTAGTCAAATGCGTTTTGTTATAATATATTTTTTTCACTCTTTTGATCTTTTGGAAAATGTTGTTTGTGCTGTATTTAGACCCCTCAACAACGAAATTTGTTACATGTGCACGTATAAAAATTGCGGTTTTTATCCAACGCAATCATAGGTTTGTACGTTGTTTTCAATTTAGACTTGTTTATATTTATATCGTTTGGGCTTGTATTATATTTTCCCTCCAGTTTATATAATCCGCTCATCCTATTTTGACTCTTTAAAATCCAAGAGTCTATCCTTAATTGAGGTTAATTAAATGGTCTTCCAAATACTTTTCGATCCCTAACATCACTGAAAAACATTAATTGTCGAAATCCGGATATGGTGTAAAACAATTAGCACCTTTTGTTGTGGTTGATCATCTTTGTCGCAAATTTATTGTTTTCTACTTCGTATTAAAATTAATATAGAGAACCATTTTGTTACACCTTGTGATCAATTTTTTTGGCAATCGGAAATGGCAGTCAGCAGGGTTAAAGAATATCAGTTGTTCGACCTGCTAGTCAAATGCGTTTTGTTATAATATATTTTTTTCACTGTTTTGGTCTTTTGGAAAATGTTTTGTTCTTCCCTCGCACGGATTGGAACCCATGCTACTGAGATATCGTGACACCAAATCGCCTGCACTGTAGTCGTCCCGCTAGACCAGACGACAGCCTGGGCTTCATAAAATGAAGCTTTCGGTGGCCGGGTGTTACCTTTCAACGTCAGTTTTAATCTAGCGTCGTACTACAGTACATGATATATAAGGCATGAAGATGTTATTTTTACAGATCAGCTAAATTATCAAAGTAAATATATATATATATAAACGCCTACAAAATGTACACAACAACACCAATAACAAAAAAGAGGACTTATAAATGTAATTATTTATAAATATTTCGGATTACAGATATCCTTCATCAGTATGATTGTGATGTTAAATGAATCATATATCAGTCTACTTAGATTAAACTATAACAATCTTATAAATTTCAAGATTGTTATTGTTTAACGCCTGCTACTCTGAAACAACATACATGTGTACTTCGACCCGCAGTATTTGACCAAAAAGTGGAAATTACTGTCACTCTTTCGTTGAATAGGTTTGCAATTAATTTTGGAAACTGAATCTCTTATAGGTATTTATGTTTATATATAAATATATATTGGTGGTAAAAATTCCATCATGTTTCCTGGATTTGTATATACTTTTAATTTTAACATCCGTTAACTACTGTGGCCTTAATTTACCTATACACTCGTTGTTCACAGGTTCTTTTCCGGCTGGACAATATGTGCACTTAAATGATCCTGGTAGGTTCTCACATATTTGTTTACTCCGAATACAATTATCTTGTTTTGTGGCACACTCGTCGATATCTATATGAATATAACAAAACACATATTACTATATATTAAAATCAATTGAACGCAAAATGAAAATTGTGAATCAATTACTTCAATTAAATAATTAAAATTTGACAGTGTGCATCAATCTGTAATTAAACATAGTTCTTCATATAACTGTTATTCAAATCCGAGCACATCAAAATGAAAAATAAATTTCAGTTAATTTCTAGATTTAGAACAAAAAAATGTTTTACCACATTTCTTCTTAAATGTAACATATTGCAAATTTGAAATCTCAGGATTCTATTTATCATTTCCTGTTAAAATTCTAGTTTAAATAGTCCGTGTCTAAAACAAAAAAAATTGACGGGAGTATAAAAGGTCGTAAAGAAATGAAAAAAATCTTTAAAAAAATATGAGGGAATACACGTGTATTAAACCATTGTATGCCTTAACGTACAGTAGAAATTATATACATATTCATCCCTAACATACTATTTGGCTTACTGCGAGTTGATCAGTTTCCACTACTACCCCTAAATAATGGGTGTTTGGAATACATCAGAACGGTGTATGTTTTAGAATTGTTCAACTTAATTTTTTCATACCATAATTAGAGTAACACATAATATTGTTTGTAGTAAACCATATATGACATCTGAGTTTATAAACACGGTTATGTGCAAAGTAATTTTAATATGCTTTTATAAAATTTCGTCTAAATACTCGAGTTACGATCGTCTTTCAAAAGTTACGACCATCTTGTGTCGGTTACGACCATCATCCAAAATACTTTATCCGGATATGGTGTTAAAAAAATTAGCCCCTTTTGTTGTGGTTGCCCATCTTTGCCGCAAATTTATCATTTTCTACTTCGTATTTAAATTAATATAGAGATTCATTTTGTTACACCTTGTGATCAATTTATTTGGCAATCGCCAATGGCAGTCAGCAGGGTTAAAGAACATCAGCTTTTCGACCTGCTAGTCAAATGCGTTTTGTTATAATATATTTTTTTTACTCTTTTTATCTTTTGGAAAATGTTGTTTGTGCTGTATTTAGACCCCTCAACAACGAAATTTGTTACATAAACACGTATAAAAATTGCGGTTTTTATCCAACGCAATCATAGGTTTGAACGTTGTTTTCAATTTAGACTTGTTTATATTTATATCGTTTGGGCTTGTATTATATTTTCCCTCCGGTTAATAATAATCCGTTCATCCTATTTTGACTCTTTAAAATTCAAGAGTCTATCCTAAATTGAGGTTAATTAAATGGTCTTCCAAATACTTTTCGATCCCTAACATCACTGAAAAACATTAATTGTCGAAATCCGGATATGGTGTAAAACAATTAGAACCTTTTGTTGTGGTTTATCATCTTTGCCGCACATTTATTGTTTTCTACATCGTATCAAAATTAATATAGAGATCCATTTTGCTACACCTTGTGATCAATTTATTTGGCAATCAGCAATGGCAGTCAGCAGGGTTAAAGAACATCAGCTTTTCGACCTGCTAGTCAAATGCGTTTTGTTATAATATATTTTGTCACTCTTTTGGTCTTTTGGAAAATGTTGTTTGTGCTATATATGTTGACAAATGTTTCGGCTTAACTAATAGCCTTCTTCAGTGTCAAATCACTGTAGAAGGCTATTGGTTATTTATATATATATATATATATATATATATATATATATATATATATATATATATATATATATATATATTTGATAAATAAAAAGTCCTTGGTACAGAAAATATAATTTAAAAGTAAAAAACACAAAAAATCACATCATAAATCGAACATTGTTTCTGTTAGCGCTTTCACCGCATCTCCAGCGGTTCATCAGACAAAATTGTTATCGTTAATAGTAACGACTTGTGACGTTACGTTATAGTAACGTCATGCGGTAGTTGTATATATCTTACGGAATATTATACATATATAGTTCGAATCCCGGCGAGGGAATAACAAAAAAGTTGCTAATGCAAATTTACAGATCTAACATTGTTAGGCTGATGTTTACACGAATTATATATCTATATATTTAGACGAATATATACATGTTCTCGAATTTGGTAACATTTTGTCTTGATATAATTCAGTTTCTTTTTTATGTCTATGATTTGCCTATTCTTAGTAGATAAACGAAAGTTTAACATCGGGTAACTATTTTAGCCTTTATTTACCTTTACATCCGTTTTCAGTAGAATAGTATCCCGCTGCACATTGACATTTTGGTCCCCCTATATTTACGCAAACTTCATTGTCCTTACACTGGACATGGTCACATGTTTTCACTAAAATATAATTCGAACGTTATATACATTCATTTTAAAGAAATAATGTTTCAATGGCATAGGAATGAATTTTGTACCATTTCGCAATACTTTAATTGCGAATTCAACAGTTAGTAACAGTTAACTACCGTAGTATGGAGAGTGTCTTTTATAACTCGGTCTAATGAATGAAAACAATACAGAAACGTCTGCTACTCTGAAACAACATACTTCGACCCGCAGTATTTGACAAAAAAAGTGGAAATTACTGTCATCTTTCGTTGAATAGGTTTGCAATTAATTTTGGAAACTCAATCTCTTATAGGTATTTATGTTTATATATATATATTGGTCGTAAAAATTTCATCATGTTTTCTGGATTTGTGTGTTTTTTTTTTATTTTAATATCCGTTAACTACTGTGGCCTTAAATTACCTATACATTCGTTGTTGACAGGGACTTTTCCGGCTGGACAATATGTGCACTTAAATGATCCTGGTAGGTTATCACATATTTGTTTACTCCGATCACAATTATCTTGTTTTGTGGCACACTCGTCGATATCTGTATGAATTTAACAAAACACATATTACTATATATTAAAATCAATTGAACACAAAATGAAAATTGTGGATCAATTACTTCAATCAAATAATTAAAATTTGACAGTGTGCATCACACTGGAATTAAACATACTTCTTGATAAAACTGTTATTAATATCCGAGCACATAAAAATGAAAATGTAGTTTCTAGATTTAGAATAAAATAAATATTTAACCACATTTCTTCTTAATTGCAACATATTGCAAACTTGAAATCTCAGGATTCTATTTATCATTTTTCTGTTAAAATTCTAGTTTAAAAAGTCGGTGTCTAAAACCCTAGAAAGAACTTTCTTTTACCTACTAATAAGCACTGATCATAAGGAATCTTGATATCAGATTAAATAATCTTGACTTATGATACCACATAAAATGATCATAGTTGTATAACCGGCAGTCCAAAATACATGCAATAGTTAAAATGTTTCCAAATTTGATAAAAACGTGGTATCTACTGGTGACAATCAGTGAAAAGTTAAATTTCTTATCATTTGGATAACTTATGTTAACTGAACTATTAAATTACCTACTACAAATATATATATATATAAAATCGTAAGTCTTTTTGTTTGAAAGCACTAATTTGTGTATTTCCGTTATGTATAACCAAACAAATAAAGTACGTGAGTTTCTTTTAAACAGTGTCAATAGAAAAAAAAGGTGAACACTCGAATAATAATACCTAGAACATTTATGGCAAAACTGGAAAAATATTAGTTCTTAATGTCATGAAACCGCAAATTAAAAAGAAATGATGCATATGTTTTAACTAAATGGATAGTTTTCATTACAAAACGTTATTACATATACTATTTATTGAAGAAAATTCTGTAATATGTCCACATTTAGAAGAAGTATATTTTTTGAATTGCTTGCTTCCAGGAAGCAATTCGCCGAAATCATTTCCGTATGTAAGTAACCTAAGCATGAACCTTCTCGTTAAAATCCGGTGATCGCAATACGCAAAGATCTGTCATTGAAAAAAACTGTTATCTGATTGTATATGTTATACACGTGCTCAATATCTATGCTTCTTTGTTGATTGTTTACTATAAGGTGATAGTCGATAAACTACGGTTTAAAGACAATCTATTAGCTGCCATATTTCTTATATCATAACAGGCAGAGACAAAAAGTAAATGACCATTATACGATATTTTTGCATAATAAATGATGGAATATTCCACAGAAAACTAAGTTCATAATATATACATGCATTGGTTTAAGAATTGGATAAACATTATCTTTTCATATGACTTTAAACAGAAATGTAAATGTATTTACCTACGCATTGACCGCCTTTCTTCTCGAAACCATCTTTACAGTCACAAACTCTCCCATTATCAGTATCTCTACACTTTTCAGTCGCTGCATTGCATGCATCTGGTTTGTCTTCACATCTTGGCGCTGTAGTAAGTTTATAAGACTATTGTATTTCCTTCAATAGTGTTTCAGTGTTGTGCGATTATAAGCAGTTTTATTGCAGTTCTATTTACGGGGCGTACAAACACGTGATAAGATTTTAATATTTAAAACTAAAAAAGTGATAGACCGTAAGAGCAAACCATAACATTGAGGTAGAAAGCATGTCCCCAATTAATAATTGACATCTAATACACGCATTGTTGCGTATTTCCTAAGGTACTTTGTTAGTATTTTTATTTGTTTTCATTTATATGTTTCGGACTTTCGTGTGACGTTTGTTTTCGCTGATCTAGTATAAAAAAAAATTGGGTCAAGCTGAAGCCTGCCTAAGGATGCGGTATTTAGGCACTGTGTTGAAGACTCATTGGGGTCCTTTGGATATTTTCTACTCTTTAGTCGGTTTGTTCTTCCTTTGACACATTTTCCATTTCCATTCCCAATTTTATTTGGTTACAGAATCGCTGACGAAGTAGTTACAAGTTGGTAACCGAACAAAATTTCACCAATAAAAAAGAAAATAATATATATCACACACGGTATAGATGAAGTCACACCAGGCCAATGCAATAATGACAAATGTTCAGATTTATGAGTAGGACCATATGTTTTATATCTTATGGTACCAATAAATTAATAAATGAGCTATTTCATAAATCACTATAAATACCCAACACTAAATTATATTTATTCATTATGTTAAACTAAAAAAACTAAAATAGCGTGCCTAATCGAGTCCGTCTTATTCATAAACATACGAAAATGTGCTAAATTGCAAAATCTGCCACAGGGACTTAATGCAATAACAGTTTACAACTATAGGTCATCGTATGGTCATCGTCTAAACAGAGAACATTACAGTCGTAATGATCTAAGTAATCGAAATATTAACTATCGATTAAGATTTAAAAAGAAAGTTTTAACAATGCACCCCTTAACTCTGAATGCTTCGATGTTGTAGATGAGTGACAAGGACTGTTTTTATAATTTTACATTATAGTTAAAGATTTGACTTATATTGATATCAATTAATTGTCTTACCTTCACATTTCTTGCAGTCATCCACAACTACAAAAAAAAAACCAGTTGAATAAGGATAACATGTGCTCCAAAAATAGCCAAATTTCGAATTTTCAGTTGCAAGTATTTAAGGAGTAGTGTATACTAGTTCAAAGGTAAATATGAAAATTAATATTGATTTAAAAATCTAGTCATCAAAAAATTTTTATTGCTTAAAAACTATTTTATACACTCAAGTTTCAACTATTTGCCTATATCACGAAAGGTAAATTCCAAAAAATTGAAAGCCTCGTTTCCATTTGTCGCAAAGCTTTTGGAATAAACAATGAAAACGTGTTTGATGATTCGATTGAATTGTTATCTTCTTTCCAGTACACGTACAGAAAGTAAATTTGTATTTGCAATTTTGGGCCCTCAATTCTCTCCAACTTCGTACTTATTTTGTCTATTTAGTGTTTTTTTCATAAGAGCGCCACAGGTTAGTCGTTTGAAGAATATTTTTTTCCACAGATTGTTGAATAAATGGTGGGAATTGAGGGCACATTATATATATTTCCATACTTTGAAATGATAATCTTAGGAAAATGTCAATGAAATGTAGAGGCATTACCTTTGTACATGGTAGACAGGTTAAACAATAATCAAATCACTCGTGTTTTATATTTTAAAAAAATCAATCAGCCATGATAAATACAAACATCGCCCAAGAAGGCTTTGGATTGAAACTGTCTTTTACAAAAATCATACATTTGTATGGTTCACAGATCAAAATTGTAGTAAAAGTTTGAGACAAACAACAAGAGAAAATTAAATGGGAGAGTAAAAACGTATTAACAAAATTACAGAGCTCGAAGGTAAATTCAAAAATGAGCAAGTCCATAAAAATGACAAAATTAGACGTTAGACTGTACGAACGAATAGAAAACAGCTGTCATATTCCTCGCTTTGATCGGTGTTTTCTTTTTTAGATTAGAAATTGGAGTGTTAAAATCATTTTTGGTACCTAAATATTTTTTTCATTGGAAGAATGATAAAAAATTAATGGCATAAAAATTACGACACAGATGTAGTCCTTTAAAAGCTGATTTATACAGAGTTCATTTAGTAAATGACCAAAGTTGTGAATGTAGATGTCAATCAAAAGATTCGAATATTTTTTTCCTTAGAATGTTCACTCTACATAAATTAAAGAAATCAGCTCTCTGAAAAAAATCAACACTTAGTTACCATAATACATATTTTATTTGGAACAGACGAAATTAGTGTTGAACAAAACACAATCCTTTTCAGAAATATATATAGATATACACGCAATACAAAAAGATTCTTTGATTAATATTGCTGAATTTTAAAGTGTACTCGTATCCAACTGTAACTGTTTAAAGATACTATATTTATTTTATATATTTTTCATATTGTACGGAATTATATAGTTGCTGGTCATCTTGAAATTTTGTAAATTGTACTTATTTCTAGAGGATTATTTAAGTTGTTATAACTTGTATCCAATCTTATTGTATATTTAGACAATAAATATTAATAAACTAAACCATTTTTATTGCTAGTTAAACATCCCACAAATTTCAGGTAATTTTTTCTCCGAGTCTTTATACGGTATGAAATATTAATTAATAATTGCAAAATAAAACAATGTCAATTTGACACAGAGGACAAATGAAAAAAAAACATTCTCACGATAAACATCGAAAACATTCCACCTATAAAATCTAGTACAATATAGAAACTTCATTTGTGAAAAAATACATACCTCCACAATCCCAAAGACAGTTCTCATATCTCAGATGATGAGAACCTGATAAAAATAAAATAGTATACGATATTCATATTTGTATAGACAAACACTTGAACAAAGTAATAATCTCGAGACACTGAAATGCAAAGAACTGTTTCAATTGTAAACACTTCAGTAAATAAAAAATAAATGTTTACGATCACAAAATTTCGAAACAAGTTGAAAAATAGTTCACGTGAAATTATTTTAAAAAAAATAGCTATTGAACATCGGTAAAATAATGATACCGTATAAACCGAAGTTCAAACGTCATAAATCTATTGCAATGATACGCCTCGATATGGTAAAGGGTATCCGGCTATGCACTATGTATCACCTGATATATGAATTTACGCAATAACATGTCGCGCAGTGAGTTTTGACACCAACACATAGAACCGATCTTCTATATATGCTTTGGAAAAAAGTCCAGCATTTTTTATTTTATTTATCATCGGTGATTTTTAGTTTTAACACTGTTGATTTGTCGCGACCTTAAATAAGGAATATTTGTCTTCTATCTTAATTTTGTAATAAAAAAACATAATCTTAACCCGAATTACAAAGGAGACAACTCTGTAGACAATTGCCATCGTCCATTGATCTGGTTCGGACCGGAAGGACAATTAGAAAAATATCTTCAAAATTATGTCAAAATCTCCTACACAATTGTGTTATTTCTTGAATGTATTGTGAATTGTAGAATTTCTGAAACTTTGGATAAAGGCAAAACAGTATTGCAAAATATTTTTAACAAGTGTAAACTATTTTCAATTGAATTGTAAAAGTAAAAATTTATCTTCTGATTTAATGACTTTGATATCTAAAACTTAACTTAAATTTATAAAAGATTTTCATTAACACAAATAAGTTAAAACAAAGTTTACTATTTAGATCACATATCACCGTTCAATGTAGATACATGTAGCTGTTTGGAATAAATAATTGAAACATCATTGTATTTTATTTACCAGCACCAGGCCTCGAAAGTACAAGTGTCAGAGATGAGGGACACGCCAGAAGAAGGCAAACATAGACCTGAACATGAGCGAGCTAGTATTCCCCAGATTCTCCGAAAGAAGCTAGAATCCCCGTATACATAATAGCGAGACAAAGTAGTTCCTAGTGAAAGATGACAGTCCCCCGACATTCAAGTATACTAACATTTTGGAGGTAAAGGGGAGACAACCTAACAGAGCAGCGATTCTTCCCCCTTTTCCTGCATTATAGGAAAATTACGTACAAATTCAAAATAGAAAAAAAACATCATAAAAAACTTACTCAGATGTTTGCAGAATTGTTCACAATCTGAAAAGAAAAACGTAAATATTATATAAGTAAGGACACAGACGGCATTGTTTGAATACAGTGGCATTAAATTAAATACAAAGTATGTAAATGTTCTGTAAGTAAGGATTAATAAATATAAAATTGGTATGAGTGCCAATGAGACAACACTCTTTCCAAGTCGCAATTTGTAAAAGAAAACCATTATGTGTCATAGTACGGTCTTCAACACAGAGCCTTTGCTCTCACCGAACAGCAAGCTATAAAGGGCCCCCGGAAATGGCCAGTGTAAAACCATTTCAACAGGAATTCAAACGGTCTAATCTCATCTAACACTTACGAACTACATCAACAAACGACAACTACTAAACATCATATTCTTGATAAAGACGGTGACGGTGACCGTATTGATTGTTTAAATACAGTGGCATTCTGATTTGTCCTTAATGAACTTTCACTTCCATTTTATACACATTTTTATTTCTTTATTTTGTTATTAAATCAAATACAAATCTATCAAATTATTTTCAAACAAAAAGTCTAAAAGGTTATTAAGTAAGTTGTAATGAATTTAGTTTAACAATTTATTAAAGATACCAGACTTAAAAACACCTTTCAAAGAAAAAAATAATGAAATATAATCAGAATACTTCAACTTAAAACGGACTAGCACAATTTTGTTGGATAGGATAAGCTTGTTTTCTTATGCGTTCAGTACCCAGTGGATTATAAACGGACTAACTTCTTATAAGATTACAAAGTATACTAAAAAGTGTACAAAATACCCAACCGCACATGGTAAATGACAATGAAAAATGTTAGAAATAAATAAAAGAACAGAAACATTTAGTCTATAAAAATTTGGAATTAAAGTAATTATTTTAGCCTTGCTACATCATAACAATGCCAGGGTAGTTACGTATGTTTAAGGTAGACGGGGATCTAAGTTTAAATCCATAGATTTTTTTAATAATTTTTCAAATTTTAGTTTATATCATGCTTTTAAAAAAAATATAATAAAAGTATGGGTATAAATGCATCTGTAAAGATGATAAAAACATGTCATTTTCTGTATTGGCATGAAAAGACTTACATATGAATTACCTTCTACTCTCAACATTTGCACATTTCATTTAAGATCTAGACCAAATGTTATCTGGTATTTCAAAATCCAAGATGGCGGAAGACACCCTATCTACCTTATAATAAGTTAATTGTATCCTTTTATCGGCAAAATCGTAAAAAAACCTCCTAATTATAAAGGGCAACATTAACACCATAAGCCGGAGTAAACTATATAACTATTACTATATTGAAAGTTGGGAATAAGAAAATGAAATTTTTCCGTGTGTCAAAGATATCAATCAGCTTTAATTTCGTGCAAAAAAATCAATTGTTTTAAAAGATTTGGTTTTAAATAAATTATATCAACTTCGCCTGTTTTGGAAGTAATTTATGTATGTTCATTTTATAAAACAGTTATAAACAATTATGTGTAGTATCGAATATTCCGAATACAGGCGATAACCGTTTCTTTTCTGTTAAAGATGCTGTAAGTATAATATATTTCTTTACGTTTAGACATGTTTAATAAAATGGTTGTGTATTAATTATAAGTTTATATATTAGTCAGTATACTTACTGGTAGTAGCTGAAACTTGGCTCATAAGAACAACTGCTATAACACCTACGAACAACATTGTTCTGTTAATTTTCTGAACAGATTGAAAACTCTATGGCGCAACAGTGAATTATACCACCTCACTACAAAATTAACCAATCACATTTAAAAAAAACATATCACGTGATCAAATACCTACACGTAAACTGCTCAATAATTAAGAAACAAAATATTCAAAAAGAACCAGATGGCTTCGACAAGAAAACAAAATTTTGTGTAAATTTATGAAAACCATGTAGTGTTTCAGCATCTGTTTGGTACAACACTTTACTTGTTAATTCAATATTGATTTGCATTTCGATTTTTATGTTTTAATATTTCTATACTTTCCCAAAATCTTATCAAAATGTTTTTTTTCTATTTAATTAAATCTAACGGCGTGATTCCTATACAAAACAATGAACGAAAAAACAAAAATGATAGACAGCAATAAATGACAAACACTGAATTACAGGCTCCCAAAATTCAACTAACCTCAAAATATTCTATTCATTTTGTTTGATTAATTCAACAAAACATTTTATTATCTTGATGATACTGTTTCGTCAAATAACCAAGAATTCTCTAATATAATGCCGAAATCTACAGAAAAATCTTAGTGATTAAAATGATTAAAATGATTCAAATATAAACAGTTACAACTGTATACGTTTACTTCGTAGATTAAGATATTTTCAAGACAACTTACACAAAAATACTACAAAAGGAACGATTTTTTACTCTTTAATGCTAATTTTCCTTTTTTGGACTGTTATGTTCTTTTTGACTTATAAACATGAATGTATTATTAGTTGTTATTTGCTTTGAGCTAGATGTCAGTAACTCCGAAATCCCACCGTGCGAGGGCTGTATAGCTAGTCAGGATCGTTAAAAACTCTCATCAATATCAGTAACTACGAGTTCTCTCGAAAATGAAATCTCTGTCTTTTTTGGTTTGTGAGGGATTAAAGTTAAAAAAATGTAGATTTTAGTTTGCTTACATTGTTACATTTGTGATATCCTAATTACATTCCAGTATAAACTGCTTATTAAAAAAACATTTTTTTTGTCAGGATTGTTTTTGAATGAAAGGTTGCTTAATTTTGCATTTTGATTATATATACAGGTGTACTCCATCTGCATGTATAACTTCAAGCTTGAACTGTTATATTGGCCCGAGTGTTGAATGCATATAGAAGGTGAATATGTATATACTCAAGATTTTTTATTGTATAATTTTCTGAAAATGACAGAATTTTGAAATATGTTTTTCGAGTAAAATTTTGCATACAGTTTGCCAAGGGTTTTCCGAGTAGCTACGTACACAACCCACACGTTACACTATACATAACATACTTAATTAAGAATATGTAGTTCATCAAGAATTTAGATATTGATTGTATCTACGTTTTAACAAGTAACAGAATAATTAACCTTTTTATATGGCTGCATTAAATGGTTCTTTTAGACTTCACTATTTCAAATTATATTGTATCGTCTTGAACTTGCTTGAAATATTGACACTGTACGTTAAACAACCGTCATTTAATCAATTAAACTTGAACTTGAACATCACTGTTTACTTAATCAACTTTTTGTAGGCACTCATGTAGTAGCGGTGGCATTACCTTTGTCTCGTTTTGTTGGGTATATTTGAAGATTCATATTAATTCTAATTTATTAAAAAAAACTATTTCGTATTGTTTTATTTATTCTTTTCAGTAATGGGCATGCATTATTATTAGCATACAAGATATATTTTATCTTGTTTAAATCCCAAATTAATCTATTCAAATGCCATAAAAAGCCGAATAAATCTGTTTCCGACGTTCAACTTTATTGCAAATATTTTAGTGTGAAAAGAGATTTGCACTCTAGGATTAAGAGGATATCACCATCAATAACCTCATCATTTGATATATACAGCTCGTTTCGTTGTTTTCGTATACTTTTGTAAAATGCTTATTAAAATCAATTATCCTGTACTTCTGTAAAGATTGATCGCATTTTCTCTAATCTAATATATGTAATTTGCTACTTGTACTTATGTTTTTAATTTACATTTACATGTACGTCTATTTAAATTTCTTCTTACATATGCATAAATATGTTAACAGTACTGGAAGAGATTGTTAACCTGTACATTTTTCTGATTTAAAAATTGTAAGACTTTGAAGTAAATTATGGTAATAAAACAAACATAATTATGAATATTATTATAAATGTATGTACCTTTTTTATTTACTAGGTACTTTTTTTTTATCATGAATGCCTTCAACGTTTTTGATACTAGGTTTTTAAGCATTCCTTCTTAATCCAAAAAAGAGCTTCGAATGCTGAAATAAATAACTTGTTGTGTTCTTTTTTTTAGGTTTATATTTTATGATAAACCATCGATTTGTTATGAGTATAATATTGCTGAAGTAAGTTTTACCAGCATTACTGAAAAAGGGGTTGACGACTGAAATATATATATAGTAGCATCGATTGATTGATAGAATGACTGACCGTTTAGTGTGAAACTCATTTCAGTGTTATTTTGCGGCTGTCAGTATTTATTTGTGGAGGAAACCAGAGTGCCACGAGAGAACCACCGACCACCGGTGGGAAACTTTCAATCTAAGTCAATTGATATCGGGTCAACCAAGTATCCGATATCACAAACTAGTCAAAACATTTACTATATTTTATCATCGGTATAAAGACATCATTCGTAAATATAGCTCAACATGCAGACTTCTAATACGTTCAGGTATTTACATCCAATTTTTTATGGAAATATTCTTTATAAAGCACAAAGGTGTCAGTATTCACCTCAGAAACTTACAAAACCTTTGAATAGACTTATTAAGAAGAGATATAATTACGATACTGTTGTCAAGTCATTAAAGATTGCATATTTTGGCGTTAATATTGAGTCACTGATAAGGTCTTTGCATCGGAACTAAACATATTTATTCTAAAAACAGTTGTTGGCATGACACGGGTTATGTTCTTCTCATATATGTTATGATGGTATGATACTAAACCCCTAACGGAAAGGATTGTACCTGATGTTCATATGATGAAATCATAACCTTTCAGTCAGTTTAATTGAAGTCTGGAGCTGGCATGTCAGTTAACTGCTAGTAGTCTGTTGTTATTTATGTATTATTGTCATTTTATTTATTTTCTTTGGTGACATCTTCTGACATCAGACTTGGACTTCTCTTGAACTGAATTTTAATGTGCGTATTGTTATGCGTTTACTTTTCTACATTGGTTAGAGGTATAGGGGGAGGGTTGAGATCTCACAAACATGTTTACCCCGCCGCATTTTTGCGCCTGTCCCAAGTCAGGAGCCTCTGGCCTTTGTTAGTCTTGGATTATTTTAATTTTAGTTTCTTTTGTACAATTTGGAAATTAGTATGGCGTTCATTATCACTGGACTAGTATATATTTGTTTAGGGGCCAGCTGAAGGACGCCTCCGGGTGCTGGAATTTCTCGCTACATTGAGGACCTGTTGGTGACCCTCTGCTGTTGTTTTTTATTTGGTCGGGTTGTTGTCTCTTTGACACATTCCCCATTTCCATTCTCAATTTTATCATCTGTATAATTATATATATTTCAAAGGTATGAGAGAGTTAGAACATCACATTATCTCATGTGAAATTCTTTTTCTTAACTTATTGTGTTGTTGTTTTCATATGTGAACCTTTACTCTCCCCTGATTTACATTAAAAGGGGGGACTAGACTTAAGTTTAAAAGACCAGTATAAGTAATATACTTTCTAACTGACACTTTAGTCTCGAAAATAGATCGAGAGCAATGATTTATCTTTCAGCAACTGCGAGCAGTCATATTTTGTTATTTAGTTCTTTTGTTTTTGTTTTTTTTTGCTCGGTGCTTATCCATTGTGTACCCGGTAACCCTCGTTTCGTTTACAACCATCAGTTACAATCAAATCAAAAAAGTGTAAAAGGCAAAATAAAATACTATGTTGACAAGCATTGACGACTAAACACAATCCGAAAGGTTTTGTCAAAACGAGATGACAAATGTTACTGTGTTAATGTCTTACTAACAACTAAATCTTCTTTTCATCTGCCTACGGTGTATTCTTAGTCATTCTACGTTCCAAATATCAATGTAAGATAAGGTGGAAGTTTTATTTGCCAAAAAATGTTTTTATGTTTGCTTAATTTGAATTCCTATTTTTTTTTTAGAACTATCCTTTTTTGTTATTGAAAATGATTTGCAGACATAGAGGCATTAACTTACATAATCGATGGTTCTGTTGGCATATTTTAGTTTCGTTGTAACAAAATGTACAGAAATTTCCGCAAAGAACGATAATTGACTTTCGTCTGTAAGAAAATGTGTCCACTAGATTCAATAACGTCTTTATCTTTATCATTTTTATATTTTATGATATAAGAAATACATATTGTATAATCAGTTGCTGACTTTATAAAGAATAAAAAAAAAACGGAATCACATTTCCACGATAGGCGCAAATACTAACATTTTCTGAATTAACAATTTGTATGATAATTTGATTGATTGATCGATACATGAAGCTGTTGAACGTCACTTTCAACATTAGTTTGCTATTTCGTGGGGGTCAGTTTTGATTGTTGGAGGATGTCATCGCTACCGGATAGAGCTATAAACGTTCGGTAGGAAAACTGACATTCATATTCTATCAAAATTGGAGTCGAGCAACTCCTATAATGCGGGATTCGAAATCACAATCGCAGTATGGACAGCCAATAAATAAAGTAGTTGGCATACTTAGACCACTCAGCCACCGAGGCCACCTCTGTGATTCAAACTATGACAAGAAAGTTCTGTGTGTAAGCTTTTTTATACTATCCATAGGAACCATTACTTACATAACGTTGATGAAAAATCAGTAGCCTGTCCGAAGAATTCTAACCCAAATATGCTTCCGTGTATTCTTGTCTCACATTTTTGTAAATAAAGATTTTTAATTGGAACAACTATTTTTTTGTCAGGAACGAATATGATTTAGAATCTCAAGAGCTTTTTAAAATATGCTTTGTTTATAGAAAATAGACATTATTTATTTATATGACTTATTGATACATATGGCTCATTACCTATACATTTCGTCGTTGTGCTATTGTTCTATGATATCTTTTGTATTCTTGTCTTTCGTTTTTGCGACTATGATTTGTCTATTTGGCTGTTTGTGTGTCTTTGATGCGTATTACGTGGCTCTGTACTTATACATCCCGTCGTTGTGCTATTGTTCTATGATATATTTTGTATTCTTGTCTTTCCCATTTGCCAATATGCTTTGTATGCCTTTTCGTGTTTCTTCGTTTCATATGACGTAGCTCTTGTCATTGTGCTATTGGGCCATGGGAAATGTGTGTTTACATTTTAGTATGTTTTTATAGTGATTAATATAATAGCACAATGTTTGACATTTTTACCTTTAATGTCTGGTTTTGTTCACACATCGTTGTCAATATAATAGAAGTAAAGGTTTAGCTAGCTATAACCAAGTGTAATCCAACATTTTCTACATAAGAAAATGCTTGTACCAAGTCAGGAATATGACAGCTGTTGTCCATTCATTTGTTGCTTCATTTGATGCTTTTAAAGTTTTTATTTTGCCATTTGATTAGAGACTTTCCGTTTTGCATTTTCCGCGTAGTTGATTTTTTTGTGATGTTACTTTTTTCCAATTTTATTATATAAGAGTTCAAATTGCAGTTTTTAAAATATGAACTAAAACAAATGTTACACTTATTTTATATCTCTTTATCTCAGTAGAGAAAAGGTCAACTAATTCCAGGAAAATTTAATACTATTGTAGTCTCCTTTTATCTTATCTTATCTTTAAGAAATTATGTTCTGTATTGAAAGAACATTCCGGTAAGAGCAAATTTGTTTATTTTTAAGATTTATGCTAAAACATGGCTGCATGTTACAATTTACTGACAACATATTTGTAACGTTCGCAGGACGTGTTTTTCAACAGACTGTCGGTATCCCAATGGGAACAAACTCTGTCCCTCTACTTGCCGACTTGTTTCTTTATTATTATGAGGCTGACTTCATGCAGGAACTTCTTAGGAAGAAAGATAAGAAGTTAGCAATATCCTTTAACTCTACTTTCCGCTATATAGATGACGTTCTTTCACTAAACAATTCAAAATTTGGTGACTATGTGGAACGCATCTATCCCATCGAATTGGAGATAAAGGATACTACAGATACAGTTAAGTCGGCTTCATATCTTGACTTACATCTAGAAATTGACAATGAGGGTCGGTTGAAAACAAAACTTTACGACAAAAGAGATGATTTCAGCTTTCCAATTGTGAACTTTCCATTTCTAAGTAGCAACATGCCAGCAGCACCTGCATACGGGGTATATATCTCCCAATTGATACGATATTCCCGTGCTTGCATTTCCTATCATGATTTTCTTGATACAGGGTTACTGCTCACAAGGAAGCTATTAAACCAAGAGTTCCAAATGGTGAAGTTGAAATCATCCCTTCGTAAATTTTACGGACACCATCACAAGCTGGTTGACCGTTATGGAATAACCGTTTCACAAATGATATCGGATATGTTCTTTACGTCGTAACTACAATCCTTCCCTTTCATGAATGTGACCTACCGAATTAGACTATTTACCGGATTTGTAATCACATATATTAAGCAACACGACGGGTGCCACATGTGGAGCAGGATCTGCTTACCCTTCCGGAGCACCTGAGATCACCCCTAGTTTTGATGGGGTTCGTGTTGTTTATTCTTTAGTTTTCTATGTTGTGTCATGTGTACTATTGTTTTTCTGTTTGTCTTTTTCATTTTTAGCCATGGCGTTGTCAGTTTGTTTTAGATTTATGAGTTTGACTGTCCCTTTGGTATCTTTCGTCACTCTTTTATACTGTTGTGTTTTGTAGACACTTGTTCGTCTTTGAGTCGTTTTCGTTTTTATTTGTCAACTTTTCGTCGACTTAATTTGATTTTGATCAAATTATTGAGATCTTCTGCCTCTTTTTTTCACTCTTTTTTGTTAATCACGAATTCAGTTTCATAATACATGATGATTTTTTTGGGATAGACATATATCAAACTAAAAGTAACAATTTTATTTTGAGAAAAAAATAATAAGCCCGTCATTGATATTACATATTACAGTAGCTGTTTATATTCCTTTACAGCAGATCATTATTCTTGCTGCTTTCATCACATAAACAATATCTGGTAAAATAATCATCAATACAGCTATTAATATTATAAACCCACTGGACCACCCTATTACCATGGTAGAAAACCTATCGTCTGCAATTGAAATAAAGCGGCGACGATATGATGTTAACCGTTTTTTGTTTACATGCAAATCAGAGAATACTAACTGGGAAGCGTTGCTCGGAGTAAAGTTTGGAGTAATACACTTGTGTTCACAAACTGTAGAAGTACTGTTTGAGATGGATCCAGACGTACAAATGTAGTACCTGTCTGCGTTAATTCAGACATTGTAGGACTACTGCTCTGAGCCATAATAGAACTTGTAGGAGTATTGGTCAGAGGTAAAATAGGTTCTTGTGTAGTTATGCTCGAAATCAAAAAAAGATCTGGTTGGCGAACTGCTCTGTGGCGTGATAGAACCTGCGGGATAACACATAGTGTTCGATTTATGAGACATGTATAACAGGAACTCATCACATAAATTATGTTTCATATCTGAAATGATCTACAATAAACAATTAAAGCGATGACTAATATGAGGAAAACGATATATACGGGGTCAGTTAATTTCATATAGGGCAAAAGTGAGAGAAGCCCTCGATGAAATCCTTCGGAGCACATAAGATCACCATCGGCTTTTGGTGGGGTTCCTGTTATTTTGTCTTTAGTTTTCTATGTGTTTTGTAGATTCTGGTTTGTCTTGTGGTCTTTTTTCGCTATGGAATTGTCAGTAGATTTTCGACTCATTTGTCATACTATCCGTTTAGTATCTTCCGTCTCAAGCTTATATAAAATGCTGCAACAGAAGTAACTGAGTAATATTTTGCTTGGTAATTTCATACGAAATATTAAGAAGAATCCAAGGCTCGTGATGCAGTTTAGTACAACAGTTGTCTTCTTCAAGTTCAGATGTAAGGAACTTATATTTAGATTTTTGATTCAAATTTTCTTTCTGTAAACATATATGTTTCGATATCATTTAGTTGTCAAATCTCTGTGTTACCTAAACTTATTCTTTACAGCATGAATTTATTATGCTATATTAAAGTTTAGTTGCAAATAGACTCATACTAAATACCAGTCAAAACATTCTGTACGCACACAAGACTCATCAGTGGCGATATAATATAAAACATTAAATATAAAGAGATATAGGAAGATGTAGTTTGAGTGCCAATAAGACAACTCTCCATCCAAATAACAATTTATAAAAGTAAACCATTATAGGTCAAGGTACGGCCTTCAACACGGAGCCTTGGGTCACACCGAACAGCAAGCTATAAAGGGCTCTAAAAATTACTAGACAGTGTAAAACCATTAAAACGGGAAAACCAACGGTCTAATCTATATAAAAACAAGAAACGAGAAACACGTATGAACTACATATACAGACGACAACTACTGTACAACCGATTCCTGACTTAGGACAGGTGCAAACATGCAGCGGGATTAAACGTTTTAATGTACCACATATTAATGGCTACAATGAAAAGCTCGAACAATGAACAATCAAGCAAAATACAGATTTCTGTCGTTTTTGCAGAGATAAGTGAATATGGTCTCTAGAATGTATTAGTAGTTAATGAATTTCAAAAACCTGATATGATTAAAATAAAAGGCATCATCGATAGACCAACTAGTAAACAATGAGTTTTATTCAATAATTAAGTAAACCATGTGTTTAAAATTTTATAGAATGATCATTTGTGTATGAATGATATCAGTTAGTTGTTCAATCCTTTATCATTTATGATTCATCGTCAAAGGTTTTACCTGTAGTATCACCAACTGTGTGTGTGGTTTCCGTTGAATGCTTGCTCTGTACTCCAATATTTTCATTAGGTAATGACTGTGTCGTAACACCATAGTACATGCCTTTGTATTTTATGAAGTAGAAAAATTAAAGTTACTTGCAAACGTTTACCGCCGAAACATGAATTTTTAAATTCCTTGTATTCCTTGTTTGAATCCAGCTTAAGATCATGTCAAACAAATGTTTAATTTAGTACATGTTCTTTTTTTCCGGTTCCCAAGGTCTAAAATGGCACACTCATGTCACCATTGAACTCCTGGATTAC
Source organism: Mytilus galloprovincialis (assembly GCF_965363235.1). Classification (NCBI taxonomy): domain Eukaryota; kingdom Metazoa; phylum Mollusca; class Bivalvia; order Mytilida; family Mytilidae; genus Mytilus; species Mytilus galloprovincialis. The sequence goes on along the minus strand of NC_134845.1, from coordinate 16,084,229 downwards.
CAACCAAGTATTTAAATTATATTTTTCCTATTGTTAGAGGTAGTACGATGACTTGTGTCTTAATAATAGATGTTGAACCACAAATTCACTGACCCCAATCGAGAACATAATAATGTATCCAATGCACTGACAAAAAATGTGCTTTCGATGTCAGTGAATATGTCAACTAACAAACACATTTGGAGAAATGGAAAAAAGGTTATTGAAAGATTAAGATATCTATAATGATAGAAATTATTATAAATTAAGGAATGTATCGCCCTTATGCAAAGCTCTGATTCCTTTCACGGATTTGGCTATACTTTTTGGACCTTTTGGGTTATAGCTCTTCATCTTTTATAAATGCTTTGGATTTGAACTATTTTGGCCACGAGCATCACTGAAGAGACATGTATTGTCGAATTGTGCATCTGGTGCCGGAAAATTGGTACCTTTAATGTTATAATATGAGCTACACTTTACTTTGATTCATTCTGTGTTTAAGTTGAGAATTAATGCGCTCAGTGTATATACAAAGATGTGAAATCAGTGCTAATTGTACACTTACTATAAGGAGTTATCTTTAGAAGCAATTGACCTCCGAACAGTAGTGGTCCTCTACAAGTTTTTAAAACCTTTTCTTTGAAATTAGCATATAAAAAGGCGATGCAAGTACAATAATAGTTATCAAAGGTACCAGGATTAAAATTTAGTACGCCAAACGCGCGTCTGTTCTACATAAGACTCATCAGTGACGCTCATATCGAAAATATTTATAAAGCCAAACAAGTACAAAGTTTAAGAACATTGAGGATCCCAAATTCCAAAAAGTTGTGCAAAATACGGCTAATATAATCTAAAATAAAGGTTTCCATGGAATTAAATTAAGGCAAATTATTTAGAAATCTGTGAGAATCGAAAGCTTTGTTTGATTATATAGGCGGTTTCATTTGATTATCTTAAACCTATACGGCATTTGGTCTCGAGTGAAACAGTGTTCTTGGCAATCAGACAACATCTGTGTTAGTCTTCAACTTTTCACTTGTTTGGCTTGATAACTATTTTGATCTGAGCGTCACTGATGAGTCTTGTGTAGACGAAACGCGTGTCTGGCGTATTAAATTATAATCCTGGTAACTTAGATAACTATTACTCGTAATATATTCGATAGAATTGTAACAAGAAAGGTAATCGAGAAAAATTTCTGTAAACATGACATTTGTTCAATAGATCGATTTCTTCGACAAATAATGCTGAGACTAGATAAAATCAGACGTTTTCACAAATTAAGAAAAAAGTGGATGAAACGAAGCACAAATTGAGGATACAGATCCATACTAGATCTAAAACAAAAAAATATATATACCAATTTGACGAGGGACAAAAAAGTAAATAATAGATAAATTAGAATGTGTGGTATGAGTTCCACCGAGACAACTCTCCATACAAAATTTCAACAACGTAATTATGAGATAAAGTACTGAAACTTCAATTGAAACATTTCACAAAAATGTCAGTATTCATTTCAGGTCATTCTTGGTGAACCGACAGGATTTGACTGGGTAAAAAAATATGACCCCCCTAAGGCATTCACCGTTTGGTCAGAATAAAAACCTTTACAAACGAAGAAAATTTTCGAAGTGGTGATTTCAATATCACAACTTGGAACTCTTTCTTTAATAGATTTTTTCTTATGAAAAGCAAATCTACATCAAAGAAATTATGATAGAAAGCACAACTATTGAAATATTATAATAACTCGGAGATATATACTTCATAGCAGGTGCTGTTGGAATATTGCTACATAGAAATGGAACGTTCACAACTAAGTAGCGGAATTCATCTTTTTGTCGTCATGTTTAGTTGTCAACCAACCTAAATGAAATGTAATATTTATCAGACTGATTTAACTGTATCTGTTGTATCCTTTATTTGTGCTTATATGATCAACACAACGGCTGACGCATGTGGAGCAGGATCTACATACCCTTCCGTAGAACATAATATCACTCCCAGGTCAAAGTGGATTCCGTGTTTCTCGTGTTTTCAAGTTTTATGTTCAGGACGTCAAATGTTATGACATATCAAAATCAAAGATATTCTAAAATTTTCTGAGACAAATGAGGAATTACAATTTGTCCTAGTTCCTGACATGCTTTAAAACCTTCCTAGTATTATAGGTCTGTATGTACTCATTTTTCTGTGTAAACACGGCCATAGTTTTGAATGAGTTGGTACATCTAGCCTGGTTTGTACCACATATTTATTAATGTACTTGATAATTAGAATAAATGACATACTTACAATTCTCGGATTGCGGTGTTTGGATTTGTTGCGTTGTGTTAGGATGATATACTGGCACAACTGTAAAAAGTACAAACATTTTGTCATTATTTGAAAGTTTTTAACTAACATTTTGTTAAATTTACAAATATTTGTCCCTTCTGACTATTGATTTTACCAAATGATTTAGAATTATAATACTTTAATCGGAGACTATTAATAATCCTGTGATCAGTGAAACAGTTTTATGACAATTTTGATGTCCTCTACCCTTAATGTACATCAGATATATACGATAGCAGCAGTTTTGTCAGCTTCTTCTATTGACGTACATAAATATATTGTAAATGAGTAAACTTTGGGGCAAAACAAATCATTATTTTTTTTTCACCTTTTCACTTTCTTTTTTTTTTTATGTTGTAACGTACAAGTAATTCTTACATATGTAGTAAAGCCAAACAGAAAAAAAAGAGTTATGCGGTTTTTAATATACTTTTTTAATGAATTGTTCGTGTTGCATTTTATGTACATTTGAATGCCTTAAATTATTTTTTGTTCCGATTCTCTCGACTTGACATGCATGATACCCAAAACGGGATAGCCACATTATCAATCACTGTATTCTTAATACATTCATCTCCTATTGTTTTGACAAAAGTGATAGTATTAATGTCGTACTCAATCAGTACTCTAACAGGGTATATTACAGTCTCTTGCTGATAAACGACACATTCTCCGTTTGTACGGTTATACACAGATGCAAAACCTAGAGAATTGTATGATTTCGCAATTTTCTTTTCACATGTTTCACATGACACCTCGTTGAGATCTTTTCGGTATATCGTCGGTTGATATTCCAGCTGTGAACTGTTGATCCTGGAGTTGTTGTATTTATTGGTATCTAATGTAACTATATATATAAATAAAAAGAAATAATGCTTCAATTTAATGAACAGACCATGTAAAACTTTGATAAGCTTAAGATTATTAGGAAAACAAAAATTGAAAAAATAGAAAAATAAAAGTAGGTTGAGTAGTAGAGCTAAAATTAAAACAAAAGTATCTATATCTTTTCAAATGTGAGTCTCCAATGAAAACAAATATCCAATGATGACACTTTTAACTCTTGGAAAAAAATATTTTTCTTTTCATTTAAATAATGATCTTATTCTCAACACGGGTTATTAATGATTCGATTAAAAACAGTAATTTACGTGAACTTGTGAAACTTTCAATCTTCACATTTCAGAGAAACTTACTAAACTACCTATAAAACTTTCAATGACATTTAGCTAGGATTTCCAACCTTTGAAAGTAGACGTTTATTTAGTAAATGAAAAAAAAGAAGATGTGGTATGATTGCCAATGAGACAACTCTCCACAAGAGACCAAAATGACGCAACAATTAACAACTACAGGTCACAGTATGTATCCGTGACAATTATTTTATAGAATAGGGCAAATATCTGAATATGTATCGAAATCAAAGAACACGTCTAGCACTTAAAAAACATAGAATATGTAAACCATTTTCTTCTATACTGTCATAATAATAAAATAGTACGTATGAAACTTTTTAATGACATCACAAAATTGATCACAAAAACGGGACCAAGTTCCCGCATAATATATTTAATATAATGATGCAAAAATGCGTGATATTTAAAGATAATATTTATAAATAAATTACAAGTAAAGCGTTGGTGAATAATAGAAGAATTGCACAGAAGTTAAAGAGAATATTTATCATTTAATTGAAAAACAAAATGACAGAGGAATAAACGTAAATAAGACAAATAAAAGAAAGTTTAACTTGTTTATAGAACAATTTCCTTAAAATATGAATGTAAAGTATTTAATCTTTTAAGCATATTTGATAACGTTGTCTCAAAAATGTCCCCCAGCTAATGGATAAATGTGTCAGCTTCGAAGGCATAAAGCTAATTGTATATACTTTAAAAATTTATGGACTTGAACAATTAAGATTAAGTATTTCTGCCCTTATCCGATATAGTCCATTGTTTACTAAAAGAGATCAAAGAAAGCTATTGTATTGAGTAACAAAATATTACATTTCAAATTAAGTCCAGTCTGCTATATAAAGTCGTGCAAAACTATTTGGTTCATGAGACTGTGAACCAGAATAAAATGTAGTTAGCAGACTGAATTGTCTTTTAAAGGTCCCGTTGTCATGCCGAGTCCAAACTAGTTCCCAAATTATGTAACATCAATGTAAGCAGTTCCCCGCAAAAAGAATTGATAAAACCATGAGAGAGAGAAAACAACACAACAACACGAATCACAAAAACGGGACCAAGTTCCCGCATAATATATTTTGGTGGAGGCGAAGTGGTAAAATCATCGGTACCTACAACAATGAACAACATAAAGATGGACTTCGGCACAGTTCGACAAATTACAACTTGCAGTCAACTGAGGGACAACTGAAGAAAAAGAACAGGACAACATCATAATATCAAGAGAACATCATTGCTGAACCACATGGTAATGTACATTTTAATTATTTTAACATAATAACACCTCCTATGTACAATGGTTCGGGAAACCCGTCAAATTGGTTATTATACTTTAGAAACTGGATAAAAATTAATTCAATATTAAATGAAAATGCTTGTCATTACTTGCCGTTTTATTTTAAAGAATCAGCTAAAGTTTGGTTTGATGGTTTAAATGAAAATATTCAAAATAGTACAGAAAATTTAGAAATAGGTTTAATTGAACGCTTTTCAGGAGATGAAAACGATGTAGAATTAGATGTAAAACAAAAAGAAAATGAATTTGTTTTAGAATATTTCGACAGACCAAGAATAATTGCAAAGGCTTTAGAAATACCTGAAAATTTAGAATTCATCATGGGTAAAAGGGATTACTACATAAATTAAATACTAGTATAATTTTGAGAAACTCGAAAAATGTAAATGAATTAAAGCAAGCGGCAATAATAGCTGAAAAATGTGCTAACGTACGTAAAACAATAAAATATTCTGATTGTTCAAATTTAAATGTAATAAAGCAAAATAAAGATCTAGATGAAATAACTGAGAAAATAGACACATTAAATTCAAAAATAAAAGAACAGATGCCACAGATGAGTGAGTATAGAAATAACAAAGTCAATATTATAACAAAGCAAAATCATGTATGTAAATATTGTGGTATGTCATATTACCATAACAACCATAAATGTAAAGCTAGAAATAATATTTTGTATGAAGTCATATAATTCACACATCTCTCTATTATATGTATGGTTTTGGTTCTCGGTGGTACAGTGGTCTGAGTAGTCCAACTACTGTTATCACTAGCCAGTCAACACTGAAGTTGTCAGTTCGAACAACGTACGGGCAGGGACGTTCGACTCAAATCATAATTGACTTTGATTGTTAGTTGTCCTGTTGAAGGTTAGCGCTTTTTTTTCCGGGAACTCTGTCTTCCTACTCCAGTAAAAACTGACCGCTAGTGCTGAACGTGGTGTTAAACAACAAGCAATTAACCAATACCAATGCTTTGCTATTCATATTTTCTTTGTCGTTGTTAATGTGTATTGCATATGTAAGGAGAGGAATTGATAAGCACGTCAATTGAAGTGGCATAGATACATTGTAGATATGTTATTTTGAGAAACGAAAAAGAAGCATTGAAGTGGCAGATAGTTTGGTTTCCATCTGATTTTTTTCTTTATAATAATGTCGGATTGAACTTCGATTTGAGAGCCAGCTGCAGAGTTGTCACTGGATATAGATCTGATTTCAACATTAATAAAGCAATAGACAGTTGGTAGAACACGTTCATCTCAATTGTGTCCTAGTCTTAGTTGTTGTTGTAATGAGGATAATAGATACCAACTCATGACTCAGAGACTACACCTATTAAATTTTTTATCAAAAATATAAATTGTATTATTATTTTTTTCGTACCTATAGAGACTTGTGGTTGACAAAGGTATGAATGTTGTTGTTCACATGGCGCCGGATAGGCCACATCTGTGTCACTTGTACCGGACATATTCAGCAACAAACATTGAGGAAGACCTGCGAGTACTGGCGGAAGGATGTCCTGTAAAGTTGTTCCGGCTTCAATGCAGGTTGTGTCCTTAGTGACCGACCAGGAACTGAACCCATTTGACATTATACCAATCCATATATCTATATTTGGCCTAGAACGATATTTACTCTAATATATAGAAATACTGTAAAACCACAGTTTTAGTCAGTTCTTTTTCCTGAAGTGATATTTATGTGCAATGTAAACTTTAGAGAAACTGGTTACTCATATATATGTAAGCCTCAAATCTATGTCCGGCCTCAAATCTATGTCCTTTCCGCAAATCTATGTGTTTTAATATTGCTTCATATACGTTCCAAATCTATGTCCTGTATTGTCTCACATCTATGTCTTTTATTTACTCAAATCTATGGCCATTTTTGGCTCAAATCTATGTCCTTTCATTGACGTAAAACATAACAAAACGTCATCAAGTAAACAATGAAAAGTTAACAATTACAGGTGTAAGTACGGCCGTTAACACGGAGCATTAACTCACACCGAACAAACGTTGAACAAGTGGTTTATATGACAAAAGCAAGGTTAACATTTTGTCTATTAATACACATTGTTTAAAATTGCTTTATGTTTTGTTTTTTAAACTGGAGGAAAATCTGTTATGAACAGTGGACTGATGAAATATTTTCAAAAACGTCAACTAGAGATTTATCCTCTTGAAATGTTTTCTGACAATTATCGGGATATCTACTTATATTTAAAATTCAAAACAAATCCAGCCATGAACAAAGGGACTGCAGTGTTTACATCTGGTTTCTGGAGAGAAGGAATGCCAAAACATAAAGAATGATTCTTCTCTGGAAAAATATTGTCGTTATTTAAAAGACATCATTACAAGTTTTATATTTGAACTAAATAGATATCAGCTAAGACCAAACAATTGATATATGTACTATTGTGATTCACAAATATTTCAAATATAAAGAACGTTTTATTTTTATCAATTTAGAATAATTTTTTGATACTAGTATTCAAGGAAAAACATAGATAAAGTGGTATAAATGTCAATGAAACAGCGATATGAACAAATTCATAAGACAAAACGAAGCACGTCGAAGTTGCAAACAAATATTCATTCTTTTCTGTCTTTTTTTTTAGTAAAATAAATATGTATAGTTTCATTCTTAAAGACGGCATACAATTATAACCCATGCATGTAAAGATTTTAACCATAGACATGGAAAATGACTTAATAAATCAAAAAGCATATAAGAGCGTACTTGATACAATATTATAAATACCAGCTAAATAATTTAGCTGGATTTTCTTATACGCATACTATACTTCAGCTCTTGCACATACATGGAGAACACACACCAACTTAATATTGAATTATGGGAAATTACTGAATAAAATAAAAAACCTATAAGACCAAACTTATTAGACGGGCATAAATTTGCGCATGGCGAAACAAATTGGGAAAAACATTACACAGATTTGAGACTTGTCTTTATAACGGACACAGATTTGCGAATGACGTCACGATTGAAAATTGGACACAGATTTGAGGCCGAATCTCTTTTACGGACATATATTAGCGATTGACGTCACTATGGGGCATAGATTTGAGAAACGGACACAGATTTGAGGTCGTACACAGATCTGAGGTTTACATATATACACATAAAATATAAACAATTATGTTTTGGTGTTACTTTGTTTACTTTAAAACGTAGGTAAGTATAAGAAGATATAAGAACATGAGACAACCTGCATAAGTATATGCCTTGCATTTGTAGTAACAGTTAGTTAACATGATAAAGAGATGTGACAGATTTGACAATGAGACCAAGACAATATGATGATGAGTCTTATGTAGACGAAACGCGCGTCTGGCGTACTGAATTATAATCCTGATACCTTTGATAACTACTATAATCCTACCAATAAGAGACAAGTTGACGTGACCAACTTATAGGCACTGCATGGCCTGGAAATTCAAGTAAGAAAATCAACGACTTTACTAATATGGTAACTTATTAATGAGAACCAACAAGAACATCAGATGGAAAGCAAATGAAAACATCTTTGAGTTACAGGCAGATAAAGAATCCTTTGGAATATGCACATACATAGTGTAAAGAGTTTAGAAATCTTTGTGAATGTTTTTACGTTTATACATGTTCTTAATAGAATCTTGTTGACCAAGAGACACAAATCGGAAGATCTGGATATCCGCGGATTTATGGGATTTAACATACAATGTTAGAAAGAAATATAGTGAGTTAATGATCAAACATCTAATATTTATACTTATACTACATATATATTCCAGTTTGTATTTCTGCTTTGGTGAAATGGTATTGAAGTTATTAAAATCAGATATTAAAGTTGAAATCATCACGAAAATGAATCAAATGCAATCAAAGCACATTTAAACAAAACTCATCACGACACCCGACTTAAAATTTTCTACGCCAGACATGCGTCTGACCTTGAAAATACTCATCAAGGACGCATAAATACACAAATTTAAAAGATCCAATAAATTAAGAAGTTTTATGCCGTTTTTTAACGTCTAACACAAGCTGGTATCGACATGTGTTAAACATTAGGCTCATTTGTACTGAATTATATGTTTTTTTAATGAAGCAATATATAGTATATTACTGATTTGCGTAAATCTTTATCAATTGTAATGAATTTCCTTCTGCGAGAAGCACTTAAAAATTCATTTTTATTCTGCAATTTATTTTAAAAGCCTTTATCAAATCTTTTATCTGTGAAAAGGTAAACTGATTTCCGTGCGTAAGACAGACACGCATATCAGGATTGAATGTCATCAGGTTTGTACAACTTAAGGTTCACTTTTCCACAACGTAGTTATAATAAAATTAAATGGTAAATAAACTTTTACACCAAAATCCTTTTTATACTTGTATCTGTTTTATACTAGTATGAAAGTACCAATCACCTTACGGATGTTCACCGAGTCTTTTGTTGCATTGGGCATGTTGGAGTCGCAAACATACTTGTTGTTTCATTGATTGATGTTTCATCTATGCAGCGGTTGAGCAAAAAGGCTATATCGCGGCGAGTCAAACTTAGAGTAGTATTTTTACTAACATATTACAAATATATTACTATGTCATCAATCATTCTACATTGTGTACAAGAAAATATATAGGCGTATATCTCTTTGGTCATGCTTTTGTCTGTTTTTATATTTTCGTTTGTTGTCTCTTTCGTTAAGTTATTGTTTGTTTTCATTCCAATTATTAGTTTTCTCTTTGGTCATGCATTTGTCTGTTTTATTCCTTTTATCTGTTATGACCTAAGAGAATTAGGTCATAATTGTGTCTGCTCGACTGGTTTTAATTGACATCTTGATATCTTCTCATGCTTTAAACATTCCTAATTTTAATTATTTTTAGATTATGAAATGAGCATTTTGTCAAAATATATTGTTAGATTTGACAAACAATAGCAAGCTTCACTGGGGTAAAGCTGATGACCGTAACTGCACTCACGGTCATCCCAAGATGTCGGATGAAAAATTAGGTCAGTATCTGTATCGTATGTTAAAGTGTTTCTATATCATTTTCTTTACAAATCATATATTGATACGATGTAGATTTATAAAAGATTCACACGGAAATCACTAATGACTACCAAGAAACATGCATGACACAGAAATTTCGATTTGAAAAAAATCGCCAAGATGACCGTAAATCACAATCGAGATGACCGTAACAGAATCAGCGATTCATTACAACGGTGACCGTAATTGGTTTTAAGATGACCGTAATTTATAAATGATGACCGTAACGTTTAAAGGATGACCGTCAATTTTAAGAAATATCCGTATTTATATAACTACCTTTTTTTGTATCAAATGATTAATTGTGTTGGTATAAACTTATTTATATGACAGTATTATCCTAGGTAGAAGAAAATAAGACGTGCTTCAAATAAATAGTTCACGATATGTATCTTTTGTCGAGCCTGCAACTTTTGTTGAAGAAAGCTCGACATAGGGATAGTGATCAGGCGACGGCGGCGGCGGCGGCGACGTTAGCTCACTTCTTGAAAGCTTTATATTTTCGAAGGTTGAAGACATGGATGCTTCATACTTTGAATATAGATGTGTTATGGTAAGAAGTTTCCGTCAGTCAGTCACATGTCCTATGTCCTTGACCTCATTTTCATGGATCTGTGACCCCTTTGTAATTGTGAATTCTTTCTTATTATAAGTAATAGGATAACTATATTTGGTATGTGCGTACCTTGCAAGGTCTTCATGCCAGTCAGACAGTTTTCACTTGAACTCGACCTCATTTCATGGATCAGTGAACAAGGTTAAGTTTTGGTGGTCAAGTCCATATTTCAGATACTATAAGCAATAGGTCTAGTATATTCGGTGTATGGAAGGACTGTAAGGTGTACATGTCCAACGCGCAGATGTCATTTGACCTTGACCTCATTTTCATGGTTCAGTGGTTATAGTTAAGTTTTGGTGTTTTGATCTGTTTTTTTTATACTTTATGCAATAGGCCTACTATATATGTTGTATGGAATGATTGTAAGGTGTACATGTATTGCGGGCAGATGTCATCTGACCTTGACCTCATTTTAATGATTCAGTGGTCAAAGTTAAGTTTTTGAGTTTTTGTCTTTTTATCTAATACTATATGTAATAAGTCAACTATATTTGGTGTATGGAAATATATTATGATCTATATGTCCGTAGCGCAGGTTTTATTTGACCTTGACCTCATTTTCATGGTTCATTTCTCAGTGTTAAGTTTTTGTGTTTTTGTTTATTTTTCTTAAACTATTAGCAATAGGTCAACTATATTTGTTGTATGGAAGCATCGTTAGCTGTACATGTCTGTCTGGCATGGTTCATCTGACCGTGACACATTTTCATGGTTCATTGATCTTTGTTTAGTTATCTTGGTTAATGTTAAGTTTATGTGACAGTTGTAATAAAGCTCTATATTTAGGACTATCAACATAATATCAATGAATAATAAAGAAGGTGAGACATTTCAGCGTGTGCACTCTTGTTTACGGTAGAGGGTTTAATTTTTAAAATGAATTTGCAACAAGACATGCACAGGAACAAGTTGGGAAAACATGCAAAAAAGCGCGATAAAATGACACCTTACTAGTAAAATAAAAAAAGGCGGTGCACAGCCTACCTAAAAGTCAAGAGATTTATTATTTTATTTCTGGGATTCCTTTTTATGACATATAAATAATACACCCTTTTAAAAATGCTAATGCATGTACACCCATTGATATTATATCGTCTTTGAAAATGTTTTTTTTTTTTTTTAAATAATACGACCAAACTAGCAAAATAGATCCTTAAAATAGTTTTGTACGAATAGCATATTACAAGGGGGAACCTTGTCAATTTATATATATACAGAAATGTTGTTCATATATCAAGACAAATTAAGATTTTAATCTGCTTCCTCTGGAACCATACGCATCGGCTCGATTACCGGATATTCAAATGTTTAATTAATGTTTTTTTATGCTCCATTTATGGGCATTATGTTTTCTAGTCTGTGCGTCCGTTGGTCTGTTCGTTTGTCCGTATGTCCAGCTTAAGGTTAAAATTCTTGATCGAGGAAGTTTTTGATAACGTTGAAGTCAACTTGAAACTTAGTACACATTTTCCGTATGATATGATCTTTCTAATTCTAATGCCAAATTACAGTTTTATCCCATTTTTACGGTCCACTGAACATAGAAAATGAAAATGTAGATGAGGCATCCGTGTACTAGGGACACATACATGTTTGAAGTTCTTCAACTTTTCGTCGTATCGCTGTCGATTTGTATTAAAAATTTAACGTCGTTATCAATGAATATCTAGTTTTCGAGAAATATGCAATTTACTATCATTGTCATGAACCCAAAATACGGCAAATATTTAAAAAGAATTTAATGAAACATATTTATATCCGCTAACCGAGACAAACTCAACAAAAAGATATGAATACAAATACGGGTATTTCTAAGAATTGACGGCCATCCTTTAAAAGTAACGGTCATCCTTTACAAGTAACGGTCATCATTTTACCAATCACGGTCATCCTTGTTATACATGTTATATGTTACGGTCATCTTGAAAATATTTTTATGATGATTTACGGTCATCTTAGCGATTTTTTCAAATCGAATTCCCCGTTTCATGCACATTTCTCGGTAGTAATTGGTGATTTCCGTGTGAATTTTTTATAAATTTACATCTTATCAATGTATGCTTTGTAAAGAAAATGATATAGAAACACTTTAACAGACAATACAGAAACAGACCTAATTTTTTATCCGAATCTTGGGATGACCGTGAATGCATTTACGGTCATCAGCTTTACCCCAGTGAAGCTTTTTATCTCACCAATTCTTTTGTTTCAGTAGAAATCTATCATACATAAGATGATGTATTATTCTGGCTGAAAACTTCCCAAATAGTCGTCCATCTGGGGGATATTCATGTAGACATAGATCAAAAGCATCTGCCCACGACACATTGGCCATGATGGCATAATTTCTTTTCAAAACTCCTGTCCCGAAGTGACCTACACTTTTTCAAAGAAAGAAAACAAACACATATTAATGGGATTTGTATTTATTCCCGGGCAGAAACTACTCAATTGTTATTAACACCAAGATGTTGGTTTGTACGATGGCCAATTCAATGATTGCAAAATATGTGTTTTCATAGGAACACAAAAGACAATGATTTAGACACAGATATAACATACTCCATTACCCCCAACAACGGTATACAAAACAAACAATGATGCAGTAGGCTGGATTTGAACAAAAAAAGATTCCAAGATATATTTTGATCATTGAAAAAACCCCACCAAAACTATCTGGCTTAAAATTTAATGCCAGACGCGTGATTCGTTTACAAACGACTTATCAGTAACGCTAGAATAGAAAAATCCGAATAAAGTGCGAAGTTGAAAAGCATTGAGCACATAGACAAAATGAAACATTCCAACCCAGATTTCTAAATGACAAAATAGTTAAAATTTCATCACCAGTCGATTATTTGTATAGTTTCACTGATTTGGCATAAACAAGAAACATGGATATTTCAAATGTATAAACCAATACGAGATATTCTGAAACACGTATTTATCAACTGATGTCCTCATGATAACAATAGGATAATTAAATGTTTAATTCTAAAGTATAAACTCTTGTCATTAGAAAAGAAGTAGATGATATAAAAATAGGAACATGGACTTACCGTAATCTAAAACTGTACCTTCTATAAACCCTGTAAATAAGATATGAAATGTTTATGGCGCAATTCATTGGTTGATATATTTTATTGTTTACTAGTTTCGATTTGTTAAAACCAATTTATTAAGCAACAAAATATTATCATCGAATTTTATCTATGGTATACAGTTATTTGATGTCATTATTTTAAATAATAAGTCTTGACATCGTCATTGTATAAGTGATAGTTTTGTATCTAGGCATTAAAAAAAAATGTTTAAAAAACCAAAAAGGACTGAGACGTTAGGAATATAAACCGTCTTATATCAAATTCATATCTGTTATATTTACTTATCGTAAATCACTTTGTTATAAACAAGACATTTAGTTTTCTTGTTTGAATTGTTTTTACTTTCTTACCAAGTCAGAAATATGACAGTTGTTATTTATTCGTTTGATATGTTTGAACCTTTAATTTTGCCATTTGATTATAGACTTTCCGTTTTTAATTTTTCCTTTGAGGTCAGTATTTTTGTGATTTTACTTTTTAAAATTATGTCATGTACCACGAGCTTTATATCAGAGAACAAACGAGGCTCGCCGAACTGTTCTCGTTTTTTTCAGCAAGCACAAATAAATTACATACAATTCTTTTTTTTGGTGATTAAGATTAAAACACAATGTTGACTACTGTATCCCTATTTTTGACATTTTTACCTATTATGTCTGTTGGTTTTGTTCTCGTATCATTGACAATTTAATGAAATTTGATGCTGCTGTTATACACGTCAGAGATTAAGCTATCTAAACAAACAGGTTTACAGGTTTACTCCACCATTTGCTACATAAAAAAAACGCATGTACCAAGTCAGGAATATGAGAGTTGTTATCCATTCATTTGATGTGTTTGAGCTTTTGATTTTATTTTTTACATATTTTCCTACGCTATGCTATTTGTATCCTGCATCTTAACATTGAGGTTAAATATATAGGTGTCTGCATTCAAATCATTGCTGAAGGAAATTGACATGACTTAAATATACTTCAAACTGTTGCCTTTATTTGTACGCGAAATCTGCTTGTTATCTTCAATCGACATTTGATCGAATTAAATATTTTAAAAGCTAAAAAGTACAAAGATGACGAGCATTGAGTACAATCATAAACAGAAATATTTTGCCAAATACAACGTTTACCAAAAACTGAACTGTTACGTAAACTGCTATTCGAGCATAACTGTTTGATCGCAACAAAAACAGGATACCAAGAGACTATAAATGTTTTGTATACGTTTATCGGTTCATTTTATCTGACATCCTGTATCTGTCTTGTACAAAAGACAATTGCAGGATGTATACAGTTTTACATGAACTAATGACTAAGCTTTTGTTTATCTTGTATTAGCAATATCCACAAAAGTGTTCCACATTTCCTACAATATTTTACCGTTCTGGCATAGCCGTTAAATTTTCCGTTAAGCTCAATTCTCAAATGAGTATGATTGATTTTTATTCTTATTACTTTTTGAATAAGAATCCGGTTTGGGTAACGTCAGGTTTAAAAAATCTAATTACGCATAATTATTTACAGTACATATACCAAACATTTGATATAATAGTTATTTCGGTGATATCACGAGTACGTCAAACCACACATGTGCTGTGGTTGATGCAATCTATTGTATTATGTTGTATTCTTCGCTATTCGAGTCAACTTTTTTTTGTGTAAAACGCAAACAATTTTATTTCTTATAAAGACCTGTTGCTTTTCAGACGTTTTAAAAGTAGTTCATTTTTTTCTAGATGTGTTGTACTTAAAAATAAATAAAAAGGCTGTTGGACATTTGTTTTAGTTTATCAAAAACAGTTTTACATTTTACTTCTGCCTAAAATACATTTATTAACAAGTCAGCGAGCATTTTCAATAACTAAATGAGTTAAGAACTGAGAAGAAAATTATCTATGGATACATTATATATAATACAAAAAAATATAAATATTGAGAAAGCAAACAGTTAAGTGTAAATTGTTAAACAAAATAAAAGAAATAAATATGTGGCACGTACCTGTTAAGAATGTGAAGAGAACTACTATCAGTACCACTAACATCTTCAGAAAGTAATGTATCATTGATCAACTAATACGTCAATTTGATCAAATACAATCCTTCATGTCTTGACGGAATAATTTATGAAACAAGTTGTACTGACACGGATGTAATGTTAAGTTATGACATGCACACACAACGTTCTTGTCTTCTTTTCTTCTTTTCTGTGTTTCTCTTTTTCCAAACGAAAATCTATTACTTAATGGTAATATGAACAGCATCAATATCCAGTACCATATTGTAAACTATTCCCTTTCATTGATGCTCACGGATGTTTCGTTAGTGCAGTTATTTGAATAGATGCGGTTTTTTTTATAGTTAAAACCCTTTTCTTTGTTATATGCGCAGTGATTTATTTGTATCACTACAGACATTATAAGAACACCAGTTATTCTTAAGTTAAACAGTTTACAATTTATCTCGTTAAAAAAAATTGATGAACAAATTCGTACGTGAAAGATTTATATCAATTACATTCAAATCTATAATATTGAAGTTATTGATTGTAAATCCAGGTTTAATCCTAATGCTAGCTATATTTCAACATCTTCTGTATTTGCGTGTTATTATCTTATTATTGATAATTGAGGGGCAAAAAATTTACTAAAAGATTAAAAAAAAAACGAATTCTAAAGACATAACTACGATGCACCGGAATTTAATATTATCATTATCGTTTTATTGAGTATGATCATTTGACCGTAACTTCATTCGAATAAACTATGTTGAGTTCTAAGATCTAAACAATGGGCTTGTCTTATTTGTTTTTTCCTTGCCTAAGTCGTTTAAAGAGTGTCTGGGTATCTTATATTATTAGGTTTATTAAAATAGATCCATAGCTTTTATAGACTTACACTTTTATAATTTTTAATGAAATTGTTCAATTAATTATTGAAAGTATAGCATTTAGATTGCAAACTCGTATCAAAAGACTCTCAAGTTATGTGATAGTTGTTATCTTCTGTACGAATATAAGTGGTTAAAATAGGTGATGGAATAACAGTTGTGTGAACGAAACAACAAATTCATTCCCGTACACAAATTTTGTACCTATATTTTTCGGTTCCTTTGAAGGTCGTATCACAAATTTAAAAACTAAATTTTAAACAAGATGACATTTAACCAAAAAAATGGAAGTAATATGAGATGAAATTAGAGGGAAGAAAATATATTCAAATAGCATGAATCTATTACGAAGATACAAATCAAGATAAAAGAAAACAACACATAAAACAGTTACATAATACCCAAAAGGGGCGACCACCAAAATAATAGACGAACAGATCTAGAAAAACTAAATACCAAACACGTCATAAAACTTCTAACATTGAGCAGCATTAAACCCAATAAATTCAGTTGGAAAATCTAGCAGCTCCTGAAGGATCAGCATGTCCTGCTCAACTAGTAAGACCTTTCGCACATGAATGTTCTTAAATATTCAAGACTAAAAGTCCTAGTGTTGTATAGTTTTCAGTTAAGACGACATTCAAGACGCGAGGTCCGTTTCCGTTGCTGGAACCTTCAAATTGCTTTTCAGCCATGTCAAAGGGATTATCTTCGTTGAGAGTTGGTCGAACATTAAGTCAATGTACTTTTTCCCTACTTTAATTAACTCCGATTTTATCACATAACAAGATTTAAGGTAAACATGTCACGATCACCTTAATCTTTGACTATTTGACCTTCGCTTTGGTCTGTAGTCAAGACGATCAATGCTGAATAACTTGATGACTGTTTTTTTTTTGAGAATTTACGTTTGATGCAGTTGGTTCAGATTTTGTACAAGTTTATAGTTCAAACGGATTCGTCTATTTTGAGAAAGTTCCGTTATAAGACAAGAATCAATTCGTGGCAATCTTTTCTCTTCTACTGGTTACATAATATGTGTTAAAACAGAAAAGGATTATTTTATTTATTATTATTACTTTAACTGTTAAGCCAGTTTTTGTTATATCTATTTTGCGTGACTGTATTTATGCATCCCGTCATACTTTGAACGACAAAATTATTTCATGTCTACCTGTGCGAATTTCAAACGCGCAATTTTCACCAGTACTCAAAACCCTCCTTCCTTGATGGGTGCATTTTACATAGACAAATAAAATCGTATAATATAATCAAAATGAGGATGTTAATTTGATATATGCCTTTTTGTGCTTCTTCGTTACATTTGTTGTTTTTATAGTGATTAAGATGATAACACAATGTTGACTGCTGTACCCCTATTTTTGACATTTTTACCTATTGTGTCTGTTTGTTTTGTTCACGCATCGGTAACAATATAATGGAATTTGATACGACTGTCATACAAGTGAGAGGTTTAGCTAGCTATAAAACCAGGTTCAATCCACCATTTTCTACATTTGAAAATGCCTGTACCAAGTCAGGAATGACAGTTCTTGTCCATTCATTTTTGATGCGTTTTGTTATTTGATTTTGCCATGTGATTATGGACTTTCCGAATTGATTTTCCTCTGAGTTCAGTATTTTTGTGATTTTACTTTTTACATGATTTCCAAATAGAATATGTAAGCATGATACGATCATTTTTGTGTAACGTCTCCTTTTTTCAAAAGTTCTCGTAAATGGTTAAAGAATAAAAGTCTTAACGAACCTAGAACTACAGTCAGGTCATAAAACTGTAGTATTGACCTTATATTATAACCTGTAAATTGTATGACATTGAAATGAATTTCACCGAAATTTGTGCCTGGCGGAACAAACTGAAAAAAGAATAGGAAAAATATTTGAGGCCGTAACGTTTTCAACGGACATTCTTTGTAAATGACGTCATGCTTGAAAACAAAATTGAAAAAAGGACACATGTTTGAGACCGTAACCATGGTAACTTGTTTAACGAACATATATTAACGATTGACGTCACGATGGGTCACATATTTGAAAAACGGACACTGAAATGTTGCTACATAGAAATGGGAAGATCCCGTAACACATGTATAAATTGAAAGACGTTATCTGAAAACGATGTATTATCAGTGAAATCAATAATTGGAACATACTGATCTTTAAAGTAGATAAATAATTCAAATATAACTGAATTATGATAAATTATAACAACAAAACATATTATTACGAAACAAAGTTTTGTTTTAAACAAAATGTTCATAAAGATAGAACTACAAAATAGCTGTTGTGTCATAAATGTCATAGTGTCTTTAGAATATACAACAAGTTAATTTGTAAATGTTCAGAATTTTCTATTTTTATAATGATGCTTTATATGTTTTGCAAAGAGAATAAATTCAGATACAATATTTTCAAATTAACCAAATGCATACAAATTCATTTAATGAGGCAAATAAATAGAAAATATATTTGTGGTGTTAAACACCACTGGCAGATCAGGATCGTGATGCCGTGCTATGTGGATACATTTATCGTTTACAAGATCTAAAGATAATAACGATGGATTTCATTTTGTATTCTTGTCTTTTTCATTTTGCTTATGTGTTTTGTCTATATGCCTTTTTTTGTTTCTTTGATACATATTACGTGGTTCTGTACTAACACATCCATTATTGTATTATTGTTCTATGGTAAATTTAATTATTCTTGTCTTTCGTTTTTTTCTAATTGGATTTGTTTATATCCCTTTAGCTTCTTTATTACATATTTGTTTGTTTTATAGTGATTCAGATAAAACACAATGTGGACTGCTTTACCTCTATTTTTGACATTTTTACATATTGTGTCTGGTCGTTTTGTTCACACATCATTGTCAATATAATAGAATTTGATGCATCTGTCATACTAGTATAGAGGTTTATTTATATATAAAACCAGGTTTAATCCACCATTTTTTACATAAGAAAATGCCAGTACAAAGGAATATGACAGTTGTATCCATTTTTTTGATGTGTTTGAGCTTTTGATTTTGCCAATTGATAAGGAACTCTACTTTTTAATTTTGCTAAGTGTTCAGTATTTTTGTGATTTTACTTTTTTATAATTATAAAAATAAGGGGACGTTATTTGGCGATAATGTTTACGAAGTAGAATCCTCACTGCATGGACTCTATCTGTAGTATCATTTTGTATTCTCTTGTTTGGGATAGCATTTGTCATTCTTGGTTTCATTATAATTTTTCTGTTTAAGATTAAGGTAAGATACAAATGTTCTGTTTGCATGCAATAAAATATTGGCAAAAATGATAAAGACGTGTGAATTCTTTTATTCTATGATGTGCTTGGAAAAAAAACTATTTAAAATCTCAAAGTAGCAATCAAGTTTTCACAGGTTGCTCGCATTTATATATTATTCTTTAACGACCTATAATCAATATACTTAAGCAAGACCTAATTATTCATGATAATAACTATGCTGTAGAAACAAACTACGTTTTCAAAAGGACGTAACGATACTGAAGCTTTATAGCTTTAAGAAAAGGGAGAGTAATTTACATAAGCAGTCATGCACGAGGATGACATAGTGAATTTGTCTGCATTATAGATTTCATTAGTGTCATTAATGCAACGTAATTTGTAGGTTCTTTTTTTGAAAAGAAACTAATAGAAACACATTAAAAAGGATTTACATACATTTCTATTCACACCCTGTAATGAATATACATATGATTAAAATTAAAAGACATTCAGATATACTTCAAGAAATTTATACGATTTATATAGAGACAAGTTCTTCACTAATAATAGATAAACTCATCACATGTACCAGAATTGAAATTTTGTACACAAGCGCGTTCCGTAAACAACAGAATCGTTTTTTTACGGTGTCTTTCAAAGGTTTACACTGCTATAGACCTTCTTGTAGGAACTACTCCTATTATTATTGTTGAGGTTGATTATCAATATGTTTTTGAGTGAGGTCGTGATAACGTTGCTGTGCGATCGTAGAGCAGTCTCTCCGAATAGAATCACGCTTTCGCTACGTTCTCGCTACGATTGTACAGCGACCTTTGCGATCTTACTACGATCTTAGTGCGCTCTCACTACGCTTCTACTACGACCTGATTTCTACACGACCGCACCACGATTGTTTTGAACATGTTCAAAGTTGGCCACGCTCTTCACGATCTTGAAGACCTCACCACGACCGTGATACGACCTTACTGCGATCTACACGATCGCACTATGATCATCAAAATTTGCATTTTTTTCACTGATCGTAGTGCGATCGTGGCCTAGTGGGACTGGGGTATTACGAAAATGTAGATTTAAACATGTGTTTTTTTAATATAATGTTAAGTATTGGTCATCGTTCTATTATTTGATGGTGTGTACACCTGACAAATTATGCGTTGATTATGCTTTTTGAAACATGAAATATAAAATGGTGTCATCGAATTGATTTTCTTCCTAGAAATAAATTAGTGGCTCTAAAGATCTAAGGCCGGTGTCGCTTTATGAATATTCATATTCAATAAAGGACTTTCTCCAAGGAAGCTATTAAACCGAACGTTTCAAATAAAAAAGTCCTTCAAATATATATATACATGTATGTGAAAACTGCTGATATAAGAAATAGTTATCAAAAGTACCAGGATTATAGCTTAGTACGCCAGACGGGCGTTTCGTCTACATAAGACTCACCAGTGACTCTCATATAAAAATATCTATAAAGCCAAACAATTACATAGCTGAAGAGCATTGAGGATCCAAAATTCCAAAACATTGTGCCAAATACGGCTAAGGTAGTCTATGCCTGGGATAAGAAATCCTTATTTTTTCGATAATTCAAAGTTTTGTAAACAGGAAATTTATAAATAAAGGCAACAGTAGTATACCGCTGTTCAAAACTCATAAACCCATGGACAAAAAAACAAAATCGGAGTAACAAACTAAAACCGAGGGAAACGCATTAAATATAAGAGGAGAACAACGACATAACACTAAAATGTAACACACATAGACAAAATCCCACGAAAATAACAAATATAACATATATTTATAACATCAAAACCAAATACATGAATTTGGGATAGACAAGTACCGTGACACGTCTTATCGCAATGTGAATTTACACTCAAAAATAAGAGAAAACAAACGACACAACGTTATAATGTAATACACACAGAAACGAACTATTATATAACAATGGCCATATTTATAAAAATTACCACATTATTGTCATTCATGTCAACACCGAAGTATTGACTACTGGGCTCGTGATACCGTCGGGGACGACACGTCCACCAGCAGTGGCTTCGACCCAGTAGTGTAAATAGTTATCAAAGGTACCAGGATTATAACTTAGTACGCCAGACGAGCGTTTCGACTACATAAGACTCATCAGTGACGCTCATCAAAAATATTTATAAAGCCAAACAATTACTAAGTTGAAGAGCATTGATGATCCAAAATTCCAAAAAAACTGTTCCAAATACGGCTAGGGTAATCTATGCCTTTGATAAGAAAATCCATAGTTTTTCAATAATTCAAAGTTTTGAAAACAGGAAATTTATAAAAATGACCACATGATTGATTTTCATGTCAACACCGAAGTATTGACTACTGGGCTGGTGATACCGTCGGGGACGAAACGTCCACCAGCAGTGGCATCGACCAAGTGGTGTAAATAGTTATCAAAGGTACCAGGATTATAATTTAGTACGACGCAAGACTCATCAAGAAACCTATTTTACAATAACTTTTCTTTCAATTGTTTGGCTTTGAGCGATGCTTCGAAAGATTTTCAAGGAAATAAGGGCAACCTTAGTATAGCGCTGTTCGAAATTCATAAATCGATAGATAAAATACTACGGACACATTAAATTTATAAAAAGAGGTGGCAGATACCAAATGGATAATCCCTGTCCTTTATTGTCTCATATCTATGCCTTTTATTGACTCAAAAATGTATGTCCTGTATGGTCTCAAATCTATGTCCTTTAATTTCTCAAATCTATGTCTTTTATTGTCTCAAATCTATGTCCTTTATTGTCTCAAATCTATGTCCTGTATTGTCTCAAATCTAAATCCTTTATTGTCTCAAATCTATGTCCTTTATAATCCCAATCTGTATTGAAGGCCGTAATTGCATCTTTAGCTGCGTGTATACAGATGTCATTTTGTCTCAGGTTATTTCGTATTTGTAATCAATGAATAAAGGGAGGGAACGATAACAACTTCAGATCAATTAATCACTGAATCAAGAAAAGCAAACATTGTGGTTATGTTGTAGTTTTACAATAAAATGTAAATCATACAATAATGAAACACCTGTCAATTTTAAAACCACACACATGGAGAACACATTCCAACTTAACATTAAATTATGGAAATGACACAATAAAACAAAAACCCTATAAGGCCGCACTTAACTACCAAGCATAAACTTAAATGGAAAAAAACAAATAGGAAAAAAAAGCACAAATATTTGAGGACGTTACTTTATTTAACGGACATATATTAGGGATATACGTAAAGATGGGTCACATATTTGAGAAACGAACACAGATTTGAGGCCTTACACAGATTTTAGGTGTACACATATTCTCCATATACAGGTGCTGCTGAAATGTTGCTACATAGAAATGGGATGATCCAATAACACATGTATAATTTGGAAGACGTTATCTAAAAACGAGTTTTTATCAGCGAAATCAATAATTGAAACATATTGATCTTTAAAGTAGATAAATAATTTTAGTGTAACTGAATTAAGATGAATTATAGGATTGAAATATATATTTACCAAACAAAGTTTTGTTTTAATCAAAAAGTTAATAAATATAAAACTACAAAATAGTTTTTGTGTCATAAAAGTAGTGTCTTTAGAATATACAACAAGTTATTTCGTTAATGTTTAGGATTTCTTTTGTTATAATGATGCTTTATATGTTTTGCAAAGAGAATAAAATCTGGTACAATAATTGCAAGAATCAAACTTGTTAGAATTAGAGCGCCTGACAAACCAATCATCGTAGCAGAAAGTCTATGGTCTGCAACTGATATAAAACGTCGTTGATGTGATGACAACGTTGTTTTGTCGATTCGTAGATCAGGTAATGAAATAGGTATTCCTTGACTTGTAGTGGAATTTTTACAAACACAAACACAGTCTACCATTTCATTAGCAGTTCCTTAAAAAAATTAAAACTGTCATTTACATGTATAGTATTTAAAACAAAAACCTGTGTCTGAGTGGTCTAACTAGTAATCACTTGTATGTTATGTTCATCTCATGATTGTTATTGTTCTAAAGTAAATTTTTGTCTTGTTCCTCATGTTTGCTAATGTGCTTTGTCTTTATGCTTTCTGTGTTTATGTGTTACATGTTTGTTTGTTGTTATAACGATTAAGATAATAACACAATGTTGACTGTACAAGCAGTACCCATATTTTTGACATTTTTACCTTTTATGTCTGTTTGTTTTGTTAAAAAAATGTTGCCAATATAATGGTATTTTAAATGCGACTGTCATACAATGAGAGGTTCAGCTATCTATAAAACCAGGTTTAATTCAACATCGCTACGTAAGAAAATGCCTGTACCAAGTTAAAACTATAACCGTTCATTTTGTTTTACATAAATAAGGCCGTTAGTTTTCTCGTTTGAATTGTTTTATATTGTCTTACACCTTGAGAAAGCCCAAAATTTAAATGTTACCTGTAAGTGTAATTGTAATCCTAATCGTAGGTGTATGCCAGTTTCCGCAAATGTCTTTTTGTCATTAAACGGGTAAATAATGACAAATATGAATGAGTTTGCTAACTACTATTGTTCCAAAGTTAAACATATCAATTGGACGAAGCACCAAAATTGCAGACATAAAAATAAAACAGATGCCTTTCGAGAGACAACCGCCAAAATATCGGGACGCCAAAATTGTTCAATTTTTACACATGATAGGTTTTGGATTAGAAGTAGATGCTATATATACACTGTTCATTGATTGATAGTTGACGTGGTACGGACTTACCAGGGTTTGCCATGGTAACTGGTTCGGTAGTTGTGTTAGCTATAGTATATGGTATGTTTGGTGTACCCGATACGTGCGAGGATAGTCCATAATTGATACCTTAAAAAATAGAATACTTTGTTATCGTTATCTTTCACCTTTTGGTTTTACAGTAATTGTCGATTTGATATACCTAAATATAAATGCTTATTTGAAAATATTTTAGAATTTCTAATATGCCTGAACTACAATTATTCAAAGGAAAAGTAGTAATTTTCAAATTGAACTGTTACGAAAGAGTTTTTAAATCACGTCTCAAAAGGTAAAAAAATACCGAATTGCAAGGAAAACTCAAAACGGAAAATCTCTTTTCTTTTCTTTTGTAATTTTTGAATCTGCATATTTAAAATAAATGAACAAGCTTTCAAATATTTTATGTACTTACATTTCTGTGAATTTTTCACCTGAATGCCATCGTATGAGCTATTATCAGTAGTTTCTACAACTACAAAACATTCACTTTTAGCTTAAACTAGTTCTAGTAATTCATTGAACGCCAGAAATCATTTTTGATATCCTTTCGGCTATTATAGCTCATCAATTATGTCAGTTCTTATACATTATCTGCTCTCAAATATTCGGCTTTAAGCGTTCAAGATGAAAGTTAATCTAGAGAAGTGCGTCGTACCCATACATTTTTAACTTGTTGTTTTCATTTTTTCATTTTTGTACATAATTAAGAATGAATGATCTAGTTATTTGTTTTGATAGTCAAGATATTACAATACTTGTTTCAGATATTATTACAGAAAAAAAGGCGTTTACTCATCTAACTTCCCAAGTAAAATTGGTAGTGAAAAAATATGCTTGGTTGGCAGCTTACAGATAATTCATAACAGTATATTTGCATAAACATTCAAGTGTATTCGTAGATGAAAAAAAGAATACTAGAAATAAGATAAAACCCTGATCATTGTACGTATATACCTCATACTATATATGTATTGCAACACTGTTAAGAGTCTTCTAAGATTTAAATTTATGATTCAAGGACCATTGAATTGCCATATTTATCCAGCTGTCTATCTTTGTTTACTCTTCTATCTTTGTTAAATTATATAACTGATAAAAGGTATTTGTGAGAATAATATTTATCTATTTTTTTTGTAGCAGGCTTTTTATTGTATTTTCCTTCAGTATTTGCATCTGATAAAGTACATAGTTTGTGTGTGTTATTTTTGTTTTAGTTATTAAAGTACCATTCTTTATGTACAATGCCTAAGAGTTATTATATTTTTCATATAAGGCGTTTCATGAATTTTCATCATATTTAATTTATTATTTATAATTACTGTCATTGCAGTACAATGCATAACATTGCATAAATGTATACAGATATGAAGTGTACAATCTTAACTTTAACTTTTCGCTATTTTTTTTAATTAAAAGTCTCCTTGGCTGCTGCAGTTCTTAAACATCCTTGGCACTAAACTATTTTGTTTTGAGTGATCCCAAAAAAACACAAATCTAGAAAAGCGGTTCATACGACCGATATTTATAACGTGTTGTTTTAAGTTTTATAACCCTTTTGTATGTGTCATATTGAATAATTATAAACAAATCAAATACATACAAAATACAAACGTAATGAAATTCGAACTACATAGTGTTTTCTTTCATTCATTGATAGCAATTTTGAGTAATCTTAGCAACGGTAAATAGAAAATCCTAAATAATGATGTTAACGTTTCAAATAGGCAACTCATAGAACTTTAATGTATGAATCATAAGCTATTGTTTAATTTGATAATGATGAAAGTCATATGTCGAAATAACAAAACCGTGTCAACGCATTGTCAAAATGATTATGATGAAAGTGCCTATGTGGACTTTAAATTTTCCACTGAATAATGAGCATAATGATTCATCTTTTCTTAGGACTGTCATGTCAACGCTTCCAAAAAGTAAAATTCGAAAGTGTTATAGATGACATCTTAACTTTCATGAATATTTTTAATTGCTTGTGAATTTTGCGGAACAGTGTTGGCTTTTTTTCGAACCCAAATAAACTCATTAGAGATACAAGGATTGAAATTTTGATTGCCAGACGCGTGTTTCATCTACTCATCCGTGACGCTCGAATAAAAAAATAAAAGGCCAAATAGAGTAAGAAGGGAGAGCATTGAGAACCGAAATTCCTAACGTTTAGAGAAGATATTAGACTTTGATAGAGATTTTTTATGTTTAATTTGTATTTCTTACGTTTAATAGTGGTGACTTTACTGTTCATCTTGTAAAGAAGGAAGTCATATTTTTTTTCAAAATATTAAATCTGAAGTGTCTTCTTAATGTAAAATATTGATATCAAACAAAAATAGGTTTTTACAAGATGAAGATCTATTTTTTCATGAGTTTGGTAGTATACAATTATATTATTACGTACCTTCATGGCCTTTCGTTTTCACGAAGCTCGTAACATTTGTGTGATTTTCCATTTGTACTCGGACAGGATATATTACTGTGGGATTATGTACATATACCTCATAATCATTTACTTGACTGATTATAAACCGCGGCAAAAGCTGCAGCATTATCGTTAATCTTAACTAGACAATCATTTACTTCGTTCACAGCGTGATGTTTTACTGTTAGTACGAAGTTAAAAAGATCACGTTTAACCATCATCTCACTATACATGGTTGTATTTACAGTTCCTGTATAAATGAATAAGTGTAAAGCAAATATTTTAATTAAAACAAATGTGGTTTTTTTAAACAAGCATTGTTTAAATATGAATGTTTTAAAAGATAAAATTAAATTTATATCAGTTATATGATGTTCATGTATGTTGATCGTTACATTTAGTACCAAAAATAAATTATGAAATTTCCGTTTTTTAAGTGTCCTTGGAATTCCATATTTTCGTTATTTTACTTTTTTTTATATAGCTAGATATCAATTCATTGGTGTCTTTTGTGTAAAGTGTATGAATGAAGATGGAACTGATTGTTTCAAGTATGACGGCACATCAGCAGCTTTTTGGTAGGGGTTTGAGTATCTTTAAAAATAATTTGATATATGGTTGTTTCTTCCGTCTAACTAACTTAAAACCCGAGCAGAATGTTTCAATTAAGATCCAAGGCTGGCCGACACGCGGGAGTTAAACCAAACTCTTTGTATAGCAAGAAATAGCGTGATATTCTCCTCATGAACTCTTGCAAAAACTTTTTGAAAGGTCCATAGGTTGCACTTTTTTCAAGTGGTAGTCTGACTTTCAGTTCTTTCGGTCCGATCGATCCTATAACATTAACTAGTTATTGTATGTATTGTTTATTTTTTATGAACGTTAAGCAGCCTACAATTAATCAATTGTAGTAGTATTATATTTGTATTTTATACCTACAATATCCTGCGATTGACAAAGGAATGGATGTAACTCCTCAAATGATGCTGTATAGTAAATGTCGTTATAACCAGACCCAGACATATTTAACAACAGGCACTGAGAGAATCCTGGAGTTAAAGGAGGTAGTTTTTTCATAACTGATACGGAAATAACATCTTCACAGTCATCTTGTGTGGCTGCTAACCATTTGCTTTTATCAGTTTTCATAATTCCTAGCCAAGTATCACCATTTTGCCTTCAATAAAAATGTATACAATTAAAGTTCAATACAGGAACTAATGAATGTCGATTTATTTGCTAATATAATTCATTTTTTTTGTATGATAATGTAATGAAAATATCCTCGTTATGACAAAAACAAAATCGGTATCAGCCCGCATGACAATGGTGTCACTCACATTAATCCGCCCTACATAAAAAAAAGGTGCACATATTTTTTGTGTTGGTCTCAAACAGTTCAGTCATTAAATTATATGCTCATTAATATCAATGTTATTTAAATGTATAATCCCATTGTTTTGACTGTTATAAAAAAATATTGAAACACACAAAATCTTTGGTCATATGAACACTGTTTTTACATATACATTCACCTACCACCCCTTTTGCTTGAGAACACTTCTGTCATGTTGTAAATGCATATCCATTCCACCCAACGGTCTGTTAAAAAGTCGTCCAGAGTTGATATTTTGTGTACATCTATCGAATGCTTCAGCCCAAGACACGTTCAGCATAACAGCATAGTTTCTTTTAAAATCTTTTGCTCCGAAATGCCCTGAAATTGAAAATTAAAATGCTTTCTTTGTTTTATGTAATTACATTGTTTATATCAAAAAGAAGATTTCATGTGATTTCAAAAGAGATAGCACTTCACAAGAGACTAAATACTCAACTATAGGTCACTGTACGGCCTTCAATAATGTTAAAAGCCCTTACCGAATAGTCAGCTATGAAAATTCTAGAAATGACAAATGTGAAAAAATAAAAACTTACGGCCTAATTTATGTAAAAAAAACCAAAGAAAAACAAATATGTAACACAGCAACAAACCATTACTAAAGATTTACAGATTGCTGACTTGGGACAGGCACTTCAATACAGAAAGTGGCGGGGTTAACCATATTAGTCTGTTTTCATCTTATGAGTTTTAATATCCCATTGGTATATTTTGCCTGTCGTGAATTGTATTGTGTTATTATTAAGATAAATGTTACTGCTTGCATACAAACACGTGGTGGGTTTTATTTCAAAACAAGCACCAACACTACATTTTCGTGTACTAAAAAACCTAAAGAAATTATGTGCAATTTAATATTCATTACCTGTATTATTCCAATATATCATTATAACAGTTTTGACATCAGCATAATAGATATTCTTGCCGGTATAACCGATCATTACGTTTCAATTCTTAAACTGAGTGAAAAATATGATTTGTCGATAGGAATACAATACACACGTGATTATACTGTGTGTTGTCACTCATGACATATAGTTTTAACTCGGAAATCTTTCAGGAATTGAAGTGTTAAAATTACCATTTTCAAGATTAAGAATCATAACACATCTTTATAGAGAAGAATATCTTTATCAGTAGAATTAACTATGTTTAAATTTAGTCTACTGATCAGATATATGTAGTTAAAGGTTTTCAAACTCGACAAACTATGTATGACAGGACACACATGCAATCAATGCATATGCCAATGCTTCACAATGTACATACATGGTATACCGAAGGTACAAATCAGATATCATACAAGGTAATTGCAAGATTTTAGGAAATATTATTTTAATAAAATTGAGAAAGGAAATGGGGAATGTGTAAAATCGACAACAACCCGACCATAGAGCAGACAACAGCCGAAGGTCACCAATTAGTCTTCAATGTAGCGAGAAACTCCCTTACCCAGAGTCGTCCTTCAGCTGAACCCTTAAAAAATATGTATACTAGTTCAGTGATAATGGACGTCATACTAAACTCCGAATTATACACAAGAAACTAAAATTAAAAACCATACAAGACTAACAAAGGCCAGAGGCTCCTGACCTGGGACAGGCGCAAAATTGCGGCAGGATCAAACATGTTTATGAGATGTCAACCCTCTCCCTATACCTTTAGCCAAAGTAAAAAAGTAAACGCATAACAATACGCACATTAAAATTCAGTTAAAGAGAAGTCCGGGTCCGATGTCAGAAAATGTAAAAAAAGAAAATAAACAAAATGATAGTAATACATAGATAACAATAGACTACTAGCAGTTAACTGACATGCCAGCTCCAGACCTCAATTAAACTGATTGAAAGATTATGTCTTCATCATATATCAGGCACAATCCCTTCCGTTAGGGGTTTAGTATCATGCTATCATAAGATATAATATATTATATATAATATATGAGAAGAACATAACCCGTGTCCTTCTTAAAATTGATTAAGTAGACCATTCAAATGTTTTGGTGAAATGCGATTTTCACAGCGACGTGTACTTTTTTTTTTATCTCTTCTTATATAGAAATTGACTAAGACCATGAGGATTTAACATATATAATAATAATTTATCACGACCAGGAGGTCTTTCTCTGGGCAATTTCGACACCTCGAGGTGTGTTCTACGACAAGAAAAACCTTAAAATATGCATTATATGACTTATATACCGTCAAAATAATATGGTTTTTCTGCAAAGATTTGCAGCATATGTATCCCCTATTTTACCCAACACACTAAACTGGGATATTTTTTTATAATGCGTTCAGGTTGTAATAAGCCCTATGGCTCATTTTTAATGTGAAATAAAACATTCCTGAATGCGACTGTGGACTGAAATTTGATAACCAAGAGATGTCAATCTTGACCACCAGAGTTTAATGGGATATTGTACGTTCTTCATTGTTCTTCTGGTGTCCATGTATATTGCTTAATGTTGAATTTGGTTTCTAAGTATATTTCTGTCTCGTTTTAGAAATGGTGTTGGCTGTTTTGTGTGGCAAAGGGATTTTACTACATTCACCAGTGACATATTCTACCTTTTAAATTCTTATAGCTGACGCATGTTAATCCGGTTTGTACAACCAAACACACTAACAATACAGAATTTTAGGTTCATAGGTAGATGTTATCCCTACATATTTGTATGCATAACTTTGATGGTAAGTAGGGACTATCATAGTACCGCGGGAATTATACAGATACGTTTGTGATGTCTTAATTTAACTTCATGGTATCTCTCGTTCATCTGGATAGAAACACCTTATTGGTGTCGAGTGTCGAGCAGTCGTGTTGTCTGATGTTTTTGTTCAAAGTTTTTGGATTACTTCTATCAATCAATATTGCCTTAAAATGGTGCCGTAATAATTGGAATAAGGTGAAAAATCTTCCGAATAACTTTGGCGTGAGGAGAATTGCGAGGTTAAAAAGGGAATAACCAAAAAGGCAAATACGTTGCATAGAGGGGGATTTTTGTCGTATTTACCGGCAGTGGTTAAAAAATGCAAATTTAAAATGAGAAGGAAAGATAAAAATATGTATAAAAGAAACTGGCTACCAACTAATCAAAATCTTGCATTCTTTTATAATGTGTTACTATTTGAACAAGACAAGATATGGGAATCAAACTGACATTAAAATTATATTGAAAACTACATGTATTATGCATATTCAAAAATAGATATTGAATGTTTGTACTGTTATGAAATAATTTTGTTTGGGTTTAAAGTATGTTAATATTTTCAAGAATTATACAGAAACGAAAATCATTATTTCAGAAATAACCACCAAAATTATGCAAACATTTTTTGCGTGTTGGATGGTACTTCAATGATAAAAAAAAATACAACCAAAAAGATATGTATACAGTTATGGGATCGATTTCTTGTGTTTATCTATATACTGGCAAACATATTTTTATTGACGCTTGTGACTAGTATTCATTTAAGGAAAACGTTCTTTCAATTAGCTCATTTTAGTTACAAATTTTACTAATATATAAATTAACCATTCCTCCGCTGCGTATAAAATGTCATTAGTAATGTCATCCAGTCTTTTTGTTATTTTTTACAGAACCACAAAGTGCATCTTGTCCTTTACTTTTGTAATAAAAGGATTAAACATTTATAAACAAAAACATATTGATATATATATATTGTACATACCGTAGGCAGTGCGATTTCCATACACAATCCATCCTAGAATATATGAGTGAATATGATAGAGAAACTAAGTATTCAAAATTATACTGTAATATTACATGCAAATAACAATGCGTTGACTTTAAAAAATATAACTTGGTTGAAGGGATGTCATGTCCAATTATTATGAGTGTTGCTATAACATTTTGTTTTTCAAAACCGGAACATGTAAGCTGGTTCGGGTGTCTTCCTCTATATCTGTGCCAGTTTTGTCAATTGTAGTTTAAGGCTTAACTTCAATGTGACTATGAATAAACAGCCTTTTTGATTGAGATTAATCATTCCAATTAATATGTTATATTGTGTCTCTCTATGTTGTGATATCATACTTCTGTTTCAGAAAAGGGAGAAGGTTTGGTACCATTAAAATGTTTAATTCCAGTGCAATTGTTTTCACCTGTCCTAAGTCAGAAATCTGATGTTCAGTGGTTGTCATGTGTTAATGTGGTTCATACGTGTTTTTTCGTTTTTGATATAGATTTGACCGTTGGTTTTCCCATTTGAATGGTTTTACACTAGTAATTTTTTGGGGCCCTTTATAGCTTGCTGTTCGGTGTGAGCAAGGGAGAAGGTTTGGTACCATTAAAACGTTAAATCCCGCTGCAATTGTTTGCACCTGTCCTAAGTCAGGAATCTGAAGTTCAGTGTTTGTCGTTTATTTATATGGTTCATACGTGATTTGCGTTTTTTTATATAGATTAGACCGCCTTGAAGACCGTTCTTTGACCTATAATGGTTCACTTTTATAAATTGTGACCTGGATGGAGATGTGTCTTATTGACATTCATACCACATCTTTCTATATGTACTTGATACATATAGAATTTTCAACATATTTTGTCGAATTTTAGCATATCTCATGTATAACTTAATGGCAATTGTTTTCACAAACGGAACCCCTCTAAACGTATTTATCTCCTCGATGCCTTCCTATTGAAGAAATAATAAACCCGGTCTACCTTTGTTGGGATTTAATGCTATTTCTTTTCTATTTTGTTATTAATTCTAATTGTCTCTGTTTATTGATTAATAAGATCTGAACAAAAGTAAAATAACAAAAATACCGACAACCAAGGAAAATTTAAAACGGAAATTACCTAATAAAAAAACATATTGTCAAATCCGGACTGATAAAAAAAAACTGATCAGTTACACGAAGATCTTTTTCATATAAGACTATGAAATATTGATTTATACACAGTAATTAAATTCGATTGTCGCCCTACAAACTGACTTTTAAGGATCAAAGCTTACCCAAATATTTAAAGAGTTTTATCACTGACAAAAAACTAACATCAAGTTTGTCAATTGCGTACATCGTTATTTTTCTCAGTAGTAGTTTGTTTGTTTTCCCGTCTTAATGTCTTTTCTATTTTAACCATTTAATATTCTATGAAGCTCTTTCAAAATGACTTTTACAATAATAAGAATATCTAATACAAAAATGCAACACACATAAAATTAGCTACTTGAAATAACAGGACATTTGAAATATTCATCTATTTATAGAGGATGTTAAAATATTCATCTGTTTATAGAGGATGTTAAAATGATTCAAACAAAACTAATGAAGCAAACAACAATTTTTTGTATAATTCTATCTATAATAATAAGCAAAAAAAATATTCTATTGATACGGTATAAAACTTATCAGGCGGATGAAATGAATTATATCGATCAAGACGGTTATAGACAGCTAAAGACAGTTATGTTATTATGGTTACAGTACTGCAACCTGAGTTCATTTTAAAACTTTAATTTACCGGAAGAACACACACTGAACTTATATATAAATGGAAAGAAGAAAATTAAAAAAAAATATTTGTGTTAAAAATCCAGAGTTGTCACATTTTTGTGAAATTGGGGTCAAAGGTCAAGCCTAAAAATGTCAATATTTTAGCCACAAGGAAAGAAAAGGAAAAAAGTTCTGATATATATATATATATATTCATTAGGATGCTAGAAAAACGGTTCAATCTCAAACATATGCTTCAAAGGATGTCAAAACGAAATTGTGACTATTTATATAAAGAGCTGCCATTACAAAATGACGTTTATCTGATAACTTCAGATTTAACCCGTTTGTGACATAGACTAAGCAGACGTGGTCATGAACTTTTCATATCCATTAACTTTCATATTGCTTATCATGTTTTCATTACAGTATATAATAGAATTATTTTCTAAACAGTAAACCACCATTTTATCAAATTATTTCAATAGGGGAAAAAAATAAAAAATCAAGCAGTCAAACAGTTGTTTTAATGTTGCTTCCAAAAAGGTTGGGTACTTTCTGCAAATTAATATCTGGTTATAGAAAAATAAATACTTTGTTATTGCAGTCGGAGATATCAGTTATAACACAAAAATATACTAGTTAAACGAGTCAAAACTCGAGGTTTGAGAACACTGATAGGTGTGACTTGCATTGGTTTAAGTTGTGTCGTTTGTACCAATGTTTGTCTGTTGTTTCTTTTTAGCGATGGCGTTGTCACGTTAGTTCAATGTATTTTTGGCCTTTCTTTTAGCATTTGGTTTATTGTAAATAAACTGAGTTTGATGAAAGAGCATTATTTTGGTTGGAATAAAATGCTGAAATGTGTAATTTCATCAAGATTTTAGGGAGATGATTTAAAATAATGCTAATTTATCAATGTTTGAATTAAAATCGGTCAAGACCCTTGCATAATGTGTCTTTAAAATATACAATAACTCTAGTCTTCATCAAATAGGGATAAACAGTGGAACAAATATTCAGAGGTTACATTGGAAAAATGTTTACAAGAATCTCAGCTATGGAACAATCACTTCGTCATCGTTTGTGAATTCAATAGATATAGGAAGGTGTTAAAAGTAAACCATTACAGGTCAATGTACGGCCTTCAACACGGAGCCTTAACTCACACCGAACAACAAGCGATAAAGGGCCCCAAAATTACTAGTGTAAAACCATTCAAACGGGAAAACCAACGGTCTAATCTATATTAAAAACGAGAAACGAGAAACAAGTATAAATTACATAAACAAACGACAACTACTGTGCATCAGATTCCTGACTTAGGACAGGATTCAAACATATGCAGCGGGATTAAACATTTTAATGGTACCAAACCTTCTCCCTTTTTCTGAAACAATAGCATAACATCACAACATAGAAAACCACACGGTAAAATATCAATTGGAAGGCTTCACTCAATCAAAAAACGTAAATTAACACACTACGAACGAATAAATTTGATATACACGTATTAGCATTACAGCACGTTTCTCTTCAATGACACAGACAAAATTAAGCTTTTTGAGCACAAAGGTTTATCAGATTATCAAGAGAAATTAGTTGTTGCATCACTAAGTCGCACCCAAAGTCTCTAGGAAGCTTCATTAATTAATTAAAAAAACGTTATCTGAATGATTCGATTAACTTTTATAAAAAGTCAAATTTATAACTGTTTTGCAGAAAATACCCAAAAGAACTACTTTATATAATCTAATTACCTTTTAAAAAAAAAATTTAATTAATCAAAGTAAATGTACATAATCACATCGAAACTACTAAATTCATTTTTGATGAAATCATAAATGATGGAGCTGATTAACAGATATACAATTTCGGTTATAAAAAAGCTACAAGTTTTATTTACATTTTTGAGTTTTTCACAAAACTGTATAGATTATCCCCATTACAATTTGCATGCAGTATCATAACATTATATGTTTTCCTCTCAAATGTCAAATACAGTTTTTAACTTAATTTTTTTCTCGTTTTCAAAGAAAAATGCACTAAATTGCAATCTAGAAACCACATATACGGGCTAATGTAACCATAGAAACTTTCTACGATAAGACGGAATTTAATATATCGATATTATATCATTAAGAAAAACAATTTCCATCCGTAATACAACTAAAGAAATATTTTGGTGTACGTTTCACCCCACAATGCAATAGATTATGGAAAAGCGAATTGCAAAGTTGATTATTTTCTTTTATTTTGATTGTGAGTAGTTTGATAATTTGATAAAAACTAGATTTCATTTATATATGTCCAACATCTATTTGACTAACCTTTCAGTAGTATCAATAACATTATCATTGTCATTACTGCTGTCTTCTGTAGATCACACGTCCTGTTACCGCCAATATATATATGAGAAACTTTCAAAAGTCGGATTGAATTCAATGCAAACAAACATGTCTTATATATAAAATAAACATTATAAATGAATTATGTCATCAATTTTTTTTTCTGTAACAGGACTTGTCTGATGTTCAAAACACAAGCCTTTAAAACATTGAAATTATACTGCTAGTTTTACAAACTTTCCCATTAAACATATATAGGATAAACAAAGAACCATGCACGATTGAACTGAATTGTCTCAATTTCTTCCATAGACTTTCTTCTATGCATTTAAGAAATCAATATTAAATAAATGATAAAGTAGTAAGATCGGATGCATTTTAATTGATCAGTATGCTATGCAAAAAGCAATACAAACCGAGTCAAAGTGTCTTTTAATGTTTAAAATGAAGTACTTGGCACGGTAATTAAAGATTCGAAACGGATAAACACAAAAAACAATCTTACTGACCCAAGACCTGTCTAAAGATGTTTTACTCCAAGAGATCAAAATCTCGGTTATGTCTTTTTAAAAAAAATTAATTAAGAGTTAGTTGATACTTTGTAATGTGGAGATGTAGTACAATTGCCATTGAGAAAACTATTCAACCAGACTTTGAATTCATGGATACTAGCATATATAGGTCACCACAATGCCACTAACAATGTGTAAAACCCATATCGTATACTAAGATAAATTAGATAAAAGGCACTGACTGATTATATAAGAAAAAGTTCAATGGCCTGACATAGAAAATTTAAACACTAACATAAAATACAAAATAGCAACAAATGGCAAGCCCAGTATTATATGCTATCCATTAACAAAAACATATTAAATATAATCATGAGTAATTGATAAACATAACACCACTTAGAATAATACTAATAATAATAATAAATTCTTTATTTAAAGAGGGTAAACTCAGTTAGTTACAATAAACTAATCTTCCCTGAGGCCCTCACATACAAATTACAATACAATCAAAACAGATATTTACACATAGTTAATTGTACAGTCATGTAGTTCAATGTATTGTCATTAACATAAGATATAATGCTGTTTAAGATGTACATGTAGTCAAAAAATCAAATGAAAATAAATAAATATACAAATACATAGTAGCAAACATTTCTTATCAGGGTTGTGTTAGGTACTTCTTGATACTTTGATTAAAAGTAAAAGTGTTTTGAGCTTTACGCATTTTGTGTGGTAGTCCATTCCATAATACTGATCCAGAATAAGCAAAGGATTCTTGAATAGTTCAGAGTTTGGCTTAGGAACTATCAGATTACCTTGAGTAAAACCTCTAAAGGAGTAAGGATTATTATCTAATTTCAGTTTCAACTTTTAAACTAGGTACATTGGTGCTTCCATACGCATACATTTATATAGAAGTAAATATTTGTGGTATTTTATTCTTTTGTCAACTGTCATCTACCCAAGTTAGGTAAATAAGGGGCTGAGGGGGATAAAGGATCTGCATCTAGCATTATTCTAGCTGCCCTTTTTTGGAGTTTTAAAATTCTTGTTATACCTTCATTTTTACATTCACCCCAAATAATACAGCAGTTGTCAATTAAGGGAAGAATATACCCATTGTAATATGTTTTCCTTGCATTTATATCTAAAAATTTCTTTATTTTAGAAAGACGGTATATTCTGGATGATATATTAGCGCAAACTTGGTCAATTTGATTTTTCCAGTTAAGTGTGCTGTCAATTTTAACACCTAATCATTTTTCACATGAAGAATTTTGTAATACTTTCGAATTTATTATCAAGTTTGGTTGATAAGTCTGGATTGATAGTTTATGTTTTGTTCCAGTAATCAAACATTTTGTTTTATTTGCATTAATGAACATGTTATTTATTG
Source organism: Mytilus galloprovincialis (assembly GCF_965363235.1). Classification (NCBI taxonomy): domain Eukaryota; kingdom Metazoa; phylum Mollusca; class Bivalvia; order Mytilida; family Mytilidae; genus Mytilus; species Mytilus galloprovincialis. The sequence continues at coordinate 16,046,111 of NC_134845.1, read as the reverse complement.
TACACCACTCTTCAACCCTGTATAAATTGTCCTGAACATCATTATATATATTTTCTTTGTTTTTCCCAGAATTATGAAGAGTGTTGTCATCAGCATATAGGTCTGTTTCACAATTTTCCATGCATAAGGGAAGGTCGTTTATAAGTAGTACAAACAATAGGGTACCAAGTATAGAACCTTGGGGGACACCAAATTTTACATGTTGTTGTTCAGAATAAACATTACAAATGTTTACCTGCTGTTTTCTGATATTGAGGTATGACTTGAAAAATCTAACAGTAGCCTCACTAAATCCATAAATTTCAAGCTTTAAACAAAGAATATCATGATCTACCAAATCAAAAGTTTTTTTTTAAATCTAAAAAATTGCTAGATTTAAATTACCATGATTCATTTCTTGCAACCATTTGTCAATGATATTGATGAGTGCAGTTTGACAAGAATGCTGTGGCCTGAAACCAGATTGTGTAGGGTGTAAAAGTTTAAGTTTAGATAAATATTTGTACATTTTATTAGAAACATGTCTTTCTATTAATTTTGATAAAGTTGGAAGAACAGATATAGGTCTGTAATTCGTTGCTAAAATCTAGTCACCATCCTTGAAAACTGGTGTTACCTAGCATTCTTCAGTAATGAAGGATAAATACTAGTATCTATCATTCTGTTAAATATATATGTTAGAGGTGATGCAATAAAAGGGGCACTTAATCTTTATATTAACCATACCAGATGTTTTATTTATATCAAGTTTTGCTAATTCATTAACTAGCTCATTCATGTTCACTGGTGGTATAGAAAAATTTTCATGTTGATGTAATTTATCTTTAACAAATTTACTAAGATTACTAAAATCTGCTTTGTTAACAGGTGTATAACTTCCTTGTTCTTTCAGTTTTTTAGCACAGGAAGTGAAAAAGTTATTAAAAGTATCAGCAATACATCTTTTTACTTTAGTTGTATTGTTATCTTCTGTGGCTAACTCATATAGTGTATTTTTAACTTTTGGGTTCAGACTGTGAAGACATTTCCGTGAGGTTTTAGGGTCATTGGAGTCTTTTACCATATTTTTATAATAAATCCTTTTTGGGTTATCTACAATTTGTTTAGTTTTATGTCTCCAAAATCTATACTCACTCCATAAACCAAGTGCATTATATCTATCTCTCATATTCCTAGCGTAAATGATTTCACTGTTATACCATTTAGGCTGCCTGTCCCTTTTAACTCTCTTTTTAACAACAGGAGCATGTTTATCTAATGCCTTGTTCAACATATCATAAAATAATTGTAGACAGTCAGAGGGATTTACTTCAAATTCAATTTCATGAAAAGGTGTAGATTGCAAATCTAATAAAAAATTGGTTTGGTTGAAACTTTTGAAATTTCTATATGTAATTGTACAGTGTGTATTCTTTTTGCCTATGTTGACTTCTTTCCGTGTTAAACAGATAGTAAAATGATCACAAATTGCATATCTACACACATATGATTCCTCTACCATGTTTGGGTTATTGACATAAATATGATCAATCAGTGTACTAGTATCTTTTGTTATCCTTGTGGCTTCTACAATCAGTTGTTGAAAATTATATGATTCTAAAACATTCAGCCATTTTTGAGGAGGTTTGTTTGGTGCTTTACAATCAAAATTAAAATCACCCATAATTGTTATATCTGAATTCATAGTCATTGCCACTCTCATTTCTTTTTCAAAATCATCAACCAAATCTATCAGTGACTTTGCTGGCCTATACACAAAACATAATAAAAAAGATTTCAAACCCCATTGTTTCCGTATCCCCTATTTCTATGTTGTTTTTTTCTTAAAAATGTAATAGTTTCAGAAAAGTAAATCACAATTTATCAATTACATCAGGGCCCTCGATGGTCAAGTGGTGTCAGTAGTTCCACTACTGTACTCACTATATATATATATATATAGCTAGCCAGTCAACACTGAGGTTGTGAGTTTGGATCCCTTTATTCTATTTGCGAGTATGTCTTGAGAAATGTTGATTGTCCGTCGGAAGCCGATGATAAATTGCTAACCCGTGTTTCCCAATCCACTATAAATAAATAAATACTAGAACACACCCGCGAAATCGCGGGCATATACAGCTTGTGAACTGTGTTGGATGATTTCTTTTTTTAAATATTATGTATGGAGAATTTCATAAAAGGTATCAAAAGCCCTCTCCCTTTTTCAAAAGTCCGATATGTGTTTCCTTTCTGTTTAATTCAATTATTTTCGTGTTTCTGGCCTCAGACCACAATTATTCTTCTCCTTTGCTACAAAACATCTTTTTGTAAATGTCAAATTATACTAAAAAATTTGCACCGCTTCAAACATGAAATAAATGTAACTGCTTATATATAATAAAATATGCTTCTAGGACAATCCATAAGTGCTTTTTCTTTTGAGAGCCTTATTGACATGCAAATGGTAGGATATGAATCTTATATAAATGACTAAGACCGAATAAGGCTAGTTTGAGGGGTGGTCGGAGGGATCCCGTAATCCCGGCTAATGACATGACATCCCGAGATGCAGAATTTAAAGAAATTCATATCCCGAAATCCTGAAATCGAAAAATATAATCCCGGATCTCGTCGGGACCAATCCCCAAATGCCGAGCTTAAAAACACCCGATCCCGACGTCCCGAAAAAGGTCCTGCCCCTCTAATCTCTACCCTACTTTCATTTTAGCCAAATCTCTACTTTCACTTTCAACAATAAATTTTTATGTCCCCTTTATTGGCATTATGTTTTCTAGTCTGTGCATCCGTGCGTTCGTTCGTTCGTCCGTCTGTCCTGCTTTAGCTTAAAGTTTTTGGTCGAGGTAGTTTTTGATGAAGTTGACGTCCAGTCAACTCGAAACTTAGTAAATATAGTGCCGATGTGGCATCCGTGTACTATGGACACATTCTTGTTTCCACATGTTTTACTTATTTTAAATGCAACTGGTATGACCCCTTAATTAGTAAACTTTTCAAAGAAAACAGTAGACAGAATACAGAGAGTCTCTATATATTAAAGTAGTATAATCGTAGTTTACATGTAGATAAACGCAAAAATAATGGTCCACTATAAGGAGGTATACTAGTTGTGGTTCTTGCGATCTAAACACCATGATATGGTGAAAGCTCTGATTGGTTTATTTATTTTTCATTTTTGTTATCTATCATACGATTGGTTGTACTTGTGCATGTTTCAAACCGGAAGTCTTATCTATGACTAAAAGTCAGTCTGATGACGGAATCAATATCCGGACTTCTTTTTTGTCGTTTTTCTCCAAAAATAACTCAATCTGAATAATCATAAGAATAGATGACAAATGCGACTATGCATGTTACCTATAGAACACAGAGGCATGACGATTAATTTATCGTGGAAGGAAGAGAAGCGACACACAAAATGAGGTCTTCTCGTTTAATAGCATAGATGTTTAAACTATGTGGCGGTTAAAAGTAGCGTTAAAACATCAACAATGAAATAACAAATAATATCGTTTTCTTATAATTTAAGCTAGTGTGAAAACATTAGTTTTAATAATTATTAGAACAACCGTAACAAGTATTAATATACCTGACCGATCAATGAATACAGTAACACTGAAACTCGCTGATCTGTTGCAGATGTCAAAGTTCTTTATTATGAGACAATCTTTTCTTGATACCTTTGATAACTATTTAATACCTTTGATTAACATTTTCTGGTTCAGGTTATTTATACTGAATGGTCCACTCGATCAGTTTTAGAAAAGACTGGTTAAGAATGAGATCTGTAAAAATGAAATAAAACAAGGTTATCATTCCGATCATTCGATGCAACTGCATTGCTTATTCAATAGTCATAAGTCTTTCATTTTCTATCTGATCATATTTTACATACTGTTGATTCATTAATATTCGTTGTATACCAATTTTCGTGTATTTCGTGGGTTACTGGTGAACAACGAATTTAAATGTACAACGAAATACAAATGTTCTAAAGGAATGTATGCAAACTTTGCCAAAACCACGAATGTAAATATCCATGAATATGCAAGTTTCCCTTAATCCACGAAAATTGGATCTAGGAAAATAAATGAGTCCACAGTATTTCGATTCAAAAAGTGTAAATACAAAGAGAGAGTTTTCATATGCACACGTGACTATGGAACCAATAACGTTTCTGTTAATGTCGACTGGTCACTTTATGTAATAAAAGAAGTTCTAGCCCGGTCTTTGGAATTTACGTTCATCTATATTGATGTTCTCCTCGTTCTTATTGATTCGAAGTTTGTTTGCTTTCAAATGTTAAGATTTGAGAATTAAGGTTAAGAAGTTATTTCTAAAATCCCCTCGGTATTTAGCGACTTAACATTGCATTCCATAAGCATGACTATGGGGCTAAAAATGGAAGTAATTAGCTAATACGTTAAGATAACCTAGGTATTTGGTTCAGTCCCTATTATTCAGTCTGAAGTTATTTATAGTAATTTGTACACTGCAGCTTTTTTTTGTCATGGTTTTGTCATTGTTTTCGACTCCGGATATTTTGTTGTAACTTTAGAACAACGTTTTTATATTAGCAGTACTATATATTTCAATATTTTATCTGTTACGCAACTTTAAATTAAGTTCAAATAAAGAAAGTTCAGCTTAATAAATTAGAGAAGAAAGCACCAGACAAAGGGAGATTGAGAGAGCTAGTGTCGGCCTTATGTGCACCAATGCACGAAGAGGATTAAGATAAGATTTACAAATACAAATAATATTATTGTGAAACGTTATAACGATGGAGACGCCATCTTTTGGATTATGTGATTGTGAATGAACTGTTACATAATAAGTTGATAGTGAGTAGCTGGAACACGATTTAAATATAATTGAAATGGGAAATGGGAAATGTGTCAAAGAGACAACAACCCGACAATAGAGCAGACAACAGCAGAAGGCAACCAATGGGTCGTCGCTGCAGCGAAAACTCCCGCACCCGAATGCGTCCTTCAGCTGGCCCCTTAACAAATATGTATACTATAGTGCCTAACAAGATTTTGTGAGGTAGACGAAATTGACCTCAAAACGATCTTATTGACTTTTTTGCTCCAAAAATAGGTAGATCGGACATATTTTGACTTTATTTAATGACTTTGTTAGTTTGGGATTATTTCTAATTGGCATGTTCCTATGAGACTGAAAAATGTTGTTTTTTGTAAGATAAATAATAATTTTACCTGGCGTAGCCGTGTGTAAAGTGTATTTTGCCTTTTCTCTCCAAAAAATGCCTTGGTGATTAGAACAAAACGTCTTATTTGTAAACTTTTTCTGTTTTTCTCCGCAATTGACTATTAAAAAATAATCCGTCTACTGTGTACTTGGAAAATTTTGTGAAAATAGGAGAATTGGCAATTCTTACCTTTCATACCTATACTTTCATTGATAAAACATAACATGGACTCATCCAGTGTCAAGTTTGAAGGTCATTTTAGTTACTGTCACATTCATGCACGTTCTGATTTAATCAATAGTCATGTATGAAAAGCATAAACAGTTTGAAGGTAAACTAATAATAACTTAACCCAATCAAATTGCGTAACATTCAATAACAATTACCGGTCCACATTATAATAAGGAATAGGGGTAAACTGGGTAGGGAGAAAATGTAAGATATTCAAAATTTATTTTTTTGCAATTACGAATAAAAATTTGTCAACAAAACGTTTTGCTATAATTTGATAAACATGTTGTTCTGTATTGGTACACTTTTTTGATCTTTTATTTATGTATTTAAGGCCATACAAAGTTTGGGCTTCAAAAGTCCACATAATCATTGACTTTATACAGAAAATTTGCCCTTTTAAAAATTTTTTCCAAAACAATACGTTACTACAAAGTAAAATCATTTCTCAAAACACTGCAAAAATTTTCATTTCGATTGGTACAGAAGTATTGTCATAAAGTGCGTTGAAATAAACAGTGGTATAGAAAACATCGAATTCCCTCACAAAATCTTGTTAGGCACTATAGTTCAGTGATAATGGACGTCATACTTTACTCCGAATTATAATTAAACAAGAAACTAAAATTAAAAATCAATGACTTCGGACAGGAGCAAAAATGCGGCAGGGTTAAACATATTTTTTTTTTAGATCTCAACCTTTCGCCAATGTAGAAAAACAAACGCACAATCACTAACCCGAATTTGACTTGAACGGACAAAAAGGTATTAACGGCATTTAAAAAGGATTGATTATCATAAGATAACAATTGACAAAAATAAAAAATTGTTTTTAATGCGTTTCAATCCATATCAATTATTTTAATACCAGTCAAATAGATTTCCTTCAAGCTTGTTTCAGATCTGGTTAAGCTATGTAAAACTAATTAGCCACGCCCCCATTAAACGAAATCAAACTGTTTAATCCTTTTAATCTTTAAAGTGTCCGCCTTTTTGTAAGGTAAATCACTCAAGCAGAACAGCATCTCCGTTTATCCATCATCCGGCGCTTTGCTTTTGCGCCAGCTGGCATTTCATTTGCGCCATTACAATCTTTCATTTGCGCCAAAAATACAGGTAAATGCAGGTAAATAGTATAAGAAATTTATTAAAAATAAAAAAAATATCTAATTATAAAGACAGTTTTTATTTCCATGATAAAACATATTCCTAAGAACACATTCATCATAAAACCATACAAGGTTTGTTCAACCACAGTTCTTTTACTCTAGTATAGTAAAAACAGTTCTAAGCACAATACACTATAGTAAAGTTATAATTCTGTCCATATCAGTTGTAATACTGGCATTGCAAGTTTTGTGGTACACCTAAACGATTTTAAATATGATGCATCTGATAAGCTATATCATTTAGCCATGGCGTTGTCAGTTTGTTTTAGATTTATGAGTTTGACTGTCCCTTTGGTATCTTTCGTCCCTCTCCTATATACTGTTTGTGTAATCATACTAAAAATACAGACTTATTTCCTCTGTTTGTTATTGAACTGACAATATCCATAATTCTAAACCTCATTTTTGTTTTAGACATGTTACCAAAATGTATATTCATGACGCTGAGGTTGATAACTTCGCGTACACCTGTCATGTCTAATGATAGCCAGCAATGATATCACAAAAGCAATTATCATCTAAGATGTTATATTATGATGTTCTAGATAAAAGCGATTTAAATTTACCAAGACGCACAGGATTTAAATGTTACCTATTTAAATCTTTAATCAATGTTTTGACACCGTCCCCAAATTCAAAGTCTAATTTGTCAACCTTAGCGTCGAGAATATACCTTTTCGTAGCATGTCTATTAGAAATGAGTATGAATAATTATCCTGGAGAAATACTGTACAAACAAACCTTCATCCCATTACAAACATTATCGCTTTTAGTCAGAAAATACTTCCAACAATAAGAGGTTCAGTGCTATAAAACCAGGTTCAATCGACCATCTTCCTCATTTGAAAATGCCTTTACGAAGCCAGGGAGATGACAGTTGTTGTCCATTCGTTTGATGTGCTTTATCATTTGATTTTGCCATTTGAGTAGGGACTCTTCGTTTTGAATTTTCCTCGAAGTTCAGTATTTTTGTGATTTTACTTTGTTTGGTTTCATGCCATCTTTTTTTTTATTTGGTTGTTACTTTTGATTGTCTCTTCTTAATGATGTACAGAATTTTAATATAGGTAAACTACTGTTGCCTAATTTTATCACAAACTCCTATAACCCTATGGGTACAGATAGTCAAATCTAGTCTGATCAAAACACCCATTTCCCGTTTATATAGAAACATAGAGACGAATGAATGTATATCGGTTATAAAGTAAAACAGCTATGTAAAAATGAAGGTAGCACAATAAATAACTTAGACAAATTTATGAAAGATAGATAAAATAGTATTGGATACATAAAAAATCCGTAAATTTTGATAATCAAATGAAAAATTATTTCCTTATTCACACACAATAATTATTCCAAACATAAGAAAACGTTTTGTTTTGGATGGATTTTTACTTCAAATTAAATAATTACAACATTTAACGCAATTTCTTTTATTTTTTAGATTAAGAGTAGCATTTATTGTAATTGTATATTATGTTATTTTGCTATAGCATTATGTTTGCTTCTGCAATAAAATATATTCATTCATTCATTCATTCATTATAATTTAATAAAAATAAAGCAAGCATTACTTTTATATTTTACTAACCTTTCAGTAGTATCAATAAAACTATCATCGTCCTTACATTTGGCGTTCTGTATATCGCACGTCTTATCACGACCAATATATATATATGAAATTAATCTGACTAACTTTCAAAAGTCGCATCAAATTCAAATTAGAAAAAACCAAAGGGATTTATAAAATAGTTTCAAATTAATTTTGTCATGAAAGGTTTTCTACAACAAGAATTGATGTTCAAAACATCAGCCTTTGAGGCATTGCAGTTATACAGCTTACACATCAAACATATACAATCAAAGGACACGCACTTATTAACTGAATTATCTCAATTGCGTCTGTCAATCCCTTGCTATAGCTTAAAGAAATTAAACAGTTAAAAAAGAAGTAAGATCGGGTGCATTTCAACCGATCATTATCAAATGCCAAAAAAAAAAAACCAATATGAATTTGTAAACATGTCTTTTAAAGTTTAGATTGAAGAACTTGGTAGTTTTACATATTTTGATTAGAAACGGAATAACACAAAAAACAAAACAAATGTCAATGGCGTATGACCTGTCTAAAGACGTGATACTGAAATATATCAATAAACCTCTTATAATTTTAGAAATAAAAGAGTTAGCTGACACTTCGCATTAAAAATATGGAGATGCAGCATACTTGTCAGTGAGAAGGCTGTCCACCAGAGGTTGAATTTCAGGGATATAAATAAAATATGAAAGAATTAAAAAAAAAAAAAAAAAAACAAGTGCCGAATATAGAATTAAATGATATGAAAAGCAATATAAAAGACAGCAATCGATGCCAAGCGCTGTAGTATATGCTTTCCGTTAACAAAACACAATTCACTCTGTTTATTCAACTGCTCTACGCTTGTGAGGTGAGAGATCGATGAACGAGAGAGCCTGAGATATTTGGATTACTTCAGTAATCAATCTCATTATGATATTTCTGCTACTTTGAACTTTAATTTCCCTTTTATAATCACTGTAACTACTGTTACAACATCAGGTATAATAATCATTCGAACAGCCATCACCAATACCAATACACCAGACCAAGCAATTAGCAACACTGATAACCGTTGATCTGTTGCTGATGTCAAAGATCTTCTTTATGATGACAATGTTTTTTGTGCAATCCCAGGTTATTTATACTGAATGGTCCACTCGATCGGTTATAGACAAGACTGGTTAAGTATGAGATCTGTAAAAATGAAATAAAAAGGTTATCATTTTTAGAATTTGATGCAATTGTATTGGTTATCCAATAGTCATCAGTCTTGCATTTTCTATCTGATCATATTTTACATATTTTTCGGTACAAAAAATTTGAATAGAAAGACATGTGCTCATATGGCTATGGAAACAATGATGCTCCATCATTGTTACTTTCTTTAATTAAAAAAGGTCTACGAATCTAGCACGGTCTTCGAATTTTATGTTCATTTATATCGATGTTTTCCTCGTACTTGTTGATTAAAGTTTGGTTGCTTTCAAATGTTTAGATTTGAGAGTTCCTGATTAATAATTTTTGAACTTATGTAGTTTTGATACAGATTTTGTTATATGAAGACGTTATTCTTTCTACAAAACCATTTGTCTTAATGGACATGTTCCAGTTGTCTTAGCCACAATTTCGTCCTCTTCTCCTCATTTATGACATTAAAAAATGGACTTTGCATAGCATATCATGAACAGCATTAGGGGATACATGTGGAATACGAATAGCTTACTCTTTCATATTACCTGAAATCACCTCTGTATAAAACAACTTAACATTGCATTCCATAAGCATCATTATGGAGCTAAACATGGAATTAATGAGCAAAACCTTCAAGATAACCTCGGTATTTGATGCAGTCTCTATTGATCAGTATGAAGTTATTTGTTGTAATTTATACACTGCAGGGTTTTTTTTGTCATGGTTTTGTCATTGTTTTCGACTTCGGATATTTTATGTATCTTTAGAACAACGTGTTTATGTTAGCAGTAATATATGTTTCAATGTTTTATCTGTTTTGAAACTTTAAATTAAGTTCAAACAAAAAAAGTTCAGCTTAATAAAGAGGTTTCGGGTTTTTTAAATAAGCGTTCTAGGCAAATACAAATAAATTTATTGAGACACGTTATAACGATATAGGCGATGAATGTCTTAGGGGATGCTGTTTTCCCTGAACAAAAAAAAGAAATAAGGCGTCTGTAGTTTCCTTTTTTAAATCTTGCAAAACAGATCAGACGAGAAAACAAAGACCGACACACACTGAGGGAATCAGTTTTCGAATTTAGATAGTGTACTCATGTTAACTGAGAAATATGATATGTAAGAACTCGTTGAAATATAGCTAAATGAGTATCAGAACATAGGCAGTGTATCTGCAGGTAAAATTGAAAAAGATGATTTTTCATTTGGTATTTGAAAACGTTACGTATCAATTCTTTGGATGGATTAATATTGATGGATGGATTTTACGGATTCAGTTTACATAACTTTCTCTAATGCTTACATTTTCCACAGCGTGAGACAGTGTAACTTATGAATCCCCTATTTTTTGTTTTTGTTTGTGTTGCTCAGTCTTTAGTACTTAAAGTTGGTTGTGTTTTGATAACTTATTGTCTTTTTGTCGTCTAAAGTTTTTTTATGGCGTTTCTCTAAATTGATAAGTTTTGGATATATCCTTGATGTCTACAGCTTAAAAATCAGATAAATTGAGCGCATCTCCGGGGTTTCCAACTGCCAACTTTAATATCTCTTGATTGTGGAATAACCAACATTGGTGGCTGTAAAACGCGGTTTCGGGGAAAGTATAAGTAAAGAACAGACAATTAGTGTATACGTTATCACAATATGATACCAAGTTAGATTGCAAGTGGTTATACAACCGTTATAACGACAATTGGAGCATATGTCATCATCATCAGTAAACCGGTTAATTTGCAAGTGTTGGGGTCCGTACAGTTGTCGTTGGGGTGATTTTGGATTAACATCTTCCATTTTATACAGCAACCATCTCTCAATAAAATCATGATAGGAAATATCAGATCTTGAAGAACTTATTAACTGAAAGATATATATACCATATACAGGTGCTGCTTGCACGTTGGTGCATGTATGAATTGAGAAACGTTATCTGTAATCGATGTATTATTAGTGAAATTTATAATTGGAAAATGATGATCTTTAGAGTAGATAAAATAATTTGATTATAACTGAATAATAACATAAAATAGGATTGAAGCATTTTATTACAAAACAAAAGTTTTGTTTTATATGTTTTAATCCAGATGTACATAAAAGTAGAACTACAAAAAAAGTGTTTGTGTCCTAGAAATAGTGCCTTCAGAATATAAAGCTATGTAGTAAAAGAATAAGATTTACTATTGTTATAATGATGCTTAATGCTTTTCCCAATGAGAACAAAATCTGGTATGATAATAACAATGATCAAAATGATCAAAATTGTAGCGCCTGACCAACCAATCACCGTAGCAGAAAGTCTATGGTCGGAAACTGATATATAACGTCGTCGATATGATGACAATGTAGTTTTGTCGATTCGTAGATCAGATAATGAAGTTGGTATTCGTTGACTTGTAGTGAAATTTTTACATACACAAACACAGTCTAATATTTCAGCGGTAGTTCCTATAAAATAGATTGAAAAAAAATATGTTCATGTATGATATCTTATTAAAACAATTATGTGCCCAAGTGGTCTAAACATTGACCAATCGCTCTAAGTTTGTGAGTTTGGACTTCCCTATTAATATTTATTTTTGATCAAACTTCTAGATAAAAAAATATATGCATTCACCTTCAATTTATATACGGTGTTTTATTCAAATAGTATACTAGACAGATTTAATTCGATCATTGATATGATTCAACATATAATATACAATGTGGTATGCTTGACAACGAGACAACTATTCACTAGTGATCAAATGATAACGCAATTATTAACCATGGTTCACTAAACCCCCTTCGACAATGATAACGCATAGTAGAGAACTTTAGGTTTTTGACGCACATAATACGTAACATACCTTAACATTTCAAAAATGTTCATTGCTATCTCCCGTTGACCATCTTACTTGTAAATTAAACAAAAATCATATATTTTGACGTACGTAATACACCTCAACTTGGTCGTTATAAAATTGTGTTTGTCTCCCTTTTTCCATTTAGTTTCAATCTATTTAGAATAGCATACTCTACGACCGACACAGGGGACGCAGGTATATTTTGAATGATATGCAGTTATTAACAATGTTTCCTATTTTCGAGTTTCTTTTCAACTAATTTGTGAATATGACGTGCCGCGTTCAGAGAGTATACGGGCAAATCAGTTTTGGACATATTTATTCTAAAAAGGATAAAGTTGATCAAAGATGAAGGACATGGTACAAGTTCAGTAATTTAGGTATATTTATATATATATATACATGTAGGTTGTAGTAATTTGTTCTATTATTTAGGCATATTAAAATACCCGGATTATTTTATCATCAGATCGGAAGGGCTTTTGTTAATATTTGTAAGAATACCAAACACTTTTTTTTGTCTTATTGATAACTCAGATTTTACCTTGTTTTTCAATGAATGATCTGTGTCGTATGTGCCACAATCTATCAAGAAAATTTTTACTTGGAAAATTCATTATGGCAAGTGCAAAAAAAGCATATAGCGGAGTGATAAATTTGCCATGTTTAGAATCCCTTGAAGGATGCAGATTCGAGAGTGGCAACAGGTTTGTTATGAACGGACGGACCTACGGACCTACAACTCGATTGAAAGTAGCATTGTGTTACTATTACTCTTCGAAGCATCCCTGGTGAAAGGTAATTACTCTAGAAAAAAAGCTGTCACGGGAATAGAAAATGTAGGCGTTCCGACAAAAAAAATCCAAAGGCGAGATACAGTATCAAATGATGAAGAATGGGTTATAATATCTCAACCATTTATGTCATCGAAGCGTGACTTGATGCTAAGATTATCGGTCCTGTTTACAACAATCAGCGTATAAACTTAAGAAATAACTGTCACAGGCATTACATTACATTACCATAATAGGTGAACCATGCCGAGTAGGGTTTTCGGAAATAGTAATCTTTATATGTTTTTTTTTCTATTGCATTGCCTTAAATATTGACACCCAATTATAGGCATAAGCGACGACAACAGCTGAATGAAGCAGCATATTTAAGTAATTTAAAATTTCTGTCGTTTCAATTTGGATAGCTATCAGACCATATCTGCTTAATAATTGAAGAGGGACGAAAGATACCAGAAGGACATTCAACCTCATAGATTGAAAATAAACTGACAACACCATAGCTTAAAACAAACAGACAAAGAGACAAATAATAATACAGAAGACTTAACATTGAAAACTAAAGACTAAGCAACACGAACCCCACCAAAAACTGGGATGCTCTAAAGGGTAAGAGATCCTGCTCCACATTTGGCACCCATCATGTTGCTTATGTTATTACAAATCCGGTAAATAGTTTTATTCGGTAGTTCACATCCGTGAAAAGGGAAGGGTATTGTAGATAATCCAGACTAAAACAAATGTAGATATATCGCAAAACCGTGGTTCTAAAGTGGTAGATAAAGTAACAGGGGTAGATCCAGACATTTCAAAAAGAAGGGTTCCAGAATAAAAGAAAAAAACAATGTTGTCTACTTTACCGTAATATTCACATATTTTTTTCTAATTATCGAAAAAAAAGTAGGATCCAATCACAGACCCCCCCTGGTACAGCCACTCAGTAAATTATTTGTAACTTTTTATCTGTTGTACATGTGAACAACTAAAATTGATGCGCAGAATTCCATGATTGATGACCCTTACCTCTGCCTTTTTTAGTTGGTTTTTAGGTTGATTTCCTTTTCGGAGTCATAATCTAATTTTTTTTTATTAATAATATATCATTATTATTCAGTATAACATGTTTATTTTAAATTAAACATGATGCACAAAATGTTTTCGAAGTGACGACATAAAACTTGCCACTAGATACCAATAATTAGACTGAACTTGACGGCCGAATCGAACTGAAAAGTCTTAACCATGTTAAATGACTGAGAAACAAAAACAATCTTCAGATTTTTCAGTTTTAGTCCAATTTTCAGATGTAATGTATATCAGTTGAGTCTATTTAAATCTCACTCACCTACACGAGTTGGTATGAAAAAAGGAAGGAAGACGGATAAAAATGAATGGAAAGTATTGACATTCAAATACCAAAAACGTTTGTGGCAAATCATTTTTCTGTAAATGTGTTATTTTCTATTTTTTGTACACCTTTTACTTTCGTCCATTGTTTTTGATGAGGATGCAACCCATTCATTTTTAGTGGAGGGGGTGCATGGATAAATTTTTTAGGCGAAATTTTGATTCAGCCTATTTTGTCCAAGCTTGCCAACATATGATTTTTTCTATATTCCAATCATCTTGTTTTGCGGCCATTTTTTTATTCTGCCTTACGATTTTGTTAATACATGTACTCTTTCATCATAAATTCGAGGGTTCTGTCTTTTTCTTTCAAATTTGGTCTAGCCTTCTCTCAGATGATATGATTGTATAAAAAGAACCTTATGTTTCACGCATAAATATAGAATAACCATACATTGTCTCGAAATATCAATGTTTAGAAACAGCCTCGCTTTCTACCTGTTTCTAAGCCTTATACAAATAACATTGATATTACGAGACAAGTTACGGTTATTCTGTATTTAATTTGTAATTAATTTATCTATCATTTCGATTTTTTTTTTGGGGGGGGGAGGGGAGACTCTGTCTGACGATGAAATTTTGTTTTGAAAATTATCTAATGGGCAGAAATAACTTCATTTTAAATTCGCATCAGCCCCCACCCCCTCCCCTACCCCACCCCTAAAAAAATCGAATGGTCCGCGCCTGTTACATGAATGTTATTTTAGAATTAAAACAATATTGTACCTATCTATATAATCCGACTGAAACCTGAAATACCGAACCGGCGAAGGGAGACAACCACAATTTATATTATGTCTTATAAGTCTGTATAATTGTTAGCCTAAGTTTCTTGCGTTACCGTACGTAAGTTTCGTTTGAAACGTAACATTCTTTACTAAGTAAGCGTCTCTATATTAGAACACAAACATGACAAATGCAATGCATTTTAAACAAGATAAATAGCAACCTGGCTTATATTATGTTAAACCTATCAACGAAGAAACAAATATGGTATTCAAGAACGAACGAACAAAATTAACTTATGACAAGAGACATCCACAGGTATGCAGAATGTGTCAGGAAGACTTGTTTACTACAGTTGACAGTTCACGTCACGAATATTGATTGTACTTTTTTTTTTTAGTTTATGTTGATTTGCTTAATTTACATTATTGAATAATTTTTACAAAATGGATTCATGTACTGGTTTGTGATAATATACCTTAAACACACTCAACCAAATAAAACAAAACGGTATCTGGCAAACACCTTGATTCAATTTGAAGACTACCCCTTGATTTTTACTGAACTAATAAACAAGCATTTTAAATTATGTTCATAGTGACACTTTTACATGATACATTATTCAACACTGTTGAGCATCTTTGTTTTTTCTGTTTTTGTTTTTTTAATGTTGTTTTAATTATTTTAATTTCTTGTCGGATGGGTACTTGTTGTGTACATTGTGTACAGAAAATACAAGGAGAATTGTATCTCAGAGGAATCGGTTTTCATTTTATATCAAGGAAACGTTTTCTGTTGGGTTGTACTTTATCGAATACTCCACACGATATGTGTTAGAATGGTTGTCTTGATGCAATGTATACAATATTGTTTGATCGATAGTTGATGTGGTACGGACTTACCCGTATTTTCAATGGACACTGGTACGGTAGTTGTGTAAGGCATATTTGTTATATCTGGTGTATCTGATACTTGCGAAGGAAGTCCATAATTGAAACCTTTAGAAATAGAATACTTTGTCTAAACTGTTTTGGTGAACATGATTCCATTAATTGTTATTGGCTTTAAACAAGCTTTCGGTAAATGCAAGTATTCTAA
Organism: Mytilus galloprovincialis; assembly: GCF_965363235.1. NCBI lineage: Eukaryota > Metazoa > Mollusca > Bivalvia > Mytilida > Mytilidae > Mytilus > Mytilus galloprovincialis. The sequence goes on along the minus strand of NC_134845.1, from coordinate 16,029,867 downwards.
TATCGGTACTTTATGTCCTTTATGATTTTTTTATTTGAGCTGTTTTAATGAGCCATTCCATACACAAATCTCGAATTGTTTTTTTTTTTATGAATGAGTTGGACCCGGGATCAATCAGCATAAACGACATTTGCTAACAATCAGTTCACATAGTTAAAAGGATGCGAGGAGGTTATAACAGTTTAATCCTGCATAGTGTTTGACTGTCTACTAATCAAATCAGCTCTATTGTTATCTTTTGTTTTCTTTTAAGAAATTGCAGTTGATATACGACTTTTATAAAATTATTTGAATGCTTCTTGGGCATTCTGCATTTACTACAAGAAAATAATTGATTGATCAATTGAATTCGTAGTTCTGTCTGATTTAAATCTCAATGGCAAGAATTATTTAGTCATTTAAACTTTTACGGAAACCAAAAAGAATTAAGTTGAGTTTTTTTTTTTTTTTTTTTTTTCAATGGTTAAGTCACTTTTTTTCAACTTATGAGTTTAACTTTTGTTATTTCACTTCTTTTTAAAATTTATTTTTGATTTATATACCTAGTTATTACATTGCTGTCAATGAATTACCATAATTACTTTGTGAAATAAAAACTGATAATTTCACATGTGAAATAAACTCGGTTATTTCACTCCTCACAAATTGTGAATGCGTAGAAAATAATATCGTTTTTTTTACATTTTCCATTAAAAACGTCCATTGTCATTGTAATAAATTAGATAACTAATTAAAGAATTCAGATATCAAAAAATAAACAACTCTTGACCGAAAAACACTTGACAATTTACTCATAAGCTACGTGCAATCGTGAATAAATATGTTGTTCGCTCTCTTGCTGTTCTATATGTAAATTCTTCGATAATTTTGATTTTCTATAAATATTAATTCTGCATTTGAAAGATATCTAAAATTTTCTATATGCCTGAACTATATTTTCAAATTGAACTTTTCATGCTGAAATTCATTGCAACTTCCATGGACGATTTAATAAGGAAATTACCGAGCTTCAAGGAAAATTCAAAACGGTAAGTCCTTTATCACGTGTTTCTTTGGTTTTGTAATGTTCGAATCTACAAAGTTGAAAATAAAATTAACAAGGTATGTCTTATAAGTTATCTACTGACATTTCTGTGAATTCTTCACCGGAATCCAGTTGTTTGAACTATTACCAGGGATTGCAACAACTATAAAAAACAAAAACAAAAACATAACTTTTTTCAGAAACTAGTGCTCCAATGAAAGATAAAAAAAAATTGTTCGGGTCTTTCCTTTTGATTGTATAGCTCATCAATTATTTTGGTTCTTATACATCTTTTATATTTGGCTATATCAAACTTTGAGTGCTTCTCGTGAATGTAAATCCAGGAAATTGCGACAGACGCATAAACTTAAAACGTGTTGTTTTCTTTTTTGTTTTCTTCCCGATCGTCACTATTTCGCTCTATTTGTTAAGCGTAAGATGATGTAGTTAAATAAGCAACACGACGGGTGCCACATGTGGAGCAGGATCTGCTTACCCTTCCGGAGCACCTGAGACCAACCCTAGTTTTTGGTGGGGTTCGTGTTGTTTATTCTTTAGTTTTCTGTGTTGTGTCATGTGTGCTATTGTTTGTCTGTTTGTCTTTTTCATTTTTAGCCATGGCGTTGTCAGTTTGTTTTAGATTTATGAGCTTACCTGTCCCTTTGGTATCTTTCGTCTCTCTTTTAGATAATATATGATTACTGTCTAATTCATTTAAATGGTCAAATATTACAGTTCTGTTTATTCAAAGTTATTATCTTTTACTCATTTGTCTTTCAAAACATGGGAAGTGCAAAATCATGCTTTACCGGGGTGTCTAGTAATATTGTATATGACAGTAAATTTGAATAAACATACAAAAAAAGTAAAAATACAAAAACAATGACTCCGAGAAAAATTCATAATTGAAAGTTCCTAATCAGATGGCAAGATCAAAAGCGCAAAAACATCAAACGAATGGCTAACAACTGTCATATTTCTGACTTGGTACTGGCATTTTCTTATGTAGAAATTGGTGGATAAAACCTGATTTTATAGCTAGCTAAATCTTTCACTTGAATGACAGTTGCATCAAATTCCATTATATTGACAACGATCGATGTGTACAAAACACAAACAGACATAATATGTAATAAAGTCAAAAATGTATTAATGATTGAAAAACAAATAAAAAAATAATATGATAAAACTGAGCAGTATAGGTATATACCACCTTCTATAGATACAGCTACAACGTTAAGGATTTGATATGATTTACATACTAAAATATAGATATTATACAAAAATATTTTTTCAAAATGAAGAGCTTATTTTCCGTGAATTTGGTAGTATAACATTATATCATTGCCTACTAACCTTCATGGCCTTTGGTTTTCACAAAGCTCGTAACATTTGAGTGGTATTCCATTTGTACTCGGACAGGATATATTACTGTAGGATTATGTAGATATACCTCACAATTATTCCTTGAAGAATTATAAATCGCGGCGAAAGCTCGAGGATTTTTGTCCATTTTAACTTGACAATCATCTTCTTTGTTCACATCGTGATTTCTAACGTTTGGTAAAAATTCCAGAAGATCACGTTTTACCATCATCTCACTATAGATGGTTGATTCTACAGTGCCTGTATAAATAAACAAAGTGCATAACAAATATTTTCATTATTTTGTTTTCCTTTTTTTTTATACTTTTGGTTGATATATTCCATACAAAAAGTACAGGGCTTTCCGTTTTGAATTTTTATTGTCGTTCTGTTTTTTTTTGTTGTTATTTTAATTTTGTTGATATAGATAAAAATAGGAGTCAAATTATTGGTTTCTTTTGTGTAAAGTATATTCCGATTAAACTTTATGTTAATGATGTTAATTAATCAAATGTTCTGAAATAATCATGTATAACGACACAATTTCACACCAGTAGATTACGTATTGGTTTTATGAACTTAATATAAAATAATTTGATATCGATTTGTATCCTCTGATTTACAGTAAAACCCTTACCAAAGTGGGTGCCTTTTTTCAAATCAAAATGGGAACGTTAAAATTGACTCCTCGCGTAGAGAGATATAGAGAGCCGTGCTCTTCATGGACACTTGCTACAACTGTTTGGAGAGTCCATATGTGGCAATATTTTCAAGTGCGATACGACTTTCACTCCCGTCTTTCTAATCGATCCCATTTATATTTAGACATAAGAAGATGTGGTATGAGTGCCAATGAGATAACTCTCCATCCAAGTTCCAATTTGTAAAAGTAAACCATTTAAGGTCAAAGTACAGTAACCTACATATTATATGTATTGTCTAGCTATCTGATGTGTTTTAGAACATGCTTGTTTCTTGTGTACAATTCGGAGTTAAGAATGACGTCCTTTGTCACTGAACTTATAAACATATTTGTTTAGGGGCCAGCTAAAGGACGCCTCCAGGTGTTCGAGTTTCTCGTTGCATTGTAGACCCATTGGTGGCCTCTCTATCTGTCTGCTCTAAGGTCGGGTTGTCTGTTTCACACATTCCCTATTGCCATTCTCAATTTTGTTGTAGTATTAACATTTGGACGTAAGAGAATCGGCAATCTATCAATTGTAGTATTAAATGTGTTATGTTTGTTTATATACCTATAATATCCTGCGATTGGCAAAGGAATGGATGTAGTTCCTCGCATGATGCTGCATAGTAAAGGTCGTCATCACCAGAACCAGACATATTTAAAACCATGCACTGAGAAAATCCTGGAGTTAAAGGAGGTAGTATGTTCTTAACTGAGACGGCAATTACATCTTCACAGTTATCCTGTGTGGCCCTTAACCATGTGCTATTATCACTTTTCATAACTCCAAACCAAATGTCAAAATTTTGCCTGAAATAAAAAAAATATATACTGACGAAACTTGACACAAACTAAGTATAGCCGATGTCATTTACGGTTCTGTTGATAAAGACACGATACGGAAACGCTATGTGTTAATTATGCACTCTCTATGATGACACGCTTCAACGAAATATCATTTAAACTAACGATAAAACAACCAATTTATTGAATTTAATAAACATTTGGAATTTAGTGGTTAATTTATTGAGCAGATCAGATAATAAACCTCCTCTCAATAATGACGACTTCAGTATGTACACTGCAGTGATTTATCCTGCTGAACTGACTTTCAATATTGCTTTTTACGGTAATATTCTGTTTCCAAGCACAGAAATGTCAACATACACCTCAATAACTTATAAAATCCTTAAACAGACTTATTCAGAAGGAAAAACTAGTTGTTGTCGTAATACGGGCTATGTTCTTCACATATATCTATGATGGTATGATACTAATATAAATCCTTAACGGGAAGGAATTGACTGGGTTTTTATGCGATTAAGAAATAATCCTCCAATCATTTTAATAGTAGTCTGGAGCTTGCATGTCTACGAAATCCTGTGGTTACTGGCACATGTCAGCCTACTCCTTTTACCAATCCACTACTATTAGTACTCACAACAGTGAATTAGTCCGCAGTCACCGTTACTTTATAAGATGACAAAGTACTCACAACAGTGAATTAGTCCGCAGTCACCGTTACTTTATAAGATGACAAAGTACTCACAACAGTGAATTAGTCCGCAGTCACCGTTACTTTATAAGATGACAATACCAATACTAACAATCCAGTTGCAAATTAAGACATAGGTAAAATAAATCGAGAATGGAAATGGAGAATCCGTCAAAGAGACAATAACCTGACTATATATAGCAGATACTAATTAGTCTTCAACGCAGCATGAAGAAACGCATCAGAAGGTGGTCCTCAGCTGGCTTCTAAATAAAATTGTGTACTAGTTCAGTGAAAATGGACGTCACACTAAAACTACAAAACAAATAAATAAACTATAATTAAAGAACATACATGAATAACAAAGGCCAGAGGCTCCTAAATTGGGACAGCCGCATAAATGCGGCAGGTAAAATCTCAACATTTTCCTATATCTCTGTACACTGTTTCTATATTGTTAGCCGACATGACGTAAAATCGGCAAACTAGATTTCAACTTAATTCATAAGTACTAATTAAGTTCTAGGTCGACGGGTTCGAACAGGAAGATTTTAAAGCATAAAATTAAGGCAACAGTAGTAAACCGTTTTCTACCATTTCTACATTTGAAAATGCCTGTACCAAGTCAGAAATATGACGGGTTGTTATCCATTCATTTGATGTGTTTGAACTTTTGATTTTGCCATTTGATTGGGGACTTTCCTTTTTGAATTTTTCTTGGAGTTCAGTATTTTTGTGATTTTACTTTATACCGCAGTTCGAAATTCATTTATAGAATGAGACAAAAACAAATACGGGTTACAAACTTAAACCGACGGAAACACATCAAATATAAGAGGAGAACTACGACAAAACAGAAACACAACACTAAAATGTAACACACAGTGAAACGAATTATATAATAACAATGGCCATTTCACTGACTTGGTACAGGACATTTTAAGAAAGAAAAACATGTTATGGCAATATAATATAACATTAAAATGACAACATGACATGACAGGACTACAATACAAATAAATCAGCGAGCATATATGATAGAAAAATACACAAATGTTAGCTATCAAAAGGTTCCAGGTTAATAATTTAATACGCCAGGCGCGCGTTTCGTCTACACAAGTTCGAAAGCAAAAACTAGTTCAAAGTTAAAGTTGAAGAGCATTGAGGACCAAAGTTCCAAAAAGTTGTACCTAATACGACTAAGATTGTCTGCCTGGGATAAGAACATCCTTAGTATGTAGAATAATTCATACTTTTGCAAACAGTACATTTATAAAGATGACTTTATAATAGATATACATGAAAGCACTAAAGTGGTGACTAACTACAGAATAAAAACGGATACATAAAACAACATAAACCAGCACATAAAAATTCACAGCCGAGTTAGCCGAAGTGATCGACGCACAAATTGACGTGACATTTGAATTTCTAAAAATTTCCAATTCCAAAAAATAGGATAGAATTAGGATAGAATTCAAGATTATATGTAATACTGACATAACATTTAGTAATGAAATCTAAATTACAGTACTAATAAATATAATTGTTTTAATAGTAATTAGATAATTAATTGTATTATCTAGCTTTGTCGGTGTTTCTTCTAAATCAAACTGTAAACCAAATATATCGTATAAATGTAGTTGACCCAATCTAAAATCTAATAGACGAATTGGGCGATTAATTATTTTTGCCATAACACAGCATACAACAGAAAAAAGTAATATTTACAACTACAAACGATAAGACATTTGACGAAATCCGATGAAAATAACAAAGATAACATCAAAACTAAATACATGAATTTTGGATAGCAAAGTACCATGACACGTCTTATAGCAATGCGAATTTACACTTAGCAAAACAGTCACAATCGGGAATAAGTCCCGTTCGGTATTAAACGATCAGGCGACGTAATGACAAACCACAGTCTAACACATGGTAAAATTGTAGGCTAATATAAGGCTTATACGTAATAAGATATTTTAATTCAATCACGGGCTCACGATATCGCTGGTCTGTTCTTTGTCAAATGTTTGTTGACATTGTTTGAACTGTTATAACAAAAAATGAAACACACAAAATCTGAGGTCATAAGCAGTTGTTGAATTTAAAAGATAAATACATATACGAGGGGGCAGAAAGGGGGATACCTTTCTCCTTTCTCCCTCCCCTCTTCTCCTTTCTCCCGCCCCTCCTCTCATATACATCTACCTACCACCCGTTTTGTCTGAGAATACTTCTGTCATGTTGTAAATGTGTATTCATTCTACCATACGGTCTGTTAAAGAGTTGTCCAGAGTTGATAGTTTGAGTACATCTATCAAAGGCTTCAGCCCAAGATACGTTCTGCATAACAGCATAGTTCCTTTTTAAGATATTACATCCGAAATGCCCTGAAATTGAGAATTCAAATAATTGATGAACAAGTCAGGATCAAATGTAAAGGATTAAGACGAAGTCCAGAATTCTCTTCCTCAATTGTATCATTTCCGATTGTTGTTGATTGCCATATGGTATCCTGTCATGTGCCACCAGTACCTTGGAACTACTTAACACACAATTTCATTTTGAGTTCATGACTTTTTTTGTGTTGTTCGTGGGCTGCTTTATCTTCAATGTGTGTGTTGTGCTTTGTGGATTAGTGTTTGTCTTCTTGCTGGTTTTCTTTTCTGCTTTTTTATTATTGTCTTTTTGCGGTTAATTTTTGTATCTTCTGTCTCTTTTGAACAGGACCAATTGTAATGCACCAGATGCCCATATTGACTCTTTAATGAGGCTCAAGACCAACTCAACATTTATGAAAATTACAAAACCAAACACAAATGTGAAATGGTTTTTGATACATATACAACATCACGGGAAAAGTATTTAAAACAAACAACTGGTGTTAAACATTTACTGTCTAGACCATTTGATTAATACATGTCATAAAACATATAGCTTTAGGAAAGGGTTAAAAACTTGGCATACGAGTAGCTGTTATTACAGGAAAAATATGCTTTTGATCTATATGTTAGTTCTAAATCACCAACCAAAATAATAACATTGTTCAGTTGTTATATTAATTATTTATGAACATATCGTTTGGTATGAATGATAAATATTGTAAATTTTTCTACGTTGTGGGTAATTTCGGTTTATTATGATTGTATTATGATTATTTGTACAAAACCACTTATTAAGCCCAGTCAGAAACAAACATATAGAAAAGATCCAAATAGTTCCTAAGCTTAACTGTTAATGATTGAGTGATAGGTGTTTAACGCCACTTAAGCCTGTAATTCAGTGGTTGTCGTTTGTTTATGTGTTACATATTTGTTTTTCGTTCAATTTTTTTTTTACATAAATAAGGCCGTTAGTTTTCTCGTTTGAATTGTTTTACATTGTCTTATCGGGGCCTTTTATAGCTCACTATGCGATATGGGCTTTGCTCATTGTTGAAGGCCGTACGGTGACCTATAGTTGTTAATGTCTGTGTCATTTTGGTCTTTTGTGGATAGTTGTCTCATTGGCAATCATACCACATCTTCTTTTTTATATACATAATACAAAGGAATGTCACTCTTGCATACAAATGGCACATCAATATAATTAATTAACTGTGCATTCGTGCTCCACCTTCAATGAAGATTCTAAATTATAGATAAAACCAAAAATATCTATAGGATAGTGAAGACTTATGAAAGCTAACCCACTGTAAAAATATTTCTTTGAAATTTTTTAAAACTTCCTCAGAAAAATGCTCGCGCCACTTGACTTTCATAGCTCATAATAAACGTTTTTACACAATATTTTGATAAAGTAGTAAAAGATTATTTGCTTCTCAAACTGTAAGACGCAATAAAAATCGTATGCATCATCTTACCCAAATGCAGATTTAATTAAGTCCTGAACATTTCGACATTTGTTTGTTTATTTTCAAAAATACCGGTTTATTACAAATCACAAGTACATGTGTGTTAAGATCCGACTAAATACCGATATCCCGATATCGTCAGGTAGATATGCTGTAGTTTGTCTTTTGTCATTTCTCGTGTTTTGCCTTGACATTTTTGCTTTCAGCTTATGAGTTTTTATCACCCTTCGGCATCATTTGCATCTTATTAATTGTATCGTGTTATAAATTGGTTCTCGTATATACGTTTTGATATGAATTAACTTTTTTTTTAACTTAAGAAAAAAAAAAAGCAATATTAAAATAAAATTGAGAATAGGAACAGGGAATATACCAATGAGACAACAACCCGACCAAAGAGCAGTCTTGTAATTGCAAGTTTAACATAACAAGCAGTGAGACTATAAATTAGTTGTTAATCCTATATATCAATTTTCACAATTAAGAGAAATTGACGGTTTGATTACAATGAACAAGGTACGTTTTCAGGAAGTTATGTGAAATTTACTATTCTGTAGCTATGAATATTCATAAAATTTATTTTACATACTAATATTTCCTTACTTTTTTTCCAAATTTATATACATATTGACAACTGTCACTGCAATAAATCATTATAAAAGCAATTTAGACATAAGCATTATATATCTCCTGTAATCTTGATGTTGTTACCGATCATGAATTATAAATTATAAGACTGAGGAAACAATGAGATTTCTTGAAAATAACAGAACGCATACTAAATTATGCTAGTGATTGTTCTCCATTACCTCGGAAGTCTTTCAGGAAGTGAAATGTAAAAACTACCATCATTCAAGACACGGAGTTATACAACATCATAATTCAAGAAGATTTACTTCTGTTAAAGTTTAATCTACTGATTATATACATGCAATTAAAATGTTTAAATTACCATATACATAATCCAAACTCTATATGAAAGGACATCCTTGGTGCAATCGATACATGTGCCCATGAGTGAAAATTTTCACCCGTGGTACAAGCAAAGTAAAATCATATATATCAAATTGCAAATAAAACCAGCTTACCCAACAGGCAATGACCAAATATACGATACAACTCATAAACACGCATGCGCAGTATATAAAAGAGTACAAGCACGCGCTACACAAAATCAACACTATTAAAAATTAAGCTATAAGCTAATGATGGAAACTCCGACTTGTTACGGAATATGTTTAAGTAGGAATAGTATTCAGAAAGAATTCGACTAATTTTGGATTTGTATAAATGTATTTTCTGAAATCGAAAAAGTAGTCAGTTCAAGATTTACAGTAAAAGTTATATAAAAAGTAAGGCTATCTTCAGGATATAATGCATTTATAAATGTCTTGATGACATTGACATCGTGTACTTTTAAATATTTATCCTGTTAAAGAAATGGACTTGGAACATTTGGATTTACCTAAATAATATTAAAGCTCGATAATACTGATATATATGAAATCATAAAAAAATATATTCATTTTGATGAGTAAGCAAAACAATTAAGAAAATATTGGCATTCTCCTTTAACGTAGATAGTAGGTATAATGTATTTTCTGCAACATTTATTTTTACTCGAACTTCTTGGGAGTCATATTCATCTGAATGTATTTTTAAAATGCTAAATGAAGTCATAATGATCTTTGTGTATATAAATAAAATATTAATTCTGCTGTGTATCTATGATTTGTTAACGTATTTGCGGTTGATACATATAAAGTACGTACAGAATGATAAACGAGTTACCCTATGATTAGTTCACATTTGGATAACATAAATCTAAAAATGTTTATGTAAAACAGTGTTCATATATATATTCCGAATCCTTCAATTTAACACATAAGTGAAGAATAAAGGTAAAGGTAACAAAAGATGTTATTTTGACTTTATTGAGCAAAAACGTACTGTTAATTTTGTAAACTACTTTTATTTCGATAAATCTATGATTTCTGATTTTCAAATTGTAAGTGCGTGAATAAAACTAATAGTTTTTCTAAACTTTTTGATAACAACCCACCCAAAGAGCAGAAAAGAAGTCGAATGCCAGCAATCGGTCTCAACACAGCGAGAAAATTAAGCACATGGATATTTTTTTAATTGGAAACACCTCTCAACAGGCTATTATTAAAAGAGGGACGAAAGATACCAAAGGGACAGTCAGTTAACTATAATCCACATAACAATATAAGGATTAGAAATGGAGTGTCAAAAAGATAACAATCCGTCCAAAGAGCAGAAAACAGCGAGAAAATCCCGCACATGGAGGCGTGTTCCAACTGGCCCCTAAACAAAAATGTGTACTAGTTTAGTGATGATGAAGGTCAAATTAATTAAACTGTTAAATATATAAATCAACTATGAAAATTTTTCAACCAATAAATTTTGACTTACAAGCTGGTATTTGGTTAAATTCAATTACAGGAATTAATTTCTATATACATCATACGGGAAAAAGTAGTTTTTTTATCCAGAAACTTGCTTGTGAAGCCTGAATATCAGCAACACGGAACTCTAGGGAGAGGTGTTTGAAAAAAAGAGCACTAAAAATGCCTGCTTCTGCTTGCTGGAAAAAGATAAAGGTTCTGTTCCTTCCGTGCAATTCATTCTTTGGTACTAACAATTCATACAAAAATAATTTATAATTGAACTTACCGTAATCAAATATCTCCGTTTCAAAACCGTCACTCCGTGTCATACCTAGCGGACAGCCCGCATGTGGCGTTCCACACGGGTGACTTATTACCTAAGCTATTTATCAAGAGACGTCAATCGGCAGCACCAGAGTTTATCGGGTTTCTTTTTTAAATCCATGTTGTTAAATGTTTATTATTTTTTCTCTGTTTTCTATCTTTAACTTTTTTTTTTAGAGCAACGATAATGCCTGTTACTGTGGTTAGTTGATTTGATTTCACCATTGATATCTTGTACCTTTTAAATATTATACTACAGCTGAATACTTGCCCCGTATTTATTCAGTTTGTACAACTAATGCAAACACACTTAAAATACATAGTGATATGTTAGTGCAAACATGTTATTTGTGATTTGTGAAAAAAGAAAGAGTGAATAATGTTAATAAGATACGATCCGGGGAGGCCAAATTGGCATTACAACTTTATACATTTCAAAATAGCTGCTGTTCTGGTATTCAGATGCAGATGTTGATTGAATGTTTGTGCTGTAATGAATCAGCGTTGATTTGGTTTAAAATATAGCATTTTTCAGGAGTTATAGGTAGCCACGAAATGTAGTAAAATTAGGAAAGACAGCTAAATTATCGAACGTTTTGACGTATTGGTTCGTACTGGCTTATAAATATTATATGAAGAACAATTGTCGCTCAAAATTATCTTTAGTTAATTCGGCTACCTGTCATTTGAGTTCTTTTCACTGCCAAAAAAATAATTTCGACGCCGTTTGTGCATTATGTATTGTTCTTAAAGCAAACAAGCTTTAAAAATGAGACCAGTTTAGTTTAAAAAAATACAAATCTCAAAAGTATTTTTATTTTCTTAAAAGCCTTTCTTCCGCTGTGTACAAAATATGAGAAGTAATGACATTCAGCCCATTTTTGTTTGGTGAATTAACAGGGCTACAGAATTATTAAAAGAGTTAACTAAAAATATCTAACAGAATATATTGTACATACCATAGGCAGTTAGATATCCACACACAACATATCCTAAAATATATAAATGAATGTAATAAAACACGAAGTGTTCTGAAAATTAAAATGTTTGTTTTGTCTTTTGTTTTTTATAGACGGCTCTTTTAGTGGAATTAACAGGAAAATTATTCAAATAGAATAGCCCCCTGTTTCATATCCGCATTGCTTTCTATGGAATAGTTTGCAAATTATTGCAGAGATTGAGTGTTAAGATTTAATTAGGTGAAGGTCAAAATTAAACATTATCCTGGAGAGTGCTTAAAATTCTATCATGTATTTCATTGCATTCAAACATGAACTGGTTCTCGGATTTGAAAATTATGTGTAGGAATTATGTTGTTAAAAAATATACAGTTTATGGTGTTTGTTATCTGATCGGGCCTGTATAACTTGTGTAATATCAAATAGAATCTTAGAGCGTCAAGAGGCTCCAAGGAGCACGTGTCGCTCACCTGATATGTTTATTTACAATTGATGCATGAAATAATGACACTGTCTAGTTTCTTATATATAAGTCAAAAACTGCATGTATCCCTATATGTAATTTCCGCCATGTATGCCATGTTGGTTTACAGGCAGGGTCATCGGACACATTTTTTACACTAGATATCCTAATGCTGATTATGGCCAAGTTACAATAAATTTGTCTCAGTTGTTTCAAAAAAGACTTGTGTAAAAGATTACAAAATTTACGAAAAATTGGAAAATTTGACTTTAGATGGGAATAACTCCTTCTGAGGTCAATTGACCATTTTGGTCACGTTTACTTATTTGAAGATCTTACTATTCTGAATATTGTTGCTGCTTACAGCTTATCTCTATCTATGATAATATTCAAGATAAAAACCGAAAACTGCCAATTTCATTCAAAATACTAATTCAAGGGCAGCAGCCCAGCAACGGCTAGTCTTATTCGTCTGAAAATTTCAAAACAGATAGATCTTAACCTGATGAACATTATTTTTCGTTATAAGTTTAGTTATTTCATAGATATAAGCCAACACTGTATTTTACCCCAATGTTCTATTTTTAGCCATGTCGACCATGTTGGTTGGCAATAGGGTCACATGCTTTAAACTACATATCCTAATAATGATTATGACCAAGTTTTGTTAAATTTGTCTTAGTTGTTTAAGAGGAGAAGATTTTTGTAAAATTACAAAAATACCAAATATTGTTAAAAATTTATTATAAAGGACAATAACTCCTTAAGGGGCCAATTGCTCATTTTGATCATGATGACTTATTTGTAGATCTTACTTTGCTGATCATTATTGCTGTTTACAGTTTATCCCTACTTATAATCATATTCAAGATAATTACATAATAAATTGCTTCGCTCAGCGCAGTATGATACGGCTGTAGAGGTCCAACTCTTGAACAGTTGGGGTTGGGGCAAAATGTACACAATATTCACGCTTGATACAGGTCTGAATTTGAAATGTAATTAAATATTTGACACATAGTAAGTTTCTGACACAGAATAACTGTTGTCAAAGCACAAAAATTGGTGACAGGAGAAAAAATTTAATATTAATTTGTTTGTTTTTGTGCAATACACTATGCTGTTGCTAATTGCCCACCCCCCAAAAAAAATCTCCCTTTTTATCTGTTGTGCAATGCATTATGCTGTAGCGAATTGACTCCCCCAAAGAAAAACTAAATTATTTGAAAAATCCCCCCCCCCCCAATTTTTTTTCACCTCCCCCTCCCTTTTTAAGATATGGTCATAATCTCAATTTAAATTTCTAATTGAGTTTGCAACCATAATTACCCATTTGAATACATCATAAAAATCTTACATAATCATACCTTAAAATAGATTTCTTTATACATAATTTAAAAGCAGTATAATGGAGGTTATCCAAACAGAAAACTTTTTTTTTTAATTTCCATTAGAAATGATACCCGTATTTTCCCCTTTTTTTTAATTCATTTAACAGTTTGAGCCATAACCCCAAAAGCCGATCCTAACCATCCCTTAGTATTATTGAAACCTGTGGCATAATTTCTGAGAGATCCATACACCATTCCACAAGTAATTGTCTTAAAACTAGAAGAAAGCTTCTTTGGGAAATTTTTTTACCCCTAATTCCCAATCTGTTGGGACCATAACCGTTCAAAATCAATCCCAACATTCCTTTTGTAGTTATAAATCTAAAAACCAAAAAAATTTGCGGTCGTATAAAAACTACAAATTTTCCTTTAAATTGCAAATTCAGGGGCAGCATACCACTAACAGGTTGTCTGAATTGTCTAAAAATTTCAGGGCAGATAGATTTCGACCTGATTAACAATTTTACCCCATATCCGATATGCTTTAAATGGTTTGGTTTTAGAGATAAAAGCCAAATTCCTCATTTCACCCCTATTTTTTATATTGAGCAACGGCGGTCATTTTGGTGGGTTGGCCGGGTCATCGTACACTTTATATAAACTAAATACCACAATGATGATGATTGCTAAGTTTGGTTAAACTTGGCCCAGTAGTTTCAGAGTAGATGATTTTTATAGCAATTAACGGACGATGAACGACGACGGACGCAAATTGATGAGAAAAGTTCACCTAGCCCATTGGGCCAGGCGAGTTAAAAACCAAATCGATGCATGAATTTGAAATAGTGTTTAATGCAGTAACATTTTTGTTTGTTTCTCTTAGGTTTGCTACCTTGATATATCTTTTTTTCAATCGATTGAAGAGTTTTGAAAATTGGACAACTACTGTCTTCTTAATAAGCATTTTACACGGTGTTAGACTTTTAAGGTGTAAAATACGTTGGCGACTAAGTGAATCGGTATGGAAAACTTTTCATTAATATTGAGCTCGTAAATGATGACACAATCAATTTTAACATTTTCTTTCTTTGAATAAACCCAATTATTCATTTCCATAGAGCTTTGTAGTAAGATATTTGAATCTTGTCTTTATCGGTAATACATATTTACTACACTTGAAATATTCTTTTATTATCTTATATGCAATATTGTGTGTGTAACAGTGTTCATTTTAAAGGAGACATTTTTTTATTAACAAGCTAGAAACTCTGTGACGTTTTCGAAGAGAACGAATTCTAGAATGGTGAAACATTGTTTATTAATTAGTTGGAATTGGACGTTGAATAAGCTTCAGTTACCGCGATAATGATGCCATGTTTTAACAAATACTAATATATTTGTATTTATAAAATCAAGTTTTCAAATTATACATTTAGGGGGAGATAACTCTTTTAGTACAAAAAATCTATACTGGATTGATAGGGAAATTTTATATGTTACTTGTAGCAGGAAAACAAATTTGGTGACACAATTATTATTTTTATTTTCTTAATACATATTATAATTTTTTTTTCATAAACAATCTAAGCAAATTCTAAAAAAATAACAGCATTGTGATCCATACTTTTTGTTATATTTTTGAAAAAAAATTTGTAGAATCTTCATTTAGACAAAGTATAAGAAAATTCTATATGAAGAAATATACACCAACCATCTTCCTAAAATGACTTAAAAAATATATTGATAGATAGATATCATAGTATTTGAATTAATTAAATATCGGTAAATTTGGATAATCAAATGTAACATAATTTCATTATTCACGCACAATAATCATTCCAAACATAAGAATAAGGTTTTGTTTTTGTTGGTTCTTTTTTTTTTTTTTACTTCGAATTAAACAATTACAACATTTAACGCATTTTCTTTTATTTTTTAGATTGAGAGTAGCATTATAATTATATAATAATAAAATATACATGTATATATTAAAACATATAAATATAAGGCAAGCGTTACTTCTATATTTTACTTACCTTTCAAAAGTATCAATAAAACTATCATCGTCCTTACATTTGGCTGATGTATATCGCAGGTCTTATCACGACCAATATATATATATATATGAATTGAATCTGACTAACTTTCAAAAGTCGCATCAAATTCAAATTAGAAAAAACAAAGGGATTAAAAAAATCTTTTCAAGTTAGTTTTATCATAAAAGGTTTTCTCAACAAGAATTGATATTGAAAAAAAAACAGCCTTTAAAGCATTATAATTATAGTGCTTACACATCAAACATACACAATTAAAGGACACGCACTTATCAACAAAATTATCTCAATTGTGTCGGTCAATCAATCCCCTGCTATTCCTTAAAGAAATTAATCGTAAACAGTAAAGAAAGAAGTAAGATCGGATGCATTTCAATCGATCATTATAAAATGCAAAATACAAAATTAAATCAGTAAACATGTCTTTTAAATTGAAGGACTTGGTAGTATTACATTATTTAGATGAGAAACGGAATAACACAAAAAACAAAACAAATCTCAATGGCTTAGACCTGTCTAAAGACGTGTTACTCAAAGATATCAATATACCGGTTATATTTTTAGAGATTTAAGAGTCAGCTGACACTTCGCCAAAAAAATTAAGTAGATGTGGCATACTTGACATAAAGAAAGCTATTCACCAGAGTTCGATTTCGGGGATATCAAAAATCGGTAAAACCCTTATCGTAATAAAATAAATAAAGGCCATGATGGATCAAATAGGAAAGAAAGAATTTAACATAAAAACAAGCTCCAAAGATAGAATAAAATTACACAAAACTCAATATATAACAGACAGCAACCAATGTAAGAACTGTAGTATATGCTATACGTTAACAAAACATGTCAAATAAAAATAATTTATAAATGATAAACATAACATTACTTAGAATGATCAATGATCACGTTCAATTTACTCTGTGTATTTCGCTACTCTACGTTTGTAAAGGTAATAGATCGATTAACGAGAGATCCTCAAATATTTGGATTACTTCAGTAATGAATTTCATTATGATATTCCTGTTTCATTGAACTTTAATTTCCTTTTTCTTATCACTTTAACTAGTGTTAACACATCAGGTCGAATAATCATTAGAACATTATGAAATATTGTTAGTAGAAAAAGAGAGACGAAAGATACCAAAGGGACAGTCAAACTCATAAATCTAAAACAAACTGACAACGCCATGGCTAAAAATGAAAAAGACAAACAAACAACAGCACACATGACACAACATAGAAAACTAAAGAATAAACAACACGAACCCCACCAAAAAACTAGGGGTGATCTCAGGTGCTCCAGATGGGTAAGCAGATCCTGTTCCACATGCGGCACCCGTCGTGTTGCTTATGTGATAGCAAATCCGGTAAATAGTCTAATTCGGTAGATCACATTCATGAAAGTGAAGGGGATTGTAGTTACGACGAAAGGAACATATTCGATATCATTTGTGAAACGGTTATTCCATAACGGTCAACCAACTCGTGATGGTGTCCGTAAAATTTACGAAGGAACGATTTCAACTTCACCATTTGGAACTCTTGGTTTAATAGCTTTCTTGTGA
This sequence comes from Mytilus galloprovincialis, assembly GCF_965363235.1. NCBI lineage: Eukaryota > Metazoa > Mollusca > Bivalvia > Mytilida > Mytilidae > Mytilus > Mytilus galloprovincialis. The sequence goes on along the minus strand of NC_134845.1, from coordinate 16,012,332 downwards.
GCAGCAACCCTCTATCACGAAAATAATGATAGGAAATGCAAGCACACCTTACCACAACTACTGCTAAAACATCGTAAAGGCATCGGATAATCTTACAGACCTTTTGATAAGGAAGTAGTCCAAACAGAAGAAAGAAAATACGATACACGAACCTTAAAGGCAGATTCTTTATTTGAATACAATATCTTGCTCATGAGTCATACTTATCTCTCAAAAATTTGAGGATTCAAGCAAAGAACTGATTGTGTACTCCTATTTTACAATAAAAAAATGGCGATTTACATGTGGGGTGTCATTCTCGTTGTACGTTAATAGTTATGTTTTGCAATATATGTTCTATATTTATAATGCAATGTCGATATTTTAATACGATATATAATAATCTTATCATATATCATAAAAAAACATTATTATATGCTACATTTGTTTAATATGTATATGAGAAAACTGTTGATATAAGAAAACTTTTTAAAACAAACTTGTCTTTTAAATGTTTGGCTTTGAGTGATACTGAGAACGGTTATCCAGAAAAACTCTACGGACAGTTTAAAGTCGTTAAAGAGAGACGAAAGATACCAAATGAATATCAATGATAAAAACTCACAATGTCAGAGCAAATACTAATCAACAGAACAAAAAACAGAAAACTGAGGACAGAGCAAAACGAGCCCTAACGAAAACCGGGATTGATCTTAGTTGCTCTGCAACGGTATGTCGATTCTGCTCCATGTGTGGCACCCGTCGTGTGTAATTCTCATGCATGTGCAAACTAAGTGATAAGTCTAATTCAGTATTTCACATTTGAGAAATCGAGGACGGAATTGTTTTCACGACAATTGGAAAATATGCATTATCATCTGTAAAACAGTCAATTAGCAGGTTACTCGTGATGGCGTCGGTACAGTTGTTGTTGGGTTGATTCGTTGAAAATTTTGGATTAAAATCTTCCATTTTGCACACCATCAATGAATTTATGATAGGAAATGTCAGCTCTTGAATAACGTATTAACTGGGAGATATATATATATATAAACTCCATACACAGGTCCTGTTGCAATGTTTCTGCGAAGAAATGGCAAGATGTCGTAATACATATATGCATGAATTGGAAATCGATGTGTTATTAGCGAAATCGATTGTTAAAACATGCTGATCTTTAAAGTAGATAAATAATTTAAATACAGCTGAATTATGATGAATTATAGCGTCGAAGCATTTTATTACAAAACAAAAATTGTTCTCCATGTTTTAATCAAATATACATAAAAGTAGCACTGCAAAAAGTGTTTGTGTCCTAGAAATAGTGTCTAAATCATAATATAAAGTTATGTAGTAATTGTATAGGATTTTCTATTGTTATAATGGTGCTTGATATTTTTCCCAATGAGAACAAAATCTGGTATCAAAATAACAAGGATCAAAATTATCAAGATTGTAGCGCCTAACAAACCAATCACCGTAGCAGAAAGTCTATGGTCTGGAACTGATATATAACGTCGTCGATATGAAGACAAGGTCGTTTTGTCGATTCGTAGATCAGATAATGAAATTTGTATTTCTTGACTTGTAGTTGAATTTTGACATAAACAAACACAATCTAATACTGCATCGGCAGTTCCTATAAAAAAATAATGTACATGTATGATATTTTATTACAACAATTATGTGCCCGAGTGGTCTGATAAGTGATCTATAACATGTCATCTCTACAATTCGAACTTCCCTCGTGTAAGTTATTTTCGACTTTGATTTTGATAACCGAAATGTGGATTTGTAGAAATTCTTTCTATCTTAATCGGAACATGTTTCTCCTATTTCTTAATAAAGGTTAAAAAGAAAGCTATAATATGGAAATTGGTGATGAAATATGTTAATCTATTTATAACCTGGCTTTTAAATGTACTATAGAAAGTAAACTTTAAGCTTCAAACTAAACAATTTACACAGACTAGTATCTCCTAACTATCTTCTTGAAAAATATGGATTTGCATACACTGATGAATGTACCAGTTGTAAACAGATCGAAAGTATAGAACATACATTTTTTAAATGCACGGAAAAAACAATTTAGGAGTAAATATTCTAATTGGTGTTATTTCTTTTCTGAGTAAGAAATTTTTGAAGTAAGACAGTGTAAGTTTTTGTATTTTAAAATCTGATAACTTCGTTTTAAATCATTATATTTTTATTCACTTATGACTTTTTAAAATGTATGTTTGCGATGTACTTTGATCACCAAAAAAAAAACAATCCCGTACGTAATGCATTATTGTCTATCGGTGAACATAGTAAGATTAACGCTGCACGGTTCATTGCTTGTGTGGTTTGAGTGATACCTAGCTTGCTGAAATTAAGTAAATTTCTTCATATTAATTGTGTATTGTTTTCAATTATATTCCTAATTAGGGAAGAAGATGGATTTTCCAAAGATGATTCCAATAAATAAAAAGAGTATCAACACCAATCATAAGGAAAACAAAGTTTTTGTAAGGCGTTCATGATGGAACAGGTATTATTCATTTGCATTTTGACCAAACGTCCTTGGCTTTTTTTCTTTAGATGTTAAATCAAGCATTTTTTTTTTAAATGCATTCTAATTCAATTTATATACGGTGTTTTTGTCAATAAGTATAGACATATTTGATTCGATCATTCATTTGTTTTGACATACAAATTATGTCGTGATATGAATCCCAACGAGACAATCATCAACTAGAGATCAAATGACGGCAATGTTAGTAACTATATGTCACAAAAACACCTTTGACAATGATAACGCATAATAAGCTTCTCTAAGTAAGACCTTCAAATGACAAATGCAAAACAATTCAAACGAGATAAATAGCGATCTGATTAATGGTCAAACCTATAAGAGAGGAAACAAATATGATATACATTAACAAACGACAACCGCTAAAATTATAAACTTCTGATTTCAGACATGCACAGATATGCAGGATGTGTCGGGAATGTTTGTTTACTACAGTTAAAAGTCCACATTAACAATATTGATTGCACATTGATTTATGTTGATTTGATTTGCTATACCCAATATTGATTGATTGATTAATTGTTGTGGTACGGACTTACCCGTATTTCCCGTGGAAACTGTAACAGCACTTGTGTGGGTCATATTTGTTATGTTTGTCGCTGCCTCTGTATCAGAATTTCGTGTATCATCATTTATGACATTTCCTGTATAAGTATATATATGTGATGGTGCATCTGTCATTTTTGACATATTCATAGTGTGTCCATCATAAACCAATTCCATCCCTTGTGTACTTGATGCTTGCGAGGATAGTCCAAAATTAAAACCTTTAAAATAGAATACTTTGTTTAAAATGACCTTATGTCTGGGATAACATGATGTTATTAGTTGTTATTAGCTTTGAAATATTTTTCGGTAACTGCAAGTTATCTCAAATCGGAATTTGGGTCTTTTGTTTTCATGTGTCACTGAGATGATTTTTTTTTATTTGGGCCGTTTTAGTGAGTCAATCCATACACCTATATCGAGATGTCTTTTTTATGAATGAATTATAGCGGTTGACTTAATCAGCGTAAAGGTATCAATCCTTTAAGTGTACGTTTGTCTACCAATCAAGTCTTTGCCCAGTTGATAAACGAATTTTTTAAATCCTCGAATGTTTTTTTTTAGCATTTTGGGTCTATTACATGTGATTTGAATTTAAAGTTCTGTGTGATTTTAATCTCAATAGCCAGAATAATTTGTTCATTTTCACTTTCACAAAAACCGATAAAAATTAAGTTAAGTTCTTTTTTTGCAATGGTATTGTCAGTTTGTTTGCGACTTATGATTTTATCTTTCGTTTTCTTTCAATTCTTTTTATAGTCGTTTTCGTTTAATGCATATACATCAATTATAACATAGCATTTTTCATAGCCGACCCCTTATCAGCCCTAGGTCATGATATCAGCCCGAGAGCCAATAGACTCGCGGGATGATTGTGAGCATCGATTGATGAGGGTCTGATATGAGAAATGACATGTTATGTTCTTTTTATCATATATGTGGCTTGGACAATTCTTCAAAATCAATGAAAATAAATATGTTCAAATTACAAGGGGCATAATAAGACCATTATTTTCTATAAGTATAGGATAAACCTACTTATTACATTGATGGCATCCGACGCATTAACTCGGTTATTTCACTCTTCTGACGTCATACAACACTAGGTTTTGTAATAACGTTGTCGAGAACGTCGCACCAAAACAAATTGTGAATGTGTAGAAAGAAAAAAATTTTCTTACAATTTATGATTTTAAATCCATTAAAAACCCATTGTTTATGTAATAAAAAGATTAAATAATCAAAGAATTCAAATATCGAAAAAAATATTCAACTCGCCACAGAACAAGACTGATAATCAACTTATTCGCTACACACATTCGTAATTAATGTGTTGTTTGATCACTCGTTGGATTTGTGTCTATGTTAGAATTCTTCGATTAGCTTTTCTATAAATAATAATGCTACATTTGAAATATATTTTAAAAGAAGAAAATAGAAAATTACCTAACTGCAAGGAAAATTCAAAATAGAAAGTCTTTTGTCCCTTTTTTGATTTTTTTCTGTAGTAATTTTCGAATTTATAAAGTTGAAAATAAAATGAACAAACAATATCTAATATGTATCTACTGACATTTCTTTGAATTCTTCACCGGTATTCCATCGTCTGAGCTATTGCCAGAGATTGCTACAACTGAAAAGAAAACCAAGCAAAAGCATCATTTTTTCTTAAACTAGTGCTCGTAACCAAGCGAAAGGTAGGACAATTTTTACAGGTCCTTCTGTTTGATCATATAGCCCATTTCTTGTCATGGTTCTTATACATCATCCATATTTGGCTCTTGAATACTAGGCTTTGTGCGTTCCTGATGAAGGTCAATCTAGAAAATCGCGTCGGACGCATGAATTGTTTGCTTTTTTTTAATCCCGATCCAACACCATTTCGCTCTATTTGTTAAGCGTTATATGGGGTAGTTAAATATGATATTAGATAATGTACGATCGCTGTCTTATTTGTTTTAATATTCAAATATTACATTTCTGTTTTCGTATATTATTATTTACTCATTTGTCCTGGAGTGTTCAAAAATATGAATTATTGATTGTGTGTTTGCATTGTGACGTGGATCAAATTTGTTCGTTCGGTGTACGTTCGCTTGTGTTAATGTGCCCTTTGATTGAGTTATGCCATTTCAATTGATATTGTTTAGTGTGTCTTTTTGGTTGTTGTGATGTTATATTATTGTTTCGCATGGGGGCGATGGTTGGTGTCTATTGAAACGTTTGTTTGCGCCTGTCCTGTGTAAGGAATCAGATGTTCGGTGGTTGTCGTTTGTTGTTGTGGTTCGTAAGTGTTTCTCGTTTCTCGTTTTTTATATAAATTAAACAGTTGTTTTTTTGTTTTTTCTTTCGTCTGAATAGTTTTACACTAGTAATTTTTAGGGCCCTTTAAAGCTGTGAGCCAAGGCTCCGTGTTGAAGACCATACTTTGACCTATAATGGTTTACTTTTCAAAATTGTGAATTGGATGAGCGAGTTGTCTCATTGGCAGTCATACCACATCTTCTTATATCTATTTGCCGGGGTGCCTAGTTATATTGCATATGCCAGTAAATTTGGAAAAAAAACATACAAATGTTTTCATGATTGGAAAAAATATGATATGATAAAACTGTTCATTATAAGTATATACAACATACAACATACTATATATATATATATATAGCTACAACGTTAAGGATCTAATATCATAAATCCAGATTGTCTTTATAGAGTTAAAATGTTGATATTGAACAAAGATAAATTGTTTAAATGAAGAGCTAATTTTGCGTGATTTTGGTGGTATAAAATTATATCATTGACTACTAACCTTCATGACCTTTCGTTTTCACGAAACTCGTAACATTTGTGTGATTTTCCATTTGTACTAGGACAGGATACATTACGGTAGGATTCTGTACATATACCTCACACTCATTCTTTGAAGGAAAATAAACAGCGGAAAAAGCTCGAGGATTATTGTCTATTTCAACCTGACAATCATCTTCTTTGTTCACATCGAAATATTTTACTTTTGGTAAAAATTCCAGAAGATCAGGTTTTACCATCATCTCACTATACAATATTGATTCTACAGTGCCTGTATAAATGAATAAGTGCAAAGCCAATTTTTTCATTAAATGTTATATTTTTGTTAGTTTTGAAAAAAAAAGCATTATTGAAAAGAATTTTATGCAAATGTATCAAATGTATCCCTTTTTATACTTTTCGTTGATAACATTAAGTGCCAGTCTGCCTAAGAATCAGACAGTGGTGAAAACATGATAAAAAAACCCACCCTATTTGACATTGATTTCAGTTCATAATATGTAGTTATGCACAAAAATAACATTCATTTCCATTTTCTGTTCTGGTAATAGAAGATACAATTTGGTTGAAATGCACTAGAAATTAACAAAAAAGGGGAGATAACTCTGTAATTTGCTATCATTCTAACCAATTTTCTAACCAAGTTATTTGATATTACCAGACACACACAAACAAAAGACCAATTATTTTTAACTCAGGATGATGGTTAGTATTAAATAGCATGATTAGCTCGGTGGGTTTTTTCTAATCATGTTTCAATTTTACCTAAATTGCCTGATTCTTACAAAGACTGGCACTTAAGTACCAAAGATAAATTAAAGGGTTTTCCGCTTTAGATTTTCCTTGGTGTTCGGTATTTTTGTTGTTGTTTTACTTTTTTGATATAGAAAATTTGTATTTGTGTCTTTTGTGTCAAGTATGTTCTAATTAAACTATGTTTATCATGTAAATTAATTAAATGTAATTATTGTGAATGAGAACAGACTTTCAAATCAGAAGATTGAGTTTTGGTTTTAGTAATGAAAAAATCATTTGATATCGATTTTTATTTTATGAATTACAGTAAAACCCTTACCAAAGTGGGTGCTTTTTTTCGTACAGGACGTATAAATAAACAGCATAGTTCAGTCAAAATGAGGACCATAAAATTGTCCCCTCGCGTAGAGAGAGAGATTTTTAACGCTTGTAACAACTGTTTGGAGTGTCCATACTTGGCACTATTTTTAAGTGGCAGTCCGACTTTTTCTCCCTTTGTTCCAATCGACCCCATTACATGACCTACATATTGTATGTATTGTCTATTTGATGTTTATACTTGTAATATTAACATTTGGACGTTAGGCAACCAGCAAACAATCAATTGTAGTATCTATGTTTGTATTTTATACCTATATAAACCTGGGATTGGCAAAGGAATGGATGTAACTCCTCGCATGATGCTGCATAGTAAATGTCGTTATCACCAGACCCAGACATATTTAACAACAGGCACTGAGAGATTCCTGGAGTTAAAGGAGGTAGTTTGTTCATAACTGATACGGATATCACATCTTCACAGTTATCCTGTGTGGCTGCTAACCATGTGCTATTATCACTTTTCATAATTCCAAACCAAATGTCAACATTTTGCCTTCAATAAAACTTTTTACAATCAGGAACTTAATCGAACTTGTAATCTGTGATTTCAAATTTACCATAATGGCATCCATTTTATCACGGAAGGGTTCATAATGCAAACGGGGTAATACAAAAAAGGCACTGATGGCATTCCCAGTAACAGCGAATTCGTATACCATTATAAAACATTTCACATAAAAAAAATCGCACTTACATTGTCATTTTATATGAAAACATATATGTTTACTTTATTATAAAACTACCAATGCATTAAATGTGTTGAATGTTTGGAATTATGTCGTTAATCTATTTAGCAGTTCCGATAGGTTTTGAGTCAGGTGCTTCAAAAATGCATAAATCTATCGAATCGTAAAGTTCTAGATTTTATCAATTTTAAATTGGAAATCTTAATTCGGAGTAAAGTGTTACGTCCATTTTATTGAAGTAGTACCCATTTTGTATGGGCGCCACTTGAAGCCAGACACCGGGTGCGGGGTTTTCCAGCTAAGTTCGCCTTCAGCTGTTTTCGGCTCTTTGGTTTGTATTTGCCTCTTCAACAAATTCCCTATTTCCATTCTCAATTTTAGGGTGCAAATCGTCTTTTTGTTCGTTACCTACCGTTCAGTCTTTCAACTTATATGCATATAATATATATATTGCAGATTTTTATTTATCTTCATGTTTCTTTTAATTTATTTTTCTGCTGTCCTAAATCGACTTTTTATTTTTGTTGTCACTTTGTAGTAATTTGGCTGAATCAGCTTATATTTCACGGAAAACTATTTGTAAATGCGCGCTGATTAATGTAATTATTATATAATGGCATTGTTTTAACTGTAAAAGATAAATTGTAACACACAAAATCTGAGGTTATGTGAATACGGTTGTTAAATTTAAAAGATAAATACATATACATCTACCTACCACCCATTTTGTCTAAGAACACTTCTATCATGTTGTAAATGCGTAGCCATTCCAACAGACGGTCTGTTAAACAGTTGTCCAGAGTTGATATTGTGTGTACATCTATCAAAGGCATCAGCCCAAGACACGTTCTGCATAACAGCATAGTTCCTTTTTAAGAACTTCCTTCCAAAATGCCCTGAAATTGAAAATTTAAATGATTGTTCTTAATGAATTATGTTAATCGATCATATAGTCAGTAGTAAGCTGAAATCTAGAATTCGTTTCCTCAATTGTATCATTTTCAAATGTCGTTGATCGCCATATACTATTCTGTCATGTGCCACCTGTACCCAGGAACTACCTAACCCTCAATATTCTATTTTTAGTTCATGACGTTTTTGTATTGTTCGTGCTACTTAACTTCAATGTGTGTGTTGTGCTTTGTGGATCGGTGTTTGTCTTTACGTTGTTTGTCTTTTCTGCTTTTTTTTTTATTATTATTATCTGTTTTATTTGTTTGCTCTCTTAATATCTTCTGCTTCTTTAGGACATAACAGAATCAATTGTAATGCACCCTTGCGTATTTCGACTCTTCAGTGATGCTCGACACCAGCATTTATTAAAAAGAACAAAAACCAGATGCAAACGTAAAATGGTTTGTTTGATAAATATACACGAGAAAATATAGTATTTAAAAGAAAACAGTTAAATGGACAACTGGTATAGTTTCTAGTTCATTTGAGTGATACATGTCATATAACATATAGAAAAGGGTGTAAAAACGAAGTATACGGAAAATATGCCTTTTGTCAGTGTTTTTATTCGAAATCGCCAACCACTTGAATTACAGTTTTCAGTTGTTATATATTTTATTCAGAAACATACTGTTTAATGTGAATGTAGATACTGTAAATTTTTCTACCTTGTTGGTGATTTCAATTTAATATCATGATACTAATATAAGAAGTTGTGGTATATTTACATGTTAAAGTGTTGCGATATTTAAATATCTTTGCTTTACCGTTTTATTGTCGTTATCCTATATATTGTATTCTATCTTATCTTCTTTACATATTAGGAATATGATTAGTTTAAAGCTACTGTGTATATTTCATATTAGTGTGTAGGAGGGGTTCATTTCAATACACGGTTAGTAGTGGAGTTACGTCTTTTATAAAACCCACAACGTATTGAGGGAAAATCTCAAAGGAAATTGATGATGAACGATTGAAATAAATTCAGAAAACACATTTGAAACTAACAATTTGTTATTGTAAGCATTTGTTTTTGCATAGACCAACGGAAGTAGGTTCTTCATACTAACGGTTTTGAAGAATTGATCACTAGTTAAAATACCACATGTAAAGATAGTCGGTAAAATAAATTCGTTGCATGGTGTGCTAGTGACCTAATACGAAATATATGGGGTCAGTAAATTCCTTAGGGGGGATCCTCGCTCTTATCCCATATGGAAGTTACTGACCCCATGTATATTGTATTAGGTCACTAGCACACTAAGTAACTAATCATATTCAAAAAAAAATCGTAGATATTTTGGGGCAGATCGAGAACCACTTTTTCGGCCCAGTTGGGCAAAAAATATACAAGAAAGATCCAAATAGTTCCTAAGCCTAACTGTTACTTTTTATTTGTGGAGGAAGCCAGACTGCACTGAGAGAACCATCAACGTTCGATCGGAAAACTGGCAATCCTTATAAATTTAGATTAGAGTCGAACTCACCTTCCATGGACTGGATTCGACGCTACAACCACGGTGTTGAGGCTAGTGATACAATAGTTCATATACTGAAACTATTCAGGCACCGAGGCCCTACTTTTCCAGTAAGTTTATAGGAAGGTGATTTTGAAATAAAATAAAAATATAAGGTATAGGAATTCTTTTTGAATGTTCCTTGAGAATCATAAAACATATGAGAAACTAAAAAAGGAGTGTATGTTTGCCGTGTTGCTCAGAGCATACATACCCGTTTATGTACTATCAAACTAACTTGAACCAGTACATATATCGTAGGAGAAATTCAATATTTTATATGTATTTAGAGGGGGCTATGAATTAGTAGTTTTATATGCGGAGAAGCATGTGAAATTCAAACTTAAGAAATTCCATTCATTAAAATAAAAGTTGGTTTTGAATTGTTATAAGTATTTATGTAATATCAACTTAATTCATGAAAAAATTATTATGGCGTCAAATTGTGACCCTCCAATGACTACACAATAGCGTATTCCAGCTTTTTTTACCATACATACCGTGAGCAAATATTAATTGGGGCCTTAATATAAAATGAAATCATTGTAACATGTTTATAATAAATGTTTTAAGTAAACAAATATAGCCTTAAGACAAACTATCTTGAGAGTTTTCGTGTCTTTTGAGTCTTTTGTTTCACGTTTACTTAATGGTCCACGTTTAAAGATTATGTACTCTAACTAACTAATTCAAGTTACTATTTTTTAAATTTATCTATCACATCTCAAGTGAAAATAATAATGGGCAAAGCAGATACAGTTTAGTCTGCCTCATAGCTTCCCTTACATCAACAAATTGACAATGAGCGTCGGCTGAAAACAATACTTTCCGACAAAAGAAACAAACATAACCTGTATATGGAGTATATATCTCCAAGTTGATATGATATTCCAAAGCCTGCTTTAACTATCATGATTTCCTCGATAATGGGTGGCTGCTTACAAGAAAGTTATCGAACAAAACATTCCAATAAATATTTACGGTAACCACCACGAATTGGTTATCTGGTATGGAAAATCTGTTTCACAGATGACGACGGATACTTTCCAATTGTTGTAACTACAATCCGTCTTCTTTTCCCCGAATGTGACCTATAGAAGTAGGATTATTTCCAGGTATGTACGTACCTGAGCAACACGATGGGCGCCTAATGTGGAGAAGGATTTGCTTATCTTCCCAAAATTTTGGCCGTTTTTCGTTTTCTACCATGATATTGGTAATTTGCTGTCGGCTTATGAGTGTGCATCTGCTTTTGGAATCTTCTTAATTGTATTGTATTATGAATTTGTACTGCTATATATCTATATAATAAAATTGAGCAAGGAAATGGGGAATGTGTCAAAGGGACAACAACCCGACCATAGAGGAGACTACAGCTGAAGGCCACCAATGAGTATTCAATTTAGCGAAAAACTCCCGCACCCGGAGGCCTTCTTCACCTGGCCCCTTAAAAATATGTATACTAGTACAGTGATAATGGACGTCATACTACACTCCGAACTATACACCATTTAAAAAAAAAAGAATGAGTACCATTGGTATCAATATTCAGTTGTCCTTACATGTATATAACGCATATTCTACTACCAATCTTAGTTAGTCTAGTTTGAATAAAATTCAATGGAACAGTATATGGACAAAACCTTTATGTGTTTTCTTTGAGGTAAAAATATCAATAAATGAACAGAATTAAAATAGAAGTCAGTATAGCTAGTTTGATTCTTACATAGGTTAAGAAACATCAATTCAGTCCCAATCAAAAAATTCAAACGCCTGAGTATTACATATTTAAACAAAATAAAATTACGCCTATGGGGTGATTTTAGTAGTACATATTTAAACAAAATATTACTACGCCTATGGGGGTAATTTTAGTAGTACATATTTAAACAAAATAATACTACGCCTATGGGGCAATTTTGATACTACATATCTAAACAAAATAATACTACGCCTATGGGGGTAATTTTGGTATAAAATTAAAGCAGAATGGCTTGATATCTCTGTATAGCCCTTGTTGAAAGTTTCATTTGAATGAAAAAATGGAAGCAATGCACTCTTATATGCAATTAAAAATATATTGATTGAATTTCTTTAGCGAAAATCAAGAAATTGTTGACATGGAATGACTAACACTTCATTTAAACTTAAGATAAAATATCTAGGATTGTTTGTAATGCAGGATTTAACATAAATAGCAGTGGGACTATGAATTAGTGGTTTATCCTTTACTGCAATTTTTACAAGTAAGAGACAGTGTGATTACAATAAACAAAGAGAGTTTCAGGAAGTTCTGTGCAATTTAATATATTGTAGCTATGAATATTCATAGTATCCATATTACATACTGATATTTCCGTAATGTTTTCCCAGTTGATATATATATATATTGACAACAGTTTTCTGTCATTGCTATATATCATTATAAAAGCAATTTCGACATAAGCATAATAAATCTTCCGTATTTTTGACGTTGTAAAAAGTTAAAAAAATGAAAAAGAAAAAAAGACAAAAGTAAAACCGGTGATGAATTATGAATTCTAAGACTGAGGAAACAATAGGACTTCTTGAAAATAACAGAACGCATACTTAATTATACTAGTGATTGTTCTCCATAACATGTAGTACATCTTTACCCGGAAGTCTTTCAGGAAGTGAAATGTAAAATCTACCATCATTCAAGACACGGAGTTATATAACATCATAATTCAAGAAGATTTACTTCTGTTAAAGTTTAATCTACTGATTATATACATGCAGTTAAAATGCTTAAATTACCATACACGGAAAACAAACAACTCTATATGGAAGGACATTCATGGTGCAATCAATACATGCTCCTATGCCAGAAAATTTTCACCCGTGGTACACGGAAAGAAAAGGCATATATATCATACAAGGTAATTGCAAAGAACCAGTTTACCGTACAGGCAATTTACAAGTTTACGATGAAACTACATGTAATAAACACTCATGCGCAGTATATCAAATTATACAAGCACGCACTTAAAAAAATTAACACATATGAAACCACTTGTGAGCCTTTCATTGGTGACCTCTTCTTATTTTCCTATGAATCGAAGTTCCTTTAGACACTTGTCAAAAACAAGAAAATCAGTTTATTTAATTTCACTATCAGATATATTGATGCTGATCTTTCCATTCACAATCCGAACTTTTCTGATTTGGTTCCATTTAAATATCCCCCAGAACTAGAAATAAAAGAAACAATAGACACGGCTACCGCCGCTTCATTTTGTGTTTCTTTGTTACATTTGTTTATTTTTATAGTGATTAAGATGATAACACAATCTTGACTACTGTACCACTATTTTTGACATTTGTACCTCTTGTGTCGGTTTGTTTTGTTTGTATACGCATCGTTTTCAATATAATGGATTTTGATGCGATTGTCACACAAATAAGAGGTTTAGATAGCTATAAGACCAGGTTCAATCCACTATTTTCTATACAAGAAAATGTCTGTACCAAGTCAGGAATATGACAGTTGTTATCAATTCGTTAGATTTGTTTGAGCTTTTGATTTTGCCATTTGATTAGGGACTTTCCTTTTTGTGATTTTCTTCGGAGTTCAGTATTTTTGTGATTTTACTTTCGAATATCTAATAAACTTATTGTACATACCATAGGCAGTAAGATATTCACACGTAACACATCCTAAAATATATCAATGAACATAATACAAACACTAAGTGTTCTAAAAGTCCTATTACATAAAATGTTTCTATTGCATTTTGTCTTTTTAAAGACGGCTCTTTGAGTGGAATATAACATAAAATGACATATTGAATAGACCCTCGATTTCGTTGCCGAATTGCTTTCTATAAAATATTTCGCGAATCAGTACAGAGATTGCGTGCTAAGTTTTAATAGACCACTTTCGAGTTTGTCCTTAACTGGAAAAAAACTCGTCATTTATACTTGCTTTTATGATGTCATTTACCAGATAGAAAGGGGTCGCCTGTATCCCTGATTTATTAACGTCTTAGAGATCGTCATTGTGCAGGATAAACTAGAAATAATGTTTGTTCGGTAGTTACTTAATCACCATTCCCTGATGACAGTAGTGCTGATTGTCAATTATAAGACTTTAATTTGCCGAATAATTCGTGCAACATAGCATCATAGTTTTACAACCAATTTTCAACATTGGAACGGAATTGACGATGCCCCTAAACGCACGAATGATGCTCACTAAAACCAGAGTTTTTGACGGAAATGCATCAAACTCTAAAGTTGTCTATTAGTTGACAACTGTTAGTCAAAACTAAACCTTATTCTGGTAAGTCTTTTCGGTGACACAATAATACAGTGTTCATAGTCAACTAAACCAGATTTTAATAGCTGTTCTATAAATCGCCACAAAGTCCCCATAACCACTGGTATTAAAGAGATAATCGTAACTGAAATTACGGCTATCCCAATATGGCGACGGCAGATATAGGTAAAATCTTTACACTCATTTTTCTCAAATGTAGCATGTTTTTGTCAATAGTTACTCAGCTACAAGGTTTTTCTATACCATTACATCATATTTGAATCGTATCGGTGCACTGGAATTGTCTAAGCGCTTCGAAAATTGCTGTTGAAAAATTCGGGATGATAATCGTAATTCTATGGCATTGTTCTTGTTTGATAATTGTTATTTCTTTATCGGATAATAGTAACTGAAAAATTATAAATATGTCTTTCAGCATTTCAATGGTATTTTGTGTGTTAAAGTGCAAATGTCGAAACTTACAGGTTAATATCTAGGACAAATTTACTTATATATCTCGATTTATCATGTTTACAACTAACAACACTATTCATAACCTTTTAATATATTTATGTACCTGTCAAATATGTTGAAAATTAAGCAGCTGTCGAGTCAGTTATTGGTCCGCGTACACAGTTATTTCTTAGTGCATTTCTTTTTAAAAAAAATGGAAATTAAAAAAAAATTCCACCTGCGCTTTCTCAATAATATTTTTACAGTGTGTTGTTCTACTTTTGGGTCAAATTATATCAAAATGATGGAAAACTTCATCCGCTCAAACTCAAAATTTGGACAATTTTATGTTAAAGGGGTCTTGAAATGTTGTGACAGTTTCCGAAATGCTAATTTTTAACCTTTTTCAGCTGGGCCAAATCACTACTTTACTTTAAAATTCATGAATCAAATTTTTCACAGTGTAATTTTATCCCCCTTCTTGCTATTTTAGGCATAAAACACGAAGAAATAAATTTGGAAGGAGTGTTAAAAAAATTGGCAAGTAACACACTGTCCTCATTAGGGACTATATTCGAAAATGGACGCCATGTCAACTGTCTACTCGGGCCTATTGAGGTAAGTAGATATTTTAGTTTGTTTCAAAGTTTCAATGTTGAGTGCGCGTTTAAGGGTTTTTTTTTGGGAGAAAATGGGGGATAAGCAATATCTCATATCCCAAAAGTACAATCCTTTCAATACATTGCTCAAAATGAAAGTCCCGTATACCACATTTTAAGATGCTATATGGTTTACCTCCAATATCACGTCTATACTAAAATTCTGCTCGAAATGAACAAAACTTTCCTTCAATATCTTTATAACTGCATTATCGGATTGAACAGTCAATACTGTTATCGGTGGATATGAGTGTTCACATTGCCCTTTTCTTATAAAATAAAAATGCATATAGTTTAATTTTGGAGTGAAATGTATAATTCCGGTTAAAATAGCCGTTAATATTTTGTCCCCGTGGATTTACTTTTTTCTGTTTTATACTGATATAATATATGATTTTAAAAATTAAAATCAAATGTTTTGATCAAATACCCATGTTTTTAAGGACGTTTCTTTAAACAGTGTGGATGGTAAAGGATCTAGAATAGTTACCAGTTTATTGTTACTATTGTTTAATGTTACTTTTGTTTATTGTTACTTTTGTTTATTATTACTTTTGTTTTTGTTTTTATTTGCCTAACCTAAATGGCGCGTAAAGTCTTACGAAGCATTTGACGGACTGAAAAAAAAACACAAATATATATTTTATATATGTATATTGATATATTACCTCAGAAGGCATAGATCATGACAGTCGGAACTGGTTTAATTACAAAGATTTATATAGATTATAAAACAAATTTTTTGTGCTTCAGAAAAAGGCATGACAATTAGGTAGGCTAATTTTTGTTTCCACTTAATAGAAAAGTACTAAGTATATGGCAAGTATGCAAGTACAAAAATGTTCCTTGTATAGTACCTTCAATATTTTTATCTACAATAACGTCCATGCATATGTATGAAGCATACTTTTCATATCTGTACCAAGTATTTCTAGTTCTTAGAGTGTTCTGTATTTTAACATTGTTCGTGTTTTCCCCATTTCCAAAAGCTTGATCATCCTTTTAATTTTATGATATGTAGCTGTTTTCATTAGAACTATTAATAATATATGCACAAAAAGAAATGTCATAAGATGTTGGAACGTTTTCGTGATAAGTTCATCACCATTATTTCATCATATGCTATCAGATATACGTTTGTAGTGTCAATATCAATAAAACACAATCCAGATACGATTATCTTCTCATTTTGAAATACCATAATAACGATTATCTTTTTTTCGAGTTACGATTATCATCCCGAATATTTGAACGGCAATTTTAAAAGCGCTTACATAATTTCAGTGCACCGTTACGATTCAAATATGATGTAATGGTATAAAAAAAAAACAGCTCAGTAACTATTGACAAAAACATGCTACATTTGAGAAAAATGACTGTAAAGCTTTTACCTATATCTGCCATCTTCATATTGGGATAGTCGTAATTCCAGTTACGATTATCTCTTTAATACCAGTGATAACATTTTATTACTGTAATTCTCAAATGGCGTATTCAACCTCTTAACCCCCTCTTTGTAGTGTGAAAGAAGTATTGTTTAGTTCTCTTAACTTGCTACATGCATATTCTGGGAATTCTGAACACTTTATTTTTGTGTTTTTTGTACAAGTTTCCATACTGTCTTTTTAGATATATTTTGTCGCTGATCAGACACTCATATTCTTTTCCGATAATCAGAGTACTTTTTATAAGTTTAACAAATCTGACTTAAGTAATGTGCGATTTTTGTCTCACATATGACAAAAATCGGAGAAAGCGAAACATAGTTTTGCTTATCTGGCGGCAACGGCAGAGAATGCGCCAATAATTGTTTTTTGCTTAAGACAGTTTGGTAAAAACTACTTGAATAGATCAATGATCGCTTGTATAAAGTTGCATAACTATCAGTTTAAGGCCCTGTCCACTGAGTCATGGTCCAGTGACTTTGAATTGATTAGATATGTTGCTGTTCATCAGATTATCTTTTTCGAATGTTCTGCCGACAGGTTAGACATACCAATGTGCCAACATCTCATTTTATCAATTTCTACTCGTCTTAGTTTAAATAACGAACTAATTTTGCACAAACTTTGTGTTAAAAAAAATAAACTCATCATAGAGTATTAGGATTGAAATTTGGTATATGCGCCAGACGCGCATTTCGTCTACAAAGACGCACCAGTGACACTCGAATAAAACAAAAAAATGTTAAAAAGACCAAATAAAGTACGATGCTACAATTCTCAAAAGCAGCAAAGGTAATCTACTACCGGATTTGTTATAACATAAGCAACACGACGGGTGCCACTTGTGGAGCAGGATCTGCTTACCCTTCCGGAGCACCTGATATCACCCCCAGGTTTTGGTGGGGTTCGTGTTGCTGTATCTTTAGTTTTCTATGTTGTGTCTTTTGTACTGTTGTTTGTCTGTTTGTCTTTTATATTTTTTGCCATGGCGTTGTCAGTTTATTTTCGATCTATGAGTTCGACTGTCCCTCTGGTATCTTTCGTCCCTCTTTTGTATTTTTGAGGTAGAAAGGCCTTAGTATTTTAAAAGTTCTAAGTTATGTAAACAGTTAATTTATGATTATGAACACCGTTTAATTAGATGAGGTTTGTATTCAATCATACATCGTACATTTACAGTATTTTCCATCTAGATGACATGTTCACAAGTTAATGTATACATATATTTCTGAAATACCCCTTCTGAATATTTTTTGTGAAACCATGGACAAACATCATGGCTAGACTTTGTTTCAGAACGACGGTTAAAATTTACAATTTTAAACGATTCTGAATATAAATGCTACCTGTACGTGTGATTGTAAACCTAATCGTAGATGGATGAAAATTTCAGCATATGTCTAATTATGGAGTACGATTACACGTGTTAAAACTCGTGCATTTAGGATTATTATACATTTATTTTTGGAGGAACTTTATTTATAGATCTACCTAATTGCAAATAGAGTAAATATAAATCAACATAGTACAAGATTTGATTTTTCGTGCATAAATTATGTAATCTGAGAACTGAGACATGTTTTATGACTGAATGACCAGGATATTTTTAACCTATCGACTTACCCGTTGTTTTGTTCATTCATCGTTGTAGATATAATGGAATTTGATGCGACTGTCATACAAGTAAGAGGTTTAGCGCTATAAAACCAGGTTCAATCCAACATTTTCTACATTTGAAAATGCCTGAACCACGTCAGGAATATGACTGTTGTTGTCCATTCGTTTGATGTGTTTTATTATTTAATTTGCCATTTAATTAGGGACTTTTCGTTTTGAATTTTTCTCGGAGTTCAGTATTTTTGTGATTTTACTCTTTAGGTTTCATGCAATTTCCTAAGCCCTATAGGTACAGATAGTCAAATCTAAACTGATCAAAACACCATTTGTGTCGTTCATATAGAAACACAAACTTATGAGACGAATGAAATGAAGTATATCGAATATATCTAGTATGACGGTTATAGACAGTTATGTAACAATCAAGGTGGCATCAGATTGATTTTCGTTTTTTTTTTAAATAACTTAAACAATATTTTTATAGCTAGAATATCGTAGTATTTGGATAAATCAAATATCAGTAAAACTTTGATAATAAATGTCATTTAATTTCATTATTCACACACAATAATTATTACAAACATAGATAGTGAAATTTTTTTCGACGAAATAAACAATGTTAACGTTTAACGCATTTTCTATTATTTCTTAAATTGATAGTAGCTTGAAAATTTAATGAAAACTGTATATTATTTATATATCGCCAACATTACTTTTATATTTGACTAACCTTTCAGTAGTATCAATAAAACTATCATCGTCCTTACATTTGCGTTCTGTACATCGCACGTCTTATCACGACCAATATATATATGAAATTAATCTGACTAAGTTTCATAAGTCGGATTTAATTCAAAGTGGAAAAAAACAAGGGATTAAAAAACAATTTAAAATGAATTCTGTCATGAAAGGTTTCTGCAACAAGAATTGCTGTTCAAAACACCAGCCTTTGAGGCATTGAAATTATACTGCTAACACATCAAACATATACAATAAAAGGACACGCACTTATCAACTGAATTATCTCAATTGCGTCTGTCAATCCCTTGCTATAGCTTAAAGAAATTAATCTTAAACAGTAAATAAAGAAGTAAGATCGGATGCATTTCAATCGATCATTGTGAAATGCAAAAAGGCATATTATAGCGGTTAACTTGTCTTTTGATTTGTAAGATGAAGTACTTGGCACAGTAATACATATTTAGATTAGAAACGGAATAACATAAAAAAAAATCGTTGTCGTATGACCTATCTAAATTCGTGATACTAAAAGATATCAATATACCGGTTATCTTTTTAGAAATTAAAAGAGTTAGCTGACACTTCGCAAAAGACATATGGAGATGTGTATTACTTGCCACTTAGAACACTTTCCACCAGAGTTCGAATTCGGGCATATTAAAAATAGGGGAAACCCATATCATATGTATAGTATGATTAATAAAGGACATGATGCATAAAATTTGAAAGAATTAGAAAAAGACAAGGGCCAAATATAGAATAAAATTAGACCCAAAAACAATTCAAAAGACAGCAACAAATGTGAAGCACTGTAGTATATGATATCTGTTAAAAAAACATGTTAAATAAAATCATGTGTAAATAATAAGCATTAAACCACTTAGAGTTGCCAATAATCACTGATATTTCACTCTGTATATTCCACTTCTCCATGCTTGTAAGGTGAGAGATCGATGAACGAGAGAGCCTGAAATAATTGGGTTACTTCAGTAATCATTTTCATTATGATATTCCTGCTACTTTGGATTTTGATTTCCTTTTTCTAATCACTTTAACTAGTGTTAAAATGTCAGGTATAATTATCATTAATACAGCCATTACCAATACAAATACACCTGACCAACCAATTAACAACACTGAAAACCGTTGATCTGTTGCTGATGTCAAAGTTCTTCTATATGAAGACAATGTTTTCTTGTTCAATCGCAGGTTATTTATACTAAATGGTTCATTCGAGGGTTTTTTAGTGCTGCTACACGGACAGAGACAAAACTCATTAGGTATGCGATCTAAAAAGAAATATATAAACTAAGTTATTATATAGTTATCAAAGGTACCAGGCTTATAATTTATTACGCCAGACGCGCGTTTCGTCTTCATAAGAATCGTCAATGACGCTCAGATCAAAATAGTCATAAAGCCAAAAAAGTACAAAGTTGAAGAGCATTACGAAACCAAAATTCCAAAAAGTTTTGCCAAATATGGCTAAGGTAATCTATGCCTGTGATAAGAAAATCCTTAGTATTTCGAATACTTTTGCAAACAGGAAATTTATACAATTACCATACAATTGGTATTCATGTCAACACCAAAGTGATGACTACTGGGCTGGTGATACCCTCGGAGACGAAACGCCCACCAGTAGTGGCATCAATCTAGAGGTGTAAATAGTCATCAAAGGTACCAGGCTTATAGTTTGAACGCCAGACGCGCATTTCGTCTATATACGTTATTAATTTTATCATTCGATGCAATTATGTTGGTTATCCAATAGGCATAAGTCTTTTTCATTTTCTATCTTATCCTATCTTACATAGTTTTGATTCTAAAAAGTTGAAATACAAAGACAATACTTCATGTGTTCACATTGCTATGGAAACCAATTATGCTCCCTTTCATGAAAACTGATTAATTTATTCAAATTCAGAAAGGTCTACGAATCTAGCATTGTCTTTGAATTTCACGTTCAACTATATCGATGCTCTCCTCGTACTAATTGATTTGAAGTCTGTTTGATTTCAAATGTTTACATTTGAGTGTTCCTGGTAGAGAAATTGTGACTAATAAAGTAAAGATAAAGACATGGCAAGTTATGACAGAATGGACGCTTACCACTTGCTTTTGATGTTGAAACAATGGATACTGGTCCTTGCGTAGATTTTTCGGTTGTGAAAGCAGATATGATGGCTGTGTCTGTTATTTCTGTTACAGTTTTGTCGTAGACTGTGGATGGATGTTCGGTATTTGTTATTGGAGTTTTTGTTGCACTTCTTAGTTTGTTGCTAACACTACTGAATAAATTGCTAAATGATGTTTTATAGTTATCTGTGCTGTCCGTACTATAACTATAGTCAACATGTGTTGTCATACTTTTTTCTGTTTTGGTAACACTGGATATCACGTAATTATCACCTTGAAAAATATTTCAATTATGATTAAAAAAAAAATTATATTTATCTTAGTGATCCAAAATATTAAAATAACATATAGTTTGTCTGATCTGTTTTTACTAAAAGTATCTTATACTTTATCATGACATTTCGACTGTGTCTGGAATCGCGTGAAGCTTACGTTTTAGCAGAGAGGATTACATTTTAAGACACTCGTAATCTCCTTATTTGTACTTGTCTTGGTTTGTATATTAAAAAGGATTTAATATATTGAAACTACTGTTTGTCTTATTCATATAGTCAAAGCAATGGTGACGAGCTCTTTTCGATACAATTAAGAAATAATTCATAAAGGTAGATCGTGCTGTTGGTTGGTTAACCATTATGGGATATATATGTCACAGAATACAAAGATATGTTCCAATTGTCTTCCAATTACCAAATTCGCTTTCCTCGACTGCAACATCAACTTATGAAACTCAACACCAAATCTGTACAAATAGCAGTCCAACGGATTATACTAGTCGAGTATGATCTGCTTACCCTTCCAGAGCACTTGAATGAGTCTCGGTGTCTTTTTGACATATTCCCCATTTTTATTCTTAACTTTATTTAGTTTTTTTTTATAACTTGTTGTCTTTTCGTTATCTAACATTTTATTTACATGACGTTGTCAGTTTCTGTGAATTTATTAATTTTAAACTTTACTTTGGTATCTTCCGGCTTAAAACACATTCATGGACTATACAAATG
The DNA here is from genome assembly GCF_965363235.1 of Mytilus galloprovincialis. Taxonomy (NCBI): domain Eukaryota; kingdom Metazoa; phylum Mollusca; class Bivalvia; order Mytilida; family Mytilidae; genus Mytilus; species Mytilus galloprovincialis. The sequence continues at coordinate 15,989,796 of NC_134845.1, read as the reverse complement.
ATTGGAGTTTTAAGAAAGCTGCATAATATTTTAAAAACACAAAAAAAAAAGAATGGATTAACAATATGAAATCTTACCACTTGAAGTTCTTGCAGTTGGTAAACCGTAATTGAAACCTAGAAATAGAATTTTAAGCATGGTTCTTTACAAAATAGGATTTGTATGTCCTTATTCATTATAACAAGATATGATTTGCCCATGGTATTTTTTACGAAATGTATTAAGACATGATGTATAAAAAATATCTCTTCACCAAAATGTTCAAAGTTTTTTTCAGTATAAAAGAAATGAGATCATAGAAACGTAAGATATTACAAAGATATAAAACAAAATGAATTAAATAAATTATATATAAAAAACTTATAAAACGAGAGTATTGAATCAAAATAAAACAAATGTATGTTACATGTATATCCCGAAAAGAAAAAAAGAATGGTACTTAAAAAAAGTTTTTGTTTCAAAAGGTAAGTCAACTTCGTACTTTATTTGGCAGTTTTAACTTCTTGGGATTCGGGCGTCACTGATGAGTCTTTTTGGCAGGAGTGCTCGTCTTCAATCTTTATTGACTAGGATTACCAATTTTTCTACCGAAGTCGGTGTTTTTTCTCCTGGCACTCCGGATTCCTCTGCCACTAAATATCAATAAGTGCTAGTACTGTTTGCCTATCAACTTTGTTCAATTGATTGACTATTATAGTAAGATATCAATATGGAATTTTCAAAAAATTATTTAAATAGGTTGTACTGTATTCCACTAATTAACTTACAGTTATCCGAATATGTATTTATGCCGGGAATTGGAAATGATGCATTCGGCCATGCTTCAACTGAAATAATAAAAAAATAATTCTTTTATGATTTGAATATCTGGGAATATGATTATATTAATGATTTGGAACGCTTCCGGAAAAGGCTCTTGGGGTTATTTATTTTCGGTTAGACGACATTGACGGAACTATTTGTTGTAACCAATGATGGTGATAATGACACAAACCGACTCACCGTGATTTATGTTTCGCTTTGAGTTCATCGTAGGTAGCATACTTTATTACGTACTTTTATCGGGTGTTGAATAACACATTTATTAATACGCCAGGCCAGTTAAATAACACAAACATCTCCTATTTTAAAGAATATAAGAATTTATTGGTGTTGAAACTGAACCAAGTCTTTCACAAACATATTAAAACCAGTTTATTCAAAAATTCAAAAATATTGAGCTGAAACAGGTCGTACATAATATGTTTATGAAACAAATGTACTGGCGAGGTTTAAGATTGACTCTTGACATTATTTAGATAAATCTTGGAAGGTTTTGCAAAATTTGAATAAGAATAAGATAAATTTAATAAAAACGTATATATTTAAAACAGCTGATGGCCAAAACGATATGTATTACATTTGTCAATCAGATACGATAGAGGAAGATAAAGTGATAGTATTATTACCTTTATGACCAGTTGATTTTACAAAGCTGACTGCCTGGGAATGATTTACCATTTCTACTCTCACAGGATACCATATCAACTTTTCTAAATAATATGTGATACACGTTCTATTATTTTCAAAATAAACAGACGCAAAGGCGAGAGCATTTGAAGTATTCAAAATTAAATCATCACGACATATTTCCTCAGTAGTGTTATAATCCGTCTGCTTTATGGGTACATATTTCATCAGTGTCGATTCCATTACTATCATGTCGTTATATCTCTTGGTACTTGCTTTTCCTGGTAAAATAACATGATACAATAATAAGTATTTTAAAACCAGAGTTTTATTGAAGCTAAGTTTTTAATTATTTAAATATATATATATATATATATAAATGATTTAATAGATAAAATAACATAATTACTATTTAAAAACTTAACCTTTGTACTATATAGGCAAAGTAGAAAGTCTTCATCCTCACGAATGGGTCTACGCTGTCAAATGAGGGAAGCGGGCAGAAATGCCTTTTTTGTGTTTAAGTTACCATGATGTCAGTTTTGTAAATTTGCGATTTTTCTCTGATTTAAGAATAAAATGCATATTATTTCAATTTCTTTGTTTTAAAAATGATTGACAAAATACATATTTAAGATATTTGAAAAGAATAAAGTGATATGGAATGTACATGTTTCTGGTGAAATCATTGTTTGTATCCCTCGGCCATTTTCTAAAAAATGTTGGCTAAAAAGACTGTCTTGATAGGCAATAAAATTTGAAAAATTAATTTTTCAACTACTTATTGTAAATACACAATTTTTTCACAGAGTTAAGTTTGATAATAACATTCCTTAAAGTCACTAATATTATTCACATGTTTTGGGAATAATTACAGAACGAGATTTCAACGAGATCGTAGCCTCAGAAGAATACATCCTTAATATGAAAAATCTGTGTGGTGGGGAGAATGGTTTTATATGTGTATATGCAAATGTAATAAAAAGGAATAAATTAATGCTAAATAAGTACCAATCCTGTCTTGAGACTGGCAAAGGAATGCACGATGTTCGGAACAAGGTGTGGCATAGCAAGCATCATCATAACTTGTGTCAGACATATTTAATACCAAACACTGTGCGCTTTGCTTTATCAATGGTGGTAGTACATCCTTTATCGAGTTAGCTTCACTGCAGGACGTATGTTTAGTTATTAACCATGGACTGTAACCGCTGGACATAAATCCAATCCAAATATCTGAATAGTCCCTTGTAAGGAGAAAATATGAAATAATTCATATACGCATACATTACATAAAACATAAGCTCTTTATACTTTGATAGCCAATTTGAAAAAATCTATAATTTAAATAAAATAACCAATTTAAAAATTATTTTTGTATGTTTATAGAGTTCAGTTGTTCTGACATAGATATTAGTCCACATTTTTTTGTCCTAGCTACCATTTTTTTTTGTCTACATGTACTACTTCGACGTATTGATTTTGTTCAATACAAATAATTGGAAGGATACAATACCAGGCGGGACAAACTAATTATGCAGCATCTCAACGGGATTTAAAAAAAACTTTAAAAAAAATGTATAAACCATATTCGATAACTGTTGTATCAAACTTTTTACAAAAGCTGATTTTATATAATAACATAAACATATCTACATGTATCTATTATCATATTAAGCTGATAATTTTGCACCCAGCACCTAGACTGTTGTTCTTTGGTAGACATAGTGGGTTTATTATTTTATAAAACTTAAGAGTGTGTAAATGTCGAAAAGAAAATACAAGTTAAACCAATGAGTAGGTTTATTTATTTTTATTCGAAAGTCAAAGACTGGCGCACACATTTTAACCCTAGTACACAATTCATCTATAATGAATGTATTCATATTTAACCTAATTCTTACCACTTATACTTTTGTTTGAGTATAATTCTATCATGCATCAGATGTGGAACAAATTTGGATTTCCTAAAAAGTCTTCCCTTTGTGAAATTATTACTGCAAATATCAAATGCCTCTGCCCACGTGACATTCTGCATAACAGCAAAATTTTTCTTTACATGCATAGTTCCATAATGACCTGCATTAAAATTAACTGCTTATAAATTCTTAAAAAAACATTTCTTTATATTTTACGAAATCAACATCTGAATATATGAACGCATAACTAATAACAAATACAATCTTAACACAAAACGTTTTTAGTGTAAGCAACTTTGTAATTTTAGTGGGTGTTGAGAATTTTATGATATCTATTATGTACGATTAAGTCAGACATAGAACATAGCATGTATATGTTGACATTTGTTGAGGACTGTATGTTGTCTCCTATGTGTCCTTTACAACACAACATGGCATATTGTATAAGTTGACATATGTTGAAGACTGTATATTGACTTCTAGTGTCTTATACATTGAACATGACATATTGAAAAGGTTGACATATGATAACACTGTATGTTGACTTATATGTGTCTTATACATAGAACATGACAATTAAAACAGACTGACATACAAATGCATGATAATATGTAAATAACACATAGCTGAGAGGGTGTTGGAGCAGATTGGTTCCCCGAGAAAACATTATCAACCCTATCAGCTATGTGTTATTTAATTTATTATACTGAATGTCCATTCATTATTGTCTTTTACAGATGCATTTTATTTAAAATTTTATTTTCGATGACGTCACATACATAACAACGTTACAGGAATTAGAAAAAAATATACAGAAGTTAAGCTAGATGTTTTATTTTTTTATTTTGACAGTCAAATAATAAAATCGGAGCCAAAACGTATAACTTCGGCATTAGTCTGGACGAGAGGGTGACATTCAAAAATAGTGTCACCCGCTCAGCCGTGTGATAGAGTAAATTAACACCCTCGTATTAACCAATCAAAATATGTCATTTTAACGAGAAGTATAATAACACTGTATATTAACTTATATGTGTCTTATACAAAGAATATGACATATTGAATCGGCTGACAGTTGTTGAAAACTGTATGCTGACTTATATGTCTCTTATGATAGCAAAACAACAGAAAAATCTGAAGAGGAACAGAATTAATTCTGACGAACCTGATTCGTAAAGTCTGGCCAATATAAAATCAATGCGAAGTGCATGAACTCTAGTAATTATCTATCTTGAAAATTTTAATATATGATTACACTGCATATTGACTTATATGTGTCTTATATATAGAACATGACATATTAAATAGGTTGACATTTTTGTCGATGAGTTTCTTTCTCATTGACAAAACCTTTCATTTTCTTTTGTCATGGACACATTTTTGAGTAAATAACAAAAAACCTAAAAGACATTAAAATCAAAATAACCTTGGACGGAACCATATTCTTGAATAGTAATGGTGCAAACAGTCAACGATAAGACAGATAAATAACCAACTGTAGGATTCAGAATGAAAAAAGTTAGGGTATATGTCATTCATAGACGGCACCCTATTAAAACTTGAAGATATATTCATATCTTTACTTTGTACTTGTTTGGCTTTATAAATATTTCGATATGAGCGTCACTGATGAGTCTTATGAAGACGAAACGCGCGTCTGGCGTACTAAATTATAATTCTGGTACTATTTACAGATGTCAAACATAGTTGGTATTCCAAATATCAAAATGTAAAATACTTAAGCATAAGTTAATATAAGACTCACCATATACTACAACTGAACCTTGGACGCTGTACAGGTAACCTATGGAGAAAAATCATGTCGTGCCAGAAAAGATTAAAATCTCTTATTTAAAATGTCTTACTTTGGTATGTCTTACATGCTACACCAAAAAGTTGAATTGAGATTTATAGATAGAAAATAGATCATTTTCATAAGTACTGTAAGAATGAGCTATACACGCCTGTTTTAAATTATGATAATGCCTAGTTACATGTAATGCATCTGTTTTGTCATACTATTAATCTATTTTAAATTATGACCGTGAAATATGGAGAATATGTTCAGCCACTTCAGTTGCATATAAATAGAATAACATTATAGAAAATGTTTATTCAAAAGGTACAACTGTAAAATCACACACAAAAGTTATGAAATGAGTTTTAGTGGTTAACAAATAAGCACGTACTCTGATGTCTGAATTAGGAAGATTTTCTCTCTTTTTCTTTCAGTTTAATAGGACTAGTACTGGTATAACAAAAAATATACAAAACGATCAAACAGTGATCTCTATCTGAAATTTGTCCATTTTAGATTCAGTTTTTCTGAGGGTTTTTTTCTATTTTGTTTTACTGTTTTGGTTTAATTTGTTTTTTTTTTTTTTTATATTAAGCGTTATATGAAAATGTTAAAACAATGAGTCGGTCAAATTTGAATTAAATCAAGCGCAGAGTAGAACAAGATCGAGGTGAATGGTTATATAACATACAAGCTTTAGATTTATAACACACATTTCCCAAAATATTTTTAAAGACAACCCATTTTTTCTATCACCAATGAAAACGTGCTCTTTGTAAAGAGTTATTTACTAAATCAAATATTTTTTTAAAACAACTTTTTAAAACAATTCACAGTCTTTCGAAAATAAATTAATAGTAAAGAAGAATTTCTCTTTAAAAGGAAGAAATGGAGAGTTAGTTTTATCATTTTGACTGATACTATTTCACAGAAATATTCAATACGATTAAAAAAGTGTTATTTTAACTTTTCAGTTGAAATGTACCGTTATATATCAAAAGCTAGTAAAACTACTAATCCCAATAAAATATTGAATAATTTGTAATCACAGAAGTATTAAATACGACTCCAAAAATTTTACTTTAACTTTTTTGTTGAAAAGTTTATATCAGGACCTAGTAATCATGTCAGTAGTAACCAATTTCAATAAAATATTAAAGAACCTTTTCTTTCCTTTTTAAAAAAAAAAATCATATGATATGTACCGAAACCAAGGGAAATGACACTGTCAAATTAAGGTAATCTAAAAACTGCATGTATAAACTATCACCTGAATGGTTGACAGAAAAGACAACCAGCTCTGTTGGGCATGTTTTGAGGTATTTTTGTACCTTCTGTTTCGGTGTATATCACAACCCTTACAGTAATAAATATGTTGACAATTAAGTTCAATGTCAAATGTCTTTTCGTTTTGATCAATTAAAAACCTTATGAATTCTTTTTAGTATAAAATAAACCTGTCTTGTAGTATACAGACTTACACAGTAAAATAGAATGCAAAAAGCTGATTGTGTAACCTTTGAGTATGTGCATAATAATAAAGGCAACAGTAGTATACCGGTGTTTAAACGTCATAAATCGATTGAGAGCAAAAAACAAATCCAGGCTACAAACTAAAACCGAGGAAAATATATCAACTGTAATAGGAAAACAAGGAACAACAGTAACACTGAGATGCAAAAAAAACCAAATATAAACATTTTTGTGGTCCTTTATAGCTTTCTGTTCGGTGTGAGCCATAGCTCCGTGTTAAAGGCCGTACCTTGAACTATAATAATTTACTTTTATAAATTGTTACTTGGATGGAAAGTTGTCTCATTGGTACTCATACCACATCTTCCTGTATCTATTCATAGAAACGAACTAGTTGATAACAACTGCTATATTCCATTTTAAGGAAATTATGGTGGGTTAAACCTGGTTTAAGGACAAGCCCAAACTCCCGCTTTTTGACAATGTTTTAAAATATCGCTGAAATGACAACACTACGTGACAGAAATACAAAACAAACACATGCAAGAACATTCATCCAAGAGAAACGCAAAAACAAAAGTATGATAGTCGACACAACATGCAAACTGTAGAGCAACAACGAACAAATTTCATCAACGTTAAACACCAGAGGATATACAAGATTAATTGATCAATTATTTACTAAGTATCATATGAATTAATTAGTTTATTCTTTTAGAAAAGTTTGTACACAAGTGTCTCATACGTCTACGATAGGCTGAGTATTTGGTCATGTTGTTCTATGATGTATATGTAATTGTGTATTTATTTTTCTGATCTAATATATGACATTATGATAACAAAATTAATCACTATTATAATAACATAGGAATTACTTTTGTATAAATATATTTTACAAAGTGTAAAGATAATGAACGAAGGCTTTTTTTAATTACATCATCATCAAATCCTAGTATCTCAACTTTCATTCATCTTATCCTATATTAATGTTATGCAGGAAAATATGGGGAATGTTTTCAACCATTACAGATGCATATAAAAAGAAGGATAACATTTTAGAAAAGGTTTATTCAAAAGATATATCTGAAAAATCACACAAAATTTATGACATATGTTTAGAGGTTAACAAATAAGAACGCATTTTTGCTGTTATGTCTGAATTAGGAATATTTTCTATATCGGAATATGCAAAACGATCAAACAGTGTTCTTCATCTGAAATTCTCATATTTTTAATATTTTTGTCTGTTTTGTTTTTGGTGTTTTTTAATGTTTTGATGTTTTGGTTTTGTTCTACGTCTTTTTATATATTAAGGGTGGTATGAAAAGGTAAAAAAACACGTGGATTCATCAAATCTTATTTAAATCATGTGCAGTACAGAACAAAATTGTGGTAATAGTAATAGAACTAACAAGCTTTAAAACTACAAAAGATATTTCCCAAATATTTGTAAATGACAAAAATGCTCTTTTCAAAGTATGTTCTTACTAACAAACAAAACATTTGTGAAAATATGTTTGGGAAACAATTCACAATATCTCGAAAATAAGCAAATAGTAAAGAAAAATTTCTCTCTAAAAGGAAAAAATATAGAGTCAGTTTTATCATTTTAACTCATACTTTTCAACAAAAAGGTTCAATACGATTCAAAAACCATGACTTAAACTTTTCTATAAAATGTTCATATCAGAACCAAGTAATTCCGCATATCCAAATTATATATTAAAGAATATGTTATCAAACTTACCTTGAATAAAAATTATCAAAATTTATCAACCTTAAACGAGTCTAGATATCTATGAGAATGTCTAAAACCAAGGATCTATCAAATTTGATTTAAATTGTGACCAGTATAAGATAAAATGCGTTGATTGAACAAACAATGGTTCAAAATTACAGTAAAAAAATCACAAGTATTTCTAATGGCATAACATAAATGAAAAAAAAATCTTTTAAAAGTCTTATTTACTAACCCAAATAGTTTGTGAACATAATTTTGTGAAACAATTTACAATCTTACGAAAATAAATTAATGGCGAAAATGCATTTCTTTCGAAACCGAGGAAACGAAGAGCCAGTTCTATCATTTTGACTCATACTATTCCACACAAGTAATCAATACGATTCAAAAAGTGTTATTTTTAACTTTTCTGTTGAAATGTATATAAAAGAACCGAGTAAAACTGCTAATCCCAATAAAATATTTATTAATTCAATAACAGAAGTATTCAAAACAACTTCAAAAATGTTACTTTAACTTTTTTGTTGAAATGTTTATATTAAAACCTAGTAATCCTGTCAGTAATAACTAATTTCAATAAAATATTAAAGAATTTGTGAACAAACTTACCTTGAATTAGAATTATCAAAATTATCATCATTAACCGAGTCAAGATATCCACTTAGACTGAATTCGTTAATTATACATAATCGTATCTTCTGTATCGATTTACCATCCAGAAATTATTTCTCAGCTACACTCATCGATTAGATAACTCTTAGAACTGCATTTTTATACCTAGCTCAAATTTAACAGAATAATTTTAAATTCTGTATTTGCATTTTTATTGTTGTCTAATTAATATATATCACTCATAACATAAAACGGTTAAAAATTCTGGGTTTTTTTTAATTGTCGTTGTCTAATTCACATATATTACACATCTCATGTTATATATATTCCGGGTTCCCTGCTTAAGAAATGGCCGATTGCTCTAGCCTTGAAAAGAGTTTGCTCTTAATTCATTCTGTAATTATAATGCTGGAAAGGATTATTACAGCTTACGTAAAGGCAATACCACTTTAAAACTGACTGATGGAATACAAAAAAAAAAGATAAGACTATATTGCCCAACAAAAAGTACAGAAGGATTATGAAAAAAAATATTATAAGAAGATCACATATAAATATACTTCTTGGTCTTCGCTTCGTATTCTTTAAAATATTTAAATTAAAAAAAAATATTGTTGAATTTAGATCATTGAAAAGATCGTCGCAATTACGGTATTAATTATACGCATAACTTACAGGATTTCCCTCGTCTCTAATTCTCACAAACAATAGTTGTTTATTTCAAGAGATATGCGACAACATGTTAGTGCTGTTTAGCCTGTTATTGTATATTGAAAGAAATACGGCCATCACATATTAATGTCACTCAAGGCCTGAAATATGCTAACGGATTTTAAAACGAAACACTGGATATTTGTTCAATGTAATTTTCATTCTCTTTTTCATTTTCAAATATGCAATTCAAGTAGATGAGCATTATAAACATCCGTTTCATCCATTACTTAGTTGTCTAAAAAAAGTTTTCAGTTCGAAAGGTAAATTGATTACGTCAGGTTTAATGTTCAAATCATATGGTATGCACTGAAACCCGGATTCTCTTTTATAATTGGATGAGACACTGTCGTTAAAAGGTAATAGGTTGCATTTCTGTAAATTTAGACAATGTAATTTCCCATAGGAAATCCCTTTGCGGCTAAAACTGTGACACGTGTACTCCGAAGTTTCATGAAAAATTATATCCTACAATGGAAAGTTGATATGCACAACTATTGTATACAAAGGTAAACACATAGGGCTGTGCGGCATATTTTCATCATTTATATGTCCTGAACTTGTTACGAGTTTAAACTTATACTAAAAGTAAAATTATATACTACCCTTACCTTTACATTTTAACTTCTTCAGAATTTTTCACCGCAACAATATTCTTTATAATCACTGGGGTAAAGCTGATGACCGTAACTGCATTCACGGTCATCCCAAGATGTCGGATGAAAAAATAGGCCAGTATCTGTATTGTCTGTTACAGTGTTTCTATATCATTTCATTAATATTTACAAAGGAGACATTGATATGATGTAAATTTATAAAAGATTCACACGGAAATCACAAATTACTTCCGAGAAATGTGCATGAAACAGGAAATTTGATTTAAAAAAAATCGCTAAGATAACCGTAAATCACAATCGAGATGACCATAACAGAATCAGCAATTCATAACAAGAGTGTCCGTAATTGGTTAAAAGATGACCGTAACTTTTAAAGGATGATCGTCAATTCTAAGAAATATCCGTATTTGTATAACTACTTTTTTGTGTATCAAACGATTAATGGTGTTGATACAAAACGTATTTATATGAGAGTATTATCCTATAGGTAGGCGAAAATAAGACGTGCTTTAAATACAAAGTTCACCATATATATCTTTTTTTTACGGTAGAGGGTATGATTTTTAAAATGAACATCCAACAAGACATGCACATGAAAAAGTGGGGAAAACATGCAACAAAAGCGCGATTGAATGACACTTTACAAGTATAATATAAAAAAGTGTGCTGCACAGCCTCCAAATAAAAGCCAAAAGATTTTTTTTTATTTCTGGAATTCCTTGTAATGACATATATAATAAATGCACTTTTTTAAAAATGACAATGGATGTACACCCATTGATATTATATCGTCTTTGATTTGTCTTCTATTTTGTCTTGCAAGTAACATAACAGAACCCGTTTTTAAAATACTACGACCAAACTAGTGAAGGCGAGCTCCAGCAAAATAGATCCTTAAAATAGTCTTGTGCGTATAGCGTTTCACAAGGGGCAGGGGCGGATTAATCCATTTAAAAAAAGGGGAGATCCCAACCCAGGGTAAAGGGGGTTCGAACTATGTGTCCCCATTCAAATGCACTGATCGGTAAATAAAAAGGGGCTTCCAACCCCCTGCCCCCCCCCTTGAATCCACCACTGAGGGGAACCTTGTCAATTTGTATATACAGCAATGTTAGTGGGAGATATTATGGACATAATTGTGCAAATCGTGATACAAGCATGAAATTTGGTATAAAGGTTAACTAAATGATACTTATAAAAAATCCGCTGCTGGCCAGAAAAAAAAATCATTTTTTCAAGATGGCCACCACACATTTTGAAAATGGCGTAATAACAAATTAGCCATTATTTGTTAATCCTTTGAAAGGTGTGTTATATGTAAAATCCATTGTTAAATTTAATAAAAAGAAAATGACAGTTCATAAATTACGACTAGACAATACATTAATGAAACTTTAGGTGACTTCCGGTTTCAAAATGTCGGCTAACGAGTCAAACATTTCGATTTTTTTTTTACTTTCAAGCAATTTTACAAGGGATTTTAATCCTTGAAAGGTGTGTCATGTATAATCCAATGTAAGATGTGATAAAACGTTAAAAACAGCTCCTTAGTACGACAAAACAACACATAAAAGAAAAAAAAAATAGTGGTTTCCGGTTCCAAATTAGAGGCAAATACTTAAAAAATATTTTAATAATTTTCATCAACTTAACAAGTAATAACACAAGCATGAAATACAAGCATGAAATTTGGTATACAGGTGGACTAAACGATAATTAAAAGAAATAAGTGTGCTGGCCATAAAAAATTTCCATTTTTTCAAGATGGCCACCGATCATTTTGCAAATGGCGTCATATCCAGAAGTAAATCTTTGAAAGTTGTGTTATAGGTATAATCCAATGTAAGGTTTTATTAAGCTTTAAATTACAGTTCTTAAAGTACAAAAATCAACACATAAATGACAAAAAAGAGTGATTTCCGGTTTCAAAATGGCGGCAAAATTTTGGAAAACGTATTTTTTTTTTATAATTTTCATCATTAAACTTAACAAGTGATATCACATTCTTTGTTAAGATTAAATGCCTAGTTTTGTTAGAAAGACAGGTTCGGTATCTTAAAATTATCGGACAGTAGCCAATAACAAAACTCGTACAAGAAAGGACAGAACGGTAGCATTTACAGTCACCAACACAATAGGATATTTCGCCTCCTCATTTCAAAAGTTTCCGACAGGAGGATGCAACTTTAACGGCAGCCGAAGAAGTCCTCGATTTGTTTCTTTCATCCAACCCCAGTGTTCATGAATTGGTACATAAATCAGGCTGAGCACAAACTTATCCTCCTTGATACGCTGCTCTTTGGATGTCCTCCGAAAAAAACCTCTTGTAGGCGGAACTACATCACAATGCCGCTGCTTCCTTGGTAAAAATTTACATCGTGCCTCGTTAACAGCAAATAGTGATGTTGTTCTGTCATACATGATGCAAACAAATGCTTATTTTGTGTCCTTGTATGTGTCTTTATACTTCAGCAAAGAAATAAGTACGTCCCTTACATGTTGAAATACTTCCCATGTCATCCAAACTTACCTATTCCCTTAGTGTCACATGCACTGAATGTATGAATGAAAGGAAGAGTAGCTACACGAGAACCAAACGCATTTGATATATCACGTACAGGAAGCCATCAAAAGTCTTCATTCCTGCCAAAACCTATTCACAGTTTGTTCCACCATATTTTTGGAGTGCTGCAATTTTTAATACTACTACATCTGTGTCGGTGCTACCTTAAATTACCGTCCTATAACAATTTTCATAATCAGGCCGAACATGGACAAAAATTCGTATATCTGCTTCTCCATGCTTACAAGTGATAGATGGAAAGTATCCTTATTAGTCTCTACAGAAGCATTTCTGTCGGCAAGACACTTCGTTTCATTGTCATCTTCATAGAGAAAACTACTCCAAAACCCAACTTTTGTCTTCTCACATCTAGCCTTTCAATGATCCATTTAGTAAATCTAACACAATATCTACTCTTGAATACTTATCGATGCAATATTTTATTTAAGGCCGTATAACACAATTGCAAAATCATCCAATATTGTTCCCTACAAGGTGGCCTGGAATTATCCATTGCTGCTCTATCAACGATAAATGCGTCAGAATTTGGATCTGCAAATTGCAAAATGTTTCAAGTTTATCCATTTGCAACGATTTAATACCACTGTTTAAAATGACATCCGAAGACAAAAACGGAGGAGCAGTTTGTCTTTATAGATTAAAAAATATTCCAAATCAATTTGTCCACTGCGACAAGAAATAAAAGTCTAGAAAAGATATCTAAGGTTCTCTAGCTTTGTTTTTTACAAAAACGTTTACAGTTTTATTTTACCGACATAATAGGAAGTTGTTCTTTTTGATCTGTTTATAAGAAACCGGTTCTCCTTCGTTTTGTATTTGCTTCAAACGATCTACAAATTATTTGCCTTTGATCTTTTTAAAGAAATCCTTTTGTGTTCATTAAGTCGTTCATCTATTATAGAATGCCTCAAACTACTAGATCTTGCAAATTCATCTGATAGTCTACTGACTTCTGGTCTAGCTATCATCAATACGTCTAAATGAGGGCTTCGGTTAAACCTTTGACAACACATCGCCCTTTACAATTGCATTATTCTGTTTTTGTCTGATCAATTGTGTTATAAGAACAAATATTTTCTGGTCTTACGTACAATAAAATTATCATTTTCAAAATCAATTGCCACCTGTGGGTGACTTAAGAGAAGGAAAGCCATATCTCGGAGAAGGTCGGTCGCGATCGAGAATATGTTACACGATCAAGACCTAAATGAATACAGTATCATGCTTTATATGGACTGTTTGTACAAAATCTGACTCATGAAATGAGCATACTACCAAATTCACAAGAAGTTCTTATTTTATAATTTAACGCCAGGAATTGAACTGTGGTAGAGATGACTATATTTTCTTACACCAGTCTATCAAATCATTGAACGTCACAGAGTCATGACATGATTATAATTTCTGTGTTTAGCTTTCTCAAGCCGATATATACCTTTCAAGCTAAAACACATAGAGTTATCTGATGCGCGTGTCTAGTCCTAGGTACATTTGAACATACATACAAGAATATGCCGTTCTATGTCTTGCAATTATACTGGTTTTAGTGAGGACACATGACACATGTGTCCATCTACCTTCACGTTATATATCACCCAGAATTTTATAACAAGTCATTTCAATGTGAAATCCACCTTACAATCCTCTGTACAAATCAGGCAATTCCCACTGAATATCCATTACCAAAAGTGGCTGATCTGCCGTTACTATCGATGTTTTTCTCGTTTTTACCACATTTTCCGTCTTATCCATCAAATACCTGATTATTGCAACTGAATGGGCTTGTTTTTAAACAGTGGCATCATAGATTTTACACTTACTTGCTTTTTAGAGTAATGAGATGAACTACGATTTATACCAGTTTGCCCTGGTAGTGCATACAAATCACTCATTATGTCTATAAATAGTTTGCGCATGCGCAAAATTGTTAAATCATATGTGTCATAACCTTGAAAAATGTTATCAAACCAGATCATAATATCATTGAAAATCCAAAATGACTTATTTTATATTAAATAGTTGAAATATTTTTAAATGAATTTTGTAACATTTTCTCGCATGCGCAAACCCTGTATGTGTCAAATATTCATGTCTAGTGAATTATTCACATGTGAAGAAGGTAGCTACCAAACCTGACAGTAGTTTTTCACTAAAAGAAGGTAAACGAAAAGTTTTCCAGAAAAAATCAGTATTTTCAAACTGAAAAAACAGCCATTTTAGAAAACGGCGGTGGCCATCTTGAAAATATGATTTTTTTTAATGGCCAGCAGTTGTTTTTTTTTAAGTATATAATAATGATGCTTTGTGGTAATTTTCATGCTTGTATCATCATTTGCACAATTCCCTCGATTTTGCCTGCTAATATCTTCCACTATGTTATTCATATCTAAAGACAAACTAAGATTTTAATCTGCTTCCTCTGGAACCATACACACAGGCTCGATTACCGGATATTCATATGTTTGATTAGTGTTTTTATGCTCCAATCATGGGCATTATGTTTTCTGGTATGTGCGTCCGTTCGTTTGTTCGTCCGTTCGTCTGCTAGTTCGTCCGTCTGTCCCACCTCAGGATAGAGTTTTTGGTCGAGGAGGTTTTTGATGACGTTGAAGTCCAATCAACTTGAAACTTAGTACACATGTTTTCTATGATATGATCTTTCTAATCATAATGCCAAATTACAGTTTTTTTCCCATTTTAACGGTCCACTGAACATAGAAAATTATAGTGTATATTAGTAAAATTGAGAATCGAAATGGACATGTTCTGTAGAGACACCTCAGAGGGACACATTCTTGTTTTCGTCGTATCTCTGTCAATTTGTATTAAAGTCGTTATCAATAAATATTTCATTGTTTACGAGAAATTTGCAATTTACTATCATTGTCATGACCTCAAAATACGGCAAATAGTTAAAAATAAATTGATGAAACATGTGTATATCCGCTAACTAAGCCCCTATTGAGACAAACACAACAAAAAGCTATGAATACAAATACGGATATTCTTAGAATTGAGGGTCATCATTTAAAAGTTACGATCATCCTTTATAAATTACAGTCAATCTTTACAAATTACGGTCATCTTTTACAAGTTACGGTCATCTGTTTGCCACGGTCACGGTCATCCTTGTTTTATGTTACGGTCATCTTGAAAATATTTTGATAATGATTTACGGACATCTTAGCGATTTGTTCAAATTGAATTTCGCGTTTCCTGAACATTTTTCGGTAGTAATTTGTGATTTCCGTGTGAATCTTTTATAAAATTTACATCGTATCAATGTCTCCTTTGTAAATAAAATGATATAGAAACACTGTAACAGACAATACAGATACTGACCTAATTTTTCATCCGACATCTTGGGATGACCGTGAATGCAGTTACGGTCATCAGCTTTACCCCAGTGATAATGGTAACGTCCCAAGTTATGTCGCTATGAGATCAAACATATAGAGATCTGGGAAGTAGTATGTCAACAAATCAAACTATCTATGAATATTATATATCTCACCAAAGGAGGTGTGGTTTGAGGAACAGCTATATTAACAAAGAGGGGGACAAGGGGTTTAACTGTTATGCTATTATGGGGGCAATTTAATTCTGTGTTATATGTTATTCTGAAAATATATTTGCTGTTAGCTGTTATTGGACAATTAGGTTTTTTGTTATCTGTTATTGTGATAATGTATTTGCTGGTAACTGTTATTGAAAATTAGAATGTTACATTTTTGTATATATTCGGTAGAAATTGAAGATTATTGGACATTGTGGTTTACCAATAGTAATATGGTGGTTCCATATTCGGTGAAGGATTTCATTAACATATACCCATCACAGATCATCACATAAACATATGAATATCGGTGAAGTCCAGGACAATTCCAGTATATCTTATGATTATCCTTTGTAATAAATTCCATTTTTTTATGAACATGTAGCTTGCTGTTCGGTGTGACCCAAGTCTCTGTGTTGAAAGCTGTGCGTTGACCTATAATGGATTACTTTTATAAATCGTTACTTGGATGGAGAGTTGTCTATTTGGCACTCATACCACATCTTTCTATATCTATGTATTTAGAATTATTGTTTTTTTTGTATAGGGATAATTTTTCTTGTTTCCCGTACATACATATTAAATTCGAACAATTCTTAATATGACAAAAAGGAAAACAAATGACCAGGGATATCTGATGAGGAACTCAATTAAGAACTAGGTCCTTACAACCAGTTAACATTTTATTTAATAAAGTACAGACTCATATCTGTGATTTTTTTCAAAGCAGAACCAAATACATTGTACAATGAAAGTTCCAACCATGTACTGGGTTCCGAAGCTGCACATAACTCATTAAAACCAAACATTTATTTCATCTTCAAACCATTGTTCCACTACTAAACTATTTATTCTACTTATTAGTACACTTGGTACACTCAAAAACCTGAAAATAAATTGTTCAAATAAGGCCTTTGAAAATAGTGGAATAAATTACTTTTGGAGTGTCAAAATTAGTTCGAAGTACTTGATAAATTGCATGTTTATAATTGATGCTTTTGATTTTTCTACCTTATATAGATCTATATACCACTGTGCCTCGTAGCCTTATTAGGAAAAAACACTCTTTTAGGTAATTTTTTAGTAATAATAAACAAAAGAACTATGTCAATTGGACCTGCTTTGATACCATAACTGCCCTTAAATTTTTACTACACCGTAGATATCATTTTTGTCTGCTATGGAGTTTCCGTATATCATCAAGTTATCAGAATTCCAATGGGGACTAACTGTGCACCACTTATTGCGGACCTGTTTCTGTATTTTTATGAGTTACAATTCATGAAAAATTCAGCAACGGGAGTGATTGTGCTTGATTTTCATATGATGGAGACATAATCTTTCAATCAGTTTAATTGAGGTCTGGAGCTGGCTTGTCAGCAACTGCTAGTAGTTCTTTGTTTACATTTGTACCTATGCATCATTGTCATTTAGCGTAATATATTTTGTTACCTATTCTGACATTGGACGCATTGGTGTTATCTTCTTTTTGGTCAGGTTGTTGTCTCTTTGACATATTCCCCATTTCCATTCTCAATTATATTACACACTTTTTAATAAGAGTACAAAAATAAATGCTGAAAAAAGTATACTATAATAAATATACAGCTACGCCATGAGCTTATGATACACCTGTCACCTTTTTGAAAGATTCGATAACTTCACAATGACATATCAAATATTTTTTAAAAAAAGAAAGGGAGCTCACGTCAATACATATGCACAATTATCAAAAGTTTTATGCAAATTGGTTAAAGACGGACGACGGTATACCATAATACGTCCCGTTAACGGGCGTATACTACTGTTATCTGTTTTTTGTCCATTTATCTGTTATAAGCCAAATAAATTTGATGTTTTGCTGTTATTGGAACCCCCCTTGCCCCTCCCCCACTCAACAAAGTGCAATCTAAATTCCGCCTGTAAAACCGGGCCGGGAAATACCAGAGGAACAGTCAAACTCATAAATCGAAAATAAACTGATAATGCCATGGCTAAAAATGAAAAAGACAAACAGAGAAA
The DNA here is from genome assembly GCF_965363235.1 of Mytilus galloprovincialis. Classification (NCBI taxonomy): domain Eukaryota; kingdom Metazoa; phylum Mollusca; class Bivalvia; order Mytilida; family Mytilidae; genus Mytilus; species Mytilus galloprovincialis. Next base: position 15,971,314 of record NC_134845.1, on the reverse strand, counting down.
TAATAGTACACAAAAACAACGTTAACATATAAAACTAAAGACTGCTCAACACGAATCCAACCAAACATTGGGGGTGATCTCAGGTGCTTCGGAATTATGAGCAGATTCTGCTGCACATGTGGCACTAACGCTTGAATGATTGACAGAAAAGTCAACAAGCTTTGAGGGGCATATTTTGAGTTTTTTGTACTTTCTGATTCGGTGTATATCCCATCTATTACAGTAATAAATATGTTGACAACTATTTTTAATGTCAAATGCCGTTTCGTTTTTATACCTTATAAAAAATTTTATGTGAAGACTGGACCCGTCTTATAGTAGAAACGTTGCGTGAATGATATATATATCGTATACCTTTCGTATACACGTATTTACACTTTTGGTATTTAGTTGTATTGTGCCTCCGAATGACCTTATATCACCTCCGAATAACCTTTTCACGTCAAGCAACAATCACCTTTAAGTTGTGACGTCAAATGTTTTGAATTATGATGTCAACATTTACGGGAACCTGTGTGATTTTAAGTAATGGCGGACAAATTTGCATACAAGTGTAAATACGTCTATTTACTAAGCCACCGTTTTATATCAGAAACTACCACTTGAAATTACAAACGTGGTTTTAAATAAATTCATCATATCTATGATTGAAATTTTATAATTTAGCAATGTTTGTTAATAGAACTTTATCAAAGGTACCAGGATTATAATTTAATACGCCAAACGCGCGTTTCGTCTACTGTAATCTATTCCTGGGAAAAGAAAATCCTTGGTTTTTCAAAAAATTCAAAGTTTTGTAAATAGGAAATTTATGAAAATTACCATCTAATTGATATTCATGTCAACAACGAAGTGCTGACTACTGGGCTTGTGATACCCTCGTAATATACTTAAGAAGAAAACAAGGGCAAATTATATACAACATATTTGCATAAGGTGAAATCTTAACTATCCTATATCTACTGCCTGTCGATGGTTTTTTTGGGTTTTTTTCGGCATTGCATAAGTCATGTCTTCCTCGGCTGTCCATGGTGTTAAAACATTTAATCCCTCTGATTTGTTTTAATTCATTTTAGTCTCTGATTTGATTATTTATTGTTAATTGTATTTGACATGTATCTAGTTCATGTAACTGCGAGTACTCTCCAATCGCACTTTCATGTTAATATGACATGGTGGTATAATTGTTGGCTTTGTTATTCATTGTTTACTCAGTTTGTGTTACATCTCGTCCCTCTATTTTGTGTTACATCTCCTCCCTCTATTTTTAATTTGTAACACCTATGATATGTATTTAGTATTACGATAAATTTTCACTTCCGTAGTCTTACAACAATTTATTTATTTTTAAAAAATATTTTCGTACTCCTATTACAACAAAATCCTTATATTCAAATGTACACACGTGTACATTATTTTATTTAACTCCATTTTGTGCCAGGTTATAGTTGTCTTTTTGACATTGCTCAACAACTTTTTTTTATAAATATTGTACTCATAGTGTGTCATAGATCAAACCTATTCATTCAGTGACTGTTTACTTGTGTTTGTTTTTATGTCTTTGAGTTGTAATGCTACACTACTGTTTCATATTAGGATGAAGGTCGGTGTCTGTTTAAACCCGCTGCATTTGTATAAACCTGTCCTAGCTAAGTCAGGAGCCTATTGTTCAATTGTTGTAGTTTGTTGATGTTGTTCATAAGTGTTTCTCGTTTCTCGTTTGTTTATAGATTAGACCGTTGGTTTACCTGCTTGATTGAATTGGTTCACAATAGTCATTATGGGGCCTTTTATATCTTGCTGTTTGGTGTAGGCCAAGGCTCTGTGTTAGAGGCTGTACTTTGACATATAATTGTTTTATTTTAAAACGTTATGACTTGGATGGAGAATTGTCTCATTGGCACCCCGACCACGTCTTCTTATCTATAAAAAAAAATTGAGAATAAAAAAAAAAAAATAGTCAGCAATTTATTATAAACACAAATATAATCAATTTTATTTTAACAATGATTATACATTGTAATATGCGATACCATTGCATATATTGTTAAAGAATTGAACTGTAAATCATTGAATTAAAACTGTATATTATTAAGCAGTTATGAAATATACAAACAAAGCTCCAGATTGAATCAGTTGGGGAAAGGGGGGGGGGGGGGGTAACCTGATTGGAAACAAGTTTGCCGTCGTGTAACGATAAGCTTAATCCAATGAAAATTCAATGAAAAGTACAGAAAACAAAGGGCACATTGTAACATCGATAAACTTAACTATTCCATAGTAATATTTCATAGATATTTTATGACGTTTTATCTTTTTAAGAATATTTTTTTAATGATCAATCAGTTTACATGGATCGCATCAAAATGTAGGTAATAAAGCCCCTTAACTTAAATACAATCCATGGAAACTCGTTGATCAATTGAAGAAAAAAATTCTTAAAGGTTATTATCAGTTTAACAACTATGTAAGATATTTTGATATTGCTTTTATCGGTCATAACATCTTGTTTTTGTTTTGTTATGCAGTTATGACAACGTATGTCTCTACAATCTATAAATACTATGTTCCTATATCCTGGCAATGCAAGATTTTCACTGATTATTTATGAATAATTCCTAAATCAGTTGGATGTGTCCTGATTGATATTTTCGTCACAATATGATTTATATGTTAACTGTTTTTATTGAAGATTGTCTGTCATTCTTATTTTTCGTGTACGAGTATTGATTTGTCATAGGCATCATCAATTTGTTTACCCGTTTGAAAATTTAACATTTTATATATAAGGCCATTAAAGGGTTTTGTATAGCTACTATCTGATATGGGTATTCTACTTAGATATAAAATATGAATTATTTTTGTATCAGTAGTTATTTTAAATTTTCCGGTTTCCTGATTTCCGAGATTTCATAATATAAAATTTAAGTTTGAATTTCAAATAAAGTTATTACCGATAAATCATTGTTTGTTTGTTTCCTTGTACACTCCTGTTAAGTTTTAATGCATTTGGAAACAAAATCTGGTTTCCTATTTTATGAGATTTCATAAAATATGAGAATTTGTCAAGTACTGTTTACTGTTCATGAAACTTGTCAGTTTTCTTGAACAATAATTTTGATAAGATGTGCGATGTTTCAAATAAAGTTAAATTAAACTAGTATCATAAAATTGAGAATGGAAATGGGGAATGTGTCAAAGAGACAACAACCCGACCATAGAAAAGACAACAGCAGAAGGTCAGCAATATGTCTTCAATGCAGCGAGAAACTCCCGCACCCGGAGGCGTCCTTCAGCTGGCCCCTAAACAAATATACATACTAGTTCAGTGATAATGGACGTCATACTAAACTCCGAAATATACACAAGAAACTAAAATAAAAAATCATACAAGACTAAAAAAGGCCAGAGGGATCTGACTTGGGACAGGCGCAAAAATGTGGCGGGATTAAACATGTTTTTTTGAGATCTCAACCTCCCCCTATACCTCTAGCCAATGTAAAAAGGTAACCAAATAACAATACGCACAGTAAAATTCAGTTCAAGAGAAGTCCGAGTCCAATGTCAGAAGAGGTAACAAAGAAAATAAACAAAAGGACAATAATACGTATACATTAATAACAACATACTACTTGTCCGCGCAGGAAGTAAAAAATTGCAACCATGTACCAACCCTTCGTCAAAGTTGTATCATTAAATCCGTGGCCTCGTGTAGACGGAGAGTACGTCCTTGTTCTCTGCACATTTAAGAATCCTAGTAAGAACTCTTTCACGTGTCCGTAGGTGGCATGTTAAACGGCAAAAATCTGTCCTTATCTTACATACAATTTTCTTTGCTATGGAGATTCTGTATAGTAGTATCGTCAGAATATCAAAATTCCGATGGAGACTTACTGTGTTTCACTTATTGCGGACCTGTTTCTGTATTGTTACGAGTTATTGGCACAACAATTTATGACTAAAATCAGCTAAGACCCATTTAAACAACATCTAATACAAAAGTTTGATAACACTTATAGATATGTTGATGATATATTGGCTTTCAAGAATGACGACTTCAGTATGTACACTAAAGAGATTGATCCTGCTGAATTGGCATTAAATAAAGTCAATAACAATTTACAATGAACACTGCCTTTTCCTGGATCTGGATATCTATATCTTTAACGAGAAGCTTAATTCCAAAATTTACGATAAATGAGATGATTTTTCATTTCCTATGGTAAATTGTCCATTTAAGATTGAAATGAATCACTTGTCATCCTTTTATGGTGTTTATATATCTTAACTTGTTCGATTCGCTTGTGCATGTAACAACCTATGTGATTTTAACACAAAAAATCTCCATTCTCAGTTTTATCATTGTTTCCCAGTTGCAGTTCAAATTTCCAGCCCTTCACCTCAGTCTGTCTGTCTTGCATAATCTACTTTGTGTTATGTTTGTTAGTCTCTCCTCCTTAATATTGATGAAATAGTAGCCACTTAACGTTTATCAAGCAAAAGGCAACCAATAATAGCTATAAATGTTATATTGTATAAATATAAAGCCATACAATCACAAAATTAAACAATATATACAATTAATGATTTTTACAAAAGTTACAGAAAAAAAAACAATTTCTTAAACAGGTCAAAGCCCTACTTTACGTTTACATTAATCCTCAAAGTCGTCATAATATTTGATAAGGGAGGAAGAAGGAAGGATGAGAAATATCTAGAGTTCATAATTCTTCATATGATCAGATGTAAATATTAAGAATAAGCATCTCTAGGTATTTATATCAAAGGTTTATTTTCTAATAGAAATTGATTCTTTTGATGTTCTACTTTATAAATTAAAATGAAATTGAAAAAGATATAATCCTGACATAGATCGGAAATATAGTGGGATTTATATATCATTAAAAGAATTCTTTCATATTTGGTCTCGATAAGCTTTGCCATTACTATATATCTTTATTACCAAAGTCTATATAAACTATAGGTATACAATTATGTCAACATCAATAATACATATAATACATATATAAACACAGACTATGTGACAGCAGAAGGTGTTGTAATGATAAACAAACATTATTTTAACATTTCGGATCTAAGCTTAAAAGATCTAAATATAAATTTACCTAAATTACACAATTCTTTTACATTATTAGCACTCATCAGTTTAATAAATTTGTACATCGACGGTTTTTTCCAATAAAATGGCTTAATATGAGGGCCCTCATGGGGTTTTTGATTATGTGATTACTTGGCCGTTTTTTTAATGATTATTTGATTATTAAGCCAAATATTTCATGATTATTTGATTACCTAGGACTGTATTTTTAGTTTATGATTATTTGATTACTAAAGATAAGCAAATATTTAATGATTATGTGATTATATTGGCAAAAAAATGGTGATTATGTGATTACTAGGACCCCCCATGAGGGGCCTCTAATATAAATTGTTCTAAAACCTTGAAAACGTGGACATTTGAGGATAAAATGAAACTCATCCTCTATATCATTTTTACAAAAAGTACATATTTTATTATTTCTTGTTATACCATAAAATCTTCCATTTTCTATAGCTAAGTTGTGGCTACTTAATCTTATTTTTGTTATACATTTTTGTAAACATTTGGAATTGGTTTGCATAAATAAAATTGCAGACAAAAATTATCTAACATATATTTATAATTAGAACATTTTGGAGACATATACTACTGAGCATCAAGTTCTTGTTTTAGACAATCGTACAAACGTTGCTTTATGACAGCAAAATATACATCAGGCAAGTCACAAATAAGGTTTTGGCTATACCATACATCACCTAACCCAATAAGAAAAAGTTCGTTCTTTATAAAATACAACCAGTTACACTTATTATTTGGACATCTCTCTAATTTACAATATAAGTAGTTATAACAATTTTTCAATATACAGTTTGAAGTATTTAGCAATTTAAACCAATATTTGAAAGTCTTACATTTTCTTGCGAAAATAAGAGGCAATCCATAGGCGGATCCAGGGGGGGCCTGGGGGCCCGCCCCCCCCCCCTTTCGTGGGAAAAATTTGGTTGATTATATAGGGAATCATTGAAACATGACTGGATCGGGCCCCCTATTAGGTCAGTCAGAGGGCCCCCCTTAGGAAAAGTTCTGGATCCGCCACTACAATCTACCTAGTTCTTGATATATCATAACATTGTTAGTAGACAACTTAACACCAAGTATATTTTTACAATAGTTCATGTGGACTCTCTCTATTGCCGGGGCTTTATGTGCACCCCATATTTCGCTTGCATAACTCAATAAAGAATTTATATAAGTATCAAACAGTGATAACAAAGTGACATAGTTTAAACACATACTTTTCACATTTCTTCTTAAAGCAAACATTGCTTTTCTACCTTGTTCTGACAATTTCTGTTGTAACATATTATATATTGCCATTAAAATTTAAAAGTACACTAAAGTAGGGTATATTTCCATAAGCCCTATTCGTCAGTCCATAAGCATGTGGTTTACTCGGACGCACACTTGAAATTCAGTGTCAAACACAAATGTTTTTTTTTTATATACGTAAGGAATGACTGTAATATTTTTTCTGTCTATGGAGAAATAATATTTTAAAAGTAAAAAATAAAAGTGATGCATACTTAAAAGATTGCACCACATTTGTTTATGCTATTTTGAAAAGTTAGAAAAAGTATTACAGTCATTCCTTATAATTTAATTTTCAAATTCAATTTTTACATTTTTACAGAGAAAATCATAAAAAAATGTTGATGACGTCAGGGAAAAATGGTCGACAAACTAATGGCTGAGCTGATAGACAAATTAACTTTCAGTCAATCAGCACCGAGACGCGTTACATCCAAAATTAAAGCAGTGAAACGGTATTGTAATGTTTTTTGTTCCGGTGTATTGATACGAGGAGGTTTTTTTTTTTCTATCAATAGGTCAGTTACCCGAAGAATCGAATCATCATGTTTTATGATCTTTTTGAGACTGGTCTCGATCTTTATAAATGAAATATACAGTAGACCTGATTTTTAAAAGCTACTATACAGTACATTGATATGCATGTAGAATTTATAATATAGCGACTCTTGCTATTATAAAGTTAGTAAGAAATGTTACAAAAAGCAAAATTGCATATTATTTTCTTTAAATCCAGACTGCTGGAATTGTATATCCAACGGCCAACCATGCATGAATGCATGTAAGCCCTGGTCACAGCGAACCCACGACATGAAATTTGGTCAAATCGCGGGTTATCTGGTATTCGTACGACAATCGCACGATATTTTGAGTGTCGTTGACATGTCGTAACTGATGATGTCACTGATGTGACCACTCGAAATATTTTTGCACGACAGTGCCACGACAACTATTTTATAGATCTCCTACGACAAAAAATCGTACGATTTGTTGTGACCGGGGCTTTAGACTAGACACATGATATTTTTGTAGAAATAAGTGTTTTTTATTCAAAGAAAATATTCAGAAAAAATGAATTGTGACTTTTTGTCCTGTGACTTTTTGTCCTGTGACTTTCTGTCCTACATTCAATATTCAAACCAAAATGAGGGATTTTAAATAGTTTTGTTTAAAAAAATAGCACCTCGACTTGATTACCAAATGCATACCGATGAGTAGCTTTGTAGTATATTGTTTATATACCTTCAACTCATCGGGCATAAACTGTGCATTTCATTAATAAGGACAGGTATATAAACATTTTTAAATTGTAAAGTAATCTAAGCCATTTCAAATTTTGTATTGCCTTGTAGGCGGTAGGCGGGCCGATTTGTTTAACATGTGACTGTGACGTTTTCACCGGAAACGAAATCAGTGGGCTGTAAACCGTGAGGCAATACACAAATCCTAAAACGAAAGTACAAATGCTACTTTCGTGCTGTTTCCACTTTATACGTAATGGTTGATTGAAAGTAATATATTTACACTTTCAGTTGATCTTTGTAAGTATTATTTCATTTATACCAGGTAATGTACGCTTATATTTTTACCTGTACCGACATGCATTTATCATAGATCAAGATGACCTCATAGTTTTCAAACTTAATATTCATTTAACTTTTCATGATCCCAGGCTGTACTATTCCAAATGGTTATGACGTCTTGAAAAGGATTATTTTTATAATTTATGTTTGTCTGTGACGAAGCATTAAATATTAAAATAGATTCATCATAATTATTTGGACTGAGGCTGTTCATGATGGGATTTAATTGATACTATTTTTAGAAACTGGGGTTTTATAGGGTATTTTTCTTCGTAACAACTGACGCATCAAGCTTGTGAAATGACATTGAACGAAAATTAAGTTAAGTAGAGAAGGTTAGTACAATACAAACTGTTATAATAGTAAATTTGAATATAAGAGGTCAAGATAGTTACCCTTTTCAGATCTTTTCAACTCAATGAAAATGATTGTGGTCTTGACTTGATGTGTTATTGCCATGCTCAATTTTCATTAATAAGGTGTGTGTTAATCTGTAAAATCATATTTGGGACAACATCCGTAATGCGCCTCGAAATGAGGAACTCAAAAGTCACGTGTAAAGAAAAAATCTCTGTGTAGTGATATTGGACATGTTTCTATTTTTTACAAATGACTGAACTTAGCCATTTGTGGTGATTAGGAAAGTAGAGGAACATAGAATAAATGTGTAAAAACTATGGAGCTATTCAATGTGTTCATAGTATTAAATTTTCAAAGAACTTATTGTGTTAAAAAGGGGATATTTTACCACAAGGAGCCGCATCACAAAAGGATGTTCGGGGTATGCTAATTTACGGAAAAAGTAATCCCACTTCGTACCCCTAAAATTTAACCACATATGTGAAAATGTCACAGCTTCGAAACGAGCTATCATACATATCCAAGTTTTCGATATGGACTGAGCTACAGGAAAAAACGTTAACATTACCACCTATGTAAAAACAATTAAAGATTTGGATCCATTTAAGTTTAATTTTATCGATCTGACATGATCAAAGGCTTTAAGCATGTTAAGTACTAATATAATTTGTGTAAAAAATATATGCAATAATAATACCACATCTTCTTTTTTTTATTAACACCCTAGGCTAGATGCAAATATTATATTACATTTAAACATTTATCATGGACAAAATAATAGACTGTTTAACTCAACTGTTTATTCTAAAAAGACACTCAGAGGCAAATTCCCTGAATGTTCACATAACAATTAAGCAAAGCATAGCATAGTACTGCCTCTAATAGTAGATTATCATTTTCATCTATCAAGTTTATAGAAACCTGATTTATAGATATATGAATTGTACCATGTGTAATGCTGGTATTTCTGTTTTGTTCACATAGTATCGTTATAATTTATTACAGAATTTGATGCAACTGTCAAACAAGTGAGAAGTTTATTGTAATATTTATTCCAGTGGAAATACTATTCTAGAATACTTTTTCCATTTGAAACTTATATTTATTATGAAGGAACTTCTATTTTGTGACAGAATAACAGGTCAGGCCTAAAATAAAATTTCATTTGTTTGGCATTGCCGCCCGACCCACTGAAAAACTTGCCGCCCAAATAATTTTATTTGCGTTTCAGAAATTATTTTTTTTTTATTTAAAAAAAATCGAAATTGTGCCGGAATTTGATCGTATCCGCCGAGTTTGTTCCTGACTTTACTTATTTCAAATCACGATCTTAAAAGCGCTTGCCTTACACCGTATTGGGAGCAAACATTTAAATGACATGGAATAGAAAAAGTCTGCCAAAAGTAATGTCAAAGAGGCCGGCAGGGGAAAGCATCTCCCTATGCTGCAATGCATTGGTTAATGGAGATGGATTTTATAAAAAATCAAATTTTCAGCTATTCTTTGAAAGAAACGTTCTGAGAGACCTTGAAGAGGACTTAAATTCTATCTTTTGTAAAGCAGAAACAGATGATTTCTGCTTAACTTTGTCGCTTCATGAGATGAGGCCCCTCATGGGGGGGTCCTAGTAATCACATAATCACCATTTTTTTGCCAATATAATCACATAATCATTAAATATTTGCTTATCTTTAGTAATCAAATAATCATAAACTAAAAATACAGTCCTAGGTAATCAAATAATCATGAAATATTTGGCTTAATAATCAAATAATCATTAAAAAAACGGCCAAGTAATCACATAATCAAAAACCCCATGAGGGCCCTCTGAGATAGAAGTTTTTCTCCGGGACATCACAGAACAAACATGCGTGGCTCTTACATTTGTTGAACTTATTAAATATTTGAAATTTATTTAATATTGACAAATTTTCCCTTGAACCAGAGAACAAAGTATCTACTATAGTCAGAACCACATTGATGCATTCAAGATAATTATGGCTGTAAGCACCAAAGCTTAAAGACCAAAATGGTCCCAGATTTACAGGTTTATAGTAGTTTTGTACCAGTAGATGCTAGCCTGGTACAAAACATACATATTTTAAAGACTAGCATCTTCTGTCAATTGAAGTACTTCCCCCTTTTCTTGCCTTTCTTCTTAACATGAATAAGATAATTCTTAAAACATAAAAGATACTGACAGAAACATATTTATAAATGTATCTAGTGTACTAGTGATGAATAAAATCCCCTCCTTTTCCACAATTCTAAGGGCTCATTAATTTATCTGTATTCATGTAATGCATGTCCAGATTTCTGTTAATCAAACAGGCATTACAACCCATAATTTATTTATCTGCAAAAATTGTCTGTCCTGCAGCATATTTCCATTTTGAATTTATCATACGTTTTAAACTTAGCCCTGAAAAACCTTGCACTTGTATTATCACCATGTCTATTTGTGTCAACCTTCCAAATTTTTAATATTTTGCTATCCTAATTTGGTACAGGTCCTTTATCCTCAAAACTTATCAGGGGCAGTAGGCGTGTTTGTATGGTAGTTCGTCACATCTTGCATGTATGATTACTAGCCTCTAGGTATTGGTTTGAGCCCTAGTTGGGCAGTTGCAAAATTAAGGTTTGATTTTCATGTCATATGTGATGAGGTTAGTCAGTTTCCTCCCGCAGGTTGGCGTTTTCCTTCAAGTACTACGGTTTAGTACACCACTAAAACTGACTGCCATGAAATTATTCATATGGTGTAGAAAGTGATGTTTATAAAACCAAAGCAAACAATCAAAGTTTTAAATCTTTGTCCATTTGTACAAGGAGCCGTAGTGGTTGAGCCATTTAACTTATAGTAATTTTACCAAACTGTGACCACAACTTCAAGATGTGACATGTACATCAGGCCTCTGTTCAATGGGCAGTCCCACAATAAAACTTCAATTTTCACGTCATACATTTTATATGGTTAATTTGTCAGTTTCCTGCCTCAGTTCTGTGTTTTTTTTCTGTGTACTTTGGTTAACTCTGCCAATAAAACTTACTGTCTTACATGAAATTATCCATATGATGTAGAATGTGACATTGACTGTTGACCCCTTTCAAATAAACCACCAGCATGTACACACAACAATGCTGCAATGCTTTATACAACATTGATCTAGATACTTCATGATTTACATGTATAAAGCTTTTAAATGTAAAAAAAAAAAAAAAAAATCCCTACCTACCTACCCACCTGCTGATAGTGTGGGTCGGCAATGCCAAACAAACAATTTTTTAAGGGTGGCCTCATTGATAAAAATGAACCAAAATTAAGAATGGAAATAATGGGATAATAAAGCATGTAGAATTGATTTTTTTTATAAAGAATAGAGAAAAGTAGCCTAAAAATTAAAGAACACAATCCCCCATCCAGCCTTTCTCTCTTATGTTTTCAAATCTGGTCATCAATCCCTCTGTTAGTCTGTCAGTCAGAAAACAACAACATACTTCTTTACTTCAACATAATCATGATAATATTATTATGATAATAATACTTTATTCCGAAAGCAATACAGCTTATTGGATACATATATACATAATTTTACACCAATATAAGAATTTTGCAAGAGATATATAATATATATAAATATAGAGGTGTGCATGAAAGAAAATATAATACATAATACAAAATACGAGCGGAGAATGATATAATACTTAAATAAAGTGAGAACAAATATACTATTTACTGCAATTAAATTCTGAGTTTTTCTGCTGATTTTAATTATAATACATTATAATTGTTGATCATTGTTTTCAAGTCTGCATATCATGTATACACTGTCAGCAAGATACAGTAATGAGATAATCTTTATCAGGCTTATAATGTTTATCATTTCAGGAAGATCAAAACCTTTCAATTCATAGACAGTGGTCATGGATGCCGTAAGTGTTTTAAGTTTGTAGAATTCTGGGTCAGATAAGGAAGTTAAATCATTCCTTATAAATATGCAATGTAGCTGACTCTTGATAAAAGGTGCTAGTAGATCAGAATTTCACTTTTAAATTACTTGTTTTATTCTTCAGATTTTTATCTACCATGTCTACTGACAAATTCATATCTTTTAAGGCAGTTAATATGTGAACTCAGTGGTGTACCTGTCTAACTATTAAAGGAAACATACTTTTCCCAATACCCATATTGTAATGTTGCTGAATTGGTGTTAAATGTCCAGTGGCAAATATAACATGCATGTTAGGATAAAAATAAACTACATTTTTTATTTCTGAAAATATCTTTTTGCCTTTTGATGAGGTCTGTTTTCCTTGAGAAGAAAGAAGAATATATTTTTGTAATTTTCTGTGAATCAGAATGCTTTGTTTCAATAGTCAATAGGGAGTGATCACATATTTATTTTTCTAATTTTTCAGATAAAACATGACAAACTTGCAGTTGCTGCAATAGATTTTGGGACAACATATTCTGGGTTTGCCTATTGTACAAGACATGACTACGAAGACTATCTAAAAAATAAAAGGGATCAACCAAAAATTCAGTGTCCGACATGGAAGGCTGGTGGATGGATGAACTACAAAGCCCCAACATGTGTGTTATTCAAACCCAACCGATCATTTCATACCTTTGGATATGATGCTCAATCCTATTATCAAGAAAATCCAGACAAAGTTGATTTTTCTCAGTGGTATTATTTTGAACACTTCAAGATGATGTTGTACAAAGAAAAGGTTTGTAGAAATATGTATAATCACAAAAGTATAAATTTGTAGTTTGGGTTTAATTTATTCTTAATTTCAAATTCTTTATGACCTTGATCTTCACAGTTCATGAATGTCAATATAAAATTTCAAAGTATAAAAAGTAATTTAGGAAACCATTGTTGCTCTATTTATGTTTGCCTCTTCCTTTTGATGGTAAGATTGATTGATTGTTGGTTGCCTATTGTGCAGTGGCAAATATTTCATGTATATCCAGGATCATAAAGGTTAGAAATGAGCTTTATATTCAAGCAGAAAACATCACTCTTTCAGCGACTGTAAGTGTTTAAAACACTACTACTATTTAAATGAGGAGATCTAGATGTGGTATGATTGCCTCAAGAGTTAACATGAATTAGAAGTAAGCAATTGTAGGCCACTGTACTTCTTCAACAATGAGAAACATACTGTATAGTCAGCCTTAAAAGGCCTTGACATGAAATTTAAACCTATAGGTGTTCTTCATCAATGATGACTGTACAAACAAATATACAAGATTAAAGTCATAAGAAACCTCAAATTAAAAAAAAAAAATATGCATGTTTTTTATAACTAAATGAATAGTTTTCATTATACAACTTCTGTACATATACTTTTTTCTTAGGAAAATTCTTTAATTTGTCCACATTTAGAAGAAGTTTACTTATTTTTAATTGCTTCCTTCCAGGAAGCAATTCGCCGACATATTTTCCGTATACATAGTGACCTGAGCGTAACCCTCCTCGTAAAAATCCAGTGGTCGCAATACGCATGGATCTGTCATTAAAATAAACAATTCTCTGATTGTACATGTCAAACACGTGCTCAATACCCATGCTTTTTGTTATTTGTTTACTATAAGGTGACAATCGGTAAACTTCGGCTTCAAAACACGGCATTTAATGAGCAGCCATATTTGTTAAATCATACCAGACAGAGAAAAAAAAAATGACGATTATACGTTATATTTGCGTAAAAAATGAGAAAATCGCGCACAGAGGACTAAGTTTTATGATATATACATGCATTGGTAAAAGAATCGGATAAACATTTTTTTTCACCACTCACTGGTTTCATATGACTTTAAGTATGCATACAAAAGGAGATGTTTACAACTATCCACCAGAGACTAAGGATCATGGATGTAAGGCCAGAAAAAATAGTTCAAATTCAGAAATTATTGTGTACATTTATTATTGCAATTTTTCAAAAACGGAGAAGACAAAAACAAAGAAGGCTAGTTTAATTACTGTAATGCGATTTCAGACCAATCTAAATACAGATCTATGTTTTATTTATCAAAATGCAATTTGTTATTATTGCGATACTAACCTAGAAGCATTATTCGCATTAATTAAAACATTGCAATAATTTCTGAATTTACAGTATATGTTTGTTTCCAGTTTCATCATGTAAAAAAAGGGGTAGGTAGGTTGGTATACCCATTTTTTTTTTATTTTTTCATTTTTTTTTTTGCAACATGATTTTGAGTTGTGCTGTCTGTCTTGCCATGGTTCATGGTGTCCATGAATTGAGTTAATCCATATTTTAAATGACTGGATTATTTCCCTTGGATAAAAGCTACTGGCTTCAACTGCTATGTTTTTGTCTAAATATGAAATATAAAAAAAAATCAACTAATAGAAAAATATTGAAGAGTATTAAATCAGTTATTTTACTACTGTTCATATTCCAGAGCATCTACATGTATATGTGTATTTTTGAATGTTTGTAACAAAAAGTTATTTGTTTTAGGATGAATTAACCAAAGATACATGGCTGAAGGAATCAATAGATGTGAATGATGGTGACAAGAAAATGAAAGCAGTTGATGTGTTTGCAGCTGTCATAGGTTATTTCCAGGGATTAATCATGAATGAATTACTAAAAGGTCATGGAGCCAAGGCTTTCTCAAATGATGACATTCACTGGGTGCTTACTGTCCCAGCTATCTGGGATCTGAAAGCAAAACAGTTTATGCGAGATGCTGCTGAAAAGGTATGTTGATCAACCGACTTTTTTCCTTGTTTTGGCATGTTATTCCAATCTAAGCTAAAAAAAAAAATAATTATAGGAAGCGTTGTGCGGGACATAGAAAAACTGGGCATCTGTTTGTCCATCTCATATTGTTAGCACTCTCAAATCTACAATTCTTACCAGATTTTTATTAAAATGAAATGAGGTATATATCAGCAATGTCCCACAAAAGTTTGAAAATCAGTGCTGATCAGCTATTTTTATACGCCCGCAAAATTTGCAGTCGTATATTGGTATAACGTCGTCGTCATTGTCGTCATCAGCGCCGTCTGAAGAAGGATGGTTTCCCGATAATAACTTAAGTATAAGTAGATAGAAATGAATAAAATTTTAACACAATGTTTATAACCACAAAAGGAAGCTTGGGATTGATTTTGGGGGTTATGGTCCCTAAGGTTTAGGAATTAGGGGCCCAAAGGGGTCCAAAACAAGCATTTATCTAGTTTCAGGACAATTAGTTTTGTATAAGATAAGGATTATTTCAATTGCTCTGAAATTGTACCACAATGTTTAATATTATAAGTAGAAGGTTGGGATTTATTTTAAAAGGATTATGGAGCAAACAGTCAAGGAATAAAGGGCCAAAAAGGGGCCAAAAACAAGCATTTTTGTAGTTTCAAGACAATAACGTGTGTAAAAATGTATGAATCTTTCTGAAGGTAAAAGTCGAGTCAGCTTTTTCCCCGAAATATTTTATAAAGCAAATATCTCAAAAAGGAGCTCCATGACCTATCAATATTTTTAGATTATTTTGATCCTTAGCTAATACTCTCCCATCTTAAAGAATCAATTTTGAATTCTTGATTTAAATAACTTGAACTAAGATCACCTAAGTACATCCTTAGAGGATTATATCAGTAATATCTAAGACGAATTTGAAAATTAGCCCCAATATTATTTTAAGAGTAATTATATCTCTTTAAAATATAATTTGTGTTGACAATTGCATTATAACTGTTCACCACAGGCCTACATTTCTTTTAATGACTGTATGCAGTTATAATCAGCAGTCATCAAGTCTTTTATACAGGAAGTTTGTCCCTTGTAAATAAAACTTATGTGAAATATTTCATTTTAAGTCATCCAATGTCTATTTTTCTTGTTTTATATTTTTGATGAAAAATAGCATGACATATTTTGTGAACATTTATCTATTATTGAGGACTGTTTGTTGACCTTGGCTTAAAATGTAAAAAAATGTGATAAGGTTACACAGGCCAGATAAGTCTCTGTCAACAGTTTATTATGTTTGTAGGTAGCTGTCTCGTTCTTCACATCTTATATTGTTATTTTCACTGTAGGTAAACATTTCAAATGATCAGCTGACTTTGGCACTGGAACCTGAAGCTGCATCTATACATTGCAGACGACAGCCGGTTGGCATACAAACACAGACAGATGGCATAAAAGCCATTGCTGGCATGCAGAAAGGCGACAAATATGTAGTCTTTGATCAAGGAGGTTAGTACCAGAATTGGATTAATGTCATGTAATGTATGCAAGTACTTTAAATTCAAAAATTGTTGCAATGTTTAAATCAATGCAAAAAATGCAACAGTATCAAGTTTCGCAATAATAAAACTTGCCTTCATAATTTCAAAATTTTTTCGTATTTTTGTTTAAATCATATCTATTAGACATGACTTGCCACTAGTCACAGATTCATTAACGATCATTAATAATTAGGGTTTTGACCAAGATTTTGCAGTTTACTTATCATGTTATAATCTTTATTTGATGGAGTTGTAGTCCCACCAACTTGAGATTTATTTCACATGTTTTTTACCCTGTATGTTGAGGATTTTTTTTTAAATAATTCTTAATTACGATATGACTAGGTTAATGAAAAATGAAAATGTGATCATTAATTAGCTAAAGATCTAGAATAGTTCCTATTAATACATATTCCTATTTTTAATTCTTTTTAATTCTTTTCAGGTGGAACAACAGACATAACTGTTCATGAAGTAACAGGACCAAATTCCGTTAAAGAGATTCACCAAGCATGTGGAGGACATTGGGGTGGGATCACAGTCAACGGAGAGTTTTATAAATTCTTAGTTCGATTGTTAGGTGGAGATGTCATAAATGCTGTAAAAGAGAACCACCCGGTAGAATATTATGAACTTATGCATAATTTTGAGCATGCCAAAACCAATTTTAAGGAAGACACTAAAAAAGTCACGGTGAGACTTCCACTTGTTTGGCTCACCAAATATGAAGAAATTACGGAGGATACATTAAAGGAGGTAATACCCCAAACAAACTTTAACAAAAAGATCAAAATTGTATCAGACAAACTCAGGATTGATCACTCACTCTTCCGTACTTTCTTTGATTATTCAATTGTAAATGTTACTGATGAACTGGAAAGACTTTTTCGTAAAGAAGAACTTTCTGATGTGCAGACATTATTGGCTGTTGGAGGATTTTCTGAATCTTCTGTTTTAATTGATGCTATTAAAGAAAAACTTGGACCTGAAATAGATGTTATTGTTCCAAGAGACCCTGGACTAGCTGTGTTGAAAGGAGCCGTATTGTATGGATTTGAACCAGGTATAATTACCTCACGTGTTTCTAGATATACATATGGTGTAGCAATGCAAAGGAACTATATAGATGGCTTTGATGATGCATCAAAGCGTCCTAGCCATGGCAACAAGCTCATAGATGATATTTTTGATATTCATGTGACAAAAGGAAAAGTGGTACAAATTGGACATTTTGAACCAGAACATACCTACTACCCTGTTGTAGACGAACACAAATGTGTTCATTTTGAATTCTTTGCAACAGAGGTAACAAACCCAAAATACACGACTGAATCTGAGTGTAAAATGATAGGGGTATTAAGTGTTGACCTAGAAAAAAAGCTTTCTAAAGACGGAGGACTTTCATTGAAAATTAATGCTAGTGGCACTGAAATTGTAGCAGTTGCAAGTGAAAAATCTTCCAAAAATGAATACAGAGCTTATTTTAGTTTATTTTGATACCAATAAGATATTTGCTTTTTTATAATTCATTGGTCAGTGCTGCTGCATGCATGGTGTTAATTTTTAACCATGTACATTTTCTTCTTCCTGTATTATTTTTTTTAAGGTGACTATTTTGGGGTATTCCCAATTTCCCTTATATTTATTTCAATATAGGATTCAAAATTAGAGAGTTTCTGAAACCTAAAAAAATGTGTATATGATCAAGGGGAGATAATATTCCAAATGTTTAAAATTTCACATAAGTCCATCAAATCAAAATGCAATAATTGTAATACCTCACAGTCATCACTGTTAAAAATACTTCACTAATTTTACATGTTATTGTAGATGATTTGTATTTAAAGATATTTTTTACAAAATGAATTACTTTTTTCTCCTATGCTGTGGCTATTTATCTTTACCCATGTGGCATGTGTGGAGAGATATATTTTTGTATAACACTGATTATAGTGTGATATGAATTAATGATATAGCAAAATGTGTTAATTTGGTTTGTCTATCCTGCAATGTCACATTTCTGTTGGCTATTCTTTAGTTCAATGATGAATTGAGAGGTCACAATGAACTACTTTTCCTCCATGGCAACACATTTCAAGATTTCTTCAATATTAAACCAAACACTCATAATTTTTCACCAGGAAATATTGTTTTTGTCAAATTTGATTCCATGCTGGAATATACTAAAGCTTGAAAACATCTGATTTCAGATATATTTGTTGAGAATGTTCATATAATGTTTTTAGATAATTCCTCAAATGTGCCAATCTACCAATATTGCAGAAGCCGTCTTTAGGCATTTATGTTTTCAACTTTTGATAATATTTTTAGAAATATGTCATTGTGAGTAAACATATATTTGATTTATTGGGATTTATAATTTTTTTTTTCCCCAACGTAACAATATCTTTATTGCATATTTGCTGTAACAATTTACTAAGTTTACAGCTTTAACTTAGTATCCTTCATGTTTTTTTTTTCCTGAATTATATTTATATTTTATTGTTATGACTTTTTCTTTAATGAAAAGTGCCAGTAGTTTTTTATTTATGATAATCTTTTTAATATGTTTTTTAAACCATTAGAGAATATTGTTTGCGATAAATTCCTGTATTTAATATTTAAAGATTTATTTGAGTTATAAATATATATAATAAAAAAAAAAAAAACTATTTCTATGTTCAAGATGTCCAAAATGTTTTTATATATTTTATTTTTCGAAATTACTATACATGTTCTTCCCCTGGGAATACATGCAGATGACCTAAGCTGTATTTGCAAAACCTTTGGAATTTTAAATTTGGGTTCCCAATACACTTCAACTTTGGACTTTATTTGGCCTTTTTAACTTTTTTTATATAAGCGTCTCTAATTAATCTTTTGGAGAGGAAGAGTGTGACTTGAGTACAAAAGGAGAAAGTTCGGTAAGGGCCATATTTGGCCCTGATAATAAAGTTCAATGTCACAAGATAAAAAATGTTTTATGTTGACTTAAAGACATGGCAGAAAGTTAAATAAAACTATTAAGGTCAAAATAACAAATGGAAATTAATCCCATTTTCCTTGGTTTTTAATGAAAAACAAAATTAGTAATATTTGAGACGTCATGAATACAACGCAGGAACAAAAATTTTCAACAAAAAGACTTATTTCCTATATAATCAATGTATTAGCTATGATCCATTGTGATATTGGACTATACATCTTAGTTTGAAATTTAGGCTACAAAAGGGGGCCATTTTAGGGCCATATCGAACCTTCTCCTTTGAATCCTGGTATCTATGATGAGTTTATTGACTAAGTACTTGTCTATTGTTACCATTCTTGACTACTTGAGACAAGTTTGTTTTTTGGATTAAAATGGATTTAATTGAATCCTTTTGGCAAAATCTTACTATGTTTACCATGTTTACACCATAAAAATTATTTGGAGTTCAGACTTATGTAACATTTTGAATGCCCCATTTATGAACTTTATGTTTTTAGGTCTGTGCATGCATTAGTTCGACTGCCTGTCCCACCTCAGGTTTAAGTTTTTGGTCGAGGTAGTGTTTGATGAATTTGAAGTCCGATCAACTTGAAACTTAGTACACATGTTACTTGTGATATGATCATTGTAGTTTCAATACTGAAATAGAGTTTGGACCCCAATTTCACGGTCCACTGAACATAGAAAATGATAGTGCAAGTGAGGCTTCTGTGTTCCATAGACAGATTCTTGTTTAGATCTTAATTGCAGCACCTAGATAAATAGCAGTAAAACGTATTTTGTATTTGTAGACTATTTGGAAGTCTATCAATAATAACTTTAACCTGAGATCACCCCTAGGTTTTGGTGGGGTTCGTGTTGTTTATCCTTTAGTTTTCTATGTTGTGTCATGTGTACTATTGTTTGTCTGTTTGTCCTTTTAATTTTTAGCCATGGCGTTTTCATTTTATTTTCGATTTATGAATTTGACTATCCCTCTTGTATCTTTCGTCCCTCTTTTAAGGATGAGTCTATGTTGTGTACATTCTGTATCCTGTAGTCAATATATACATTTGAGTGGTCTGTTAAACGCATTGTCTTAAATCCTTAAAAATTATGTGAAACTTCCCTCAATTGGAAATAACCTCATTTTGGTTGATCATTCTGGAATCTAACAACTATATATGTGTTGTAATTATACCCCACGCAACGAAGTTGTGGAGGGTATAATGTTTTTGACCCGTCCGTCCGTCCGTCCGTCAGTCCTGTTTCTTGTCATCGCAACTCCTCTCAAACCACACAACAGAATTTCACGAAACCTTTTCAGATAATAAGGACATACTATGTAGTTGTGCATATCGACGGGAAATTGCGATTCAATTTTTTTTCTAGGAGTTACGCCCCTTTGAACTTATTTACTTTAATGTACTACTGCAACAGTTTGTCATCGCAACTCCTCTCAAACCACACAACAGAATTTCACGAAACCTTTTCAGATAATAAGGACATACTATGTAGTTGTGCATATCGACGGGAAATTGCGATTCAATTTTTTTTCTAGGAGTTACGCCCCTTTGAACTTATTTACTTTAATGTACTACTGCAACAGTTTGTCATCGCAACTCCTCTCAAACCACACAACAGAATTTCACGAAACCTTTTCAGATAATAAGGACATACTATGTAGTTGTGCATATCGAGGGTAAATTGCGATTCAATTTTTTTTCTAGGAGTTACGCCCCTTTGAACTTATTTACTTTAATGTACTACTGCAACAGTTTGTCATCGCAACTCCTCTCAAACCACACAACAGAATTTCACGAAACCTTTTCAGATAATAAGGACATACTATGTAGTTGTGCATATCGACGGGAAATTGCGATTCAATTTTTTTTCTAGGAGTTACGCCCCTTTGAACTTATTTACTTTAATGTACTACTGCAACAGTTTGTCATCGCAACTCCTCTCAAACCACACAACAGAATTTCATGAAACTTTGTAGATAATAAGGACATACTATGTAGATGTGCATATCGACAGGAAATTACGGTTCAATTTTTTTTCTAGGAGTTATGCCCCTTTGAACTTATTTGCTTCAATGTACTTCTGCAACAGTTTGTCATCTCAACTCCTCTGAAAACACACAACAGAATTTCATGAAATTTTGTAGATAATAAGGACATACTATGTATATTGACAGGAAATTATTATTCAATATTTTTTCTTATACAATTTTTTTTTCTTATACTTATTTAATTTCTCCAATGACAATGTGGGGACGTGGGGTATGTGAGCGTGCTCACTAAGGTTCTTTAATTACATTTGAAAAAAGGTATGACTGCTGTTGTGTCTTGCTGAAATCCTGAAGGATCTGTAAGCAACTGTTGTGTTCATATCCTTCATTTATGATGGTATATTGGTGTCTTCCTCCATCTTTAATGTATAATAGCAGGACACAATACTAAAGTCTAGAATTTTGATGCAGGAATGGATCTAATGAGAAGAATTCTTCTTTTGAATGAACAAACTTGTGCAATTTTAAGCTCCTAAACACACTTTATATACGATGTCCGATGTCTGCTAAGAAAATCTGCCTTCATGTTCTCAATGTACGTACTATTAATGTCATTATTATGGAACACTATACAACAATTACAAAGTAACATAAGTAAATAGTTATTAAAGGTACCAGGATTATAATTTGGTACGCCAGAGGCGCGTTTCGTCTACATAAGACACATCAGTGACGCTCATATAAAAAAAGTTATAAAGCCAAACAAGTAAAAAGTTGAAGAGCATTGTTGATCCAAAATTCAAAAAATAAGTAAATGTGAAGAAGAGAAAATAATATAATACTTACAAATGTACAAAGAATAAAACAAGCCGTAGATATACCAAAGCTTATCATATCTGTTTCCGCGTGGCTTGATGGAGACATTTGAAACAATTAGTTTTAAATTAAGATAAATTTTATTCCACTTTTAAAATGAGGTTTAAGTTAACAGTTCTTTAATGACGAAGAAAATATTATAGAATTATTCTGAGGTGATGACCATTGTTCTTTTATTGAAAATTCTAAAGGAAATGGAAACGTCATATCTCTTGTATCATGTAGGAAATGTACCACGCTCTCTGCGCGTTAATAAAGAATAAATCTGTTTGTGGAGTCAGTAGATGGCCTTTTGCAATCAAATTTCCGTATATTTACATATAATAGATTTATATAAATATAAGGAGAGGTGAAATGATTGCCAATGAGACAACTATCCACCAGAGTTTAAATGAAATAGATATAAGAAATTACAGGCACTGTACGACCTACAGTCGTCTTTAAAAAAAAAACCTGGCATGAAAATGTGAAATAATTCAAACAAGAAAACTATAATGGCCTAATTTATATCATGGCAAAACAATTTACGAAAACACACATCACAGACAAGAACTGATGACAACCACTGAACTACAGAGTCTTAACTTGGGACACTCAGACTCATAAATAGGCTTGTGAACCGGTTCAGCTCTCCTTTAACCTTGGACAGTGGTGTAACATAAGAACAGAAGGAAAAAAAGACATAGGTAGTTGCTACAAAGAAAAAAATGTTTATTTAATTGGTCATGACCTATTTGTGCACAGAAAAAAAAAATGAGAGAAAACATAAGTACATACAAATTGATAGTGATAGTGGTATGAGCATCAACGAATCAACAGTGATGTTAAGTGACATGGAATCTGTTGAAGTGATTCTTGTTTCAGGCTGTCACGGGATGAAACTAGAAAATTCTTGATAAACCTGGGACTGAATCAGGACAGCGTAGAACAAGACTTGGGTCAGAGGAAACTAACATGCAATCCATTTCCTGACATGTCGACCCTTCTTTCTCTTTTACTGTTTCAGATTGTGAGAAATTAAGATGTTTAGCTTTGAGTAATTTTAAGTTATGCATTGAGTTAATAAACGAAAAAGGAACAAGAAGTAAAATAACAAAAAAACGAACTCCGAGGGAAATTAAAAAATAAAAAAAGTCCCTAAACAAATGGCAAAATGTATAGATTAGACACATCAAACGAATAGTTACCAATTGTCATAGTCCTGACTTAGTACAGGCATATTCTTATGTAGAAAATGGTGGATTACACCTGGCTTTAAAGCTTGCCAAACCTCTCACTTGTACGACAGTCACATACGAGACCATTATATTGAAAACGATGTGTGAAAAAAAAACACTAAAATACTGAACTCAGAGGAAAATTCAAAACGGAAAGTCCCAAATCAAATGATAAAACACATCAAACGAATGGCCAACAACAATTTTAATAGATTAAAATATCAAAAATAGGAGTACAGCAGTCATCATTGTGTTATAATCTTAACCACTGTAAAAGCAAAGGTAAATGTCAACAAAGAAACACAAAAAGGCATATAGAAAAAGCTCATTTGCAAACATAAAATACAAGGATACAAAAAAATAGCATAGCAGAATAACACAATAACGGGGTATATAAATATCGAGACACGACAAATTGATATTACCAACAGTTAAAGTAATATTCACAAAGACAAATGAAAGAAAACTGTAACACGTTATTAAGATGATAAACAACGTCAGTATCTAGAATCTATACTTTAAGACCATCGTGTATTATTTGTGAAGTTGATACGGAATATTTATTAACCAGGTCTCGGTATCTTCCGATGAAACTTTTCATAAAAAGGAAAAGACGTTCTTTGACATACCAGTGGTTCATCAACCTTCTGCTCAGAGTAAAAGATTAAAAAAAGTTATAATTGTTTTTTTTTTTACTTCTGTCACGCCCGAGTCGTAAAAGTACACAATTGTACTACATATTCTGTATTTACAAACATAGGTCGTAGTTGATTGCATTTTTAATCAATATATCATTTAAACATTTAAATATAAATACTAGTAGGTGTGTATTAACAAGACATGGACATTGAAATTATTGACTTATAAATTTCAACACGGAAGTACAATTCTTTATTTTGTGCCATTCTTTTACCAGTAATTCTGATGATTGCTGTTGTATTGGTCAAGTTAACTTTTTTGTAAGTATCATTTTAATTATACCATTTGATAATTACTGACTTTAGCTTTAAAACATCAAGACAAACATAGTATTAATGAAGTAGGTTTTGTTTACTAAATAAGTAATGAGGAATTTCAATAGTGAAACGAAGACTGTGCTTTCAGGAAGGCCCGTAATTTACTCCAAGACCAATATGATAAGGAAGATAACATTGGTACTGGGGTATATATTTTTTTCTTGGTGTGATCTGTTGTGAGAGTGAGAGGTTTAGCTAGCTATAACACCAGGTTTAATCTACCAGTTTCTACATATTAAGAAAATTAATACCTGTACCAAGCAGGAATATGACAGTTGTTATCAATTCGTTTGATGTGTTTGCGCTTTTGATTTTGCCATTTGATAACGGTCTTTTTTTTAATTTTCCTATGAGTTTGGTACTTTTGTTATTTCACTTGTTTTTTTTTTTTGTTTTTGTTTTGTACATTATTTATTTTGTTATTTCTGATCATTTCGGTTATGCTTTTTATGAATTTCAAATATAAACTCTTATCCCTTATGTTAACATTCTTCTTTACTTATAATGGCTTAACAAAATATCTATTTTCTGTTTCAGATATAAATCAGACTATGTCATAGAGAATGGCATCCTCAGCATCTGTTGTAAGTTGATCAATTTTAACAGCTAATAGTTTTGAGCTATTTGACCACTGCATAATTTTCACCTATGTCCGTCGTTCTTCAGTCATTTTGAAATTAAAGAGTTGTTTGAACTTTTCTTGTGTCTGCGTCTGCAGGTATTGAATTAAGTTTTGGTACATCAATGTTTAATGATTACTTACAAAACTCAATTGTGTTTCTCATTTTGTAGAATGACTTTGGGCGGAATTAACTCTTTTTGGATCGTGAGAAAAATAGTTGTGCTGACTTATCTGTCATGGCTGCACATATACTGCAGATATTTTGTAAATTGGTATAATGACCTTATAGATATAAACAGTACATTTTTCGTGCATTTTTCGTTTGTACAGTATGATAGGCTTCTTAGCTCAACTGGGTCGAAGGGCCAAGTAAGCTTTTCTCAACATATGGCGTCCGTCGTTTGTCGTCGTCCGTCGTCGTCGTTATCTTCGACCTCTGAAACTACTAGGCCAAATTTTAACAAACTATGCCACAATCTTCATTGGTGTACTTAGTTTTAAAAATGTGTCCGGAGACCCGGCCAACCAACCAAGATGGCCACCACGGCTAAAAATAAAACAGGGTAAAATGTAGATTTTGGCATATATGTTTGAAACCGAAGCATAAAGAGCAAATCTGACAGATGTAAAATTGTTTGTCAGGTCAAGATCTATCTGTCCTGAAACTTTCAGATATATTGGACAAGTCATTGTTAGGTTGCTGCCCCTGAATTGATAATTTTAATGACGTTTTGCCGTTTTGTGGTTATTATCTTGAATATTATTATAGATAGAGATAAACTGTTAACAGCAATAATGTTCAGCAAAGTAAGATCTACTAATAAGTCACATGACCAATATGGTCAGTTGACCCCTAAAGGACTTATTGCCCTTTATCGTCACTTTTTAACAATTTTTCGTAATTTTTTGTAATCTTTTACAACAATCGTCTTCTCCGAAACTACTAAGACAAATTTAACCAAAGTTTTCCACAATTATCATTAGCTTATCTAGTTTAAAAATTGTGACCGATGATCCCGCTTTTTTTGGCTCATATCTACGAAACCAAAGCATTTAGAGCAAATCTGACAAAATAAAATTGTTTATAAGGTCAAGATCTATCTGCCCTGAATTTTTTCAGACCCTTTCAGGCAAGCCGTTGTTGGTTTGTGCCTCAGAATTTTAAATTTTAAGAAGCTTTTGGTTGTTATCTTCAATATTATTATAGATGGAGATAAACTGTAAACAGCAATAATGTACAGCAAAGTAAGACCTAAAAATAAGTCAACATGACCAAAATGGTCCATTGACCCTTTAAGTAGTTATCGTCCTTTATAGTCAATTTTTAACAATTTTCATAAATTTTGTAAATTTTCACAAAATATTTTCCTCTGTAACTACTGGGCCAAGTTCATTATAGATAGATATAATTGTAGCACTACAAATGTTCAGTAAAGTAAGATCTACAAACACATCACCATCACCAAAACACAATTTTGTCATGAATACATCTGTGTCTTTTGTTTAAAAGGCATATAGACCAAGGTGAGCGACAAAGGCTATTTTAGAACATCTAGTTTTTAAAATGACTGTAGGTGATGGCATTCGTGTGATACCGATACATCCGGTTATATCTTAACTTTCATCTGTCAATTTTAACAATACTTCCTGACGTTTCTACAACTTTTTTTTTTACTTTTCTACTTTAAAACGTAATGAAATATTTTGTAAAAATATGCAAAGAAATGAAGTAGTTTTAGTTTTTAGAATTTGTTTTGCAGCACATAATATTATCCAGTTTTCCAATTTAGTCTCAGCTGTGATTTTTGTGAAAACAATCTTTTCATTTATATTCTGTCCAAATATAAAGTTTAAGAATTTTATAATGTAGAAACCCGTTATTGCTGCCATTGATTTCGGAACCACGTTTTCTGGATATGCTTACTCCATTAAAGACGATTATGACAAATACCTTGAAAGGAAAACAGAACAACCAAAAATAATTTGTCCTACGTGGTCGGCAGCTGGTGGATGGATGACCTACAAAGCACCAACGTGTGTGTTGTTTCGTCCAAACCGGAAGTTCCATAGTTTCGGATACGAGGCACGTGATTATTATCAGAATAATCTTAAAAAGGAAGATTTTACCAAATGGTTTTATTTTGAACACTTCAAGATGATGTTATACAAAGAGAAGGCAAGTTTATAATAACCGAAAATATTTAATTATTTTTGACTGATGTAGGTTACGAGTGTACTTTTGCCGTTAAACCTTTGCATCTCTGTTCGTTTTGGGAATCTCGTTATTTCGCTTAACCTTTGATATGTATAATATTACATTTTTTGTGTTCATTATGTATTAAACATGTTAAAATCCTGTGCAACATACTCTATACGTTGCTTTTAATTTTGACTCGCTGTGCTCTTTCATAATGCATATTAACTATGATGTAAGACGACATAATATTATACAGGTTGTTACTAATAAGTAACTGCCAGAATATTCGTTCATACCTGTGGTTCTGATGTCGTATCGGTAATACCTCTTGAAAAGTTTGTTTGTTACACATTTTTTAACGTTTCTTTTATTTTTCCTCTTACCAAGATTAATAGGTAGACAGTTGTCATCTCAACACACCTACTTAACCCCGGCCACTACATTGTTATCTGCGAGTTCTAAGGTAGAAACGATACCAGTGGGTTGTCAATCGTTAAATCATTATGTTCTTTTTTATTCTAGAGGGTATTAAATTATTTATCGGTTAAATTTCTCACAATTTTTCTTTCTACGCTCATAGCGATTAAGAGCCTGACTTTAAACCTACAACATCGAACCTACAGGTGAAAAAAAACACATACAAACAAACTCGTCATACACACAAACTTGACGAGGACGAACACATGGTTAAAATAACTTGATGTGCTTCCAACAAGATGACCACTGACTTGAAGAAGGAAATAAAACGGCACGTGATTTGGTGGTTAAATAATCTTTTATAGTTTTGATAATTTCAGGACGAATTGTCGAAAGATAAATGGCTTGTAGAATCTATCAATGTAGAAGGTAATACGGCCAAGAAAATGAAAGCAGTCGAAGTGTTTGCAGCCGTTATTGAGTTCTTCAAAGGACACATTCTTAAAGCTTTACAAGTGAGTCACGGAGATGGTGTTATTATTAATACTGAAGGTCTAGACGACAGCTCTTCCAAGACAGGTGTTACTAATAATACTGGAGGTCTAGGCGACAGCTCTTCAAAGACAGGTGTTATTATTAATGCTGAAGGTCTAGGCGACGGCTCTTTCAAGGCAAAAACTAGAAAATTCTGTAATGATGATGTTCACTGGGTGCTTACTGTACCAGCTATTTGGGACCTAAAGGCAAAACAGTTCATGCGAGATGCTGCTGAAAAGGTACGTTTTATGGTTAAAGGACAATGCATATATTATGTATACTTTTATCCAATGGGAAAGAAATAAACGAATTCTGTGTAGCTGCCGACATGAATTTCTGGAAAAAAAAATCTTTTTTCTAGTACATAATAGAACCGAGATTTTTAAGCCAAAAAATACCAAAAAGGTCCGAAACATTCTGCAACAGCTGCCTTATTCCAATATTGTCACAGGGAGTTGTAAGCCTCCAAAAGAATGTTGTCTTATAATAGAAAATGAACACGAACAATTAGTAGAATAATTGTATTTGTGAAAGTTAACTATATTAGGAAAGATATTACTGGACTTCCGAAAGTTCTAGTTGTATAGTTTAGTTGACTTAGTAGATATGTAGGGCACTGTTCAAAAGTGTTGGCAGGCTGTTACAGAAGCAGCGTTTCGAAAACAACCGGGGGGGAGAAAACAATTTTGTAAATCAAAAGGACAAGGCATGATAAGAGGCGATTTGGGCCCCTTCTCCAAATAAGTTAATACTAATATCATTGATGGTCTAAATAGTATAGAAACTTAAAAAAAGCAATGATTTTATATTGTTCTGGTGAAAGGACATATTAAGAATAAAAATTATCACATTTTAATTGCTTTATCAGTACATATTTTAATATTTCCAAATAAAATTGTTTTTCCAAGAAGTACTTGAAGTCACAAATGAAAAGTCCCTTTAATTTCGTTTACTATATGCTTAAAAACAACCTTAGCAACGGTTTAGAAATAGGTGTTTGTCCCCTCTGAAGTATGTGAATTTAGCAAATGTTTGAAGTTTTTTCTTTCCATATGGTGTTTCGTTCCAATATACCATCATATCCATCTTTTTTTTTATACTTAACAAATTCCGCATTGAGCATAGCAACACATATGTTGCTTAGCAACAGCCAAAACTGTTTGAACTACAGACAACTACAAATCAATTAGTCATTTTATAAAACAAATTAAACTGAATGCAATGTAGATTGTCTGTTTATGAACGATTTTTAGTTGGAAATAAAAAGTTCGTTCAATTGTAGTTCTTTTAATGCTTATCAACAACTTAGATACTTTACAAGTGCTTAGCAACAGTGCAATAATTGGTTCTTTATGTTATTTGAAGTATGAATTCAGTTAATTTGGAAGAATATATATACTTCCACATATGGTGTTACACTTTAATATCTAGATTATCATTACCCGGAAATCTTTTTTGACGAAATCCATATCGAGCTTAGAAACACGCATTTTGCTGAGCAACATCATTTTTTTTTAATTGAAGACATCTACAAAACCTATGTTTCAATGTGAAAGGTCTTTTCATGAAAACAAGAAAATAAAGGATTTATTAATATGGGGTGGGTCTTAACAGAAAGAATGAAAGAGACGTGACTTGTACCACAAACAGACCTCGTCTGGAATAAAATGTCTAATCAAGGCAATTAAGAATTAATATGTGGTAGGGATGGGGATGTGAATGTAGTCCGCTGGTAAATTAGAAATGACTCATCAAGTCAATCGGTTTTGATACAAACCATATTGAAGATAATTAAAATGCATTATATGACGCGGATTTGGTCACAAGGAATTAATCCTATGGTGCAGTTAAAAGAAATTGACATAGCCTGGAAGAATATATATATGGTTTTAGGGTTGGACATATAAAACTCTATTATTTTACCTTGAAAGTCAATATTCAAGAACAAAACATCAACTATTTTGACCATCAAATCAACAGTAAAGGTACGTCATAATGATATTAGACTGTTGTGATATCTCATGGTTATACACTGTATACCAAATATCATAAGTTAATGTCTAAAAATTAAATAAGTGTCGGTCGGACAAGTGTGCATGAGAATAAAATTCAACAAAAAGGCGGAAGAATACTTTAAAATATTGATTTTGTTATCAGTAATTAAAAGCAAACTCAATATTATTGTTATATACTTATAAACATTTATGGATCTACAATCTGTTCATACCTGTATCTTTGCATTGCACAAGGTCATGTTTATAACGGCTTTACACTAAATCCATTGGATGTTGGATATGTACTAATTAATAATTAAGTCTTAGATGTATGATTCTTTTTATTCGTTGTTAGTGGCTCTGAACTAGCTGTCAGTTATTGCGAGTACTGTCAGATCTGTAATTAGTGTCTTTTCGTTGATGGGATGTACAAGTATCCGGCCAAGTCCACTTGTATTTGTAGTATTTGTATTTTTATCCATCTAATCAGTTAAGCCTTTTTTTTATTTTTATAGTTCCTTCTTACGTTGTACTATTACACCACTGTCCCACATAAGTGGGATGGTTGGGATCCCGCTAACATATTTAACCAAGCCACATTATGTAGTGCCTCTCCCAAGTCAACAGCCTGTAATTTAGTTGTAAAAGTTGTCGTTTGTTTAAGTGTTTCATATTTGTGGTTCGGTAATTTTTCGTACATAAATTAGGTCGTAAATTTTCTCGTTTAAATGTTTTACATTGTCATTCCGGGACCTTTTATAGCTATGTCGTATGGGCTTTGACCATTGTTGAAGGCCGTACGGTGGCTTATAGTTGTTAATTTATGTGTCATTTGGTCTCTTGTGGAGAGCTGTCTCATTGGCATTCATACCACATCTTCTTTTTATGCCCTATTTATGGGCATTATGTTTTCTGGTCTGTGCGTCCGTTCTTTCGTCCGTCCATCCGACCGTTCGTCCGTCCATCCGTCCGTCTGTTCGTTCGTCCGTCTGTTCATCCGTTCGTCTGTCCCGCTTCAGGTTATAGATTTTGTCGATGTAGTTTTTGATGAAGTTGAAGTCCAATCAATTTGAAACTTAGTACACATGTTCCTTATGATATGATCTTTCTAATTTTAAGGCCAAATTAGAGATTTCCCCCCATTTTCACGGTCTATTGAATATAGAAAATGATAGTGTGGATGGGGCATCCGTGTACTGGGGACACATTCTAGTTTATATTAGTTAAACATCATGTCTCCCTTCATATCATCTTTGAAACCAGGGAAGCATGATAAATAATTAAAAGAAAAGTGAGAATTGAGTACTATATAAACTGGTTTTCCTTTCACGATGGAATAAAATATGGAACATTTTTTTTTATCTGTTATTATGATGTTGATACTGGCGATGACGAAAAATGGATCCTCTTTCCTGTCCTTGTCGAATGATTTGTGAAATATCATTTAATATACATGGTACATTTTATGTGCATGTTCTGCATTTTGTATTATTTCGTTTTATTTTTATATTTTTTTTCCATCAAAATGACCAGTTACATGTATACTTGGACGTGTAAGTTACTAATAAGAGTATATTACTAGTAGTTCATGTTAAGGTGTAGGCTGGTACCTGTTAAAACGTTTAAACCCGCTGCATTTGTTTGCACCTGTCCTAAGTCGGGAACCTATTGTTCAGTGGTTTACGTGGTTCATACGTGTTTCTCGTTCCTCGTTTTTATATAGATTACACTGTTGGTTTTCCTGTTTGGATTGTTTTACACTAGTCTTTTTGTGATCCTTTATAGCTTGTTGTTCGGTGTGAGCCAATGCTCCGTGTTAAAGGCCGTACCTATAATTGTTTACGTTCAAGTACAGTTTTACACATTGTGACTCGGATGGAGAGTAGTATCACTGGCACTCATACCACATCTTCCTATTTCTATATATGATTGCAGTGAATTTGCGATTATTAAAAATCATCTTTGTTAGATCTAACATTGTTGGGCTCAATTTCAGGCGAAGTAATATATTATTTATGGTGTAAGCCCTGTATAACCCTGAGAACGTCATTCGTGCAAAGTTGTCATATAGTGTAGATAGCTTTAATATTGTTTTGCAAAGCCTTTCCTGTTCAGCATTGTCTAGGATTGTAACAATGCACATTATTTATAGTGGAAAGTAGAAGGTAAACCTTGTAGATCAGCTGGTTTTGTGTGACTTGCCTGCATATCTATTTAATACATGTCTATAAACATTTTCATCTCCATTTATATGGTCAAAACACTTATATAAAACTGGCTTATGAAAGTATACCTATTCTGTCAGGCAACATGTTTACTATCGGAATGTGTTAGTTTTGACAAATATATTTGCAAACAACCCTAAAAGACATGTTGTGCACACTAGAATATGTATTATATGTATGTGTATCTGTCTTTTTAGGCAGGAATTTCCACGGACCAACTGTCACTTGCTCTGGAACCAGAGGCTGCTTCTATACACTGTAGAAAACAACCGGTCGGCGTAGAACAAACAGGAGGTTATAAAGCTATTGCTAGTATGAAGGAAGGAGATAAATATATTGTGTTTGATCAAGGAGGTAAGATGTAGGGGGTGTTAGTGTATGGTAGCCAAATAAGATCGTCAAATCGAACCAACAGTTCTTTTGTTTGAAACGTATTTCATATTGTTTTGCATATTGTTGAAAGTATGTTATATATTGAGGAGGTTGGAGATCTTGCAAAGCATGTTTCTTCCCGCCGTTATTTGCGTCTGTCCAAGTCAGAAGCCCTTGGCCCTTGTTAGTCTTGTATCGTTTTTTTTCGACGTAGTCGGTATTAGTTTCGGTTTGTGCCCTTTAAACTTAAGGACGCTTCACTATAGCAACAGAATACGCATGCTCGAAAATCCTTTCTGTGATTGGACAAAATGCTGTCATGGTGGGTGATTTGGTTGTGTTTGAAAAAACGTCTCGTTAATTATATCGTGATGGAAAGCAAGTGAAAAACTATAAATATTTGAAGTAGATCTTACAAAGATTTATATTTTTATTAAAATAATTGTTTCTCCAATAGCTCTTTGCATCCGTGACAGCTGTTTATTCGGGACAATTATATAATTTTTAATGTAAACTTTGTTGTACGAACGTACATGACTTTTAGAACGCACCTACTCATGTGAGATTTCCGCGGGATTTTGGTGAATGTAAACAGAAAGATACGAGGACCGAGAATACTGAACACAAACAGAGAAAACGTTATTTAAATGGTATCTTTGTGCTTCTGAATATTATCGAAATGATAGTTTTAAACATATACTCAAATTTAAATACGTCGGATATCTTTTTTTAAGATAGTTCTTGTTTAATTTAGGTTCATTTATATGTTTCGGAGTTAAATGGTACGTCCATTTTCCCCGAACTAGTACACATTTTCAGGGGCCAGCTGAAGACCACTTTTATGGAAATGATTTAACATTTTATCCATTTCAAACTTTCAAATACAACAACATAGTCAATGGAGTTGTTTAAAGGCTACGAAAGGACATGGGAATGTTTATGCTATTCTTCTTGCGAGGGGATGTTTCTTTTTCTTTAGACAGCATATATGATTGCAATAAACACTAATCTATTCTTAATTTGTATTCCTATTTTCAGGTGGAACAACAGACATTACTGTTCATGAAGTAACAGGACCAAATTCAGTAAAAGAGATACACCAAGCATGCGGAGGACATTGGGGTGGGATCACAGTCAACGGAGAGTTTTACAAGTTTCTAGTTAGACTGCTGGGAGGTTTTGTCATTAATGACGTAAAGAAACATCACGCAGGCGATTACTTCGAATTGATGTACAGTTTTGAACATGCCAAAACATGTTTTAATGAGGACACCGATAAAACAACTATTCGACTTCCCGTTGCATGGCTTGAAACATACGAGAACAGTACAAATCAGAAATTGTCAGAAGTAATACCGCAAACAAATTTTAAAAACCAGATTCA
This sequence comes from Mytilus galloprovincialis, assembly GCF_965363235.1. Taxonomy (NCBI): domain Eukaryota; kingdom Metazoa; phylum Mollusca; class Bivalvia; order Mytilida; family Mytilidae; genus Mytilus; species Mytilus galloprovincialis. The sequence continues at coordinate 15,936,829 of NC_134845.1, read as the reverse complement.
ACTTAAAGGAGACAAAATGAGATTCAACCACAACCTTTTCCGCTCTTTCTTTGACTATTCGATAATTAATGTTACAGATGAACTTGATAAATTATTTAAAAAACAAGAGCTCTCCGGTGTTCATACATTATTAGCAGTTGGCGGGTTTTCAGAGTCGCCTGTTTTGATAGATGCCGTTAAACAAAAACTGGGTGAAAAGGTAAACGTTATCGTTCCAAGAGACCCTGGATTGGCTGTTCTTAAAGGAGCAGTTATGTTTGGATTTGAACCAGGAACAATTAAGTCACGTGTTTCTAGATATACATATGGTGTTGCAATGCAAAGGCACTATATAGGTGGTGTTGATGATGCGTCGAAGCGTCCTAGCCATGATGACAGTCTTATTGATGATGTTTTCGATATTCATGTCAAGAAAGGACAAGTAGTAGAAATTGGACATTTTGAACCAGAACATACCTACTTTCCTGTTATAGACGAACAAAAATGTGCTCACTTCGAATTTTTTGCATCAGAAGAAAAGGACCCTAAATATACAACAGAAAAAGGTTGTAGTATGTTAGGGGTACTCAGCGTTGATCTTACAAGAAAGGATTCAAAAGATGGAGAGCTTTCATTGAAAATTAATGCTAGTGGCACTGAAATAGTAGCAGTTGTAAAAGAAAAGGCCACTAAAAATGAATACAGAGCTTACTTCTGTTTATTTTAACTGTTGTAAAATTATTATAATTCTTCTCAGAGTGCTAATTTCTCTATGAATCAAAAATTTAGAAAAAGGAATCGAACTAGAAGTCGCGTATTTCTAAATAAGACACGTATAAAAGGACTTAAAACACATACATAGAGTATTATATTTAAAAAAACAAAAAGATTTATTAGTTTTTTTTGGAGGTTGGTTTTTTTTTGTTATTTACTTTTTATAGTTATTTGTTTCCAATTTCTCTCTCAAATGGGAATGACTAGTCCCCCACAAGTAACATACGTTTGGCAAAGGGATGTTAAATACACAGGTGCGTTGAATTTGGTCGAAATAGCGAATGTTTATATGATGCCTTATGTTTAGTTTATGTCACGCTCTCTTCCCGTGCAATGACTTATAGTAGGTTGACTGTGACAAGACACAGCTATGCCGCTATCCAAAAAAACCTTCATGATTTGCAGTGGCTGTTTTTAAATTATACCTCATTTCATTTATATGTAAAAAAAGTTGCTCTAAATTTAGTGTTGACACATATACAGTATATGAATGTGATTTAGAAAACTTGGAATTTTTACTTCAAAAAATTGTTTCTCGTCCCTGAATATGCATGAAATATTTGCCACCGTATCTTATATTTATTAGATTGTTTCTCGTCCCTGAATATGCAAGAAATATTTGCAACTGTATTTCATATTTGTTAGATTGTTTCTTGTCCCTGAAAAGGCATGAAATATTTGCCACTGAACTTTGTTATAAAAAACTTCCTTTCAATCACACTTGCATTTTTCACTTGTTTATTTCCCGCTTTTACTTTGATATGCATTAATTAAAAAAAAATATGCAATATTAACCCAAATAATTTCTCAAGTTTAAAACTTTCAAAAAATTCAAGCAAGAATTTTAAATTATATCCGAGCATTTCAACGATCAAAACACATTGAACTTGCTTTTTATGTTTATTTTTATCAGATTATGTTGAAGAGAAGGGTATAAGAATAACTATGTTTTGATAGGCTTTATTGCAATATTGAATAATTCAATTTTTAAAATTAAAGGTAAATTTGTTCGATAGAGCTAATTTACTAGTAGCACATTTTCTAGAAGAAGTTCAAGATATTAAAGTGGATTAAAAATGAGTTATGTGTTTACACTAATCAGTACATAAGTAAAGTTAGGACACCGTCTTTCTGACTCAATGCTTTGTGAGGGAAATGTTCAGTCTCGAATTAATGTTTTCCGTTATGTTTTTTTTCTAATAAGTTGGTCGAAACAAAAGTTTTAAGATTTTTTATTTCTTTATATACAATTCCAATGCTATACATAGTCATTTAAACACAGCATTGTCGGCAGGCACCATACAATAGTTTTTATTTAAATCGTTATTTGTATCTTATTGTCATTCATGTTAGGTAGATATCTAAGTTGATTATGATTTCACATCCTCGGTGGTGATTACTCAACAAAAACTTACTTTTGATCTCTTAACTTATTCGTTACTTCAAATGTTATTTCTTCAGTCTGCATATGTATAGAAGTCAGCTAAAAACAGTGAAGAAGGAACATAAGGGGTTAAAGTCATAAAACTTTGTGTGACACTGTCAGTAGATTAAATATATTTTATTACGTAATTACAAAGTCAAGAATGTTTCTAAAGTTCAAATGTTCGAATGTTCACAAACTGTCTTTAAAGTTGAATTGTTCGAATGTTCAATATCTCACACGGGCACGTGATCGTATAGTGTAACTGTTCAGTCCTGATAGAGTACTTCGGATATTAAGCACATGAGTTCCAGCCTACCCACGAGGGGGGAGACCTTGGCGGAATCTCCGGTACCAATCTGTCCTAATCGAATAGTGGTCTAATCGAATTCTGTCCTTGTATTCCATTGAGGGATCTTATATAGTCCAACGGTCCATACAAATGTCTATAGCTGTAGGCCGGTTACATAGTCGTCTGGTTATCGAGTAATCACTAGTCTGTGGTTAATTGTCAAACTATGAAATTAACCCCTGACGGATACATGTTATTTCACAGTAGACATGGTCATTTATTGGCTTCAGGGTATTGTTACACAATTGTGTAACATTTGCTCAGAGCACAAAAATCATGCCCTCGTGACCTAAAAACAGTGAAGAAAGAACATCAGGGGTTGAAGTCATAAAACTTTGCTCAGTGCTCAGCGCACAAAAAAACATGCGCGAAACCATCATTTTGATTAGTTGATTTAGGAGCATGAGTATAAAAAACTGACTCGTAAGTTTTAGGACTTCAAGGCCTGATTACTAACCCTTTAAGATAAACTGGGATTTCTCATTTTTGTAGTTTGTATTACCAATATTCTATTTAGTTTACAATAAAGACTAGAACACACCCGCGAAATCGCGGGCACTCAGAGCGTAGTTTAAAGTGTGTAAAGTGTTGTTGGAAGAATTTTGTAAAATACAGAATGACTGGAGAATTTCAGCAAAAGTATCATAAGTCATAGGTTATTGGGGACAGGAAAATGTTTTTTTACCCTCCAAGTTCCCAATTTTTGGTTTTCTATCAATTTCAATATGAACATACATTTAGTATGTTATGAACATTTATTTAAGTAAGGAGCCTGTAATTCAGTGGTTGTCGTTTGTTTATGTGTTATATATTTGTTTTTCGTTCATTTTTTGTACATAAATAAGGCCGCTAGTTTTCTCGTTTGCATTGTTTTACATTGTCATTTCGGGCCTTTTGAAGCTGAGTATGCGGTATGGGCTTTGCTCTTTGTTGAAGGCCGTACGGTGACCTATAGTTGTTAATTTCTGTGTCATTTTGGTCTCTTGTGGAGAGTTGTCTCAACATGGCAATCATACCACATCTTCTTTTTTTTTTATGTAATCAATGAATTTTGTAAAAGATTTAATGACTGGAGAATTTCAAAAAAAGTATCAAAAGTTCACATGAATAATTTTAGCGCTTATCTGTATATTATGAACATTCATTACTATATAAATAAAGCGTATTTACTTTCAATTCTAAGTTTAATAATCGATCCATGGTGATCATTGATATAGTATACAGACCCTCTCTATTTAATAAACTCTGTGACCGCCGTGGATAGTAAACTTGAAAATGATAGCAGATAAAATTCTGAAAATACACTTTACTCGTAGTATATATGTATGTTAAAACGCAAACCGGAAGTCTAATCTGACTTAAAATTTCGTCCAATGACGGGACAATATCCGGATGCCTTTTATCTCGTTTTTCTCCAAAAATAACTCAATCTGAATAATCATATAAATGGATGACAAATGCGACTATGCACTGTACCTATAGGACACAGAGGCGTGTTGATTAATTTATTGTGGAAAGAAGAGAAGCGACACCCAAAATGAGGTCTTCTCGTTTAATAGTATAGATATTTGTCTTTACAGCAATGGTGTTGGCTGGTTCGACTTGTCTAGCGTCTTTACATATTGGTTCTATTTCACAAAGGGGAAACAATTACCTACTTTTGAATGACGCAATTTGCTGTCATTTTTGTTAGTCTAGAAAAAGTAATTTATTACTCAAATTTGACGTAAAATATCATTCAGCATTTTAGTTTAAATCTGGATGAAGTGTTAAAATTCTAAATTATCCAATATTTGGCATAAATTTTCCTTTTTAATAATGTATGGAAGCTCTAGTATTGTGAATTCTGAAGTTGTTAAAAGAGGGACGTAAGATACCGGAGGAACAGTCAAACTCATAGATTGAAAATAAACTGGCAACACCATGAAAAAAATACAAAGACAAAAAAAAACAAATAATCGTACGGACTACACATGTACAACATAAATACCTAAAGACTAAGCAACACGAACCCCACCAAAATTATACCTCAACTAATCATAATTAAAATCCACATCGAACTTCTCATTTGTTTAATTGCGAAAAAATAACACTATTACAGAGAGAGATCCCTAAATGGCAATGAAAAAAAATCAAACGAGATATTCAACCGCCTGATTCATGTAAAACGACATCTCAATTACAGGTTTCTGTCCTTGGACAAGCAAAACAAGAATGTGGCGGTGTTACACATTTATGCTTGTGCCAAACCCTCTACCCTGATCTTTGACAGTGGTGTAACATAACATCATAAGTATAAGAACACACAATAAAACTCAGTTATAAAGGGGGGGGGGGGGGCTTAACTCATCAAATCTATCAGACCAAAACGCAAAATTCCGGATTTGAGAGTAATCTCAGTTACTGAAAGTTAATTCAAAGCAACGAATGAAAAGAATGTGCCTAAGATATGAATAATAAATATTAAATATGCACATATTAATATGCAATAAGTAATTGAATTTAATAGAATTACATATCAGGCTCGCTCAATAACATTATTTATACATTGCTTGAAATTCTAACTTTACGAAAACAATAGCGTAACACAATAGGTTGTAAACTTATTTAAATAATAATATGTTTATCACACCGTTGTGAAACAGCTGTCAGTGACAAAACAATCCCATGTAATCTGATACGAAACGATAAGCTATACAATATGATAACGGCTTACCATTTGAAAAGTTTGGTCGATTTCAAAGAGGTGGTATGCTTAAATTTAAGTTTATCTTCCCAGCCCCCTTAAACATGTTAAATATGTTTATTCTATTGCTTTTGATTTACAGTTTGTTGTTCTTCGTGTGGTATGAGTAAATACGTGCAAGTCTGCTATCAAAATGTTCGAAAAACGACAGTTACGGTAGGTATACATTCGATGGTACACGTATACTTTGTATAAAATATTTAACAAAACATCAACGTCATTATTCATGTTATTGTGATCATACCGTATCTATTTGTCAATAAAATAGTGTAAACGATCTGTGTACGTGATAAACTAACATATATCATTGTATATCTTTTTAAATCGTTTACCCAACCTATATATAAATATATTTAACTTATGTATTATCTGTAGTTTCTCGCGAGAGTTCGTATCATACAAGGAACCAATATCGAGCACTGCTTGCGTAAACGTTCAAACGTTTTGTCTATTCATCATGTAAAATGTAATTGAAATTTACAACAAAATAGTCTGGATTGTAGAATAGGGATCTAATAGACATAAAGTAAGGCTAGTACATGTTGAATAGGGACAATAATCCGTTTTGTTTACCTATGGAAAACTTTACCCTATTTTTAAATATATATTTTTACTTTTGGTTTTATGTTGCTAATATTATGGATGTATGGTTTTACCAGACTTTTCAATATAGCATTGCTGATGACGATAATTCGTGAACATCCTATGCAGTACGGTAGCTACATGTTTTTGCTGATAATACGCTAAGAAATAAAGCATAAAGTATGTTAATGGTATCTTATCATTTGAAATGTCAAGTTACTTTTGTTTGGCAAGTATTTGTGCTTGATATAATAGTCTGATGAACTTTTGAAGTTTTGGTAAAAAAATATTCGATAAACAGTAGTAATATAAAAAAGAAAAAAACCTAGAGAATGATATTCCTGGATTTTCAATACTTAGCGCTTGGTAATATATGTTTTTAATTTCTAGAGCCATTTGAAAATTCGTCGTCATTATGCATAAATGATACAGAAAAGAGTTTTCCACCATGCAGAGTGACAAGGTAAAATTATATTTTCTTTGTATTTCTTTTGATAAAACACGGATATAATGATAATGGTATATTTGTCAATTTCAAATTGAGGAATGTTCTACTTTTCTTTTAACAATTTCTAACGGTAGTTCAGAACCAAGAAAATAAGTTGCGTTATGATTTTATAATATGACTTTCCAAATAGGTTTTGCAACAGACACGTTACAACATGCATGCATTTCAATTTAACAAATAACGATGTCTATCATGGATTATTAAAACGTTATTTGATATTGTTATACAAAATATAGAAAACGCGGGCTAATTTTTTTTCTAATTCATTTGTGTTATCCTAAAGTTTTATATTATATCTTCTTTTTTTTAAATTACGTGTAAGCCAAGGCATAGGTAAAACATGAAAATAAAAATGTAATAAATCTCATGCGCCCGAAGCGCTTATCTTGATTTAAAACCTTCATCAGGAACACTAAAAGCTGGATATTGCAAAACCATGGTTTCGAAAAAGAACCGAAACACTTGAATAGTATAGCTATACGAAAAAAAGATAGTCAAATCAATCAAAGTTCAATTTTGCCTGAGGGAGTTTATAATAAACCATTTCAGTACCGAAGTACTGAAAACTGAGCTGATTATACCCTCGGGAACTTATAATCCACCAGCAAAAGTTTCGACCAAGAGCTGTAAACAATGAAAATAACACATTGATTATAACATATACTAATTTGTATGCGCCCGAAAGCTATTTTCCAAATTTAACTTATTTAAGAAAACTTCAAACACAGCCAAATCCATCTGAGTTACTAGTGATGCTACATGTAGTTATAAATTAAGACAAAATGTACTTTTTGTTATTACCAACGTAAACGGCAGAAGAAAATTATTATTGATTGATTGATTTATTCAGATTGATTGAACCATTCATTTATTTATTTATTTTTCAGCTTGTAAAGCATGGTAGAATTATTACAGCGGCCATTGATTTTGGGACAACATACTCTGGTTATGCTTATTGTAAGCATGCTGATTACACAAGGAATCCTGTTAACCCATCAATACAATGCAATCCGTGGATTGAAGGAGAAACAATGACTTCCAAAGCACCGACATGTGTACTGTTTACACCAAAACAGGAGTTTCATAGCTTTGGTCATGAGGCTGTCAGAACTTACTATGAAAATCCTGAAAAATTAGATTTAGAGAAATTTTACTACTTCGAACATTTCAAGATGATGTTGTATGAACAAGAGGTAATTGCTTAAATATAAATTTAATCGTTCCAACGTGTATTTGGAATGAATAGGAGTAAAACGAGTTTTGAAGTATACTTAAATAAGACAATAACCCAACACCAAAATTTATAAAAGATAATATATCATGCTAGGCCAGTCCTACCATCTAAGGTAGTTTTCTTTCAATATCCATTATAACGAAATGGAAAATACCGTAAGGGCTTATGCTTGCCCAAGGAAACAGGAATACCAAATCCAGGTACAGACGTTAAATTTAAAAATCGATTGGTTCTGATAGGTAAAAAAATGTTTAAATAAAAACCTTACGAAATGTACATTTTTTTTTTATAAATTAGAAAATTTCTTTACCTTAGTATGATTTGATCAAAATAATATTGGTTTCAGTTCCCCAGTTTCCTCGACCAATAAAAAAACTGGCCGTCTTGATATAGCACAGAGTGCATAAAACTTCAACAATCAATTAATTATTTCCCATAGAATTGAAAACACCCAAGTTTACAGAATTTCCGTCTTGTTGTCAACTCAAATGTTCATTCATTTAGATTGTATGTTCGATAGTTCATATTAATGTTAAATAAAGAAGAGGCATACAACGAGGTGTCTTGAACAATCGTAATTACTAGAAAATACAGTTTTTATTTTATCTTTTTATTTCAAAAAACGTACATAGGATATGATAAGAGTAATCAATCACTTTTGTTCCATTTCTTACCTTCTGTAAGGAACATTTGTGCTTCTTTATATTAGATGGTTATATTTCACTTTCACCGTGAAAATTCTCAATGGTTCTGTATCACTACTCTCCAACTTCACAGTACGGTTCTGTATCACTACTCTCCAACTTCACAGTATGGTTCTGTATCACTACTCTCCAACTTCACAGTATGGTTCTGTATCACTACTCTCCAACTTCACAGTATGGTTCTGTATCACTACTCTCCAACTTCACAGTATGGTTCTGTATCACTATACTCTCCAACTTCACAGTATGGTTCTGTATCACTACTCTCCAACTTCACAGTATGGTTCTGTATCACTATACTCTCCAACTTCACAGTATGGTTCTGTATCACTACTCTCCAACTTCACAGTATGGTTCTGTATCACTACTCTCCAACTTCACAGTATGGTTCTGTATCACTACTCTCCAACTTCACAGTATGGTTCTGTATCACTATACTCTCCAACTTCACAGTATGGTTCTGTATCACTACTCTCCAACTTCACAGTATGGTTCTGTATCACTACTCTCCAACTTCACAGTATGGTTCTGTATCACTACTCTCCAACTTAACAGTATGGTTCTGTATCACTACTCTCCAACTTAACAGTATGGTTCTGTATCACTACTCTCCAACTTCACAGTATGGTTCTGTATCACTACTCTCCAACTTCACAGTATGGTTCTGTATCACTACTCTCCAACTTCACAGTATGATTTTTTTTTTGGCAGGATCTTACCACAGAAACGTACTTAGAAGAATCGATTCAAAAAGAGGATGTGAAACAGAAAAAGAAAATGAAGGCAGTTAATGTTTTTGCAGCCGTGATTGGCTACTTTCGAGATCATTTATTAGGTTCAGTGAAGAATACAAGTGAAAAATGGTTTACAGAAAAAGACATTCAGTGGGTGATTACTGTTCCTGCAATATGGGATCTGAGAGCAAAGCAGTTTATGAGAGATTCTGCTAAAAAAGTAAGAAGTATTTCAGTAATAATTTTTATTCAATTCAAGTCAATGAAATGAAATATGCATTTTCAATATAGATATTTATTATAACAATTAAATATATATGTGCAAGATGAGGAACAGTAAACGTACAATTATGATATTTAATGAATTCATGAAATCCCATTTTGATTTTTTTTCTCAGGCAGGTATATCTCACGACCAACTCATGTTAGCACTGGAACCAGAAGCAGCCTCTATTCACTGTCGAAGGGTACCAGTTGGTGTTCAAACAGAAGGTGATGGAAGGAAAATCATTGCAGCTATGGCACCAGGTGCAAAGTTCATAGTGCTTGACCAAGGAGGTACAGTGTTACATTTTTTGCAAATATAATTGAACGGAATTAATTGTAGGAACTTACAAAAAATATTATATTTTAACCATTTCAGATTTTCTCGGAACCGTTTTGATTGAAAGCTTGATTTTCTTCATTAATTTTTAATTAAATATGACTACTTGTTCTTTCAGGTGGAACAACTGATATAGCTGTACATGAAGTTACAGGGGTTAACGAGCTTAAAGAGGTTCATCAGGCATCTGGTGGACATTGGGGAGGAACCACAGTTAATAAAGAGTTCTATCGCTTTCTGGAAAAGATATTTAGTGAGAAAGTTATTAATAGCATTAAAGAAACCAAACCTCCGGCCTTCTTCCAATTTCTGCGTAATTTTGAAAACGCAAAGACATCATTTAAAATAGAAGATCAAAATGATACTGAAGGACAAGTAACACTTCGTATACCAGTTGAATGGACAGAAACATTCATGGCCATTAATAAGAAATCGTTAAGTGACGCTTTAGTAAATACGAATTTTTCAGGTCGAATAGCGATAAAAAAAGATAAATTTAGAATAAAAAACAATTTGTTTAGAACATTCTACGATTATTCTATTGAAAATGTTATAAAAGAATTGAAAAAGTTATTGGGAAAAAAAGAATTATGTGGCGTTAAAACATTGTTGGTTGTTGGTGGACATTCAGCTTCAACAGTGCTAACTGAAGCTCTCAAAACGAAATTGCCGGACATTGGAATGGTTATTCCAAAAGATCCGGGATTAGCGGTATTAAAAGGTGCTGTTTTGTTCGGATTTGAACCTGGAACCATAACTAGTCGTGTTGCAAGATTCACATATGGCATCGGAACAACGCGTGCATTTGAGAAAGGAGATCCAGAGTCGAAGAAAATTATTGTAGACGGAGTTGAAAAGTGCAAAGATGTTTTTGATAAACATATAGAAATAGGTCAGATTCTCGAAGTTGGAGAAGATAAATATCTTCAAGAACACGAATATGTACCCCTTTATAAAGATCAGAAAAGCGTAGATTTTATTTTTTATGATACTTTGAACAAATCACCAAAGTATGTCACAGATGACGGCTGTCGCCGGATTGGGTCATTGTACTTTAAACTAACCGAGCAGATGACAGGAAAACGAACCATGGCTTTGAAAATCAATAACAGTGGCACAGAACTTGTATCTCTCGTTACTGAAATAGCAACAAAAAAGCAAAGTAAAGGTTATTTCCGACTTCCCTCTGATTCTAATTAAAGTAAAAAATCAAATGTAAGTGCAGATTATGTCTATAGGAGACAACCACGGTAGAACTATCACGTGTACAGGTCATTTTGATATATATAGTTTAAAAGTAACATATAAACAATAAACTTATATATTTATAATGTTTGTAAAAGTATTTTTCTGTATAAACTCCGCAAAATTGAATACAAAAAATGATACTCGCCTTCACTTTCATTCGAGTCAACAAAATATGCCTACCCTTGATGAACTTTTATATCTGTTTTGTTCTATATCTAATTTATTGATATTTTGGATTTTTATTTTGTCTGTGTAACAATTCCCTACAAATTAAATCAGAATGTATCATATTACTTTTCTTTAGGTAGCCATTAGTTTGAATATATAATTAATGCAATCTCATTTCTTATAATAAGAATAAAATGAGATACACGGTATACATCAATGAGAAAGCAAATGTTAATCCAAAGCAAAAATAACAAGAAGACATCTAGAGGGCATCAGATAGTCTTTAACGATAAAAATTTGCCAAATTTCATAAAAGAATAAAAACAGAAATTTTTAAAGACTTATTTCAACATTAAATTTTCCCAAAACATCATATATAACTAATACTTGAATAAAAAATGACAAAATTCTTAACTTGGAAATGCTTCTCAAAATGGGGCAGCGTTAATCTAGTTTTTATAATCGTCTCCTAGGAGAGGATATTAAGAATTGAACGATGGACAGTCAGTGCGTGAATGCTTCTTACTACCTGATTGGAAGATATTACGAGACGTGAATAATCAAAGTTTATTGATTGGTTAGGACAATCCATAACTAGTAAATGACCTTCAATCCCGTAGAGAATCGGATTTGTCCTCTCTATTTTAGCAATTAGATTTTGCCTGGTCATTAATCATGCATATTCATGATAGTGGTACACAGGTAACTTTTATCTATAAATAGCCGAATCTTCTGGAGTTTCATAAACAACAACGTTAAACGATATATACTACTTCATAACGTGTGCCCACACATGTGTGGTAAACTTTGATGATTGATGCACGTGGCTATTCTAGTAAATGAATTAATCTACAAAGCGAGAGCACTTTCCATTTTCATCAGCTAAGAGACGACTAGCCCTTTTTGAAAGGCTAATACTTGTTTTTTTGAGATCTTAATCTTTTAAAAAACGGCAAATGGCAAAAAAAGGAACACTTTAGAACATACAATTAAGAAATGAAAACAGGAGTGCCAATTACATTACACGTTTTTTTAACAATCCGTAATTTTAGTAAATGTGCTTCGGTCAACGCTTTTACACCCGAATTACACTACAAACAAAAGCATTCAATTCTTAAGGAAATACCACATTTAGGTCATACAGAAATACCATATCCTGGCCAATTCTTGCATTATAGATCAGTTACTAGTACACGTCGAACTGATATACCTTAGCCGAATTGTTCATTGATAAGTTAAGGAACAACTTGTTTCGTTTTATTAAATAAAATTGAGAATGGAAATGGGGAATGTCAAAGAGACAACAACCCGACCGTAGAGCAGACAACAGCCGGAGGCCACCAATGGGTCTTCAATGCAGCGAGAAACTGCCGCGCCCGGAGGCGTCCTTCAGCTGGCCCCTAAACCAATATGTATACCAGTTCAATGATAATTGACGTCATACTAAACTCCGAATTATACACAAGAAACTAAAATTAAAAATCATACAAGACTAACAAAGGCCAGAGACTCCTGACTTGGGACAGGCGCAAAAATGCGGCGTGGTCAAACATGTTTGTGAGATCTCAACCCTCCCCTATACCTCTAGCCAGTGTAGAACTTTGTTTGAGCCCTAATTTACTAAGTATTAGATAGAATCCAACCTATCTAATTCTATTTTTTATGTTTTATTCAAAGATAAAGAGTTGGACTGCAAAACTAATGATTACAATGTTTAAATATGGGCTGCATAAGTGTACAAATGTTCTCATCTCAATAATCCACTTTTGAAAATGCAACTTGTGAGTTAAATAACAAAAAGAGGGAATTACAACAACTCCAAAGGAAGCGATAACTCCATAGATCTCCATAGAGAATCGAGACCGGATGCACCAACAGAACGAGTGTTTCCTTCTTCGCATGCAAGCGATTTCTGGTATATAAGTAAATTAAATGGAGTATCTGTGATTGTATATTACAAGAGGGGCGAAAGATACAAGAGGGACAGTCAAACTCATTGATAGAAAATAAACTGACAACGCCATTGCTAAAAATAAAAAAGGCAAACAGACAAATAATACACTGAAAAAAATACCTAGTAAATATTACTAGTTTGGCTAGTACTTCATTAAAAGTCCCTAGTAGATTATCAAACAACTAATTAGACTAGTATGTTTACTATCGTGAATGCATCGTATTACCAGGAACCAGCTGTGCAACTGATAATAGGATTTCCCGCCGGACGATATCATATTCGCGTGGCCAAGTTCTGTTGTACATGAAGTGATGGCCGCAATCAAACGAATAAAGATCCTGAGTGATTTCTGGCCTAATTCATTGAAAAGCTGTAAGTATTTTAACTAATTTGTGTTTTATTTTATCGTCTTAACTTGTTTACACAAAAAAGAACCACATCATTCTCGCCTTTCACGTAAAATAAAATGTACTACAGAAGATGGTCAAGATAACCTTGTGACACGTGGAACAAACTTTATCTATTTAAGTTAAGATTTACAAGATGCAGATTTCGTTATTCTAATATTAACACCTTTTCTTCTTTTTTAATACGAAAACTAATTAATAATATTCCTTCTATTTCACCACAGAAAACCGTAACTTAAATCCGAAACGTTTTATGATTATATAATTAAAGTGCGCCTCGTTATGAAACTAAGATGGCTGCGCCCATGTAGTGAAAAACTACGAACCTGCCAAAACTAACACAGTCTCTTCAATATTTTCACATCAAATATGAAATTGAGAAACATTTGTAAGCACCACAGAATGTACTTGATGACATACATGCACCATGTAGGTGTACACTTGCATCTTGACTCTGAGTGCACAAATGCATTCTAATTTGAAACAAGTAATAGCTTTTCTAAAAAGCTAGCCGTCTCTTAGCTTCAGGATGAAAGTAGGAAGTGTTAAAATTCATAAAGGCTAATACAATTTTTCCTAATTTACTAGTGTTTTTTTTTTTAGATAATTTACCAACAATGGATTAGAAAGGGTGGTGCCTTAACTGTTTTTTTAATTAAATATGAAAATATTTATAAAAGTATATTTTAAACATGGCTCTGGGATAATTATTGTTTTTGCCAGTATTTTAACTCTCTGTATAGCAGTATAATTGTAGATTTAATATTAATGCATACATATTACAATCGTTAATGTCTTACTTGAAATACTTGTATGCAATTGCATTAAAAAGCTATAAAAAAAAGCCCATAAATGTTCAGTGTGTATCTATATATGTCTGACGTGATGACTCACCTATTACACATAAGAAACAAAGTGAAATATAGTTTTTTAAATACTATGTATTAGTAGAAATTGACAGTAGAGTTCTAGTTAATCTATATTAATTAATATTGACAACACTACATGTAGTTTTATTATGGATTTTTGTATAATTTCAGGTCCTGAAAAAATCACAGGGGATGAGAAATTTAGACAAGAAGGATCGACCACCAACATGCTACACTTACTGGAACTTGAAAAACCTGCAATTCACAATAACAAGCCAAAGACTAGTATTACCGTACAAAGTGGTTGAGGGTATGGTCCCAGCTATCCAAACCTGACAAATTATTGGTAACAAGCAATCTTTACCAAAAAGGAACATCAAGCCGACACGCTTTGCAGACTTTGAAAGTGATAATTTATAAATTTGGTTAAGGCTATTGAAACAACAAACTGAAAACAAGCAATTTAAAAACACATTCTTCGTCAAAACTGTGATTCATTGAAAGAAGACGTAGTGTGCGCCAAGTCAGTTGAAAGCTTCAAAACAGCTCACCAAGGCCGTCAATAGGAGTCCGCTCTCCCGTCAAGTTCAAGCCAGAATTGGGACCTTCGATGTAACAATGCAGATACATTTAGCATGAAAAGTTTTATATAATGAACATTTATATTATTATATCTATTGATGTTTCAGTACAAGTATGATTATTTGTTTTTGTTGTGATCTATGACATACATGTATAGTATAAACAATTTAGAGAAAGTGTTATCTGTATACATGACAGTTCCGTGAAAATGTTAACCAACTTTTGTGTCAACTTATTCATTCATCTAAAAACTGATACAAGCCAATATTAGAATTCAATAGATTAAGACTATAAAATCAGTTTTGACCTAGGCCTGTTCAAATTTATTAAGGTCAAAATAAGATAAAACAAAGTTTCATATAAATATAAAATATCAATGTAGGAGCAAACGGTAAAATGATTTAGATCCTAGTGCAATATGAGATGGGTGACATGTATTTAGATCCTGGTGCTCTAGAGGGGTGACATTGAGTTGGATCTGTTTGCTCAAACTAAAATTTACAGTGCTTTAAAAAATGATAAGTGATCATGCTTTATAAAGTTATAAACTGTTAGGTACAATCTGTATACTTACTTCCTGACAATTTTATTTTTACTTCTAAGTGTTTTGAAATGTAAACTTTGAAGTAGGAAGACATAAAATAACTGATAAGCATGATAAGTCTTACTTTGTTCTTTTTTTTTTAAATAAATATTCGAGGGAGAGTTTATTCATTTTGGTTTTGCAGGGAGAGCTGATTGATTTAAACAGGGGCCGTGCAATAACTAGATGGGTTATAATTTATGAAACTGACGTTTTAAATGTTTTTCATCGAAATAACTTTAGAATTGTAAACTGAATATTCTAAATACATGTATGAAATATTGTTAATATTGATTAGGGTACAGCTTATTAATGGTTTTGAAACATGAATTTAAATGGTTACTTTGAAGTAAATTGAGAACATGTTATCTATTTGTTTGTTGTTGGTTGGACACCTTTTTCTATACTTGAAATTAACTACTTTGTATTGTCTACTCAAATGTATTTTACAGTTCTGATGTTATGCATCTTATGTAAATAAAATATGTAGGATTTATCTTTAAAATTATTTTGCTGAACCTCACACACTGACAAATTTAGTTAGGTAACTGTAAAGCTTTCAGGCCTAACATGGCGAAATTTAAGTGAGAATGTGTGAAAGAGAAAACAACAAGAACAAGGAGTGAAAAGAAATAGTTTTGTCTGTATTGATATTGAAGGTCAATTATCACTACAGATGCAACAAATTTTATCTGCATTCATTGGCAACCGAAGTATACATTGTAA
The DNA here is from genome assembly GCF_965363235.1 of Mytilus galloprovincialis. Lineage (NCBI taxonomy): Eukaryota > Metazoa > Mollusca > Bivalvia > Mytilida > Mytilidae > Mytilus > Mytilus galloprovincialis. The sequence goes on along the minus strand of NC_134845.1, from coordinate 15,920,652 downwards.
GTCAATTCATATTGAGGATATTGTGACCTATTGCTGATGTTTTTGCTAGTCTTTTCAGGTCATTGTTGTATATTTATCTTTCACAATTATTGCTATTGTCATTGTGTTTCCTGAATTGAAAGATCACAAACACATATAACTACCTAGAAGCTTCCTGTTGATTTTACTGACTGAGTGGTGGATTTAGGGGCCCTAAGGCCCCTTTCATGGGAAAAATTTAATTGATTATACAGTGAAAAATTTAACTATGACTTGAGTGAGCCCCCTTTTATGGCAGTCCCCCTTATTAAAAAAAATGGATTTATCATTTTGAACTTTGTACCAGTACAATAGAGAAATAGCTATAAGAAATTGCACTGCTATGAAACTATGCATACAAACCAAAATAAAAAAGAATCCTTAATCCAGTAACATTGCTACATGTAGGTACGAAAAAGTACCACACGAGGGTGACCTGGTACAAGTACTTATAGCTAGTAAAGTTGCTAGCTGAAGGAGGTATTCCTACTAGGAAATGTTTGTAGAGTTACTTGAAGCTAGTAGAATCACTAGTCTTACCATGTATTTGCCACTAGGAGGACCTAGTTATGTTACTAAAAGGTAGTAAAATTACTTATTCAGACTAGTAAAGTCACCAAGCAGTCTAGCAAAATTACTAGGGGCTCCTAGTGTAATTACTAAGTAGCCTAGTAAATTTACTTTGATGGCCTAGTATAGTTACTAAGTAGGCTAGTAAATATACTTCTGGCCTAGTAATCTCATGGACAGTAAGTTTACTAGTTTACCTAGTAGAGATTACTAGGTATTTTTTTCAGTGTAGTAAACAAGACACAACATAGAAAACTTAGGACTAAGTAACACGAGCCCCACCAAACACTGGGGGTGATATCAGGTGCTCCGGAAGGGTAAGCAGATCCTGCTCCACAAGTGGAACCCGTCGTATTGCTCATGTTATTACAAACCCGGTAAAGTCTAATTCGGTAGGTCACATTCATGAAACGGGAAGGGGATTGTAGTTACGACGTAAGGAACATATCCGATATCATCTGTGAAACGGTTATTCCATTACGGACAACCAACTAGTGATGGCGTCCGTAATAATTACGAAGGGATGATTTCAACTTCACCATTTGAAACTCTTAGTTTAATAGCTTCCTTGTCAGCAGTAATCCTCTATCAAGGAAATCATGATAGGAAACACAAGCCCGGTAATATAGTATCAATTGGGATATATATACTCCGTATGCAGGCGCTGCTGGAATGTTGCCACTTAGAAATGGAAAGTTCACAATTGGGAATCTGAAATCATCTCTTTTTGTCGTAAAGTTTTATTTTCAACCGACCCTAATTGTCAATTTCTAGATGTAAGCAAGATATGAGACAAACTTGATTGTATCTGTTGTAACCTTTATCTCTAGTTCAATGGGATAGATGCGTTCAACATAGTCACCAAATTTTGAACTATTTGATGAGAAAATATTATCAATATAGCGGACAGTAAATTTACATGTAAAGGATATTGCTAACTTCTCATCTTTCTTCAAAAGAAGTTCCTGTATATAGTCAGCCTCATGATAATAAAAAAACAAGTTGGCAAGGACAGAGGCACAATTGGTATCCATTGCCGACAGTCTGTTGAAAAACATATCCTCCAAACGTTACAAATATGTTGTCAATCCAGAAATCAAGCGTCTTGATAATGTCAGTTTTGGAGAATTTTTTTTGTCAATCCAGAAATCAAGCGTCTTGCTAATGTCAGTTTTAGAGAATTTTTTGTTTGAATCGGAGTAATCTTTTTACAAGGTAGGATTTAACCCTCCCTAAGACAAGATACGTCTCTACGTTGGCCATTCTTTTTGATGAAACAAAGCAATACCAACTCTTTCAACTTGTCTCCTAGTTTGGAATGGGAAATACTTGTGTGAAGTGTAGGAAAGTCAAATGTTTTTTTTGTTTTTATACTATTGCAAGATGAAAGAGTCTTAGATTGTGATTTCTTTCGTTAAAATCTAGTATTTTGTTACATACACGAGCGAATGAAACAAGTTAACATATATTAACACCATAAGATGGTGACAAGGGGACGTCACTATCTAAAAATGGAACATTCACAATAGGAAAAATTATCTCTAATCATAAATTTTGGTATTAATCTTCCCGTAGATAATGGGAAAAGGGCATTGGTGCACAGAGAGTTCCCGTGTGAATACCGATAACTTGACGATATACGGAATCTACATAGCGAACAAAAATGTTATCTACTAAAATTTCAAGTGCAGTTATAGTATCAATGCAGGTTCGAATTGACATAATTATTTTGTTTGTTATTACTAAAAATTACATAAAACAGTTTGAACATATGTATTCGCATTTTGACTTTTTAAATACCCATGTAATCAGGAGTGTGAATTTGTCTTTTAAAATAAGATTATGAGACAAAGTGGTAAATAGGGTGGAAAAATCAAAACTTTGAACAGATTCGAAATTGCCATTATAAGCATGCAATTTACTTCCAACGAATTTTTGACACTCCAAAAGTATTTCATTCCACCATTTCCAAAGACCTTATTTGAAAAATTTATTACCAGGTGTTTTGGTTGATTGCAATGTATATAAATAACGCCGTAACAGAAATAGAATATAATATGTTGCATCTTTTCGCAGTATATCTAATTAATTCATCAGCCGATATCCAGAGACCTATGATCTATTGTAAAGTATTATGGAACATTGAAATTTAAATAGTAGAACTTTAACAACAGTTATCATAAATATCAAGGCACATTCTTTAACATGAACTTAAATGTATGTTTCATACACAGATACTTTTGCATAGGTACTTTTTCTGTACTTTAAATCTGTAGTACTTGAAATTTACTTTTAATATTTAGTACTATTTCTTTACTTTAGAATTATTGTAATATGTAGGTACTTGTATTTTCCAGTACTTGATTTGTACTTAAATTATTGGTACAAAAATAATACCAACAATGATCACAGTATTCCATGTTTGAACATCATAACTTTATGATATTTGAAATAGACAAAATTTCAAAATGCTGAAAATGTAACCTTGCAACCAAAAATCTGTAGTACTTAAATTTCAAGTACAAATCAAGTACTGTAAAATACATGTACCTAAATATTACAATAATTTTAGAGTAACAAAATAGTTCTGAATATTAAAAGTAGTTTTCCAATACTAATTGTTTGGTACATAAATAGTACCTAAATAGTACCTATGCAAAAGTAGCTGTGTAACTTTGAACTGAGAGTACTTATTTCATCCTCAGTAGGTATCTAGTTTAAATTAGTTTTAATTTAAAAAAAAAAAATCGATGTAATTATAACAAGTATTGAATTTGGATATAGGTCGTTTTGTTTATATGTTTCAACTGTCGTAATACACATAGGAAAGACTTTATTCTTCTTTTATAAACATTTTTCTTCAATTGTGTAGGATTTCAAAAATTATATCTTACTTTCTAAAGAAGATTAACATAGAAATAAGGAGAATCGATATGATTAAATAATAAAATTACAATCAGGTATAAATCTCTCTTCGTGCAAGATCTGGCATTATAAAAAAAAAAAGAGGGCACACTAACATATTAAACGAGAAACAACAAAGACAGACGGCAACAAATGGCATCAACTGAGTTGAGGAGTAACCAGTGTCTACTTGAGACAAACATATTATTTTATTTTGAATATCAATTTGTTAACCATAAATGGTCAACCATCCCCGTATCCTTGAACGATGGTGTAACAGCACAACATAAGAACAAAGTATACTTTAGTAGGATTTGAATTATTGAGATTAATAAGAGAAAAATAACAGGCCATTAAGAGATTAAACTGAATATCGGGTATTTCCTGTAAAAAAAACCCAAATCAAATATATTAATTTGTCATTAAGAAACATAATTGATTACTGTAAATTCAGAAATTATTGCGTGCATTTATTATTGCGATGTGCCGACCACAGGCAAAAATGCGAGGTTTAATTATTGCGACTTGCCGATTAAAAGAAAATTTTTTTTATGCTGAACATTATTGTAAATCACATGTCTTTTCGCAAAGTAAAGCTTTGTTCAAATCTATGCATTTAGTTACCTTCCGTATGTTTTCTGTGATTGAATACACAATTCTTAACTGATGTAACTTGTAAAGGGGATCTAGAAACTAAGATGCATTACTAGAACTTATGTGTTGTGCATGCCGACTTTGGGGATCTAGAAACTTAATCGAACATCGACCACGTGCAGAAGATTAGTGTAGAACGAGGCCCGGCTTGGGTAATTATAGGATATTTTTAACTTCAAAAGAAAATAAATTACAATATTAAAAGTTGATAATCGCAATCACCCGTAGTAAATTATGTTTGGCTTCTTAGTCCTTTTATGCATACAAGCGAAGTTGAGAGAAAATACACATGCTCCACTGAACAATTACAAACAATATTAACAAAATAAAATAACATCGTAATTTGTCACTTTATATAATAATCGAACAGCATTCAAAAGTAATTACTAGTACTAGTATCCCATTCATAAAAGTTCCCGGCAATATTGTTCAATCATAAACATATTACAGACACATTACCAATTAAAAGTCGAAGTGTTATAAAAATGTCACCTGGCTTCACTGATTACACAGATTAGCGGAAATAAGTTGTAAAAACATATTACCCTTAAATGCCCCAGGTGAAAGGTTAAACACATCACACCACTGAACAAAGGGAGATAAATCAATCACAAATTGACATTGGAAAAATGAAAGTAAGAATGCGAGGTTTAATTATTGCGATCGTCCGACGCTCGCATTATTCGCATTAATAAAAACCTCGCAATAATTTCTGAATTTACAGTATTTGAGGCAAATCATAGAGATCAAGCTTTTCGCGTATACATTGTCAATTTATATTTTTAAACCACTTTAATTGTTTTCTGTTTCCCTCTGATGCGGGAGGTTGTGGGTGAACACCAACTTTAAAATTGGTGTTATATTCTGACTCTACGTCGAAAACACGGCTACAATGAGTGATTGCAAAGGCTGGTCGTCAGAGTCAGAATATTATTTCCGTGTTGATATATAGGATGGCATGTGGTCCTGTTGACTGTTACGTTGTCCTGAATACGCATTTAATTTGCCGATGGAAGTTAAACAGTTAAACATGTATCCATAATAAATATGATAAGTATATTTAAAGGTTCGCGCCTTTTAAATTCTTTCTTCATTCACCTGTGACTGAATTGGTATGTATGCGGAAGGTTAATCAACCAACCAAGGCCTTTGTTATGACAAAACAAAACTAAAAGGTATTTATGTCCAACAATTGTGAATTTCATGACGTTTGTACATCAATTGATTTAATAAGTGTAATAATGTCATCGTTCAACTTTTTTAACCATAGATATAAAGCTTATCTCATATTCCATCATTATACTAAAACTTAAAGTCTTTTTAAACATTTCATTTTTGTTTCTGTGCAATATCAAAGTGAAAGTTTAAACGATATCTGTATTTACTTCGTGATAATAAAAACACCCAAGTTGATGTATCTCTTTTCTAATTAGCATTGTGTTTTTATATTTTTCTAGGCGAGGTTTGTGGTGTTTAAATAAATTTTGTAAATTTTCTAACGTGCTATCTTACTAACGTTAACCTATTAAGGTTTTACGTACACATATCAGTCTTTCATAGGCGGATCCAGGGGGGGGGGCCAAAAATTTGGTTGATTATATAGGGAATCATTGAAACATGACTGGAGCGCCCCCCCCCCTTTAGGTCAGTCAGCGCCCCCCCCCCCCCCCCCTTAGAAAAGTTCTGGATCCGCCACTGTCTTTAGTTCTAATGTCATCTATATATGTAGTGTTTACATGTAATTTCAATATCTTAGTTAACATACATTGATTATTGTTTAAGTTTTTAATAGACTATGTTGAAAAATGACACCTCTCATTCGGACTCATATGATTATTTTTTTTTAATAAAGGAAACGATGGCTAGTCGAGGAGATGAAAAAGTAAGTTTACATTTAACTTATCTGTGTTAACTTGTCGTGTTCCCCGATTTGACTCAAATTCTCATATTTGATTTATAACATACTAATACGTATATCTAAATTATTATAAAAGAAAGTGGTAAAAAATCAATTTACAAGACATGGGCTTGATAATAAGTATCATCGTTTTGTATTATTTTAATCTAGACTCCGTATTAGTAACTATCGGGTTGACCTCTGAAGACTGTCGGCGGTCATATATGAGATAAAATTGAGAATGGAAATGGGGAATGTGTCAAAGAGACAACAACCCGATACATTGATATAGATATAAATTGATAGCGAACTTGTGCAATTTGATTTTTTTGGCTCTGTTTAATTTATATTACAGATTAAAAAATATGTTAATCATCGTGTTTACCTGTATTTAAATGAGTTATGAAAGGTAGAGGGAGAGAGAGAGAGAGATACCTCATCAAACGAATGGATAACAACTGTCATATTCCTGACTTGCTAAATTATTCCGAATTGTCAATACCGAGGTAAGTTTACATGTACCAGGTAGCTCATCAAGCTAATATCATCCTTTTATTCTCATTTTGTTCAAACTTTTCATGCGCAAAACCTGCATGTCGTTATTTGTATGTATCTTTCTTATTACCATTAATGTGGTTTTATCAAATAAATAAAGAATGTTGAGATTACTAGTATATTCAGCAAACTATCAGTTCGCTAAAGAAAATATTACTTTATATTACGGAGATTAGAATCAATATGCTCTTGCAATATGCTAAAAAAAATACAGTAAGAACTAAAAAATAAAAGCAAACAAAAAAACAAACATAGAATTTATTTTTCAATAGTTGATCGGAGATGGAATTGTGATAGTGGCTGCCATTGATTTTGGGACAACCTACTCTGGATTTGCATACTGCAAACATATTGATTACAGAAAAAATCCAGCAAATCCGTCAATTTACTGTCAACAGTGGATTAATGATGGACCATCTAATATAAGAGAAAAAGCTCCAACGTGTGTTCTGTTTGACCAAGACGAAAAATTTCATAGTTTTGGATTTGATGCAGTTAATTATTTCTATGAGAATGCCGAAACAACTGACTTTACAAAATGGTTCTACTTTGAACATTTCAAGATGATGCTATTCAAAGAAAAGGTAATATCATCTAGTTATGAAATGTCTATTTTAAAACATGTAACACGTATTCATTACCTTGAGTTACCCTTTTCACTGATTTTACTCCAGATGAACCCCATAAGAAGGCTTCATATTAAAATACTCGTGTTTAGGATTTCCCTACAAATAACTTATTTGGTATTCCTCTAAATGCATACACTAATTTTTGGGGATTTTTATGGTAGTGTATTTTGACAAATTACAGTAGGCTCCCATAAACTGAATGTAAAAACATGAGATAAATAATAACATCCTACCTACATATACATATAGAAAACCCTATACAAACATATTATTATCCTTGGCCTTATATTGGCTTATTACAGATATCAGTTCGTTTAAAAAATATCAGTTAAAATCTCTATTTTTAACTCTTCAAAGAAACTGATACGCACTTTATAATGAAAAAAAGCAAAAATTCAAAACATAGTAAACACTAAACATAGATTGATGTCCTATGTAGGAAAATGTTTAACATTTAAGATCTCACTGTGACTTTAATTAGAAAAGAAACAGTGATAATTAGAGCTATGAGTATTTCGTGTGTGCCAAGTGATGACTTTCATCATGAACTGATACATCGTTTCCTATCTTTAAACTGTAGTTATTAACTATATATTCGTATAGGTGACCATGTGACTTAAAGAATGTTTAGAAACATGTCAATCAAACAACAGTCCAAAGAAACATCATGTTTAGTAATAAGTTATTATAAAAGGTTGACTTATTCAAATATGTTTGTCTAAACAGGACCAGTTAACGAAGAATACCTACTTAGAAGAATCAGTTATGATTGGAAATAAAGCTCGCAGGAAGAAAATGAAAGCGATGAAGGTATTTGCTGCCGTGATTGGTCATTTTAGAGAGTTGCTTCTGAAAAAAAGATCAAACGAAACTGATTCAACAGATGAATTGATACAGTGGGTAATTACCGTACCAGCTATATGGGACCTTAAAGCAAGGACATTCATGCGTGATGCTGCTGTAGAGGTAAATCAATTTTCAAGGGAATTTTATATGCTAGTAATCAATAGATATAGGAAGATGCGGTATGAGTGCCAATGAGACAACTCTCCATCGAAGTATGAGTTCTTTGGTGTATATATTTCACAACTTGTTCGCTATGTCAGTGTCTGTTTTTTATTTTAACGAACGTAATCTATGTATTACTGGTTAATTATTAACCTAGGGATTTTGTTACCACAAATTACTTGAGACCATTACTAAATTCTTCTATATATCATTAAATATTGTTTTTATTGGTATTAATATTGATTTTATTATCAGTTTATTAAAAGCAAACAAAGTACTATTGTTATATACATATACAAATTCATCTATCTACAATCTGTCGGTAACTGTATCTTTGCATTTTACAAGGTCATGGATATAAGAAGATGTGGTATGAGTGCCAATGCGACAACTCTCCATCCAAGTAACAATTTATAAGAAGTATGGGTCAAGGTACGGTCATGTATGTTTTTATGTTTTCTGGTCTGTGTGTCCGTTCGTCCGTCCGTCCGTTCGTCGTACCGTTCGTTCGTCCGTCCGTTCGTCCGTTCTTCAGTCTGTCCCGCTTGAGGTTAAAGTTTTGGTCGAGGTAATTTTTAATGAAGTTGAAATCCAATCAACTTGAAACTTAGTACACATGTTCCCTATTATATGATCTTTCTAACTTTGATGCCAAAAAATGTCCCCATTTTCACGGTCCATTGAACATAGCAAATGATAGTGCAGATGGGGCATCCGTGTACTAGGGACAAATTTCTTGTTCTCTGACTGTTTATGACGTCTTAAACTAAATCCATTGGATGTTGGATCTGTAATGATTGATTGTTTAGATTAGATGCATGAATTGTTTTATTAGTTGTAAGTGGTTTTGATTGGATTGAATTTTATTATTTTGTTTGCGTTTTGGTCTTTATGTACATAAACATAGAGTTGTGGTTTGATTGTGTAATGCAATGTAAATTTTAATGCAACCCTGTGTTTAAGGGTTTTTTTAATGGATAACGTTACAAATTTTCATGGCATCAATTAACAATTTTTACTATATTAAAACTTACACGCATCTGCATTCGACATTTAACAGATTTTAAATGCATGATTTGACTTTTTCATTTTCAGTAGAACATAGGTAGCTTAAATTCATTAAGGAATCTTCTAAATGATTCTAACTATATGTTTCTTGTTAGGCTGGTATACCAATCAATCGAATTACACTTGCTTTAGAACCAGAGGTAGCATCAATCCACTGTAGGCGAGTTCCAGTTAGTGTCCAAACACTTAAAGATGGAAAGAAAATAATTGCTTCGATGACCACTGGTTCAAAATATATTGTCCTGGATCAAGGCGGTTAGTATTATTTAAAACTGTAAAATTCATTCATTTATCATTTATCAAATGACCTATGGAATCTATTATACAAAATGCTTGATTTATCAGAAGTATCCAATATGATTTTATAATACGATATATGAAATATGAAACAATAGTGATATATTCAACCCTGGTATTTGCATTGCGAAGTGGACAAACACATATAACTTTTTAGCTCACCTGGCCCAAAAGTGCCAAAGTGAACTTTTCTCATCACTGGGCGTCCGTCGTCCGTCGTCATCGTCTTAACTTTTAGAAAACAAACTTCTCTGAAACTACTGGGCCAAATGAAACCAATCTTGGTCTAGATCATATTTAGGGTATTTAGTTTGAGAAATGTATCCAATGGCCCTTCCCAACGAAAGAAATAAAACATTGGGGTAAAATGCAGTTTTTGGCTTAAAGCTCTCAAATTAAAGCATTAAGAGCAAATCTGACTCAGTAATGATGTTGATCAGAACAAGATCTATCGGCCCCGAAATTTTCAGATGCATCAGAAAACTCGTTGTTGGGTCGCTGCCCCTAAATTGGTAATTTTAAGTAAATTTTGCAGTTTTTGGTTAATATCTTGAATGTTATAATAGATAGAGATAACTGTAAACAGCAAAATTGTTTAGCAAAAAAATGTACAAATAAAGTTAACATGACCAAAATGTACAATTGACCCCATAAAGAGTTACTTCCCTTTAAAGTCAACTTTACACGACTTTTCGTAAATTTCTGTAAGTCTTTCTCATCTTAAACTACTCGGCCAAATTGAACCAAACTTGTCCTAAATCTTCCTTATGGTATTTACATAAAAAATGTATCCGTAGACCCCACCCATCAACCAAGATGGCCGCCATTGCTTACATAGAATATGGGGTAAAATGCAGTTTTTAGCTTAAAGCTCTGAAACTAAAGCATTAAGAGCAAATCTGACAGAAGTAAAATGTACATCAAAACAAGATCTATCTGCCCTGAAATTTTCAGATGCATTAGACAACTTGTTGCTGGGTTGCTTCCCTAAATTGATAATTTTCAGGAAATTTTACATGTTTTGGTTATTATCTTGAATATTATAATAGATAAAAGATAAACTGTAAACAGCAAAAGTGTTCAGTAAAGAAAGATCTACAAATAAGTCAACATGATCAAAATGGCCAATTAACCCCTTTATTGTCAGTTTTGAACAATTTTTGTATCGTTTGTACGAAAATATGCGAACAATATAGATAGAGCAGACGAATTTAAAGGCAGTTAGTTTGAAAATTTTTTTTTTAACTTGATACAAAAAATGTTCTGGGTAACGGGGGTTTCAAATGGATAACTAGGTTGCTATAAATATATAAAATTCTACTTGTCTTGTAACTGTTTTCAGGTGGAACAACTGATATGGCTGTACATGAGGTTACAAGCGTGCACACTCTTAAGGAAATACACCAAGCGTGCGGCGGTCATTGGGGAGGTTTCACCGTCAATGAAGCGTTTCACAGCTTCTTGATCGATCTGTTCGGAGAAAATGTTGTCGACAAGATAAAGCAAGAAAAACCTTCGGCCTATTATAAATTTTTGCACAATTTTGAAGACATGAAAAAATGCTTTGATGAAGAAAAGCTTAAAGATCCAGAGGGTAAATCGAAAGTTCATATACCAGTCGAATGGATTGAATATTTTGAAAAGTCAAACACTGTTGATTTGAAGGAATCGGTCAAAAAGTCTAATTTCAAGGGGAGGGTGTCAATTCACAATGATAAAATGAAAATTAAGAATAATTTACTACGAGCATTTTTCGATTATGCGATCGAAAGTATCATGGCTGAGCTGAATAAATTGGCACAGAAGGAGGAACTTAGAGACGTGAAGACTTTATTATTAGTCGGTGGCCATGCAGAATCACCTGTTTTGATAAACGCGTTGTATGAAAACTTCCCACAATTCGACATTGTAGTACCGAAACAGCCATCTCTTGCTATTCTAAGGGGGGCTGTTCTTTATGGGTTTGAACCGGATACGATAACAAGTAGAGTGATGCAATATACATATGGAATTGCTATGCAAAGGCCTTTTATACCTGGAGTTGATCCTGATTCAAAGAAAAACAGTTTGGTTAACGGATTAGTTGACAATGTATTTGATAAACACACCGAACGTGGACAAACGGTTAAAGCTGGTGAATTTCTCAAGGAGCACGAGTACCGGCCAGTAAGACAGGATCAGGTTGCAGTTCATTTTGAGTTTTATGCAACACAAAATAAAAATCCAAAATATGTAACAGATGAGGGATGTAGCTGCATAGGTACATTGTATTTTGAACTCTCTGGTGGAATGAAAAGTAGCAAGGCAATGAAGTTGAAAATTAATCCTAGCGGAACACAAATCGTTGCTGTTGTAACTGAAAAAGACAATGGACACGAAACGGATGGCTTCTTTTGTTTACTTGACTAATTATAAAAATCTCAAATGCTCGACAGAAAACTGACACACACAAGTAGTTTATTTTTATACACAGTCATCAGGGCCGTAGCGTAATGGAGGCAACTGAGGCAAAAGCCTCACTTTTGAAACGACGACCAAACTTTAGAAGTGTCATTTTTTTTTCAATTATGTATTTTACATTATCAATATGCGAGTTTCGAGTTTCAAATTATCTATTGGCACACTACATACAGTGTGTCCAATTATGCAGCAGCGATTGCAGCTTTTACCACAGGGGTGACGGTAAAAAAAGTGTTCCGAATACAAATCAAAATAAAAAAAATGAAACAAATCTTGATGTCGTTACAAAACTGCATGGTAGAAGACGGGTTCTTTAAAGAGAACAAAGATGAAAAAGGTTAACTCATGAGTATAAACACCCATATAAGTATGCTGGCTTATTACTTTCCTTGTATTGGTTTATTTTTGAATCGATAACGTGTTTACACTATCAACTCACTGAACAACAAATGCTAATCGATAAAATAATGCATTGACCAAAAATATAATAATTATTTATAATTAATTTAAACAAAATCATGAAGCTAATTTTCTATCATGGATGTCTACGGGTTTCTTTTTCTGATTATGATCAGCATTGTCTGGTTGTATGCTAGCGTGTTCAATTGATTCTAGCAATTAAGCTAGCTAACAAAGACTTATACCAAAATATTTTCATAATATTACAAGTACTTTTAACTCTGCCTGTCCCACCAGTCTGTTGTGAGAGATCGTTTTCAAGTTTAAGGCATATGAAAACCTGGGAACGGGCTACAATGGGTGGTCACAGGCTTTGTGGGCTTACCATGCTTCATATTCATAGGAATGATACAGTTGAAAAAGAACGTGTGTTGAAGCTTTTCGATAGTACAGGTCACTGGAGAATCGGAAAGTTTTGGTTGACCAAAGAGATTAACTTTAATATTGAAACTTGATTTGTTACTTAATAGGCTAGCTAATAAAAAAAAAACCGCATTTCTGTTATATTTTTTTTTGTTCATATGTTTTACTATAAATACATTGACCTCTCCCATAGTCATGCTGAAATAAACTTCTCCCGTTTCAGACCCCAAACCCCCCTGAAACTTCTCCCGTTTCAGACCCCCCCCCCCCCCCCCTTCGCTCGGCTCAAAATTGCCTCAGTTGATTTGGACATGCGCTACGGCATTAGTCATTAGTAACTTAAGAAAACTTTAGCTAAAAAAAAATATTTACACGTCTCACAAAAGTGGTCTGTATCAGATGTATAAATTCTTGAATATTTATATTTTTTTTCTTTTATATAAATAAAAAAAAATATTATGCAAGTTGTTGCCTTGTGTCTAACTAGGGATGTATTAATCATTTAATAAGTGATTGCTATTTAGTATGCAGTTCTATAATCATTAGCACATCTCAATTTTTAAATTATAGTATTATTCCAGTATTCGGCAGCACCTGCATATGGATTATATATCTTCAAGTAGAAACGATGTGATTGGACTCGAATTCCTTTTCATAATAAATCGATCAAAGGTTTCTACAATGACAGATATAGAGCCAAATTATTTCAATAATAGTAGAGGTCTCTTTAAAGTATTGATGAACGCCATCATAGTTTGGCTGACCATTTTGAAATGCTTGTGTTACTAATGAACCCTGATTTGATAAAGCCACATTTCCGTCGTCTTTTCTCAGAGTTCCGTCATCTTTCTCAGAGTTCCGTCATCTTTTCTCAGAGTGTCGTCATCTTTTCTCAGGGATCAGTCATCTTTTTTCAGAGTCGCGTCATCTTTCCTTAGAGGTCTTCATCTTTTCTCGGGGTTCCGTCATTTTTCTCAGAGTTCCGTCATCTTTTCACAAAGTTCCGACCTCTTTCTCAGAGTTCGGTCATCTTTTCTCAGAGTTCGGTCATCTTTTCTTAGAGTCCCATCATCTTTTCTCAGGAGTCCCGTCATCTTTTCACAAGAGTTCTGTCATCTTTTCTCAGAGTTCCACCTAACTCTGAGAAGGATGACGGAACTCTGAGAAAAGATGACAGAACTCTTCACCTTTTCTTACAGTTCCTTCCTCTTTGTTCCAAGTGTGATACCACCAAGTATAAACTATCGATTACTTGTAACGAGAAATATGACCGCTTCCGGTAGTTAAACTGCATATCCATCCACGTGGCCTTTAATTTTTAGATTCATGTTTCATCTGCTGTTGATAGTTTTATATATATTATATCTTTGATGTCTGTACTCTCTCTGAACCTTATGAATAAATATTATAAAATTTGATAAGTTTGGCTATACTTGAAGGTCTGCACAATAAAGTACAGTTACATAATGCCTTGTCCTTGGTGATGACACATCAATACATTGTCAATGGTATAGTTGCTGTAACCTTCTCGATCATATGAGTTCAAAAACTGCCATACACCGGTTTTCCGAATGTAGTTCATGTAGTATCTTTAATATTGAATAAGTTTGACGTCTGTATATTTCTGTTCGTTTTGGTTTTTTTTAAGAGGGGTAGTTGATTGTTTATCTACCTTTTATCTATTTCTTTTGATCATGTATATCCATTGTGTGTTTCATGTTGGGTTTTTTGTTTTGTTATTGCACCCCTTTTATTCCTGCCTAATTGTAATTCTTCTACTATTCGAAGAGTTGTTTGTATCGTTTTAATTTGTAGCTTTCTAATGTTTGATGCTTTCAAAATTTCCGTATTATTATGGTTTCCATGACATGAGTTTATTTTCCGTAGAAAAAAAAATGGTTTAGTTTTAATAACTTTTACCTTAGACTGTATCTAAATGTTGACTGCAAGAAACTTTTCCATTTCTGAGTAAAATACTAAAAAAGGGAGAAATTCGCAAATTTTACAATAGACAGTATCTCGTATTAAAGTATAGCCTGTATATAAATGATAACTTATTTTCTCTCTCACAACAGGTTCATTTATTAGTAAAATATAGAAAGATAGATTAATCAAAATTTATCGGCAGATGACTTTTATTGACCATAAAGAAATTTCCATCAAAAGTTGAATAAAATTCCAAAGTTATTCATCTTAACGTCTTAGATAATGTTTTATTACGACAATAAAGTTATTTATGTCTGAAAACTTCCTACCAGGATAGTCTACCTTTCATTTTGGCTATTGTGTTATTATTGCAATCCAACCTACTACTATCAATTTTTATTCATCCACTTTTTAAAATTTTTATCACCTTGAACAGTACAAAGTTCATTTATCAGTAAAATTTGAAACAATTGGAATTGTTTTCCCTTTAAATTTTGCGCTGGGTGCCATCTCTTCATCGAGATGAAACATTTGGTTTAAGTTTCGTTAAATTCCATTATTTAAAATTTCTTTAACGTTTTTGAAGTATAAAAAATAATGCTAACGACATGACAAAGACGGAATGTGAGCTTGCTTTGTTCTGCCTTTACGACTTTTGTGGTATGCATGACAAAAGGGCCGTATGCAGTTGTTTCACCCAGTGCTTAAAAAATATAGATTTATTTTAATGTTTATTATTGCTTCTATTAGTATCATTACTCATTCATTTGTTTTATTCAGGTATTGTTGTTTGTTTTTTGGGTTTGTATTTTTGTATTTTTTTCCAAATTTAATCACATTTCCAACACTTGTAATGAGTGTGTAAAAAAATCTTTTTTATGTTTATTTTTTTGAGTATACATCATGTGGCATTCATCGTGTTGCTTATGTTGTTACAGATCCGGTAAATAGTCTAATTCGGAAGGTCACATTCGTGAAAAAGGAAGGATATTGTAGTTAATTCAGGTGATTTGAATGAAGTATCACCTCAAATAAGTGATATAGGAACAAAAACTGACCTTGCTAGTAAATTTGTATATTTTCGTTCCGCTTTTCGTCAGTAATTTGGTGCAAAGAAATCAACATGGCGAGTAAAACACAAAATTGTTTGCTAATTATCTTATGCTTCATACTGGAACTGAATAAAGAAGTTTGTGAAAGATAGATAAACATTTAATATCTAATTAATGAGTAAACGAATTACTACAATAAAATAAGGAAATGCAGCGTGCTAAGAGTTCATCCGGGAATGCTTATAAGGGGTTGAGTTTTAACATATATTAAAAATGTTCGAGATATGAAAAATCAGTGTTTCGAGAGGGTTTTACAAATATGTATGATGTAATTCATTTCGCATTAAATTACCGAACACAACTGATTTGCTCCAATAAAATAATACTAGCTTATAAATGTTAATAAATAAAAGTTCTGCTTAAAAATACTTTATTCAATATCATTTTAGTCTACTGTGAGCAGACGGAACATGTCAATTCTCGCCCTTTTACGTAAGGAGGGCATTTCAAAGTAGCGCATCCCCCAACTTCAACTGGATACAAAACAGCCTCGTTATCATCTCTATCTCCACCGGGAACTGATTCCAAATTTTCATCTGCACAAATATACTCAGTTGCAGTTCGTCCCGATTGACTTGCTTGTGCTACTAGATATCCTGAAAATTCTTTGTGCCAGCCGCTGTGACAAGTCATTCGTCCCGGAACCATGAGGACAGCTGATCTTCCGGATGTTTTGCAAACCGCGCATGGCATATTTTTTGCATTCGACGAACTCCCAAATGCCTGGTTGTTGTGTAAAATGTCCATTTCTACTCCAAAAATTCTGGAAGTTAAACTGTTCAAACCGTTAGCATACCTTTTCCATTCGGGATCTTTTGGGAAACATAGAATATTAGCACCATTTCCGCCACTCGCATAATGTTTTCCAGCCATGTAACCTTACAATAATAAAAAAAATCGTTTAAAAAATTAACGTATAAATTTTGATTTATTATGAAATCAGGCAATAATCCTTAAACAAAACAGTTTGAAGTATTATTTGATGTCAAAAGCAAAATACGGGCGCATTTTGAATAGAGTAAAAGAGAGAAAGAGAGATCAGTTGCTTCTCTTACCTTGAATTTATTGACCCTTACCGTAGGAAAACAAATGAATAATTTGTTGCTATCGCATTGTATAATCTAATGTTTTTAAAATTAAAAAAAAATAGATATTCTCTTCACTATTAAATTATAGCGCAGAAATAAAATATAAATGTTCTCACTGACCACTCACTGTATTTATTTATTTGTTTGATTATAATTCTTATTCCCAGATTTAAAAAAAAAATAGGCATTTGAGCATCTTGCAATGATCGTTCATGCTCGTATTTTCAATCATGAAAATGGAACTATCATTATCTTACATACACAAAAATGTTAAGAATACAGTATGTCAATAAGAAACATTTTAACAATACAATTTACAAAAAGAATACAGTTTAAAAGAGGCAATCGTTCTTCTATAAGACAAATGTATATAGCAAATGTCAAGTTTTAAGTCGTTCCTGTCTGTAAGGATGATAAATAAA
Source organism: Mytilus galloprovincialis (assembly GCF_965363235.1). Lineage (NCBI taxonomy): Eukaryota > Metazoa > Mollusca > Bivalvia > Mytilida > Mytilidae > Mytilus > Mytilus galloprovincialis. Next base: position 15,903,222 of record NC_134845.1, on the reverse strand, counting down.
TAGTCTACAAGATTATTTCTAACTGAATCAAAGTTTGACCATTTGCTCATTCCAGTTACGAAAGTTTGGAATACTCAGTATATTCTTAATAACATGAATCATAGCAGTAATAAAAGTACACACCATTATACACAAGTGTTGCATCCCCTGCGCAAGTATTTCTCCCCCATCTAACATATGTAACTCCTGCTTTAGCTGTAAATGCAAGAAAAAACGACGAGAGTCAGTTTAATAATAAAATGAAAATATTATAAAACAAGACCATTTGTTGAATATATAACAAAACAATTAAATATATTTTAACCATGAGATCAATTGTAATTCAATGTTAAAAAATAATTAAGAAATAATCGAGGAGCCTATTGACGCCTCTTTCGCCACTTTATATATATTTATTCTGAAAAAAAAACTTTGAAGATGTAGCGTGTTTCCTTTGGGTACAGGAGGTCGTGAATACGATTTCTGACCGGTGCGAACCAGATGTGTCAAATTGAATTGACTGCGTTTCCTCTAAATACTTGGCATTTATGAGCAAGATCAAAGATGACTTTTCACTCAGACGAGTCATAATTTCCCGGTTGATAGCAAGTCTTTCTATTATGTTATCAGGAGATTAACACGTTCAAATTCTTGTTTATTATGTTGATTTAACACAAAAATAGGGATATCATGTATATAAATTTTGACAAGTCCTAGCTCTGATATGCATTTTGAATTAGCTGCTAAACGTTATATTCAAATATATCCGATAATCTACCCACTTAAAGTACCATTGAAACTCATAGTAGAAAGTCAAACTTAGGAACAAGATGAACTAGTGAAGAAAGTAAAAATTAGTTCAGATACCTTTCACAGTTCCTTTACACCATTTCATGTTTTTCAGATCATTCAGGTTTCGTTCCATTTGCCTAATCACATAGTTTCTGTACCCATAAGAATTTTTGGTAACAAACAAAACAAGTACGATTACAACAATCTGCATTTTATCAACTACAACTGTATGTATCTCTGCGTTCAATGTTCTGTTTTTGTAGAAATGTTCCCAGGGTAATGTTTCTGTAACAGCTCCTCAATGTATAGTGGAAGCTCGATACATTGCATGACTGTATATTGAAATACACTGGATTTTGGGAATACGCCAATGGCATCATTCCAAGAAAGCATAATATAATGTAAAAATTGTAAAACTTTGATGAAACGCAAAATAAAAAATACCAATGCCCGATAAATGTTTTTAGTTTGATATCAAAAGAATACATACAAAAATATAACCATTCGATATAGATAAAAGAAAAAATGAAAAATAAGTATCTATATATCTTTTACATCAGATATCATATTAATACAACTTATAATAGAAAAAAATCAAGAAAATCATTTTTATTAAATCGGGTATCTACAGAACGTAAGAGGTCATGTTATGAGCAATACAAAAAGGATGATTTTTTATTCAATATTATTATAATACCCGGTTTCAATGAAATCAAAATACATCTTTTCAATTTTATTAAATTAAATAAAAATGGATAGGACTATGAATACTGCATATAACTAGGGAAACATATGGTGCTCATAGTCGTCCGTTTTGGTGTGAAGAATTCATATTTAATACAGAGTAATATGTAGTTTGACTAGAAAGATAACGAATGCTCCTTCCATGAAAACGAATGCTTGTGGCAACTTTTTAATGTTGCGTTCTGACTTTTTGAAAGACAAAATTCCAATCCCTACCCTTACTTCTTTTTCCGGTGACAGTCCAATTTCAAAGTTGTGGTAAAACCGGCATTTATATACAAAGTAAATAAATCAAATAGCTGTCAGGATTATTACAGTTGTTTTCTATTCGTTCCGTTAGTTCATAATGTTTAATTTTGTCAGATTATGGACTTCCCCTTTCTGAATTTACCTTGGAGTTTGGTATTTATATTATTCTTTTTGTGCCTTTTGGTATATCTATATATCAATGTTCTACAATAACTATAAATATTACTGTAAAATACAGATACATGTTGATATAACTGTCGTAGTCACAACTCCTGTAACCGTTTCGTGTTTGTGACGACTTCATTAAATGAGACTTATCTGATTTTTTAAGGAATAATTGATTTGATGGTTGCATCTAGTAAAGCAAGAGAGCAACCGAATGCACATTATTTCTCAATATGTCGATCGTCACTTTCTGGATGTTTTAGTGAATTATAACTTTTGTCTTTTTCTTCATTTTGCCTGTGTATTCTCTCTGTTTTTCATCTTTCATTTGATTGAGATCAACCCTAATATTTGATGGGGTTGGTGTTACTTAGTGATTACTTCAAGTCATGTTTTGTGTTATGTTGTTTGTATGTTTGTCGTTTTCTTGTTTAGACATGACGTTGTCAGTTTATTTTCGACTTATGAGTTTGGTTTTACCTTTGGTAGCTTTCGCCGCTCTTTTAACTTTATTGCATCGAGTTGTTTTCTTACTTGTTAGAAGCTAACAACAATCTGTTTAACGCGGATACAAATCAAATTCTGTCTTATTTATCGTGGCACCGGTAAAGATTGAGCTCCTGGGAGCTCCGTCCAAAAACTGATAGTTGTATCTTTGAAAGGGCTAACCAACGGAACATTCCATGGTTACAGCCATTAAACAGTTGAGCATCAGAAACAGTTATTCGAACTTTGAAAAGGATGATCATGACGGCATTCAAGGATTCAAGCTTTCAAACCGCTGACCATTGGAGCATTGAAGTATTCCAGAGCTCTATTGAACTTCTAACTACTAGACCTTTTAATGATTCCTGCTATGAAGCAACTAACCATTAGATCATCCAGTAATTCCAGCAATGAAACAGCTAACCATAAGATCATCTAATAAATCCAGCTATGAAACAGCCAACCATCAGAACATCCAATGATTCTAGCAATGAAGCAGCTAACCTTCAGAACATTCAATGATTCCAGCAATGAAACACCTAAACAGGACAAAACTAAAAATAACATTAAAACGAGCTCGGATGAAAATTCTAAACAGAAAGTCCATATGCAAATGGCAAAAAAAAAAAGCTCAAACACATCGAACGAATGGATAACAACTGAAACGGCTTACAATCATAGCATTCAATAGTTCCAGTTATGACACGATTTACCATTAGAGCATTTAATGAACGCAGCTATGAAACGACAGGCTATTCTGTTATTTTAGAGTCTTTTGTAGCCTGTTATACACATTGGTTTTTCAAATCGTTGAAAACCATATAGAACCCGTAATCGATTACACCTTGTAATTTGGCGTATCGGTTTAAAAAAAATTGCTTTGGTATCTGTATTCTATTAAATCCTGATTTATTTTGGTGTTTGGTGGATACTTGTACACGAAGGTGTATTATGAATTGGAAATCCACTTATTTAAGGTTTAACATCAACACTCAATTCTGTTATTTTTAAGTATTGGGATAAGTAGATATAGGAAGATGTAGTGCGAGTGCCAATGAGACAACTCTCCATCCAAATAACAGTGTATATTTAGTAAAATGCATGTCGTGTATTGACTTAATCCAGCAAATAAATGCCAGGACATATCATATTCTCGTTATCACATTATCAGTAGAGTTTTCATTCCAACAAAACGCTTACTCCTTCGAAAATCATTATTTCGCGCATTTGTAATATGACAAGCAAGATATCGCCTTGAAAGCAAACCTCACAAATTCCAGATTATGTATTACTACAGTGCAAAAAGTTAAAAACAATATTTCTGTCAATATGGAACATTGTGTCCTAATGTTCAGAGTAAACATGATTCAAATGTATTATTCATAATCGAAATTGTATTGAATTGTTAAACGTTTTATAGATGTACTGACATACATGAATTAAAACATACATAAAAAAATCTCGGTAACGAATTACGAAATTACGGTTCCAACATCAATAAATAAATAAAGGCAACAGTTATATACCGCTGTTCCAAAGTCATAAATCGATTGAGAGAAAACAAATACGGGTTACAAACTAAAACCGAGGGAAACACATCAACTATAAGAGGAAAACAACGAAACATAAGAAACACTGAAGTGCAACAAAAAACAAACGACAATGAAATAAACATAGAAACGAACTATAAGATAACATCTGCCCTATTCCTGACTTGTTACAGGACATTTCAAGAAAAATGGTGGGTTGAACCTGGTTTTGTTGCTAGCAAAACATCGCACTTTAAGGCAATGATAAAAATACCACTAAAATGACAACATTAAAAGACAGGAATACAGTGAAAATAAATGCAAGAATACTGAAGACAGAGAAATACATAAATAAATAATATTATCGTACATTTCGGCTATTTTTTCAAGGTCCCTTTGATATTAAAGCTCATAGAAATTAAGGTTCTAACTCTCTTATACAATGATGACTTTAAATGAATGTCCCTTTTGTCAGAAAGCTCATAACGTTTTACGTGTTTTATACATCCCTAGCTTTCAAATATTTGGGCATTTACCTATGACAACAAACCTATAGTATTCTTCCTTACTTCAATTGAACCAGACATACTAAATACTAAATCCCATAATCTGACTTTAATGGTACTGCAACTAGTTTGAAATTAATAACTTAGAAATTCATTTTTAACTAAAACTTTTATTTTATTTACCTGCCTTATATTACATAACCTTAATTATTAATGATATTCAAGCATATCTCCTACATGTACTGATATCAGAATATGTATAATATTGAATGAAAACATAAATAATGGTTCTAGGTATAATATATTTATCGTTGTGATTAAATAACTTGAAGAATAAAGGTTCAATCAACATCTGGTAAAGGTTGCACAACCCCTTTTGAAAGAAGAGGACCACCTTTGTGCAAAAATAAAGCAGGCCACACCAAAAACTTTACTCTGCGTCCCATTGTTGTGTACTCTTTGAAAATTTGTTTATCGTACACATTATCTGGGTCAAAATGAAGCAACATAGGAGGATCTTGTACAGCCGCTAGGTAGCAGATCTTTGCACAGTTTTCTATATACGACTCACAACATTGAAAATACTTTACGACTGTTGGGCAATGTAGAGCGTCCGTACTAATTTTCTAAAAGTAAATAATAGAACATAGTTTACATTCAACAGTAAAAAGTCATCAAGTTATGACGACTAAACATACTAAAAAGTGTCTTCCTTACTATCAATTTAAGATTCTGATTGAGAGTTTTACAAAATTGAAATTACTATGCAACACGGTTTTATCAGCATTAAAATATTGTAGTTTAAATTAAAATCTTCCTACATTTGGCACAACAAAAATCTAAGACAAATTAATTTTTATCTAACATTAACATAAGGAAATTTAATATATTATTAAGATTATTGGTCTTGAAATACTGGTTTTTTTTTTTTATTAAAAAGATGTATGATTTTGTTCCCTAGACACGACAAATATCACTAGTCATGGGTGATTACAATTCTGAATCTCAAAGATTCAAAAAACTATCAACATACCTTGTGTATTAAGGAAGCATATTTCCCTGAATTAGCTTTATACGCATCTTTGATTGATTTGATAAAATCTTTGATATCATCTTCAGGAAGACCCTAAACAAATAAAACATAATTAGTTAGAACATAAGGTTAAACATCTATATATATGTTGTTATTGTTTTATGTTAACTATGGCTTCAGAAGAATGTCAGTTTTAGTTTCAGTGTGATAAACGTCAGATCTAATAATTTCAATAATGCAAATTAAATAATGAGCAATGATGCAATTACATTTGAGGAGATATTTTTTACTCTCTTAAAACTAATGTATTTTGTCGTTAAGTAAGTATGTCGTTATGCTTTGCAGTAAACTAGACAAATTAATCAATGTATGACATGGTATCGATATATAGATAAAACATGAGTACAGTTATAGTTTTATTCATTGATGTTTGCTTAAGGCCCAGTGGAAAGCATATATCACGCATGTTCTGTGGTCCCTCCCCCCCCAAAAAAAAAACTAATACTTATACAAACTGACCTGAACTGACTGCAGCAAGCCAGATAATTGAAGTGTCAATTCTGCAATACCCTGCTCATTTGTCTCCTATGAAAAAAGTCATAATGTAGATTGAAAATATAAAATTGAATTGTATTTATTTACGACAAACGTCGACCTGTATATCAAATGAAATGAATGTACATTTAAACTGAATTTATTTTTTTTAGATTTTGATGAAATACATTCTTTAAATATACAAAATTAGTTGATACCTTTTTCAATTGAAATGAAAAGTATGTGTTATAATTAAAGGCAACAGTAGTATACTGCTGTTCGAAACTCATAAATCCCGATTGAGAAAAGATACAAACTAAAACTGAGCGAAACGCATAAACTTGCTTCAAACACTTTTGGTCCTGCGGATTGAAATCATAAGACATAAAACTTGTTCTTCCTGGTACCCTTTAACTCGTTTGGTAGATGGGAGGGTTACTGTTAATGGGTTCGGACTCCGGCTGGTATATTGGGTTTCTTTGTTTTTAAAAAATCATGATGTAATGCTACATATTTATCAAATAATTGTGTCATATCAACAATACTCAAATAACTTTTCAATTGTGAAATTGACTACATATTTATTCACCTTTAATATATTCAGTAAAATTGTGACAGCCTGTTCTTCATTTAACGAAGTGTCGTCAGTTTTCAAATCTTGTAGCTCTAAAAATGCTTCTGTCCATTCATTTTCATAGAGCTCATTAAACTGTTCTCCAAGTTTCATTGGACGATTTGGATCATTTAAGTCAGTGATGGCAGGATTATTCTCTCTCAATTTTACACCCATCATCTCACTTAACCTATAAAATTGCATTTATTTCCATCATGATAGCTATAGTGTTGCACTTGCAAAAATGTTTAAGGTTTGATCATTTTCAAAATTTGAAATATGTTCCAAAGAGAAAAAAAAGAACAAAAACATAACTTAGGAAAGCAATTTACATTTTTTTCTTTTGAAATTACTGTCTCTAAAAACCAAAAGAAGGTTTTGTATTTCCCTTGTTTTTACCTTGAAAGTGCCTCGTCTTTTGCCTTTTTCAATTCATCTCTTTCTCGAATCAATTCAGTAATCCTATTAATAAATAATTGTGGGGAAAAAATTCATATAGAGAATATAATGAGTAAAAGAAATTACACCCAATTGCTAAGTAATTTATTCCTGAAAAGACAAATGAGTACACGTCTTTTTTAAAATGACTATGAATAATCCCTTAAAGTTGCAAACACAACATTTTGTTTTCAATACCTTCAAAAGGAACATTGAGTGAATTCATATGGTGCTTTTTTTGTTGAAGAATTTCATTTGGGATAGCCAGAACATAGTAGATAATAGAATATATAGATTTATGGAAAATAAAATGCATGTAAAATCCCATCAAAGATACCAAAAGGTATTTAAAAGAGGGACGAAAGATACCAGAGGGAAAGTCAAACTCATAAATCGAAAATAAACTGACAACGCCTGGCTATGAATTAAAGAAGACAAACAGACAAACAATAGAACACTTGACATAACAAACATAGAAAACTAAGGAATACGCAACACGAACCCCACCAAAAACTAGGGGTGATATTAGGTGCTCCGGAAGGGTAAGCAGATCCTGCTCCACATGTTGCAACCGTCCCACTCTTAACTTCCAACTTTGTAGATGACCTTCTTTTTAGTTAAATGTTGCTTTATTCATGCATAAAAAGGGAACATATCAAAACGAAGTAAAATTGCCAAAATTAGTATTAATAAACTTTTAGTGGTATCTGACATGAATCTTTTTGGTCGACATCTTTAAAATCCTTTTTGAATTTCAAATTCAATGGATCAAAACATGGTCTTATTATTATTCAGTTTTACCGAAATGTAAATCACTTTATTTATTAGTATCCTCATAATCTAGAATTATCTAGTAATTTTGTATGGACAGCAAGTACTTTATAAAATTTCAAATACTTCGGTTAATAACAACATTCATTACTATATTGACACTTTTACAAAGTAAAAGCCAGTTTAACAACATACAAATAGTTTGGTATATAAATGATTTAGATTATCCGTTGATATCACATTGTAATGCTTGCTTGATTTAATTAATGTTATGATATGTCTCAGTTTCAATTATATACATAAGTATCATTTGTTAATATTGTTACCTTAACTCGTTACTTTTATTCCATTGTTGTAATTGTTCTATTTCTCTTTGGTTTCTAGTTGTTTCCTCATGGTGGCTGAAAAAAGTTACATTTAAACTATTATTTTTGACTAATTGGTCAAACTCATTATAAAATAAAGATTAAAAATGACAGAAAAAAAGGATTTTATCAATTCTTCAGAATGTGGTTATAGTCAGTAATTACAAAACAAATGGTATTCATCCAAGTTCTATTTTTACCCTAAGATTTTGCAATAAAAGATATGTTTTGATGCAACATCATATCATTGCAACCAACCTGATATTTTTACATCCATTTATCTGTCATTCTTCCTCTTGAAATTACATACAGATGAAATGTTAATGTAAATATAATTTGTCATAAGAAGTTAATAGTAGTTCATAAAGCTTTTATATTACTAGTAATTTAGTCTTAAAGCTTGTGCGTTGTGATTATTGTTAACGCTTGTCCAATGTCGTAAAGTTGTTTTAAACTTCTTTGTCGTTCAGACTGTTGTAGAGAGTTGTCTTTGGCAGTCATATGACATTTTCTTATTGTTTTATCAAGAAAAAATGATGTATCAAAAAATAATATAAAAGATAAAGATTTAGATTGAGAGACTGGTGAAGAGGAACCTAGTGCCTGTATCAGTAACAAACCGCAAGTTAGTAAATAAGTAAGTAATATGCTCATGATGAGTAAAAACAAAAATGTTAAATAAGAAAAAGCAAAATGAAAGTTGGTTAAAGACTATCCTTAACCCAATATAAACAGTGAATAGATTAAAACGAATTCAGCATTCTATAGACTAGAAATTTTGTTTAAAAGAACTAAACATCAAAATGTCTCATTACATTATACTTAGTTTTCATTGTTGTCGACCATTTCCGGTGATTAAACATTTTGATAGAGAATACAAGAATATCCACTAAGAAGAACAAAAGCACATGGTTGTTAAACTTCATAACATGAAAGCGTATACTCTCCTTTTATTTTGTAACAATATCAGTAGAGAAGTGTTATCAAAAGATTTCAAGTTTCCTTTACCTGTTACAAAGTCCCTCATTTTGTCTCGTGAGTTCACCCAGTCTGAAAACAAGAGTGTGGATGCTTAATCAAAATTGCGATTATCAAAAGTAAGACTTTGGTAAAATAAAACATTAATGATACTCTAATGGAGTGTTGCTATAAATAGAAATCTACTAATACGGTTAAACATAATATCAAACTTTTCGCAAAATATTATATTTTTGAAATTAAACATGAAGTAAAGCATTTTGTACAATATAAAGTTTGGAAGATATCTCACAAATTAATTCCAATAAATATATTAACAATTGGTTTGTGAGCAAAACAAATGCATCTGATGGGAAATTTTTCAATTTATTTATAATTTAAACAATTAAACAAAATGTTGGCTATAAGAATTATCTCTCTTTGGTTAAGAAGTTAGATTTTAGAAGAGCTATTTGTAAATTGCGTATATCCGCTCATAAGCTTCAAATTGAATTTGGTCGTTTTTCTAATTCTAATATTCCACGAAATGAAGAGAATTTGCCAAAAAACTGCTCCTCTGACAGTTAAAGGTGAAATCTATTTTTAACTCCTTGTGAAAATTTTAGTCTGATAGAGATGCTCTCTTTGACCTTGTTTGCCATAAAATGCATGACTTTTCTTTACTAAACAATCAGCAGAAATATATATATTTATTAAGCTGTGAAGACAATCAGGTTCTTAATGCTGTTGGAAAATTTATTTAAGTCAAAATGATTTAGATGTACAAAAGAAGATGTGGTATGATTACCAATGAGACACTTAACAAGAGACCAAAATGACTTAGATAGATATAGGAAGATGTGGTATGAGTGCCAATGAGACAACTCTCCATCTAAATAACGATTCATAAAAGTAAACCAGTATTGGTCAAGGTACGGCTTTCAACACAAAGCCTTGGATCACAACGAACAGCAAGCTATTAAGGGCCCCAAAAAATAGAAATGTACAACCATACAAACGGGAAAACCAACGGTCTAATCTATATAAAAACGAGATGTTCTTTTTCCTTATACTTGTATTCTCTATATGCCCCTTGTGGGTCCTTAATTGGTAATGAAATATATCTTATCTCTTATCTGATTATGTTATAGTTAGCATCCTTATACATAGATGATGATGGACGACAGCTAACGTTCCGTGGCAGATTATATATAGAGCATTAAGAGATGCATATATTTGGAAAATTTAACCACAAAGACTTATTTTTCTACTGAAATTTAGTAGTTTTGATTTTTTAATGTTTGAAATTCAAATCTCTAGAATTTTATATGAAAATATTTTATAGCATCAAACATAACGTATAACTAGGTATCGGTACTCATCGATGCTATAGGTAACACAGGTCAATATAAGTGGCGGTTCCAGAAATTTTCATAAGTTGGGCTCCAGTTATGCTTAAGTGATTCCCGAAATAATCTACCTAATTTTTGCACCATACCACCCCCTTAATACGCCTCTCAATATGTGCACAAAAAAGATTGGAAAGTATAAAATGTTGGAGCATTAGTACACAGTTCAAACAAATCAGCTTACTGTGTCTGCAAAATTCCTATCTGATTTTCTAGCCTCTGTCTCTTTGCCTCCGAACTAAAATTATACAACCGAAAGAATAAATATGTGTAAACAACAGATAAAAGAAGGAAAAAAACAAATAGTTATCGCTCGGCTGGCAAAAATTTCTCTTGATATTGGATGAAAAATGGAGAAATAAATCAGATGTAGGTTAGTATTACGAATAATTGCATCAAGTGATTTGTTAGCCGGTCATTACAATTTGCTCAGTAACTAGTGCATCCGAAATGGCATTTTTTGTTATCTTAAAGGTAAACATGGTAAATAACCTAATAAATAATATTATCATACTCTTCTATGGTAACATCTAGTTTTGTTAAAATTTTGCCATGAGTGGTTTTAGCTGTTCATTCTTGTTTTTTTTTATGTTCTTTTTGTTGTTTGTGTCGTTGGGTTGGTTTTCATTGAAGATAAACTCATCATAGGTACCAGGGTTAAATTTTTTAATGACGTTTACAAAATACTAATCAGTGACGCTCGAATCCAAAAGAGTTTAAAAGGCAAAATAAAGTACGAAGTGGAAGAGCATTGAGGACCAAAATTCCTAAACGTTTTGTTAAATACAGCTAAGGTAATCTATTCCTGAGGTATAAAAGACTTAGTTTTTTTCAAAAATTCAAAAGTAGAATACCTCTACATCTTATTAATGAGCGAACGAATTGGAGATATCATAACAAACATCCTTTCGTGTCCCTACAGTTGTCACATGTGGAGCAAGATCTTCTAACCCGTGTGCATAAAATGAGATCATCCCCGATTTTTGTGGGGTTCGTATTTCTCAGTGTTTATTGTTGTTTTTTTGTTTTTTGTAGACGGTTGTTTGTCTGTCGGTCGTTTTTCGTTTTTATGCCATGGCGTTAACGGTGTGTGCGTTTCAGCATATTTAGAGTGATGTAAGAATTGTTTTTATCACACCTGGGACAGAGAAACCAATTCGATACTATATTACATTTTTTTTTAAACAAAGGAGTACAAGAAGGTAAAAGCGGACCCTTTTACTCGTTTCAACTTTCTCGAAAAAAACACTTAATCTTTTTGCTTATTTATATGTCATTTTGTCTTTGATGGTGTGTTGTCTCATTGGCAATCATACCGCATCTTTTTGTTTACTTATTATGGTACACCAATCAAATCGGATTTTTTATCAAGTGGCTATCATTAATCGACATAAATTTAAACTACCATTGCAACATACTTACGGATTTAGTAGAGGGTCGTCATCGCTTTCGCTGTACGTTGGTTGTGATCTTTTCCTACTGAATTACCCATAAAGACGTTGTAATAGTTGACTTTTAAAAGTTCATATTCGTCAATTCAAAATATACTACATTTATATAATCATCCCTTTTCTTACGTATTTGTTCATGCTATTGCCGTGTTTATGTTCTTTAACAGATGTTAAACAGTATCCTAACATGCATAATCCATTACGACCGTTAAAAGCTAGAACAATTACGGAATATGCTAATGGAACAGTAATAACTCTTAAAGGGGCATTAGCTGTCAAATTCATGATCACCGATTTGACTCAAATGCTTATATTAGAATTATAACACACTATAACGCATTTCCTTGATTTAAAAAGTATAAAATAAACAATTAGTCTAAACGCCATCTAATTCAAAATCAGCGAGGTGACCTCCGAACACTGCTGACGGTTCTTTAATCCAATAAAAACATAAACATAGATATAAACAGATTTCTACTCGTTCAATGATTTTTTTCTAGGTCTGTTTGATTTTATATAATAGGTTATCATAACATGTTTATAATCGTTTTAACCTGTATACGAATTAGAAATTCTAGATCGATTCTGTCAATCAAATAATGCATCATTGTCAACGGATGAATTTTACAAAATCACAAATCTGTTCTTCTTTCTGTTGGTATCAAAGAAAACGAAGAAAATTTACCGTCATTATACTGGATACCAAAACATCACAAAACTCCATAGAAAGAACGATACATAGCTGGATCAGCAAAGTGTTCGACAAACATCTTTCTAAAGTACTGACTATTATTCTTTCTAGAGTGAAAGGTGGCCTTTAAAAAATATCGTGATGAAATATATATACCAGTGGTGTTAACATGGTTAACCAGATGTGGATTCTCAAAAATTCTAAAGATCTACTGATTAATCTTAGATCACAATCTCTGCAATTGTGAAGCAACATTAAGAACTTTGATAATTCTACGCTTTACACTTTTATTCCTCATAACTTCACCATCTCATCAAACAGAGTTTTTTCTATAAAAATGCGAATCGTGATACAAATCTCTTGTCTTGGGATATAATAATTCTTACTTTGTGAAGAACCACACTGAAACTACCAGAAAATATACTGAAGATGATATTATCCAAATGCTGCACTTTTTGATCGACAATCTATTTTGAGGGTTAATATGTCAACAGACATTCGGTATTCCAATGGGTACTAATTGTGCACCCCTACTGGCCAATTTGTTTTTGTACTCGTATGAAGCAGAATGCATTCAGAACCTTCTAAAAAACAAAAAGAAAAAGCACTTTTCGAAATTCTTAAATTTTACTTTCAGATAAATTGATGATGTCCTTTCACTGAATAACCCATATTTCAGCCAACACTTGCATCTCATATTTCCCAGTGAATTTGAAATTAAGGATACTACTGATACTAGAAGGACTGCTTCATACCTTGACCTTTTTTTCAATATTGACACAGATGAACGGCGTCACACTAAAATCTATGACAAACGGGACGATTTCAGCTTCCCAATTATCAATTTCCCATTTCTCATCAGTAACATATTATCTGCCTCTTTGTATGGTGTTTACACCATCTCAGTTGATACGTTATGCTCGTGCATGTTTACAAAATACGGTCTTCATATACAAGAGTGTGATCCTAAGGCAGAAACTGCTCCAACAAAGTTATGAGGAGGAGCGATTAAAAATGACACTCCGTAAATTTTAAGAACACCATCACGAATTGGTTGATCCATACGATGTGTCTCTATCTAAACTAAATAATGACATTTTTACCACGTCTTAGATTGTAGTTTGCCATCTTTTAAGTACAAACTTTGATCTTGTTTGGCTTTCTTTACTATTTTGATCTGAGCGACACTGGTGAGTCTTATATAGACGAAACACACGTATAGTGTGTAAGCCTTGTACCTTTGATACCTATTAGCATGTCGAAATGTACTATTGTAATGTTTATTTGTGTATTTCTATGTCCTCAATGTTCTTGTATTTATTTGTACTGTAGTCCTGTCATGTAATGTCGTCATTTTAGTTGTTATATTTAACATTGCCATAACAGTGCAAGGTTTGGCTAGCCGCACACTTTTATGTCCTGTAACAAGTCAGGAAACTGGCAGTTGTTATCATATAGTTCGTTTCTGTGTGTGTTACTTTGTCGTTTTTTGTTTTTTTGTTGCACTTCAGTGTTTCTGTTGTTTCGTTGTTTTCCTCTTATAGCTGATGTGTTTACCTCAGTTTTAGTTTGTAGCCCAGCTTTGTTTTCTCTCAATTGATTTATGACTTTCGAACAGCGGTATACTACTGTTGACTTTATTTAACCTTGTTTCACTTTTGATATTTATATTATTTTCCATTTACTATATGTTACCTGTCTCTTTCTATAGGAATCAAGTAAGGCTCACATAAACACGGATTCAATGAGGTCGAATTATTCACTTACAAGTAAATACATTTATTAGCGATGTTTCTTTGCTTATTTTTACAAAACTGAATCTAACTGTGTGTTAAAAGCGGGTTGTTAGTTCATTGTTTTACTTTCATTAATGATTGGACCAAAACAAATAAATTCCTTTTTATGTCGTAGCTAATGCCCCTTTTATTTGATTGCCAAAGATATGATTTCACATAGTTAATTACATCTTTGCGAAAATAAACTGTTCCTTGTCACATACTGGTAAAAAAATAAAGGTTCTTTGTTCCTTACTAATGTCCGAATTTTAATACAAGTGGAAAGAAAAAATATCATAAGCAAAAGATTTTTCGGAAAAGGAAGAACGAAGCACATAGTAGAAAATGAATGATTCGAGGGATGTACATGCACAGTGGAATAGAGTTTACCTTGTCCAATTAGAAAAGCCAAAAAGGTCTAAAACACATTTACAGCAACTTAATAAACATCTTCCTAATTTCCTACAAAATAGTGTTTTAAGTTTTACTACATTGTACAAACTGCGTTACAGTAATTCTTACACTACTTATTTGTCAATTACAAATCATTTAAAATTCCAAATACCATGATAAGTTATGTTTAAAACTATCTATCATAAAAAAAAAACTGGAAACGATGTGAGCACTTCAAGTTATTGTCCCCATGTCTTCCTGTTTTCTAGGACATGTCAATTTTACAAAATACTACTATGAATGTTTATCGAAATTAAAATATAAAAAACCGCATCTAATGTTTCCAAGACATACAACTGTTTTTTTCTGTAACCTTCTGGTACCAGACCGTGCATCTGCTTTTTCAATGGCGTTATCAGAATAATACATTTTGATTGTTATTTGCAAATTATGTCATTTTACTAAACTCATGCTGCAGTTCCAAGGCAAAGCTAGAATAGACTGAGCTATAAGCTGTTCTGCTTTTATGTTGTTTTTTTTTTTTTTATTTTCTCTTTTTACTCGTTCCACATACATGACACATTTGAATTTCCAAATGTTTGGGCTCGAACATACCTGCTGATTTAAAGATTACGTCAGAAACATGCAATGAAAAAAACATTTCATTGTTATTTGTTATAATGCTGGCGCTGGTGAATAGTTCTTATTGGGATGCAACCTGATGACTTTAATTTACAAAAATTTAATGCAAAGTTTTATGAAATACAGCATGTGTTCTATTGCACCTCAAGTAAATGAGTGACGTTCTGATTGGATTAACGCCATCACGTTGTGGCCCTGTATAGATGGTGAAGTCCCATCTATTAATGTTATTATATTCAAAATTGTTTATTTTTATGCAAATGTCTATTTTTATGCAAATATCGGCAGAAAAGTTCTAAGTGCGATGTATTCGTTATGAATGGTTCACTACGGATCAATAGAGGGTAAGTATAATCGTTTGGTCTTCTGCCTCACCCCTATGCATTTTAATTTTTACTAACCCTCTATTGATCCGTTAGAAGTTAGTAATAAACCATAAAACTTACACTTTCCGCCGTGATTTCAGATCAACAAAATAAATCGTGACTCAAATTATCAACAAAAATAAATAAAACGAAGCGGTCATTTCAAGAGTCACTGAAAATTGACATCTTAATTTGAAATTCAAGCGCTGTGAGCAAAGCTCGCACAATGATTCCACCGATCATTGCAAAGTCCATGCTTTGGTATTGGAAACCCCAAACGTATCTAGATCGTAAACAAAATAGGAGGTGAATACCAGTTACAATTACGATTGTGATAGTTTCAATAAATTGAAGAAATGTGTTGGAAGGTAGATCTCAAAAATAAAGCAAAGTCCATACTTGAGGGATTTGGATCGAAATCAAAAAGGTGCACAATAACATTACATGGTTACAGTTGTGATAAAGTGACAATAAATAGTCAAAAGTAGTCTAGGGGAGTTGCGAATACAAGACTAGATCCTAGATGGAATATTGAAAAAATCATCATATATAGATTCGTCGCGGTTTTTTTTTTAAATGCTTGTGAAATGTAAAACAACTATGGCATTGTTCATTCGGATACACACAAAACAAACAAGTTTTACATAGACGTTTTTTTTTACACAGCGAGACAAAAGTAATATGCTTTATCCGTTTGTCGTTCGATAGATCTAATTTATATAACAATATTAATTTGTTGATGGTAATCTGTTGATGACAATCAGCGGAATATCTTTGAGAATTCGTTCATCTAACGACGTAAAACACGTCAATGAATCATATGTGAAATGGGGTTGACCTAATAAAACCTATGTGTATGCTTTCTCTAAGAAATGTATTAATGTCTCTTCTATACAATCAGAAATGGAACAAAATGGAGTAGTCGGGTTTCGTTTTCTAATTTTTAAAATTCTCCATCTGTATAATATATAATGTCAGTTCAATAAAAAAAATAAAAAAAATTGGAAAAGACTGTTTGCAATTGGCCTAGAAAATTAAGTATTTTATTGAAGAAATATTATTCGTGCTTCTTTCTTAATAAAGATTGGTAGAAAGTTATCATTTAACCGTCTCTCGTGGGTATTTGTGAAACTAATTAGGAAGATGTTCACTGGGTCTTAATTTGTGTATATATGCAACAAACCTGCAACCAAAACAAGTAAGACTTAAAAATTACAGTATTTATCAATACTATAATATTGTTATCATTGTGTATATCCTATATATACTGAGGACTTTGAAAATGGTTCCATGATCGAACTATTATGGGACGTCACTGTGATAGTTTTGAAGATGATTTGTTTATGAACAAAGCTATGTTGTGCCATCAAAGCTGTTAGAGACAGAAAATTAGAAAGAGGCACTAACGACAAGCGTGACTTAACTGTGTTAATGCAAACAACAACTTGGAAAAGAATATTTTTCGTGTGTTGCTTAACAGACTTAACGTTTTTATACTCTAAAATACAAAATTGTGATACCTGAGGCGTGGAAATGTTAACAGCAGCCGTTCCAAAAGTCTTCGAAAAGGTTCAATCAAAACCCATCTACAATATAACATTTTCAATACATTTATTTTCCATTAAAATTGAGAAAAATATAAATATTTAAAACACCAACTTTACTATGTTAATATATCAATATTAAACACATTACAAAAAGACCAGAAAAGAAAACTTGGCATATGACTGTCATGTTTGGACTTTTTTATGATTCCGGTTTGGTTTTAAATGGCTAAATTGATTGAAATGAGAAAATACAAAATATGCTATGGTCAACATAAAAAAATACAAAAAAATGGTCAATCAACCATTTTTTATAAAGAAAAATGTCCTGTACCAAGTCAGGAAAATTGAATTATTATCGTATAGTTTGTTTTCATGTGAATTGCATTGTCGTTTGGGTTTTTTGTTCACTTCAGCGTTTCCGTTGTTTCGAGGTCGAAATGTACTATAGATTGTATTTTTTATTTGCGTAATTCTCTGTTCTGAATGTTCTTGTATTTATTTATAAGGTATTCCTGTCATGTAATGTTGTCATTTTTAGTGTTTTATTTAACATTGCCATAAAGTGCGAGGTTTGGCCAGCCTCAAAACCAGATTTATCCCACCATTTTTTTCTTAAAGGTCCAATACCAAGTCAGGAAAATGGTCATTGTTATATCATAGTTCGTTTCTCTGTGTGTAACATTTTAGTGTTGTGTTTCTTTTGTGTCGTATTTCTCCTCTAAAATTTGATGTGTTTCCCTCGGTTTCAGTTTGTAGCTCATAAAAAATAAAATCACAAAAATACTGAACTTCGAGGAAAAAATCAAAAAGGAAAGTCCCTAATCAAATGACAAAATCATAAGCTCAAACACATCAAACAAATGGATAACGACTGTCAAATTCCAGACTTGGTACAGGCATTTACTTATGTAGAAAATGGTGGATTAAACCTTGTTTTAATGCTAGCTAAACTTCTCACTTGTATGACAGTCGCATCAAATGCCATTATATTGACAACGATCTTTTAACAAAACAAACAGACAAAAAAGGTAACTAAAGGCTCTTAAGAGCCTGTGTCGCTCACCTTGATCTATGTGCATATTTAACAAAAGACACAGATGGATTAATGACAAAATTGTTTTTTGGTGATGGTGATGTGTTTGTAGATCTTACTTTACTGAACATTCTTGCTACTTACAATTATCTCTATCTATAATGAACTTGACCCATTATTTACAGAGGAAAATATTTTGTTAAAAATTAACATAAATTTACAAAATTTATGAAAATTGTTAAAAATTGACTATAAAGAGCAATTACTCCTTAAGGGGTCAACTGACCATTTTGGTCATGTTAACTTATTTGTAGATCTTACTTTGCTGAACATTATTGCTGTTTACAGTTTATCTCTATCTATAATAATATTCAAGAAAATAACCAATAACGGCAAAATTTCCTTAAAAATTACCAATTCAGGGCAGCAACCCAACAACCAGTTGCTCCATTCATCTGAAAATGTCAGGGCAGATAGATCTTGACTCGATAAACAATTTAAGCCCATGTCCAATTTTCTCTAAACGCTTTGGTTTCAGAGTTACAAGCCAAAAACTACATTTTACCCCATATGTTCTATTTTTAGCTATGGCGGCAATCTTGGTTGGTTGACCGGGTTACCGGACACATTTTTTAAACTAGATACCCCAATGATGATAGTTGGCCAAGTTTGGTTAAATTTGGCCCAGTAGTTTCAGAGGAGATGATTTTTGTAAAAGTTAACGACGACGGACGATGGACGACGGACGACGACGACGACGGAGACGGACGTATGACGCCAAGTGATGAAAAAAGCTCACTTGGCCTTTTAGGGCAGGTGAACTAAAAAGCAGTCAGCATTGTGTTATAATCTTGATAACTAAAAAAATTACAAATATGTAACTAAGAAGCACATAATGCCATATAAACCTAGAATATTAGAAAAGATTAAATGCGAGAATACACAAATTTAAACCATAGTACAATAACACAATGACGGAATGTATAAGAACAGAGCCACGTCACATATGTAGCAGAGAAACATTAAAAGACATATAGACATTGAATTGGCACTCACACCACATCTTCCTATATCTTTTTGGCACATATTAAGCAAAAATGAAGGACAAGAACACAAAATTGTTTTACAATAGCACAATAACGGGATTTATAAGTACAGAGCCACGTCATATGTATTAAAGAAATACCAAAAGGCATATAGACAAAGCACATCAGCAAAAATGAAAGATAAGAATACGAGAAGTATCATAGAACAATAACACAATGATGGGATGCACCAGTACCGAGCCACGTCATTGTATACCCAATTGCATATCACTTTATTTCCGTATAAGCGTTACATATTAAGAGCATATGAATTTAGCTTTTTCAGTCAATCTTTGTTAATCGAATTGCATACCTTCTCTAGCATAGAATCTTTTTGTTTTAAATTCAACCAATATCAATTTGCATTGGCGCCTTTCATTTATATTTTGAAACACGTATTGCCTAATTCATCGTTGAATTCACTTCCGTCATAAACACTACAGTTAAATCTATACACACATGATTCCCTTTTTCCCCATGCCTAAATAAAAAAGTATTTTAAGACCGGCCACTATTACTTAACATAGAAATACACAGCCGAAAGTCGGAAATGATTCCAAATATAAACTGACTTCTTGGTACCTTAGCCAGTCATCTCTGGTGTTAATGACCAAAACATGCAGGATTACTATACCGAAATAAACACACAATTAATCGAAAATTAAAACCGAAAATCCACAACAGCTTCGAGCTAAATGGTGTGTGCCACACTGGACTAGTAGACTGTACATTTTCTTAAAATTTTACAATCAAATAAAGTATTACAACCGTATCTATGTGTAGAATGACAAATTGATCAGTTATACGTACTTTATATGTACATTCTGAAGGGCTTTTTTCCACCTCTCTAGGTTTGTTTCATGGTCTTCTTCTATGGATAATATTAGACTTTCATTACTCTAAATAAAACAAAACATTAAGTTTACAACAAACACCAATTGCAGTTATTATAAACATGTAATTTCAATACAGTGCGAAAACCGCATAGGTTTTTGAAATAACCGTCATCGATAAAGCCAGTGCTTCGATAACTTTATTGACTCGTTTTGTTTGTTACTTCTTTTCGATGTTAAATTCTAGGTTATTACTCCCTCCAGTAAATTTGATCAGAGACGAATTTGGCTGTTTTCTTTGTGCCTTTTTAGCTCACCTGGCCCGAAGGGTCAAATGAGCTTTTCTCGTCACTTGGCGTCCTTCGTCCGTCGTCGTCGTCGTCGTTAAAACTTTTACAAAAATCTTCTCCTCTGAAACTACTGAGCCAAATTAAACCAAACCTGGCCACAATCATCATTGGGGTATCTAGTTTAATAAATACCAACCAAGATGGCCGCCATGGCTAAAAATATAACATAGGGGTAAAATGTAGATTTTGGCTTATAAATCTGAAACCAAAGCATTTAGAGCCAATCTGACATGGAAGTAAAATTCTTTATCAGGTCAAGATCTATCTGCTCTGAAATTTTCAGATGAATCGGAGAACCCGTTGTTGGGTTGCTACCCCTTAATTTGTAATTTTAATGAAATTTTGCCGTTTTTTGTTATTATCTTCAATATTATTATAGATAGAGATAAACTGTAAACAGCAATAATGTTCAGCAAAGTAAGTTCTACAAATTAGTCAAGTGACCAAAATGGCCAGTTGAACTCTTCGGGAGTTATTGCCCTTTATAATAATTTTACCATGTTTTCTTATTTCACATACATCTTCTCCACTGAAACTACTAATACAAAATGTAACCAAACTTGTCCACAATCATCATAAGAGTGTCTTGTTAAGAAAATGTGTCCGATGACCCTGCTCGCGAACCAAGATGACAGACATGGCTAAAAATAGTACATAGGGTAAAATGCAGTTTTTGGTTTATAGCTCTGAAACTGAAGTATTTAGAACAAATCTGACTGGTGTCAAAAATGTTTATCAGATTTAGAAATATCTGCACTGAAATTTTCTGACAAATCCGACAACCAGTTGTTGGGTTGCTGCCCGTCAGTTAGTAATTTTATGGAAATTTTGCAGATTTTTGCTATTATCTTAGATATTATTATAGTATCTAATGATATCTTATACTATAAATTATGATTTTAACCTTATTTTACTTGATTTCCAAAGTTTTGTATGTTTGCCTATTCTAGAATCATAACATAACTGTGCTTATAGTCATCATATCATTTTAACAGCATTCAATAAACGCTTGTCCAAAATTGAAATGAAATGTTCACTGTTGGAAAAATGTATTTATAAGTCTATATTTTATTAAAACCTTTTTTTTTTAAACCAAAATTAAAATGAAGTGGGTCAAATAAGAATTTTAAACAATTATATAAGTCAAGGGGTGGTGCACATGCGTGTCATAACAATTGTTTCAATATTTTGATCAACATAGACATTTTGCTGATGCATGCTGTCCTCTATGAAATTAAGTTAAGCCAAACAATGACAAGGAATCAGAGTTCTGCAGGTGCTCCTATTATAATGGACGATAGATAACTTTTTACTACAAAAGCATTGTAATACTTGAAATAAGAGTCATGATTTGAAAGTAAACGTGTATGTGTACACTTTTTATCGTGAAACCGTTGATTCATATAAAATATTTGCTTTATCAAATCAGAATGTTTGCCGGAATCAAAAAGGTTCGCTTTGACGAAAAAAAAAATCATCACAATCTTCTTATGCATACTATTACATGCTCTATGCAGGTGTTATTTCAACATGAGTAAGCATTATGTTTTCAATCAAAAGTTCAACTAAAGAAATTGACAAATATGATGCCCACTGATGTTTATATAATGAACATATTTTGAACTAAACAAGAAAAGTTAATGCCAAACAAGGATCGTATTACAGCCGTCTCCCTTTCCCATATAACCCGAGTTTTTCAAGTAAAAATCAGTTCATTTGAATTAAAACGTTCTTCTGCAGACTGATGAAAATGAATATTTTTATTTAGTCTAGTTCTAGAAGCATTTGAAAATTAATCGTGGCATAAGATCACAGTCGCTTGAATATATTATACATATAACAGTATTTTTTTTTTCATACATATATCACTAAAATTCAAGCGACTGCGGATAGATCTACGTTACAAAGTTTTACAAAGTTTGCTCGATATATAGCCTTTACCATTCTGTTATCTTTATCCCTGGTTATCGTCTGTTTTTGGGCTTGGTGGTGATTAGATTTATGTTTCCTAAAATTAAAGAAAGTAATCATAAGTTGAGCGCTTACAAACATGTTTAACCGCGTCACATTATCTCTGTGGGGAGAAGGAAATTCTCTGCATGCATGTAATTCAGTGGCCGTCGTTTGTATGTATATATGTGTTGCGTATTTATTTTTTGTTCAATTTTTACATAAATTAGGCCGTTAGTTTTCTCGTTTGAATTGTTTTACATTGTCATTTCGGGGCCTTTTAAAGCTGACTACGCGATATTGGCTTTGCTCATTGTTGAAGGCCGTACGGTGACCTATAGTTGTTAATTTCTGTGTTATTTTGGCCTTTTGTGGAGAGTTGTCTCTTTGGCATTCATACCACATCTTCTTTTTTATACATGTAAGCCATAGGCCCGTGTATTAAGCAAATTTGTCAGGACTCGGTATCAATCTTTTTTTACAAATGTTCTTTGATTTATGACACAAACTATGTTAATACTACTGTCGTCAAAATATAAAAGATAATGACCTTTAGTATGGTTTAGGCCCTCAGAAAATCAAATTGTCATCACATAAAACAAATGTGTACATGTATCTCAGTAGCATGGGTTCGAATCCCGGCGAGGGAAGAACAAAAAATTTGCGAAAGCAAATTTACAGATCTAACATTGTTGGGTTGATGTTTAGACGAGTTGTATATATACAGAATGTACACAGCCATGTATCACCATCACTGCTGGTGATCCGATGAATAAATCTGTTGTAGAGTTGTCACTGGTTCAGACGTATACTTATAAATATAAATATTTCTGCGACTGTATCTTATATTAATTTGTAGTATCCTTTATTATAGATAATTTAGCTGATCCGTAAAAATAACATCTTCATGCCTTATATATATCATGTACTGTAGTACGACGCTAGATTAAAACTGACGTGGAAAGGTAACACACGGCCACCCGGAAAACTTCAATTTTATGAAGCCCAGGTGGTCGTGTGGTCTAGCGCAACAGGTTACAGTCCAGGCGATTTGGTGTCACGATATCTCAGTAGCATGGGTTCGAATCCCGGTGAGGAAAGAACAAAAAAATAGCGGAAGCAAATTTACAGATCTAACATTGTTGGGTTGATGTTTAGATGAGTTGTATATATACAGAATGTACAGAGTCATGTATCGGTCACCATCACTGCTGGTGATCCGATGGATAAATCTGTTGCAAAGTTGTCACTGGTTCAGACGTACTTATCGTATTATACATACTATACGAATAAGGAATCATGGCATGGTTGAAAGTGAGACAATTTTCCACCAGAATTTCAAAGAAGTTGATTTAAGCAATAAAAGGTCACCTGGATGTCTTCAGCAATAAGCAAAACCCATGCAAACCGTTTAGATAGTCAGTTTTTATAGGTCCCGACATGACGAAATGTCAAAAACGAGAAAAAGGAATGGCCTTATTTATAATGATATAATTAACAAAATAAATTATGACAGAAATGAAATAACAATAACCAGTTGCCTATAAACTATATAACCAGTGAATTACTCCATGCAGACTTGCGACAACAACCCCATCCTAATAAGCAATGCTCTTATAATATAACCAGGTACTTTGTGAATTAGCACGTTAACAATAATGTATGCATAGTACACGGATGCCCCACCCGCACTATCATTTTCTATGTTTAGTGGACCGTGATAAAACTTTGACCAAACACTTTAACCTAAAGCGGGACAGACGGAAGAACGGACGAAAGAACGGTCGGAAGAACGAACAGACGAAAGAACGGCAGCACAGACCGAACAATTCGTTAACATGTTTTATTCTCACAAGAAATATAGAAAATAGGATAGAATAGAAAATTTATTTTTAAGTCGAGTTTATATGAAACATTACAAACACAAGCTCTGCAAAGCTTTTTGCCTATATAGGCCCCTATATCCATGTAATTTGCCGCTTTACGTTACTCAACCATCTGATATAATCATCATCATCATATATATCATCTTATAATAATTATATCAGATGTGTAAGCCATTTGAGAAACTCTATGCCAAAGGCGGATTTAAGGGGGGGCAGGGGGCCCGCCCCCCCTTTTTGGAAAAAAATTTTGTTGCTTGTATAGGGAATCACTGAAGCGTGACTGGAGCGGGTCCCCTCTTAGGCAGTCAGTGGGCCCTCACTTACGAAAATGTCTAGATCCGCCAGTGTATGCAGCCCAATACATAAAGTTAAAACACAGAAATGTGTAAAATTGAGAATGGAAATGGGGAATATGTCATAGAGACAACGACCATACAAAGAGCTGAAAACACCTAAGGCCACCAATTAACATGATTATGGGTCTTTCTGACTTTCAACACAGCAAGAAATTCCCGCACCAAGGAGCGGGCTTCAGCTGACCCTTTAACAAAATGTGTAAGTACTAGGTCAATGAAAATGGACTACAATTTAAAAAAACATACAAGACTACCAAAGGAGAGAAGTGAAAATACATTACCCCATATTGTTTAGAAAGTTTCTCCGCCATTACACTACAAAAGGAAAGATGGAAAATAAAACGAAAACTAAAAATGAAGATGAATGGTATTAAACATGGTTGACGAAGACATGAAAGAACAGCTAATGGATTTGTTATGAATGAATTCACAATCAAAGGTCAATGCTTACCTTTCATATCATGTTTGTTTGTTAATAACTTTCAATCACATATCACTTCCTGGTCTAAACATAGATCATATTTTATATATATAGAAACTATAAACTAGTGTAACGTGTTTGGCTTATGAACTATATGTTCGTATCCGTTTTCACAGAATCTGAGACACTCCAATATCAATCTTTTAATTAACTCAAAAACCCAACTACAACTTGGAGGCTTTACTTAAAACTACAAGACCAACTTTGAAACATAATATAGAAATAACACTATTTACACAAATAACTTTGTATCAAAAAGTAGTCTGAAAACTAGAACCTCAATTTATCCTTGATCCTTTCACTGACTCCGAGGTCCCAACTGATTTGACAAACAATTATATTAAACTTAAGAATAAGTTTCAAAAATCCTAGGTTCCTGAAACACCTAGTTCTGAGACACCCAGTCTCTGAGACAACTAGTCTCTGAAGCACCTAGTTCCTGAGACAACTAGTTTTGAAGCACCTAGTCCCCGGAGCACCTAAGTCACCAGATTATTACAAGCTATCTGTTCGAGGGACTGCGACCATTCCCGAGAGAAATTACAGTTTCGGAACAACGCGGTAGCTTGCAATAATTGTAAAGACTTCAAAAACCGCTTGCTTCAAAACCACAAGCTTTCAACTCAAACTAGGTTTACAAACTTTCCTTTTAAACTACTTTATTGGCTGGTATTCACTTTCCGATGTTCATCCGTCGACGGCCAATTAATAAAAGAGCGACTTGCAATGAATCGGTGTCTTTATATACCAAGAGCGCGGACCTCGAAGAGAGCACCCTAGCAACAATTAACGCGTCTCATAACAACCAAGGATAAAAGACTGATTTTATATGTATTTTTCGTTAACGCATTGTTCAAACGGGTAATTAATTATCGATTATAATTCAACGATAAATTACAAATATTGTCTTATGCCTAAACTGCATTTTTGTCACATTACCCACGCCTCCGATTTCATGCGTCCTCGCATGACTAACATACTTTTTTTTTTTGACTATTATTACGTCTGTAATGTTGAGCGTTACTGCCAAAGAATAAGTTTAAAATGTCCACAACAAATTTTGCCTCTGCAGCGGCCCCAAGGAGCCTACTCTTAACGAAATCTGCAGGAGGGGTCTTTTACATGCACAGGGCGTGACATGTTCCTGTACATGGGGCCTCGGATTTAACGTCCCCATCCGACGGACTCTACATATATATCTATATATTTTTTTTCTCTTTGCTGAGTGTATTTCAACAGACCTCAACAGTTACAATAACAATAACATTTTATAAAAAACAACAACCAAACATTGCTATCTCAATAACCAATTAAAACTCAACAACATATAGAAAATTCTTCCTGAACTGTGTGTTTTAATTCTTTATTATTTCCAATATATCTATTAACAGTTTCGAGAAATTTCAAAAGATCAAGTGATTTTTCATTTCTTGGAGCCACAAATTTCACTGGTCCTGACGGCCTTATTGTGCTCCTCGTTTTAAGACACATTTTATTAACAGTCTCCACATCTGTTTTGGGCTCTCTAACAACTTTTTCTTGTATCAGACTGTTTTCGTCATTATTGGCCAAGTTCTTCAACTCTACAAGATCTGACATCTCTTTTCCACTGTCGTGTGTTTCATCTTGATCTTTTGGTAGCTCAAAGTTTTCAGCACCATTACCCTGGTGACACCTTGTCATATGACGTCTATGATATGCTGTCTTTTTATACCGTCTGTTACACTGGTAGCATATCAACTTGCTCTTCTCTTGATCTTTATTTATAATTATAATACCAACTTCTGGCTTTGGTATAATAGGTTTTTTATGTTTCTAGACACCATTACTTCACTAGTAGGAGGCAGTTTTATAGTTGTTGCAACATCTACCCTGTAGCAGCCTATCTGACCTTCAAAATGTAACGGTTCTCTCTTCCGTTTACCCAAATGCTACCTTTAGTAATATTTATTACACAATTTTGGCTTCTTTGAAAGTCTATTCCCAATATACCATCTACGTTTAGGTCTGCTACTACAGCAATGTTTGAACAAACATGTCCATTTAAGTCAATGTCAATTATAGTTTTCCCAAACAGAATTAAGGGAGAACCATTTGCAGTCAGTATCTCTCTGTCCATTGGTGACAGAACCTGAGATTTCATACTGTCAAACATCTTTTTTGAAATAAGGGATACTGTCGCCCCTGTGTCTATAAGCATCTTTGCTTTACAACCATTGACCTTAGCCTCTATAAACATACCAGCCTCATTTGCTAATTTGTTAACTCCTATTACACTGTTCTGTTTTTCATGTGAAACTTCGGGTAGGTTTTGGGAGTTTGGATGTCCTCTTTTCACACTACTATCGGGACAATCTTTCTTGAAGTGTCCGAATTTTCCACAATTGAAACATCCTCGATTCTTGTGATTCTGGTATTGCGCCCGAGTCTGCTTTAAAGCTCTAACTTCTTGCTGCAGATCAGTCAAAGCTGTCTGCATGTTTTTAAGTAGCTCTACTGTTTTGTCGCTAGCGTCACTGTTGGTCCCGTCTCTAGTTATAGCCCTTGAATAGCCCTTCCCATTATCTTGCTTAATTTCGGCCTTATTAAAAGCTTCAAGTTCAACAGCGTGTCGAATCGCGTCGTTCAAGTCAGCAGGTCTAGCTTGTTTTATCCTTAGCCTCATGTCTACACTCATGAGTCCGTCTATAAACTGCTCTTTAGCAAGTGTTTCCCTAACGTCATTTGGGGCTGTTGGATATGAAAGGTTCGCTAAGCGTCTTATGTCCTGACCTAATTCCGGAAGGCTTTCTGAAGCCTTTTGACGACGCTCCCGTAATTGTGTTCGGTACAATTCCGTTTGATTGGCAGGCGAAAATCTCTCTTCAAGAGACATGACAAGCTCTTTAAAATCTTGTCTTTTATCTGTGGGTAGATTTCCTAGTACCCCCTGGGCCTGTCCTCTCAATGAGACTGCCAAATATAAACCCTTTTCTGACTCTGTCCAGCCATTTATACGCGAACAGGCATCAAAATGAGACTTGTAATCTATCAATGATCCTTGGCCGTCAAACGTAGCGGGCCTTATGATATTTTTGCTTTTGTTGTCTCCCCTATATGCACCTAATTTATCTTGTGGTTTTGGCAAATTTTTCTTTAACCTTTCAGTAACAAAATTTGTCTCAAAAACAGAGTCTGAATAATTTTTCATCTCTGGAGCTAACTTTATCGAAGCTAGGATATGTTTATCAGGTATTGCAGGCTGTGGCATAACTTTTGACTTAGCCGCCCCTTTCCCAACATTTGAACTTTGGAGTATATTGCTGCCTGTACCAAAGTCGGGGTCTGGAATAATGGAAGTACGAAATCGAGAGTCAGATTGTCTTGGCCATGTTGCTTGATTGATAGAAGTTGACTGAGAAAAGTCTGGGGCATTCTCAAAACTCTTAGATCTTAAGCACTCTATTTCCTTGTTTAATCTATCTAACTCCCTGGTCAAATTTCTTGTTTCGACACTGTAAGGGTCATACAACATTTTATCTTCTTTGTATGTTCGGGACATATTTTGAAGAATAAATTAAACAATTTTCCAAATATATTTTATTAAACAATTTGACAATCAATGTATTTACAAAACAGTGTGTTGCTTCTTGCAATTAAGGACAAATAGGAAATAATGACAAAAAAACAATGTGATTATTTACATATAATACTGAAGTTTCTCAGATCCCACCGCTGCCACCAATTTTGTAACGTGTTTGGCTTATGAACTATATGTTCGTATCCGTTTTCACAGAATCTGAGACACTCCAATATCAATCTTTTAATTAACTCAAAAACCCAACTACAACTTGGAGGCTTTACTTAAAACTACAAGACCAACTTTGAAACATAATATAGAAATAACACTATTTACACAAATAACTTTGTATCAAAAAGTAGTCTGAAAACTAGAACCTCAATTTATCCTTGATCCTTTCACTGACTCCGAGGTCCCAACTGATTTGACAAACAATTATATTAAACTTAAGAATAAGCTTCAAAAATCCTAGGTTCCTGAAACACCTAGTTCTGAGACACCCAGTCTCTGAGACAACTAGTCTCTGAAGCACCTAGTTCCTGAGACAACTAGTTTTGAAGCACCTAGTCCCCGGAGCACCTAAGTCACCAGATTATTACAAGCTATCTGTTCGAGGGACTGCGACCATTCCCGAGAGAAATTACAGTTTCGGAACAACGCGGTAGCTTGCAATAATTGTAAAGACTTCAAAAACCGATTGCTTCAAAACCACAAGCTTTCAACTCAAACTAGGTTTATAAACTTTCCTTTTAAACTACTTTATTGGCTGGTATTCACTTTCCGATGTTCATCCGTCGACGGCCAATTAATAAAAGAGCGACTTGCAACAAATGGAAGTGTTTAACGACCTTGACTGGCTATACAGCCCTCGCACGGTCGGCTCGGTGCCCGAAGGCGATTGATGAGCGTTTAAATATTTTCTGCCGTGGGTCAGGAACTGGTAGTAGAGGACGCCGAATGGAGGCCGCCATCTTGGTTTTGGTGAGTAGATTTTTCTTTGTTTACTATTTTGATGTTATTTCTTCACTAACGGCTGCTTTCAGGGCCAGTTTGGTCAGCTTGGCAGCCCGCTAGCCTCGATGATGGAGTACTGGTAGATGATCTCGGACGTAGTTCGAAAGATGACAGGAAGCGTTATCAGGACCGAAGCCGTGAGGCAGTGAAATGAAGGTCGTATCACCCAACAGCCTAGGATACAGCCCTCGGACGTTAAACGGCATAACACTCCCCATGATACAATGGTTTTGGAGTGCATGTTAACGCGGGTACGCCAACTACTACGTCTATCTGTACGGCATGGATTGGTTTCTGTCATCTTAATTAGTAAGTCGTTGATATCTAACTGTAAACCCTCATCGAAGATAGCGGGTAAAGGAGAGCTGGCCCAGCACGTCCGTTCAGCTGTAATGACTGAGACGTGAATGTGAATGATGGAATGTGAGCGACTTGCAATGAATCGGTGTCTTTATATACCAAGAGCGCGGACCTCGAAGAGAGCACCCTAGCAACAATTAACGCGTCTCATAACAACCAAGGATAAAAGACTGATTTTATATGTATTTTTCGTTAACGCATTGTTCAAACGGGTAATTAATTATCGATTATAATTCAACGATAAATTACAAATATTGTCTTATGCCTAAACTGCATTTTTGTCACACTAGATGTAAACTTAGACATTCAAATAGATTCCAAGAAACACTATTTTAATGTGATATTTGTTTTACAATTGTTGACCTTTTTACAGATGTTTAACTTATAAACACATGTTGTAGATGAGATTTATTTTATTTTGATAAGCCTAGTATATGGAATTCGTATATATTAGAGGGGGCAAGGGGGGTCCCAATAACAGCAAAACAGGGAATTGATTTGGCTCATAACAGATAACAAGGAATTAAAATGGACAAAAACAGATAACAGTAAATGAAATATTAAAATAATTCGGTCTTTGACAAATCAGTATTTCTTATTACGGATATAATCCTTTGTAATGCATTCCATTTTTTATGACTATGTTTTTAGTATTAATTTATGTATCTAGAATGTGTTTAAATTACTACTCAATATATTATAATATTTTTTATAGCTCGTTTACGGAACGTATTATGGCATACTGTTGTCCGTCTGTTGTCAACATGTCGGACATTAACTCAAAAACTCTTTAACCATTTGCATTAAACTTTGGGAAATTGTTTATATCTATTGACGTGAGCTCCCCTTTTTTTTTTTTTTTTTTTTTTTATAAATTTTAGATTTTAAGTTTCTGGGTAATGGGTTTTTATTCAATAAAATTGGTGTTTTTTTTTCAGTTTTCTGATAATATCTCAAAAATGCTTTCACAAAGCAAGGAATTTTGGTGAATTGTTTATATCTATTAACATGAGGTAACTTTCAATTTTTATAAATTTTAGATTTTACGTTTCCGAGTTAACGGGTTTTATTAATTAAAAAGGGGTGATTTTCCAGTTTTCAGACATTAACACAAAAATGTTTTCAGCACTTCTCATGAAACGTTGGTGTATTTTTTATATATATTGACTGAAGCTCCCTTTGTTGCTAATCAAAAAAGTGACCTAAAAGAGTTTGAATATTCTGACTTTTTCTAAATGACCATTTAATGAGGTGTGTGAATTTTTCTTAATAAAACTATGAGGCAAAGTGGTATATAGGGTAGAAAAATAAAAGCACCAATTATAAGCATGCAATTTATCAAGTACTTCGAACGAATTTTGACACTCTAAAAGCAATTTATTCCACTATTCAAAGGCCTTATTTGAACAATTTTTTATCAGCTGAGGTTTTTGATTGCACCAAGTGTACTAGTAAGTAGAATACATAGTTTAGTAGGGAAACAATGGCTTGAAACGAAATAGATCTTTGTTTGTAATGAGTTATGTGCAGCTTCGGACCCAAGTACATGGTTGGAACTTTCATTGTACAATGCATTTGGTTCTGCTTTGAAAAGAACAGAGCTGAGTCTATGTACCATATTATATAAAAGGTTAAGTGGTTGTTAGGACCTAGTCCTTAATTGAGATCCTTGTCAGATATTCCTGGCCATATGTTTTCCTTTTTGTCATATTAAGAATTGTTTTAATTTAATATGTCCGTACGGAAAAGAAGGAACATTATTCTCATACAAAAAATTAAGATAATTCTAAATACACATTCATAAAAAAAATGGAATTTATTACAAAGGATAATCATAAGATATACTTGAATTGTCCTGGACCTCACTTCTGTGATGGGTATATGTTAATGGAATCCTTCTCTGAATACGGGACAAACATATTAGTAGTGGTAGACCCCAATGGCCAATGATCTTCAATTTACACCGAATATTGACTGTCAAAAAAAATGCTAACATTCCAATTTTCAATAACAGTTAACAGCAAATACATTATCACAATAACAGATAACAAAAAAACTAAAAGCCCAATTACAGCTAACAAAGAATAAGACAATAACAGCTAACAGCAAATATATTTTCAAAATAACAGATAACAAAGAATTAAATTGCCCCATAACAGCATAACAGTTAAACCCCTTGCCCCCCTCATATTAGGATCTTTTTATAGGCATGATCAAAGCTCGGATCAAAGTGGCGCCGGTATTTGTCTACTTAAAACTAATTGTTACTCGTAATTGAGTCTGACGTTCCTTTTTTAGCGTACAAAAATGAATTATGTTTAACCCCCTCTACATTATTCATATGAGCCCGTTTAGTCCAAATGATTATGACGTCTTGAAAGGCTATTATATATTTTTTTTCTTTGACGCCTTACTTAGTCCAAATAATTATGACGTCTTGGAAGGTTATTATATTTTTTTTCTTTGAGTAAGGCGTCAAAGAAAAAAAATATAATAGCATAATAGCCTTTCAAGACGTCATAATTATTTGGACTAGAGCCCGTTATGAATTTGGCCGTTAGTTTTCTTGTTTTACATTTGTCGATGTTGCGGCATCTTCAGTTAAGCCGACTACTGGTATACATACGGTTTGTGGTTTTGTTTTCTTATCGTCAACGGTCGTTATTGTTTATATTCACTTTATTTGAACTATGGTGGATAATTTTGTCTCGCTAGCCATCAAACAACACTCCTTATTTTTATACTCGTCCTGAACTCGATTGAAATATGTGTCACTGGACAGAAAACAAACATCAACCAATCTGATGTTTTATACTGATAAATGGATAATAAAAGAAATAGTTTGTGATATTTCAATTTGCAATTATTGGGTTGTCAGGCTTTACCTAAAGATGCATGGGTTCAGTTGTACATGTTCACCGTGTATCATCGTACAGCGGATATAGGTACTAACCAAGCGGGCGTGAGCGATTTTGATCTTGCACGGTAACGAAAATATTTGTTTTGTTCACATAATATCAATGTTTACTTCAATCTAAACATAATTGCTGTTTTAAGAAATGATTTGGTCGTAGGCTGATGATTAGAGATGTCTCATTATTTTCCTAAAACAAGAACGATTACTAAAAACATGTGCAAATACTTGTCAAAGAAGTTTGCCCTCGTCTCATCCGATATAATTCTATATCCTTGCAACTCTTTTTCTGATAGAAGGCCACTGTGTGTGTGTAATAAGTATAGCTGTTTCAATAACATGAATAATTGGCATTAAAATCTTTCATACATATGTTATTTTTCTATATTTTATCCCGAAAGAAGCGTTGTGTAGCTGACCACATAAATCCTTATGTACGGTGCATAGTTAAGTTGTTGTACACCGTACACAAAAACTTTATTTTCATACTCGTTTATTACCCAAAAAGTTTCAAGGAATGAGTAATCACAGGTATGTTTATGATTGGTAACTATTACGTTTACCCTGTTAGTCCGGCGGCTTCAAGCATATTTCAGACGAATTGTGCACATCCTGCTACAAGCATGAAATTTGGCATAGACCTTCCTCAACTCTTACTCTTTTATTTCAGAAAGGGAGGTATTTGAAAAAAATGTCTCACTTCCGGTAAAATCCAAAATGGTGGACATCATACTTAAATCAGCCCTATATCGAAGGCTAGTATGTGAAAAGGTGTTATTATCATGCTACTAAGATAATATTTGGTACCAACCTTTGTTGTATACTACTTTTGGATATATGATATAGATAAGATGTCTTCAAAAACCCTTCTTCCGGTAAAAATCCAACATGACGGACATAGTACTAGAATAAGCTTATTTATCGGGAGGGTAATTGAAGTGTGTTTTAATGTATTGCTACTATCATTACATTGTACAGGAACCTTTCTTTTGTGCTTCTCACAGATACACTGTATAAGACATATCTCATTAAAAACCTTACTTCCGTTGACATCTAAAATGGCGGACATAGAAATATCAATTGTCTATTTGAATATTCAACTTTTTTCAAAATGTAAAGAAAATGTTTTTTTTTTTTCTTTGTTTTGTTTGCTTGTCATTAAACTATTGGCTTCTAGATATCGTCAAAACCACTAATTCAATTCTGTTGTAAATTTTTTAATAACACTTCCGGTAAAAAGACAAAGCAAAAATAATATAGGGTAAATTTCAAAAATGAGTCCTCAATCCATATCTTTGATTTAAAGTTTTAGATAGATTGATTAAAACAAAATAAAATTACTGAAGTACTAAAACAATTTTCAAATTACTGCTTTTTGGCTAAAAAAACATGTTTATTCACAGTCACCACCACATGCAAACAAAGCAGTGCACGGGAGACCCGAGTTTCCACATTAACAACAACCGCAACATCCTCTGTATCTGTATCTGTATGAATACCTTGTCGATACCAATTCTGGCTTTAATATAACGGTTTGAGAGAGCGCCGCCGATTTATTGACGAGGCGTAAGAGCAGATTTGACGCTCTCTTTGCTTGATGCGTACACTACAGTGTCGTCTCACTGATTCGATGCGATCACTGTCTTAACAAAGAATGAGTTTGAGTATTGTGGTGTTTTGCTTAGTGTAATGTCAAAACACTTAGAGTGATAGTTTACTTGCATTTCCACAATATTTGTTGCATGGTATTCTTCGAACCTCTTGGCAGTTATGTTTCTCTTAGGATGTGTTTTTTTTTAGAAATCCGTCTGGTTCAATAGCGGGAATCAGCCCCTAAACCACTTTGTACATAAATATCGACTTCTAGTTTGTTCGTTTTGCAATTGTCTGGAGGTCTTGTAGTTTCAGTTGAGCAAGAATATTGGAGACACACCCGTCCTCTCTTGACTTG
This sequence comes from Mytilus galloprovincialis, assembly GCF_965363235.1. Classification (NCBI taxonomy): domain Eukaryota; kingdom Metazoa; phylum Mollusca; class Bivalvia; order Mytilida; family Mytilidae; genus Mytilus; species Mytilus galloprovincialis. Next base: position 15,868,016 of record NC_134845.1, on the reverse strand, counting down.
TAATCTATGGTGATAAATCTTGCCGCTTGACGTTGTATCCTTTCTAGCTTATTTATGTTTGTTACCGTGTAGGGGTCCCATACTATGGCTCCTTATTCCATCGTTGATGAACGAGCGAGATGTAAGCTGATTTTTGGCAATCATGTGGAAAGTATTTCAAGTTTATTCTTTGAAAGCCTAGTGTTGAATTTGCTTTCTTTTTAATATGTGGGTGGTTCATTTGTGGTCTTCCGAAATTTGTAGGCCTAGGTACGGGTTATGCTTGACTTATTGTAGTATGTACAGTACAGTCCATTTAAACTGTAGATTTTATGGCTTTTGTTTCTGATGCTTAGGATGTAGCATTTTTTGGCATTGAAACGCATTCCCCAGTACATCCACAATGTACAAGCTTCTAACAAAATGATGAGGCCTTAGAAAGAGTTTTTTAAAGGTGATTATCTTTGTTCATTCGCCACCCATTAGCGCCTGAACTGGGTAGCATAACAGCCAATTCCATGCTCGTTCCCCTAAACACCTGCCTTAGTATATTGCATGTTTTACATACTGGAAAAGACTAGACCAAGTTGAGGAAATACCCTCAATTAGTCTTCCTTTTTGCGCAAATAGTTATTTTCTTGATTCGTTAACCATGTTAACCCCATCTGATAAGTTTGTGTGATCTTACAGTTAAACCTCGATGATTTAGACTGATCAATCATCATTCTCTATGTTAAAGTCACATCTCTAAATGCCATCAATGTCTTTTATTTCCTTTTCAAGCCACCAGGGAACCTTATCATAACTGGTAAGACATGGATCACAATAAGTGTGTGTAATTATTCATTGCCAGGTGCATTTGGAAGGTTTTAGATATATATTTATCCAAAGATTTTTGCCCTCCCAAACACAATCCATAGTTCGTCTACCCATGTCACGGAATAGCGAAACAGTAATGACAGCAGCATCAGTAACGACTATTCGAATCATGACTCGTGCAAGTTCGTGTTTCATTGCATCAAACACATGCACCATGATTCTATTGTCAGCCTTTAAATGAGAACACGGTGATAAACTTGAAATCTCGAGGTAGATAAGATAGAATATCCTGAGCTACATAGGGAAAAGGAAATACACAGACGAATCCAGAGTCAAAACAAGATGACGCTAATAAGAAAGAACTTTTAAGTTTTCATTCGCAACAGCTTGCTCAATAGATTTTGAGGAAAAGGTAGTTGTAGCAATAATTGCTCATGATGTTCTGTGTTATCCACCACATGATGATGTTTCAAGCTTATCACCATGTTCACGTGAAGAGGCTGACACTTGAATCAAGATGCATGTTTCTGATGCAGTGAAACTAAGACTTAATTGAGTCATGACTCGAACAGTCGATACTGATGTTGCTGTCATTGCTGTTTCTCTTTTCAGTGACATAGGGGCATACAAACTTTGGCTTGCATTTGGAATTGGTAAAAGCTTCAGATATATATCTATCCATGACCTTTCATATACACTAGGCATTGAGAGATTACACATTTGCTGGAAAAGGAACTGCGTTGGTGACATGGATGTTGTTTAAAGATGTGACTCTATCATTTAGAATGATGATTGATCAGCCAACATTACCAGATATGGATTTCACAATGTCATTGATAGAACGATATATGGTTTTGTTGTAAGATCGAACAAAATTATCAGATGGGGTTTACGAAGCAAGAAAACATGTGTTTTTGGAAGAGGAAATACTTATTGAGGCTGTTCCTACGACTCGGTCTTTATATAATCTTTTTCAGCAAGTAAAACGAGCAATATACCATGGCGGGTGCGAATAAGTAACAAGCTTGGTATTGGTTCCTATGCTAACTAGTCCATCGCTTATGAATGGCGAAGGGAAAAATATGATCCATGGGAACCTTTTGGACAACTCTTTGTGAGGCTTCTTCATCTTATCAGGAGCTTGTACATTATAGATGTAAGAAACAATATATAACCACGATATTTGTAAATTTGGAAAATAAGCTCTCCGATTGTGAATAAACATGAATTTGCGGCCATAAATAGGTCATTCTAAAGATGTTTAAGAACTTAAGTTATTTTTTTTGTTTTAATTAATTTATCCAAAACTCTACATCGAAGATATGGATTGAGGACTCATCTTTGTAGTTTACGTCATATTGTTTTATTTTACCGGAAGTGTTGACTTTCAGTTTGTATTTAAACATATAACGCTGAATAGAATTAATGGTTTTGAGGATTACTTAAAGCCAAAAGTCTATTAATGACCAGCTAAAAAAAACATTTTATTTACACTTTGAAAAAAATTGATATTTAAATGAAAATTAACAATATTTCTATGTCCGCCATGTTGGATATTACCGGAAGTAAGGGTTTTAAAGACATATGACTTATACATTGTATCCATGAGAAGCACCAAAGAAAGGTTCTTGCACAATATAATGATAGTAGCAATACTTTAAAACACATTTCAATTACCCTCTCTAAAAATAAGCTTATTTTAGTACAATGTCCACCATGTTGAATTTAACCGGAAGTAGGGTTTTTGAAGACATCTAATCTATATCATATTTCCAAAAGTAGTACATAACAAAGGTCTGTACCAAATGTTATGATAGTAGCATGCTAATAACACCTTTTCACATACTAGCCTTCGATATAGGGCTAATTTAAGTATGATGTCCGCCATTTTAGATTTTACCGGAAGTGAGACATTTTTTTCAAATGCCTCCCTATCTGAAATAAAAGAGAAATAGTTGAGGAAGGTCTATGCCAAATTTCATGCTTGTAGCAGGATGTGCACAATTTTTCACAAAACCGCCGTACGGTGTTGACATTAACAACTATTTGCGCATGTACAAGTTAATTGTTCTTATTAGAATATCAAAGTTGTTTTATGAATAGGAAAAAATCGATGCGAAAATTATTTGGGAGCAGGAATTTTAAATGTTGAGAAATGTACATTGAGTATTGGTAATTAGCAAAACAAAGATTTTCGTTACCGTGTAAGGTCAAAATCGATCATGCCCGCTTGGTTTATAGTACCTATATCCGCTGTACTGATGATACACGGTGATGTTGTATTTGGAATTTAATGATATTGTTCATGATAGTTCATAAACTCTAACAATACTGTTAGCTAAAATTACATCTATAACTGACACAATAAGACACTTTTCTTGAGATTTTAATTGTTTTCCTTATGCCGACTTAATATATCGGTATCATGTCATTTAAAGAATCATTTAAAACAAAGACAGATATCTTTAATCTATAATTGTTCTATCAGACAGTGCAGCGTCAGATCCATCCATTTTCAAAAGGGGGTTCCCAACCCAGGATGAAGGGGTGGGGTATTTCCAACCATATGTCCCCATTCAAATGCATTGGTCGTCCAAAAAAATTGTGGTTCTAACCCCGAACCCCCTCTCCTCCCCGTGAACCCGCCTGGATCCGCCACTGCATTGATAAACAAGATAATTAATTGTAGAAGCCTATGAAACTATGTTATATTACTTACAAGACAACGACTAGAGAATAAATTATGTACCAAAAACTCAAAGCAAAAAATGGGGATATTAAATATTTTTCATGTCGGTGACTTTTATAGAAGACAACACGGTATTGGTGTTTCACATTGTTAAAGGCCGTCCGGTTCCCAATAATTGCCTACATCCGCTAAATCTGAACTTTGGTGGAAAGTTGTTTCATTGGCAATTATACCACATCTCCTTATTTTTATATTGATTGATTGTATTTCCAAGTATGCACACTGTTCAATCAGAACACAGTGACATTAATGCTTCAACATTGAAATCATTTATATTTAACGTATTTGCTGCTAAATTTGCTGTTCATAACTTATTTTCTTGAGCTAAAAGTTCCCTTGTTTTCAATGTTTTTGCATTTGAGTTTTTTACTCACTTCATATGTTGTACTCTTTTGTACAATAACTGTAAAATATAGTTCATACATGCTGTTCCTCTATTAAAATTTTCTCCGAGGTAGGAAAATACGTTCACCCTTGACATGTAATGTACAATATATTATCAAAGAGAAGCGAAAGATACAAAAGGGACTTTCGAACTAATAAGACGAGAATAAACTGACAACACAAGGACTGAAAAACAACAGTACACAAAACACTACACATGAAACTAAAGACTTAAGCAACATGAACCCCGCCAACAACTGGGGTTATCTCGGGTGCTTCGGAAAGGCAAGCTGATTCTGCTCCACATATGGTACTCGTCGCGTGGTGCATGCAAGTACAAACCGGTGACAAGTCTAATTCGGTAACTCAGATTCGAGGAAATTAGGAACGGGATTAAGATAACAATTGGAACATATCCGTCATCTGCGATGTGAAAGATACATTCCAAAACGGTCATCAACTCATGATGGCGCTGTAAAACTTATCTAGATCAGGACTTGTTCTCAAATAAAAAAGATTTTTATTCATTTATGTTGGTGGTTTGTATATTATTTCATTTACTCAGTTATCTGGATTTTTTTTTATGTTCACTCCTCAGTGGCTTAAACTTTTATATAAACTTAAACTCCGACTGAATACGAATCACTCACTATTCAATGCATGAACGCATATTAAGATCTCTTTTTTATTTGACATCTGTTAATAACTTGTTTAAGCTGATCAGAATTCGGCAGTTGAAATTTTAAAGAATATTTACAAAAGATAAATTTGAAGCAAAAAAAATGTAATAGATTCTTTAAATGGCATGTATAGCTCACCTATATCTATGTGCTTCTTCAACAATGGATTCTCTCCAACAATGAAGACTAGAATACAATTCATTTCTAAAAGCACTTTTTTGTTGATCTTGTACTCCTGTTATTTTTTACTATTCAGTTTCTTTCGATCTTCCGTATTGTTTGTCCAGTTAGATTTGTCATTTAAGGAGTCAACTTAAGATGCTCGGAATATTTGACCTTCAGACAAGTTCTTAAAAACCCAAAGATAATTGTGGCTAACTATTATTAAATTAATCCCAGTAGTTTCAGAGAAGAAGTTTGTTTGTAAAAGAGACACCATATGATGAGAATAGCTCACTTGGCCTTAAGGGACATTCGAGATTTTAACGAAGTCCATGCCCCAAGCAATTGTCCTCAGAGATGATCTTACATTAATTTGACTGTTCTGTTTTGGCCAACTTGCTTTAGACTGCTCAAAATGTCTTTCAGAACTATTGTTCCAGATCATGCCTGATAAAGCATCCAGAAATTTGGGTCTAGATCATGCCTGATAAAGTATCCAGAAATTTTGGTCTAGATCATGCCCAATAAAGCATCCAGAAATTTTGGTCTAGATCATGCCTGATAAAGCATCCAGAAATTTTACTCTAGATCATGCCTGATAAAGCTTCCAGAACTTTTGGTCTAGATCATGCTTGATAAAGCTTCAAAAACTTCTGGTCTAGGGCTAGCCGGATAAAGCTTCCTGAACTTCTGGTCTAGGGCATGCTTGATAAAGCTTCCAAAACTTCTGGTCTAGGGAATGCCTGATAAAGCTTCCAAAACTTCTGCTCTAGGACATGCCGGATAAAGCTTCCTGAACTTCTGGTCTAGGGCATGCCGGATAAAGCTTTCTGAACTTCTGGTCTAGGGCGTGCTTGATAAAGCTTCCAAAACTTCTGGTATAGGGCATGCTTGATAAAGCTTCTAAAACTTCTGGTCTAGGGCATGCCTGATAAAGCTTCCAGAACTTCTGGTCAAGAGCATGCCAGATCAAAACTTTTCAAGGAACATGTGACATCAGTTGGAACATGTGACATCAGTTGTATTTTTTTATTTGGCTATACAGGTACAAATAAAAGAAAGTCCACTCCTTCTGATAGAATTGGTCAAATACTTTACAATGCACACTGAAAAAGATGTTTTATGTTTTGCTCTTGTAGTGATGTTTGGATTCTTAATTATCGAAAAATCGACAAATTGTTGAAAATGTTAGATTTTTTTATTAATATTTTCCAGGGCCGTAACTAGCCTCTTTTAATAGTGAGGCAAAACAAAAAATTTGGCGAGGGGGGCCGCTCAAGGCCCCCAGAAGCTCTGAGAAAAATAACGCAAAATCATGCATTCTGAGCGTTCCACGGACTCGTTCTTACATTGAAACGCAAGTAATCTTTAGCTATTATTTTGACAATATTCTGGTCTCAAAGCAAAAATAGATTTATTGTAATTTAAGACTTTTAGGTTTCAGGGGCAACATTAAAAGACCGATATGTAGGATAAAGTAAAAATCGTATTTCTCATAATCATTAATACTGGGTCTGTCTGTCTGCTCTTGTCTTGTATTGTGCAAAACTTTGAACATTGATCATTTGTATTTTTTCTATGCATTGACTTTGTGTGCGATTAGGTCCCGTGCACATTTACTCCATATTCCTTTATTTTCTCTCTTTAACACGACATAATGCAAGTTTAACCCTTCAATGTAAAAGCTCATATGGCAATACATTGTTTTTTTCAAATGATTTGATACCGGGAAATTGGTGGTCTTTCTTTAATCTAAACCATGTCAGCTATGTAGTTTTACCCACAGGAGCTTGGGTATATGATACAGATATTTTTTTTGATTTTTTTGTTGTTGATTAAAATAGTAAATTTTCTATATTTATAATACATATCTATCACTTCTGTGCATGTCTCACCTATATATAGCTAGTTTCGAGTGATTTAAACGACTCAAAGAAAATACCCAATTTTACAATCCATACTAAGAAAAATTGCCGGTATTTTCTCTGTGTCGTTTAAATCACTCGAAACTAGGTGAGACATGCACAAAAGTGATAGATATGTATTATTAAATAGAAAATTGAATATCTTAATCAACGGAAAAAAAAGACAAAAAAATATTTGTATTCTTTGATATCAAGTTCAATTATCCATACAGAAACGACAATTTTTCTGTGTCCAGTATAGCATCGTAGATATTTATAGGAAGATGTGGTGTGAGTGCCAAAGAGACAACTCTCCATCCAAATAACAATTTATGAAAGTAAACCATTATAAGTCAATGTACGGCCTTCAACGCGGAGCCTTGGCTCACACCGAACAAAAAGCTATAAAGGGCCCAAAATTACTAGTGTAAAACCATTCAAACGGGAAAATCAACGGTCTAATCTATATAAAAAACGAGAGTATATTCTTAAAATAGTTTCCCACACAATATCTGGACATCGGTGGACATGCAACATTGCACACGTTTACAAATGAAAAACAACACTCAGACTATAGTCATAAAGTAGGACAATAAAAGAACAAAAGACAAACCCGAGACACAGAAGTACAAACAATAAACAAAAAGTAAAATAGAAACATAGATCACGAAAAAATTGCAGGGGTGACATCAGGGAGTGAAGAGAACTTGCTTCTTGCAAGACACTTTCCGTGAAAACAATCTGATATAAAGACAATCTTTTTTTCATTTTTTTTTTTGGAAATTTCCAGCATGAGGCATTTGCCTCATTTGCCTTAATGTAGTTACGGCCCTGTTTTCAATTATGATAATCAAAAAAGTATCTGTATTTTTTTACAGAAACCTTTTGAAATCTCTCTGTAAATGAACAAATACATACTAATTATGTTCCTAGTGTAGAGTAATCTGTATTTATGAAGCTGTATGTGAAGTAATTAATTCCTCCTCAATACTATACATCATGCACAAGTATAATATGATGAAAAGTGTGTAAATAAAATCTTACACGACTTGTATACAAAATTGAATAGAATGCTATTCAAATATTTTGTTTAATCAATTATAATTTTCCAGTCCATTCCAAACACAAGTTTTGTTAAAGATAGTTGTTTTATAATGAATGGTTAGAACAGATTGATTTAAATTCAGAGAATGTGACGGTTTACATATATATAGAAAACGAGACTGATACTGATGCAACCAAAGCAACACATGTTCTTTGGTGGATTCCATGGTATATTCTTGCAGTCGTTTTGAAAATGGTTACTGATAAACAAATTTTGAAACCAAATACTAATCGAGGATATATCATGTTCTCTAATTCTGTGAGAATTTATACCAATGAAGTTGATTAAATTGGTCTCATGTAATTTCTGGAAATCTGCATTTTCTAATGAATCATACGAGATAACTAAGAATGTTAATATTTTTCACTGCTAAAGGATAAAATTTTTAACTGGGAATCAATTAAAATATAATAAACTTATATATCACCTTTTGTTTAAATCCTAGCTCAAAATGATGGTTCATAAAATTGTTATTACAAGGTAATTAAGAACAAGAAGGTAAACACAGAAATGGTTGCCTGCTTTACTAATCATTGAGGGGCCTTGATGGCCAAGTGGCCTTAGTAGTTCTACTACTGTAATCACTAGCCAGTGAGGTTGTGAATTCAAACCCCCTCGTGCCCGTGCACTTGTCTCCAATCGTCTTTGACTAGGATTGTCAGTTTTCCTATCGAAGGTCAGTGGTTTTCTCTTGGCACTACTGCTTCCTCTACCTAAAAAAACTGCTGCAACAAAATAACCCAAAAGTGGCGTTAAAACACCAACAATTATTCTAATCATTGATTTTATGTTTAAAGCCTTTAAGATAAAACATTTTACTAACAGCATCAACCCAACATATTATCATCCAGATGAAATCTTCCCTACATGCCCTACAGACATGTATACTTTACAATTATTCCATACACCAAATATAGTTGACCTATATTGTATATGGTATTTGAAAAACAGATCAAAACACAAAAACTGAACATTGACCAATGAACCATGAGTATGAGGATAAGGAAACATGTCAGACTGGCATGTACCACCTACAATCGTTTCATATACCACATATAGTTGACCTACTGCTTATAGTATTTGAGAAATACTGTGGATTCATTATAATTCATTGGATACCAATTTTCAAGGGTTTTGTTGGTACAGGTGAACCAACAACAAATAACATATTTTCAATAGCCGTTTTCAGCAACCCACGAAAATACATGAATCCACAGTATACCTAATTATATAACTATAACTGTGATCAATGATCCATGAAATGAGGATGAGGTCAGGTGGACCCTGTCTGTACAAGGAACACATATACCAAATATAGTTATACATAATCTCTACATAATTGCATTCAAGTCCTACTCGTAATTTTAGAGATTTAGCATACACACCATTTGAACTCAATGCGAGCAAGCTTTTAAATACTACAAAGTAACTAAAATAACTAATTGGGATCAACTTTGTATAATTGCAGTTACGAATCAATATGCTTTTTCTTTCTTTAATATTTTATACAATAAAAAGATGGATGATTGAGTTTGCCATCATCCTGAATATGCATGAAATATTTGCCTCCAACATTTAACTTACAACAACAAACAATGTGGATTCATTATTAATCGTTGGATACCAATTTAAGTAGATTTTATTGTTACCCAGGAACCTGGAATTTTCAAGTACAACCACTACAAATTTCTATAAGAATGTAGGCAGATATTGGCAAAACCACAAAATCAAATATCCACGAATATACCATTGCTCCTCAATCCATGAAAATTGGTACACACGAAAATAAATAAATCCACAGTACATCCTCCAATGTAGAGTTTCCTTCAAAACGTAATTTTAAAAAAAGTACATGTAGAAACACAACTATTTTATTTCATCTATCTATACTGTGTATTGTTTCATCAATAAGTCTACTAATTTCTTTATTTCTGTCAAATGATCTGTCAAAACAGTTGGTCAGCTGTTCAGGACGTAATGGACTGCCACCTACAAATGGAAATAGTCATATTTAGAAACAGCTCACATGTTTATAGAAGGAAACCTTTAATAAAACGTGTCTGGTGTAAATATGAAATTTTCAAATACATATGTACAAATTTCATCAATTTATTTTAGAATTTTCATTTTAAGCTTTCAAAATCAGTAAAATGGTTGATGGTTACATGTAAGTTAATTACCTGGTTTGTGTACTAGACATAATTTATCATCTGTTGTTACTATGGTTACAATACCAGTTGCTAAGTTCTCTTCTTCAGCTGTGGGATCAACAAACAGGATGTTACTGAAATTAATAAATCAAAAATAAAGTACTAACATACAACTATCTGATCTATTACAATAGCAACTTCAAGAAATAGATATACAAAATCTTTCTTTAAATCTAATTATCTGTCACATTTCTAATTCCTAATGTTCCTATTGAAGATCGCTGGTTTTCTCTGTATTTCCTCCACCAATAAAAACTCCCCCCCCCAAAAAAAGCGTTAAAACATCATCAATCAATCAATCGAACTTATTCCTAACACAGGCTAACGTGATGTCATGTCTCATAGCATTGCCATTGTTAAATTATTACAAATGCAACAATAAATAAAATTTCTCCTAAATGTTGAAACAGCAATTGATAGTTTTATATATTAACTTCCAAACTGAAGTCACAGCATACTTTTGAGGTCATAGTTGAAAAAGAAAAAAGAGATCTGTTCTGTTTACCAATTATGTCATAGGTAAAGTTTAAGTTTTTCTAAAATGTGTAATGAAAAGTTGGAATCCATCGCGACTCGAGAGGAGTTTATTTTTGCTAACTTTGAGATGAAGTGATTTTTTCTTAAGGAAGATAAGACTCGGGAAAAAGAAAAACACAAAAATAAAACCTCGTGAACAAGTTTGACTCCAGATGGTTAACCCTAGAAATCACAATAGTTTTTTTTTAAAGGAACATCATAAGGATAATCTGTTTGACAACCAGCAATATAGTTTAAATCTTTCAATTTATTTAAAGGAACAATCTAAAGAAACAACACCTAATAATCTTTCAATTTATAACACACTTGAATAACATGAACCTATTTATCACTTACTCATCAAATATAGCGTATGTAGATGATACAGGCTGTGATGATATAGGTAATGGTACTCTCTTTGTTAGGTCTGTCTCAGGATTGTCTGTTTCTTCATTTATACTGATAGTTGGTAAACATACTAAATATAAAATGGAATGAAAAACAATGAACAGATATAAAATTCCACACTATGCTTTTTATTAGAGGTAGTAACTTATCATTGATGTATTTCAATTTCTTTTTTCTTTGCATGATGATAAAATTATGTTTTGTCACTACAATAAGAAATGTCAATATACAATTTCTACCTACAATAGTCAATACTACCACAAATTGTTAAGGAAAGGTTTATTTGTAGGTTTTTTGTGTGTTGTTGAGTTTCTGATCTCATGAATAGATGATCATGCGTCCAATCATCCCAAATGTACATATATGCGTATACTCCATTTACCCTAACTGAATAAGCTTCTTCTTGATCAGAATTGTTAAATGTAGCTACTATTTAAAATTTTCTAATTGTCTTCAAGGCATTCATTAGAGTATAATTTAATTTTTGATGTAACACATCTTCTGATTGGCTGACATCGTTTTGTTTAGGCAAAAAAAAAATATATGTCTGTTTCCTGTTTCCCGACCGACCCTGACTCAAACCCCACGACCCTAGATCTTTTTATTCAAATCCGGAAAAAAATCGTTTCCGGTCCGATCCAGATCCGTATTTAACTATGCCCAAACAATCAAAATGGCTGCTCACAGCACAAATGTGCTACAATTAAGGTTTAAAAAATGTCAGCACTGGGAGGATTATTCAATTAAAGCTTCTTTAAAGGGATTCAATCATTTTGAGGTACAGGACCCTCACCAAACATGACATTTAAACCACCTGCAAAAAAAAAAAAAAAAAAAAAAAAAAAAAAAAAATCCCGACCTACCGACCCTGATTTATTTGCCTTGGATGCAGGAAACAGACATATATTTTTTTTGGGCCTTATCAGCCCATAGACATACTTTTGTCATGTTACCGTGACGCGTCATCAACGTTTTTTTCATTATTTACTCCGGTTTAAAATGGATTTAGGAATTAAATTATAAGAAATGACTGTAATATTTTTTCTGATTCGAAATAACATAAAAAATGTTGTGCACACTTTAAATAACCCGCTATGCGGGTTATTCAGTCTGCACCAAATTTGTTATGTTATTTCTTCATAGACAGAAAAAATATTTCAGTCATTCCTTAAAACAAGTCAGGAGTCTGTAATTCAGTGGTTGTCCATCAAATTTGTTTTTAGTTTATTGTTTTGTTCCTTAATCAGGCTACTAAAATTTCTTGTTTGAATTTATTAACATTTGACATTTCTGGACTTTAATGGCTTGCTTTGCAGTATGGGTTTTGCTCATTGTTGAAGGCCATTTCGTGATGTATAGATGCTTACTTCTATGTCATTTGGTCTCTGGTGAATAGTTACATTGGCAATCATACCACATATTCTTATTTCTATAATAACTAAAAATTACAAAGAGATTTCTAATTGAGATGTGACTTGAATATTATTTAGAATACTTATGAACTTCAATTACCCAAAAAACAAATAAGATCGACTGATTGTTGATGCTCAACTTCAGGTTTAATAGAGATCTAGGGATCGGGAATACTGCCACGACAATGGAAAGGTGCAAACACTTGATAAAAAGCCCTAAATCTCCTAGTCTTAGTTGGTTGTAAACAAAATTTTCAAATATGACCTATTACTAGTCTTTTTTTTATTTATAAAAAAAAATAATTTTGTAATGTTAGAACTTTTGTTTATTTACCATTTTTGAGTGCAGCTAACAATGCTAACACACAAGCGTCTGTCACATTACCATCATAGTCCAAGCATAGCAAGTCACAGTACAATACCCACACCAACTGTAATATACAAATCTGACATGTCAGTAAGGGCCTGCTTTCACATTTTTGTGTAAGGCTGATGCATACAAAACAAGTCATTTTCATAGGAAGTCAAATTTCCCTAAAAATTGACACTAATAATTAGTTCAAGATGGGTTCTCAATAACTATAAATTTTGTTAAAATCCAGACACTATAGTTTTGGATTTGCACTTTTGTAAATGGTGGGCAGCCAATATTTTTTACACAAGAAATAATTTGTAATGGAAAATTATACCTACATATCAATTTTCTTTGAAATCCTAGCAAAAACAGATGTTTACCAAAATTTATCATTTTTTTTAACAATAATCAAGTTATAACTACTATTTTGACATTGAGAAACAATTTTTATTAGCATATTTATTATTCTATCTATCAACTGCTGTTGAAATTCCTAGCTAGGGTCTAGCCAGCCATGGCATGAACACTAATTTAGTATTGTTGTTTAATGCAAAGCAGATTAGCAAATATTCTAACAGATTCCTAGGTTGTGGAAATATTGACATAGCAAAATTACCTTAGATACAAATCACTTCTAAAGATACTAACCTTGCCTGGTGTAATACATAATGATTCCAAATCAACACATTTTGAGCTAAAAATAAAAATACCCTTATTATTTTCAAACCATTTTTTTTTTTAAATTAAAATAATGACAAAACATGAGGTTGCACATACTATCATGCTAATTATACCCTTACTTTATAGTCAATGACTTGGTAAACAGGAAGTGTGTGTCTGATAGATCAGAAAAGCTCTAATACATTACACCTCACTGTCAACATGCTGACCAAATATATATGTGATGTAAAACTGGACAAATGTGTGATGAAAATATTTATTTCCTTCAGCACATGGAAAAAGAATCAATGACAACAAAGGAGAGGTGCAAACATTATAACAATCATAATATATATCTAAACATTTAAAAGATCAACTCACTGATTATCAACTTCTAACATAAACTGACTCATCACCTGAGCTTGTTCTCCTGGAGGCCCAGAGCGAAAATATGGAGAACAAAGGGGAGATAATTCAACATTTAAAATATCTACTCACTGATTAACAATTTCTAACATAAACTGACTCATCACTTGTGCTTGTTCTCCTGGAGGCCCAGAGCGAAAATGTGGAGAACAAAGGGGAGATAATTCAACATTTGGTACTGAAAAATAAGAATGGATATCAGTGTAAAATATTAAGTTATTAACATTCACTTAAAGCATAGAACAAATACTTAAAATCAACTGATCTATATATACTAGCTCCTTCTATTCATAAGAGGCAGAACGAATAAACACCTAAAATGTATAATACTTAATTTGGCAAAGAATTATTTTTTTAGCAACTCAACTCATCAGAGTAGTAATGGCACTCTATTAACATTTATTACAGAATAGACAATTTCCATGACACCTGTCAGTTAAAATTAAATTTTGTAAATAGCTACCTGGAAAATATAATCATGTTACACTGCTTTGTTTGTTTGACTTTAACCCTGCATTGGAACAGTTTTCACATTTCATTCTCTACTCAATATAAAAATAATGAGCTGTTGCATAAAACATGAAACCCAGGGATGTTGTTGATTGTTGATTGTCGTTTCTCTAATAGTCGTGGTGGGGCCTTTCTTTGAATTGTGTTATTTGATTGCTCCTTTGTGTTTTCTTAGTTTTTTTTTCATGTGTAAAATTGAGAATGGAAATAAGGGAATGTGTCAAAGAGACAACGACCCGAACAAAGATCAGACAACAGCTGAAGGCCACATATGGACACCTATCATGTTATTATCTATTGTGAATTAATCTTATCTATGATATATACATGCAGACTATTATCGATTTCATGGTCAACAACCCTTATTCAAAGTATGTGTTTTGTCTTGTGTACAAATTTTCAGTTGATCCAACAGAGGTGGTTATCACAAATGTAAAATAATGTTAACTAGAAACAGTGACTTTTTTTCTCAAACAAAGAAACAGTAAGAAAATATAGTGACAGATAAGGAACAGGGATCGAACCAGGAACCCTTGTTAGTAGTGCGATGCACTAACCACTACACCACAGCTCTCAGTATTCTTTATATTTCTATTGTTACCATTTTAGACTGCGGCATTTTTTTATACTGTCTTATACAACATTGCAAAGAATTACCTATATAACCACATTTAGGAGTTTCTGTTTTTGGCTTGCAAAGTTCCTGCAAAACAAATAAATCAATTATATACAACATGAATTTTAGATACAAATTTGTACATTCCTTTCAACATTCATTTTATTGCATTTCTATCCAAAACTAGAGGCTCTCAAGAGCCTGTGTCACTCACCTTGGTCTATGTGCATATTCAACAATAAACACAGATAAATTCATGATAAAATTGTGTTTTGGTGATCATGTGTTGTAGATCTTACTTTACTAGACATTCTTCTTGCTACAATTATCTCTATCTATAATGAACTTGGCCCAGTAATTACAGTGGAAAATATTTTCTAAAAATTTACAAAAATTTACAAAAATTTATGAAAATTGTTAAAAAATGACTATATAGGGCAATAACTCCTTAAGGGGTAAACTGACCATTTTGCTGAACATTATTGCTGTTTACAGTTTATCTCTATCTATAATAATATTCAAGATAATAACCAAAAACTGCAAAATTTCCTTAAAATTACTAATTCATGGGCAGCAACCCAACAACGGGTTGTCCGATTTGTCTGAAAATTTGAGGGCAGATATATATTGACCTTATAGACAAATTTACCCCATGTCAGATTTGCTCTAAATGCTTTGGTTTTAGAGTAATAAGGCAAAATTTACATTTTACCCCTATGTTCTATTTTTAGCCATGGTGGCCATCTTGGTTGGTTGGCAGGGTCACACCACACATTTTTTAAACTAGATACCCCAATGATGATTGTGGCCAAGTTTGGTTAAATTTGGCCAAGTAGTTTCAGAGGAGAAGATTTTTGTAAAAGTTTACGGACGACAGACACCAAGTGTGATGACAAAAGCTTACTTGACCTTTTAGGTCAGGTGAGCTAAAAATATGAAAAATCAAAGAACTGCAACGTTTAATTATGTAAGGGTCCTTCATGCTCTTCATCTTTGTACTTGTTTGGCTTTATAATTATTTTGATCTGAGCGTCACTAATAAGTCTTATTTATATAGGAAACGTGTGTCTGGCTTATCAAATTATAAGCCTGGTACCTTTGATAATTATTTAGGTTGTATACACTGTACACAAAATAAAAACGTTTCATTCTATGAGAAGCTTGCTTATAACTAATCATATTAATGAATTAGAGATTTATCATCACTATGGACATATGTGTATTGGTTAGGACCAGATACTGACCCGAAAATATCTTGTTTTCAATACATGTGTGATTGGGTTGTTGTCTTATGGCATTTACCCAACATCATAAATGATTCATAAATACCAGTAAATTGAAATAACACTCAGTGGTCTAATTTCAAAAGTCACATATTCTGACAATTATTAATTAGAAAACTCTCCCATTTTTTATATTCCCAGTCGTTACTTGTGCAGACAAAACAAACCATACAGACTAACTATGATTATTTTTCTTACCTACCTATCTTGAATGTGATGTTTAATTCTGATTAGCTTAATAACAAGTAAAATGTTTGGTTCATTCTGTACTTACAGCTTTAATACCACACATTACTGTAGTATTGCCCAGCTTGACCAGTGCAGATCCATCCGCTGTTGTCACACATCCTAAAGTATCAAAATATCACAATACAGGAATCAAGATTAAAGTCATATAAGACCTCAAATTAAAAAAAAATAATGCATATGATTTTTATAACTAAATAGATAGTTTTCATTAAAAAACTTATGTACACGTACATATACTTTTTTTTGAAGAACATTCTTGATTTTGTTCATATTTAGAAGAAGTTTACTTTATTTTAATTGCATGTTTCCAGAAAGCAATTCCCCGATATATTTTCCGTATGCATAGTTACCTCAGCGTGACCCTATTGTAAAAATTCGGTGATCGTAATACGCAATGATCTGTCCTTAAAATAAACTATTATCTGATTGTATATGTTAAACACATGCTCAATATCCACTTTTAATTGTTGATTGTTTACTATAAGTTGTCAATCGATAAACTTTGGCTTCTAAACACGACATTTAAGTAGCTGCCATATTTTCACTTCATTACAGACAGATAGAGAAAAAAATTGACGATTATACAAGAAGGTTGCGTAAAAAAAGATACAATCGTGCACAGAAGACTCAGTTTATGATATATACATGTGTTGGTTCAAGAATTGGATAAAGATTATTTTTCACCGGTCACTTGTTTCATATGACTTTCACTCTGTACTTGTGGTATAAATTTAATTTGAAACTAACAATAAAACAAGGTAAAAATTTACATGACCTTGCACTATTTAAACCATGAATGATTGCAATTGTAAGAAGTAAGCAAGTTCATGTATACCAAAAAGTACTGAGAGCTATTCTAGAAAAAAACCTGTCCTTTGGAACAGCCATGTACTAGTTTTAATAAAACAAGGATGATTGAGGTCCTAATAGTTTTCACAATACAAATAACTTTTGAAGATTTCAAAAACGGTCATGACTTCATACATGTCATAGGTCTTATATAAAACATACCTTCAACCCCCCATAGCCATCCTCAAATAATATGTGTTTTATGCAATACCCCATCAGAAATGTAAAAGATGTATGATGAATATTATTACAATAGTATTACAACAAATGATATAATTTACAAACCAATGTTTAGTACAGTTCTTCTAAATTCTCCAAGATCTCTTCCATCAGGTCTAACATCTTGTTCCTAAGGAAAACAACCATACATCAAAAACATCAAATACACCCTTTACAGATTTCTATATCATATTTATATAGATGGGGCTATAAAGGTTAAACCTGACGTGAAAAGTCTGTTACCAATGATGGCAATATCTTCACTTTACTGTCACTTACTGAAGTTAATTATTCTTTTTTTTTTAACTTAATAAAGCACAGTCATAAGATAAGTATGGACAGGGTATTCCAATAGGAATTTATGTTTCGCTTCACATCATATGTCAATTAGCATATTACACTTTTTTTTAATTCAATTTCAAAATAATGTAGATGAAGTATACTATATACCTCTATTGCCCATCTCTCCACAAATATTCCTGTCACACTTTTCTCAGAAACTAATTAGAATGACTTGATATTGTTCAGCAGCTTAACAGTTATCAGTTATAAGTTTTGTGACATGTTTCAGTTCTGTCTGATACCTACTTCCTGTTAGATCATACAGTCATACTTCAATTTTTTCAATATGATGAATGAACTTAAATGTGTCATAAATTTCTGCCTTTCTACTGAAGAGTGATTTCATATTTAAGAAGTTGTAATTGTTGTGTCTTTTTCTGTTAGTCACCTATTGCCTGGTTTTATTATACTTTTAAAAAAACCGACTAAAAATCATGAAAAATTTTAAATCATATTTAATACCAAGTTCTGTAAATAAATATGTACAATATCATATAATACTTACTAAATATTTTCTGTAATATTCAACCGGTCTTGCAGTTCTGAAATTAAATTTTGTTATTTTCGTAAGCTGCATATTTTAATAGACAAAAGTGTTCCTTAAAAGTACATAAGGCCAAAAAAAAATATGTCTGTTTCCTGTTCCCGGCCGACCTTGACTGAAAACTCTGACCTTAGTTTTTTTTCTTTAAATTTTGAAGAAAAAAAAATTGTTTCCGGTCCGATCCAGATCCGTATCTTACCATGCCCAAACAATCAAAATGGCTGCTCTCTGTACAAATGTGCTACAATTAAGGTTTAAAAAATGTCAGCACTGGAGAAGTCAATTAAAGCTTCTTTAAAGACATTAATTCATTTTGGGGTACAGGACCAAATATGACACTGAACCGACTGCAAATCTAACAGAGTGCTGAAAAAAATTATAAAAAAAAAAAAAAAAAAATCCTGACCTTTACCATGTTAACCAACCCCGATTTATTTGCCTTGGCAACAGGAAACAGACATATATTTTTTTGGCCTAAGCAAAGAAAACTGTTACATTAAAAAAAAAATGATACATTTTCACCTGTTCAAATTTAGTTTAAAAGGTGAAGTTACACAAGAATATATATACCACTTGCTAGATTGTTTGGCTTATGTTTACATGAGTTGTACCACTTGCTAGATATATATATATAGTTACTTTAATATGAGAACCTAAAGCGCAATAATCATATTGTCTTCAGCATTGGATTGTTAAAACATAAAAGTATGTCCAAAGATATTAGTTTAAAGAGTTTCCATTAGAACTGCTGTCAGCCTAACAAGTATAGCCTATAGGTTAATTGACACCTTCAGTGATAATATAAAGGCAGTGTCTGCGCGTACCAACATGCAGGTACACATAGCCAAAATGGCCTTCATAGGCTACACATACCTGCCTCCGGCTTTATAATTTAATGTCATCAGATCTGGAATAAAATGTGAATGAATCTGGAAATTATCGCAATAGGTGAAAAAAATTGATTACTCACAGAGATGTTAAGTTCAATACCAGTTTTATTTTTACTTATAATTATGTCCCTAATGCGGTTTCATAGAAATGATTCTGTTTTTTTTTTGAATATTTTTCTTTAAATATTAATTATAATTTTTGATATTAAGTAATAATGGAATATATGATATTTTTTAAGATGAGAGTCAAATTAAAATTAATTAAGGCATTACAAGTGAGAAAAACTGAAACCAAATAAGAACATTTTAATTTCTTAACATTAATGATTATAAATAAAATAGATTATCTATTCATATATATAAATTTATTCATCATACATAACACTTAATTTTCATTTTAACCTATATATGAAAACATGAATATTTTAAAATATTTCAGGTGCAACATAAGAAGAAGCAAACAATAAATTCAGAGTTCTGAAAGGATATATAATTATCAAATGCATCAAGTTTTAGATATATGGAATTTTATCGTATTACTTTAAAATTGTGTTTACACTCAAACAATGTCAAACTTTACTTTTTGTTGTTTTAGATCTTTTAAAAAAACAAATCTGTTTCGAAAATAACTTTCACACTTGAGTTTTTTTAACTTATATTCATATATTTATTCAAATTCAGTATAATTTTATTCTTTTTATGTGCATTTATATTCAATTTCTATATTTCTCTCTAATACATGAACATTAATTCAAAAATATTATTTGCCATTATCTGACGGAAAAGGGGGGGTTGGATGGGCCTTGACCCCCTAAATATTAAAATCTTGACATCCTGAAAAATTTTGAAAAAGAGTTCCTGGATGCTGAAAGGATCAATCCTGAAATTCTGAGCTTAAAAACACCTGATCCCCGAGTCGCAATATAGGTCTGAAAAAATAAAAATTGGTTGCGGATACGCATAGCGTACGAAGGCCAACTTTGGCTGCGAGTCCGCACAGACACTCCCCAATATAAAAAACTAGAGGTTAATTTGTACATTAAAATGTTAATTATGAGTGTTGAAATTATTTCCTCTGGTGCGAATTAACCAAGGGCCAATTTGACTACGTGCCGAATTGACTGAACCGGTGCCGACGTGACTAGATTTAGAAATTATTTTCTTGTCGTTCTGTTTACATTTTGGAGTGAGTGTAATGTTGCCAACTGTATAAATGTCTGTGCTCTGACAAACAGGCTTTTTAAAGGTCATTTTAGGGGGTTGTGGTTTTTGCTTATTTGTAATTATTTTTTTGCTTATGATTAGCAGACAAGAGTATTTGTTTTTCATCTCATGTGCTCACTTGAAGTCTGTCGCCATATTGTCAACTTCACCAAATCGGTATCCGGTCGTTCCGGCCCCAAACCGATCCGGCCCCAAGTCAATCCGGCCCCAAGTCGATCCGGCCCACGTCGATCCGGCCCCAAGTCGATCCGGCCCCATAATAAAATAAGAAATAACTATATTGATCTTGGAGGAATTTGTGACACAGTATAAATGGAATTTGCAAAAAGTGTCCGATGATGGATGACAACAGGTAAGTGAAGTATTGGAGTACCAGTTAAACAGGTCGAGAACTCTAGATTTTCTGACGTCAGAATATATTTGCATAGTAATTTCCAAAACACAAGGCCAATATGGCCTTGAAAAACTGACCAATCGACTCAATGAACTACAATGCATTGTGGGCTACTACGAGTAAACTACTACTTAAAACACGTGGAATTAGTGGGAAAACAGTCAATTAATATATTGTCTGGGACTCTCATTACCAAAGTTTTTATTCTGCAAATATATTTAATGTAAAATATATAACGTAATCTTCAATTTGCATGCTCAGATTAAAAAAATATTGTTTATTGGCTTCACGATTCGACTTTCTTTTTCGCCTTGCAAAAGTAGTTGAACCGGTTTTGTGCATTGTTATAAATTGAACCTGCATTAATTTCACGACATGACACAGTGAAATATCCAATGAAGTGACCACTGTCCAGTAAGAAAATCATTTGAGCTCTTTTAAACCTGTATAATGTCATTGCAAAATCATTTCTACCTAGAAAAACACGAAACTTTCATTGAAACACTTCTTTCTGTACTGAATGTGTATTTTTTTTTATCAGGACCTGAACTAATAGTAAGAACATCATAATATTCAGTATGCTAAAAAGAAGTGTTATGAAAGCGGCAGGGGCGGGTCCAGCCATTTTAAAAAGGGGGTCCTAACCCTGGACAAAAGGGGAGGGGTTCCAACTACATGTCCCCATCCAAATGCACTAATCGTCCAAAAAAAGGGGGTCCATCCCCCGGAACCCCCGCCCCCTGGATCCGCCACTGAGCGGGTACGGTATATAACTCAATACATTTTTTATAGTTTAAATTCATCCATCGATAATATCCGTTTGTTGCTAATTTTATCACAAAATATACCTCAGAGGTTTTTTTATCGTTCGGCTGCTGTCCTGTTGACATATGTAAAATATCTCCAATATTAAAAGTCTCTGGATCATAGTGAGTGCCATATTACCTACTAGTATTATTTTTTTTCTAAAACGTGCTTTGTATATAGAAATAAGAAGATGAGGTATGAGTGCCAAATGAGACATCTTTCCAACAAAGACATAATTTAGTAAAGTAAGCAGTCAAATGCTGAAAAGTAAGCTATAAATGACCCAAAAATTACTTGTGTAAAACAATCCAAACAAAAAAAAAACAAAAAAAACCGGCCCAATTAAATATATAAAAGAACAAGAAATCTATCCCATCAAAAAAAATATATTGTATAGGAGCCTGTATTTCAGTGGTTGTCGTTTGTTTATGTGTTACATATTTGTTTTTCGTTCATTTTTTTTTATATAATTAAGGCCGTTAGTTTTCTCGTTTGAATTGTTTTACATTGTCATATCGGGGACTTTTATAGCTGACTATGCGGTATGGGCTTTGCTCATTGTTGAAGGCCGTACGGTGATCTATAAATGTTAATTTCTGTGTCATTTTGGTCTCTTGTGGACAGCTGTCTCATTGGCAATCATACCACATCTTCTTTTTTTATTATAGATCCAACGCTGCAATTTTCACAAAACATATCAAATTTTCCACCTTGTCGCACATACATATTGATAAAATCATTACAGCTTATTTCTTATGCATGTGGAGCAAAACTTTGGTTAGCTTGCTTACTTGTTTGTATATTGTACAAAATATAAAATATACAAGTTAAACTATGCCTATATATATATATTGTTTAAAGATGTCAATCTTGTTTTCAAAGCTTGTATAAACAACTATACAAACAAAGCAAGCAAGCCAACCAAAGTTTTACTTTGCAGGTTTAAGAAATCAGCTGTAATGATTTTATTCAGTTTGGCAAATGTCCGAGCCCGTTAAAAAACGAACAAACTGAAACTACAGTTGCTGACTTCGCTACCTTCAACAAAAAAGGGAACAGTTTGGAAGTCCCATATACTGAAATGTGACCAACAAAAATACTTATAAATTTTGTTAACACTGCCATGTATGTAAATATTTCTTCGCCTTTTTTACGAACACAAAATTCAAGGATCCCACATTTGCCTTTAATTATCTATACGAACATTGCTGTACTCTTGAATATCAGCACCGGCTGTTATCGACGGCTTACTTTACACCAGTAAGTTTGTCTCATGGGAAATTGTGTTTTTTCGCTGTTGTTTCGTTGCTTCTGGTGGAGAAATACATGAAATCTCTGTGCCATCATCAAACATGTTAATGGCTATATATCGGGTAATTCAAACCCTTTTTTCTTCACATAGAAACAACTCTTCGTTAATCTGAGCATGGAAGTAATACTTTATATCACGAACTATAAATGAGGATACACAAAATGAAAAACTTAGCGAAATTGTGAATCCCGCATTGCACGAAAAAATGTGTTGTATTTCAGTAAATAACACGTGTTCTTGGTTGATTGTAAACACGTAGTAGTCCATCATGCATTGTGACTCATTTAGTGGATTGGTCAAAAACCTAGGTAAAAATAAATTGCGTCACATGTAAATAAACAATTACATGTGCGAGAACATAAGTATGCTAATTTATGCATTTCCATATAAGGTAGTGGTCCCGACCTGTTAAAGAACTATTTTAAATCGATACGAAAATGATTGTTATTGTGTCGTTGGTTGTATAGCAGCTTCAACATATTTTAAAATATGAAGTTATTTTCCATGATAACTTTAACTTTAACTCATGGCGATTTCATTTTCTTTTTGTTCATACACAGAATATCTAAATAAATATTTACAGTCCACTGGAACCTATTAAATTTAACTCATCATAATGACTTGATTAATCAAATCATTAGTCTATAATTGGTTTGTTTATTCAACAATTGCCTGATGATTGTGAACTAAGGTAATGCCACTTGTAATCACTTAATTAAATCAAATCCTGATTAATTGATCTTCTGGTTTAGGTTGGTGTATATAATAATTATAAATTGTATTTTTTTCAGGTAACATCACAGGCTTCTATTTACTTGACAATGTTTGTTTTTTCATAATATCAACAAGGTCTTTATATATATAGATTGATATTTTGTTTGTTACTATCTCTGACACTCACATAAATATATATAACTTTTAAATCATTTACACTAACAGTTTTACACTGTCACTTACTTAAAGGGGTCACACTTGCAGCACTACAATAACATGATATACAGCAACTTTCATACGCCGTACATATGTAATATTTGCTCATCAAAAAACAAATGCACTATATCATTCTACACATATACATGTATAATATTTGCTCATCAAGAATAATAAATAAATGTTATAAAAACATATAGATTGTAGTCGCATAATACAATACACTTCATACAGTTCAAACAAATGTTAATCGGTAATCAGTCACTGTCTGTGTCTTCTTCTGGTTCTGGATCTGGCACAGGGATGTCATACATGTGGCCGACGGCACGAAGGAAGAAGGAGGTGGTAATGGTACCGTCTTGTAGCTGCTCCCATAGCGAAAACAGGCGTCCCTGTGAACGTTGGTACTTAACTTTGTGCGCTGCCAACGGGCAAGACTCTGTTCATCTACGAGGCGAACTTGTCTGGAGACAGTCTTGGCTTCTTTGATTAGTGCTGGTACAATCTTGTTGAAGTGCAGCTTTTTCCCGTTTTTTCATAGCTGACTATGCGGTATTGATTATGCTCAATGTCAAAGGCAGTACAGTGACCTTTCGTAAAAATACATAAATATACGGAAGCAAACAATATATAGCAATACAATATTTTGTTGACATCAATTGTAGATCAATTTTATTCTTATGATTTATTAAGAGAGCTTTTAATTTTGAGATAGCACTAGTCTCTATAACTTTCAATAATCACAAACCACACAAGGAAAAGCCATGGTGATATTAAAATCAATCGCATTCTGTCTTCTCTTTTATAGATAGGATTCGGCAAATCAAACAAAATTTCTCAATTCAGTGGCGGATCCAGAGGGGGGGTTCCGGGGGTACGCACCCCCCCTTTATTTTGGCCGATCAATGCATTTGAATCGGGACAATCGGGACATATGTTTTGCACCCCCCCTTTGCCCTGGGCTAGCACCCCCCCTTTCGAAAATTCCTGCATCCGCCACTGCAATTTGAGAAATTTTAAGAACTTAAAAGAAAAGCAAAATTTGTGTGTATCAGCTTGGGGATCGGCTTGTACCGTTGTGTATGTAACTATTTGTTATTACACAAGATGAAAGACTTGTTAGGATCACAGTCAATTGAAAGAAAACGCTAATTACTGCTGATTAATGTTGATGTCTGAATTGTTTTAATATAATTATACCCAATAATCTTGAAAACTTGTAATAAAAACATAATCAACCTAGTTGTTTTATACTCATCTGAAGAAAATATTTTTTTTTTTTTTTTTTTTTACCGTACACCTTTAACATTATAATAAAAATCATTAACATTTATGAATTACTTTAATATATATCTTTATTTTTATTCCTTATAAATATTTTTTTTTATTGGGGCCGGATCGACTTTACATTTGGGCCGGATCGACGTGGGGCCGGATCGACGTGGGACGGATCGACTTGGGCCGGATCGACGTGGGGCCGGATCGACGTGAAAGCCACCAAATCGACTTTGAAAGACTAATTTTCATTGGTCCATATTTTACTTTTAACTAATCAAAATACATTTAACTTTTGTGTAATAAGAATTGAAAAGCGGGAATTTTGTAAACAAAAAAAATAGAAAAATAACAGCTGACATGGATTCGTTTGAAATAGATGTTTTCAAGAAAAGCATTGAGACTATAATTACGTCTGAAAATGGAGAGTGCCTTGTTCAAGATGTCATGCTAACCTACATAAAAAATAATTCATCAGATTTCCCAAATCTCAGTATTTTGAAAGATTTGCTTCCAATACATTTTCCCGTCATTGTTGCACACAAGCCTTTCAATAAAAATCCTGTCAAACCAGAACAGAGTACATTCTTTGAAGACACAATCTACAAAGAGAAACCTACCAAAAAGCCTTCCTATGGTGATGTAGAAGGGTCACCTCTTAAACTTCAAACATATGCAGATTTTTCAGCCTTTGACGTCAGTTCTTTTGACTGTACAACACCTAAGTATGATGTCACCATCGACCCTGAAGATTTGAAGTTTGGGATTCCTTTAAAAGTAGCCAGGAAGTTGACAAACATTTTCAATATGGTAGTAAATTCTTCAATGAAGAGTGTACCATCATCAAATAGCAACCTGTATCATGCTTTTCTTTGTTTTTGTGATGGTAGTGACAGAAAGAGAACTGGATGTGTATACACTCAAAAATTATATTCTGAAAACAAAGAATATATTGGACTAAAATCCTCCATTATCAAAATAGTTGACCCAGTACAGAATAATACACATCTGCCAAGTTTGAAGAAAGAAGATTTTTCCAGATGTCAAGTTACATGCAAGGCTACATATGACATTTTAAATGATACAAGAGAGGAAAATCAGCTTGATATTAAAGCCAATTACAGATACAGAGGATCATTGATGTTGGATGTATCCTGGTCAAGATCAGTTCCCCATCTTGATTTGTTGCAACCACCACCTCCAGAGGCCACAACCACAGTGAAAGCCAATGTAATACCTGGAAGTATGATAAGTGCAGCTTATTCACTCTACCAAGAATTGTCTGTGTTAAGAAATCTTATAGAAGGTATATACATGTACACAATGATGAATATGGACCATAATTTGGTATTCGGCCTTTGGTTTCTTTTTGTATCCTTTTTTATAAGTTCTAAAATTTTAACTTTTATTTTGTGGGTTGTGTTGGTGTTAGAATAGTATGAATGGAACAATTGAGTTTTTCTAGAAAAAATTAATACATTTTGATTCACCGTTTACGTGACAGGAAACCAAACAGGAAACCAATCTTTATTTTCTTTATTTTGCACAATATAATTCAAAAGGCATAAATAAACACCATTACTAATGTTACTTGCTTCATGTTAATATTTAAAATCTATTTTCAATGTTATATTAAAGTTTTTTTTAAACGTGACAGGAAACCATAAGAAACCGAAAGCATTTTTTTAGTTTTATTTTATTTCAAAATCTGCTTAAAATAATCTGAACAGTTATACTTTTTCTTAAAATCCATCTTAAATGTAACAGTATTATAAAACTCCTAAATATGTGCTTGTTTTGAAAACAATTAGTACAATTTATTCAGAATTTTCCATATTTTCTTCATTGATACAGGATACCATAATCGTTGTATCTTGATGTTTTGGCCAAAAAAATATATTTATATTTGATTTTGAAATTCCAGTTATATAAAATTTATTCCAAATCATTGGCAATGTAAAATTCTTTAAATCCAGTAAAGAAAAAAACTTTTAACTTGAAATTAAAATCTTTAAAATAGGCACCATGTTATATTTGTGACCTGTACACCATCTACATGGTTTCCACATTTTAACCTACTTTAGTGGGCTAAAATCAATAAAGTACTTCCTTTCAAGTCATGCCTGGTAAAAGTTTACTTTTCCTTTGACAAGTTTATTGCGTTTCTGAAAAGTGTTTGCAGAACATGAATAAAAAAAAATAATTAAAAATTGTGACAAAGTTACCAACTTTGTACATTCCTAGTGTAACGGTATATTAACATGCATTTTTCATTTAATTATCTTTATTCACCTAAAATATTCAGTAATATTTACTGCTGAAGCAAAATCAATCCAACGAACATCGGCACCATGATAAGAGACGTAATTTCGATTGAATTTTCCAAGGACCCTTTACATCGTTATTGGGAAACGTAGTGGTAGTGTGTTTAAACGTCGGTCAAATTTGAAATCGATTTTGTCAAGTCATTGGGCATTTATTTTCACACAAGATCGTATGTAACATTATGCACATAGGAATAATAATAGACCCCAGGCGCAATCTCTTTGAAAATTGTATTTTCCTTTTTTAAACAAGTCGAAACAAGTCTACAGATTATGTTTGCTAACATCCCGTTGGAAACAAAAACAATGTTTAGAACTAGTATATCGTATGTCCGGCTGTAAGGGCGTGATCACATGTTAGTCACATGTTTCACGTATGACCGGAAATGATTAAAACTAAGGACAAAAACAATTTTAATAAATAACTGGACTTCTGTTTCGTGTGAAATGTAACGCATAACGATAACGTCATTTTCTTACTTAATTATTACGAAGATCAAAACAAGAATGTAAATCATCTCTGATTTACCTGTTTGAACATCTCGCGAGAGTTCATATTTGCATATTGTTTTTAAGAATTCTATTACAACAAAGCAGATTACATCATCTAAAATTTGCGTTACGAAATCGGACACAAAAATCACGCCACTGTTCTTACATCTGCTACATAAATACTTATAGTTCTCGGCATTTTCTTCTCACTATTCTTATTGGTCGATGTTCTTTGTTATTTGAAAGCAAAAGTTACGAATTTGCCGGTGACGATTATCTATAAATCAGTCAGCGTTATGCTCTTCGGAAGCAAAAAGTAACGCGAGAAACGACACAAAAATACGGTTGTAGAATCTTTGAAATTCGTATATTTCAATTTTTTTTCTAGGGAAGAGTAGCATTCACTTGTATGTTAATAAAAATAATGGCATCTTTAGATGTAGTTACAATTTTTCTTACAGTAATTCAAATTTTATCACTTTTCTATAGTTATAGGAAACGGAGCCCAATAGCAAATTATGGTCCATATGTAATATCTGCAAGGTTTGAAATTAGCAGGGGCTCACTTGCCAATGACCAACAATTCCAACAAGAAAACTGACAGTGATATTGTTTGTCTAAATTTTTGGAGAATGAAGGCTTTTTCCCCTGGAGAAGAATCCCAATAATGAATTTGAACAAAAAATGGCTTTAAATTATTCCCAAAAAGACCACTTTTTTCCCAAAGAGTGTAGTCTCAGTCGTAATTTTGCATGAATACAAACTGAAAAACACTCATTTTATACATTTTTATGCCTAAAATGACTATAGGTGCAGATTTGAGGGTTTATTTATGTATCATTACTGACAATAAGGGGTCTTATTTCAAAGCAGGGTTTGACTCTTGAAAGGGGGGTCTGCAAATTGAAGTTTCAGTAAAATTCATGGTTTATTCTAAATTTCCCAATTTGATAAAAATGACGCATATTTTCCCATTAAAAAAGGGTAGAGGTAGTTTTGAAAAAAGCTAACAATATACAATTGGACAGAATTACAGGCTCTTGACTTGGGAAATAATGTGGGACAGGCATATATACACAGAATGCGGCAGGGTTAAACATGTTACGATATCCCAACCCTCCCCTAACCTGGGAAAGTGGTGTAAGGCCAAATAAAAAAGTATGTGTGGTTCCAGCTACATCTGAAAAAAAGTAAGGGTAGGTAGGTAGGGATTTTTTTTCATTTTAATGTTTTTTTTTACATTGAGTCTATGGGAGCAACATTCTGACTTTCACAGTGCTTAATGAAAAATGACAATAAAATCTTTAGGGTAGGCTATTTTTAAGCCAAAAAAGTAGGGACGGTAGGGTTACTGGAACCACATATTTTTAATTTATTTGGCCTAACAATACAACATGAGAACCAACTATTAAAATCAGTTGTAAAAGGCTTATTTCATCGGATGGGATACAAATTATACTACGTTTACACTGAACATGTATGTAACGAAATCGAAAATGTAACATTATTATGTATCTAAATTGTATTTATACAGGTAAAATTTAGGTACGGTGAAATCCACTAAATGTATATCATTGACAGTGTTTGTTTAAACGGCACCATTTTTCAGAGTATAAAATCCTTTTTAATTCAAAATTGGATTATTTGTTTAGATTGTATGCAAGAAATCATTTGACATTTGAAGAGTTGTCTAAACAGGAGTTAATTTCCCTTATATTGGACACACAACACAAAATCTTAAGTTTGAGATCATACATTGTACTTAATATGATTAAGAAGATTTCATGAAATTTAAAGTATGTCTCACAATGTTATCATGCATTCATGATTATCATATAACTGTTTTTTTGAATTTGCAAAAGTCTTATATGTAGGTGTGTGGAAATACTGGACCTGATTAATACATGTATCATCAAACACTTGTTAACTTATAAATTGTGACCTTTTAATGGCCCAAGAAATTATTGAGTGACTGTTTTGTGACTAATATGAAAAAAAAGATGTGGTATGATTGCCAATGAGACAACTCTTCTCAATAGACCTAATTTAAATGACACAAATTTAACAACTACCGGTATAGGTCACTGAACGGCCTTAAATAATGAGCAAAGCCCATACTGCATAGTCAGCTATAAAAGAATTAGACCCTCACGATAACAGATGTAAAACAATTCAATGTCCATTTACCAAGTCATATTCCAAGTAAGGATTGGTTGTTATATTATTGTATTTTGATTGACCAGTATTTAACATGTATACTGTACTTTTTTTGCATGTTGACCTGGTCAACAAAATGATACAAGTAGCAATTATCGCTTCTATGCAAGCCTTGTTATTTAATACTTTATCAATTTGCAATGTATTATTGGCACAAAATTTTTCTAATAATTCAAGCATGACAATGAATGAGTCAACGGAAGTCCTGAACAATGGACCACTTCATGTTATAAAACTTTTCAATATAATGCTAAAAATATGCTTTAAAGTATTAAATGTATTACAGCATTGTTATTTCATCAAATAAATTTAAGTCAAAAATTCTTATCAATAAAACTAAATATAATAAGGGACCAATTCTTTTCCAAAATAAGAGAAATAGTTCCACCTTTTTAGCTCACCTGGCCCATATATATAGGGCCAAGTGAGCTTTTCCCATCACTGGGTGTCCATCGTCGTTAACTTTTACAAAAATCTTCTCCTCTGAAACTACTGGGCCAAATTAAACCAAACTTGGCCACAATCATCATTGGGGTATCTAGTTTAAAAAATGTGTGGCGTGACCCCGCCAACCAACCAAGATGGCCGCCGTGGCTAAAAATAGAACATAGGGGTAAAATGCAGTTTTTGGCTTATAACTCAAAAACCAAAGCATTTAGAGCAAATCTGACACGGGGGTAAAATTGATTATCAGGTCAAGATCTATCTGCTGTACAATTTTCAGATGAATCGGACAATCCGTTGTTGGGTTGCTGCCTCTGAGTTGGTAATTTTAAGGTATTTTTGCTGTTTTTGGTTATTATCTTGAATATTATTATAGATAGAGATAGACTGTAAACAGCTATAATGTTCAGCAAAGTAAGATTTACAAATAAGTCAGCATGATGGAAATGGTCAGTTGATCCCTTTAGGAGTTATTGCCTTTTATAGTCAATTTTTGACCATTTTTCGTAAATCTTAGTAATTTATTACAAAAATCTTCTCCTCTGAAACTACTTGGCCAAAGTAATCCAAACTTGGCCACAATCATCTTTGGGGTATCTAATTTAAAAAATGTGTGGCGTGACCCGGCCAACCAACCAAGATGACTGCCATGGCTAAAAATAGAACATAGGGGTGAAATGTAGATTTTGGCTTATATCTCTGAAACAAAAGCATTTAGAGCAAATCTGACACGGGGGTAAAATTGATTATCAGGTCAAAATGTATCTGCCCTGAAATTTTTAGACAAATCAGACAACCTAATGTTGGGTTGCTGCCCCTGAATTAGTAATTTTAAAGAAATTTTGCAGATTTTGGTTATTATCTTGAATATTATTATAGATAGAGATAAACTGTAAACAGCAATAATGTTCAGAAAAATAAGTTCTACAAATAAGTCAACATGACCAAAATGTCAATTGACCCCTTAAGGAGTTATTGCCCTTTATAGTCAATTGTTAACAATTTTCATAAATTTTTGTAAATTATTGTAAATTTTTAAAAAATATTTTCCACTGTAATTACTGGGCCAAGTTCATTATAGATAGAGATAATTGTAGCAACAAGAATGTTCAGTAAAGAAAGATCTACAAACACATCACCATCACCAAAACACCATTTTGTCATAAATTTATCTGTGTCCATTGTTAATATGCACATAGACCAAGGTGAGCAACACAGGCTCTTGAGAGCCTCTAGTTTAAATATGACTAATGAAGCAAGATTTAAATTTTTGTATATATGTGTGGTGAGACTGATATAGTTAGAATTATTGTTAAATTTTTAAGCGACATGTACATTTCAGATTTTTAACCGGATTTTTGTGATGTCGGTTATTGATTTGGGGATGTACGGCGGGCGGCCGGTCGGGCGGGCGGCAATCAAATGTTGTCCGTGCATTAACTCATGAACCTTTCAACCAAAGCTTTTAAAATTTTAACATGTTACTGACCACTAAATGAAGGTCAAGTTCAATAATGGCGATTTTGACTTTTACCGTTCAGGAGTTATGGTTCTTGAAAGATTGAAAAATGGAGTTTCCAGTCGTGTCCGTGCATTTACGCATGAACTGTTCTACCAAAGCTTCCCAAATTTTAATATGTTGTTACCAATGACAAAATGGAGGTCAAGTTCAATAATGACGTTTTTGACTTGTACGGTTCAGGAGTTATGGTTCTTGAAAGATTGAAAAATGGAGTTTCCAATCATGTCCGTGCATTTACGCATGAACTGTTCTACCAAAGCTTCCCAAATTTTAATATATTGTTACTGATGACAAAATGGAGGTCAAGTTAAATAATGACGATTTTGACTTTTACCGTTCAGGAGTTATGGTTCTTGAAAGATTGAAAAATGGTGTTTCCAGTCATGTCCAGTCATGTCCGTGCATTTTCTCATAAACCATTCAACCAAAGCTTTTGAAACTTTTATATGTTGTTACTGATGACAAAATAGAGGTCAAGTTCAATAATGACGATTTTGACTTTTACCGTTCTGGAGTTGTGGTTCTTGAAAGATCGTAAAATTGCGTTTCCATTCACGTTGTTGCATTTACTAATGAACCATTCAATCTAAGCTTTTCAAATTTTAATATGTTGATACTGACTACAAAATGGAGGTCAAATTTGATATTGACGATTTTCACTTTCAGCATTCATCAGTTATGGTTCTTGTGATATTGCCAGGACACAAATAAATGTTAATAAATCCGGTTTGCTGTCGTTGTGACAGCCTCTTGTCTAGAAATGCTTTATTAAGTACTAAATAACTTTGTGGTACGGTACCACCTCCGTATAAATATACAATGTTTATGAACATGGTATGATATATGTTTGTATGTTTTGTATTGTCTTGGTATCAATCCTGTAATTTTGGATATAAAACCAATAAAGATTACTTACTTACCAATATCCTTCATATTGGATACAAATTTGATAAAGTAGTCTAATTATGCAGAGTGAGACATTTCATAGTGAAAGCATTTCATCTAAGATACTACACAGGCTTCAAAATGCATCGTTATGGAGGAAAGGGGTTAAAGTATCATTTTGTATTAATAAAGTATAATGGTAATTATGTGTTGATACAGTGTATATATATATATACATTTGTAGGACAACATTGTGTTAATATCTTTTATTTAGTTCACAGTATTTTATATAAAAAAAAAATTGTGGCTTACTCTTATCAAAATTCCATTTCAGGTTTACAGTCGTCACAGATCACCTGGATTCCAGAGGAAGAGAGAAAGGTCCATATAATGTTATCTGTTAAGGAGTTGTTTGATAAGTTGAAACAAGGAGATGCTTATTCCAAAGAATCTGACAAACAATCTACCAACACTGACAGTGATCTAAATGAAGTATCCAGTAAATTTGTACTGAATGAAAGAGATAATTTTGACTTTACAGATTACCTATGGAAGATACTCTCCAACTGCACATCATACCAAGAGCTCATTGATCCCTTTAGGTATATATTTACAGCATTAAGTAATGGAGAATTACAACCCATGGTACATAGAGGTAACAACACTATGGTAGCTCAACTGGTGCGTGATTCATTCTCAGGGAAGTTACGTATCCCAAACCTGGCTGGCCTATATCCTGTTGAGCTTCTTGTAGAAATAGGAATTGAAAAGCTACGACAGGATTACACTTATGCATTCTTGTCCAAGGATCTGGCTACCCGTGAAAATCTGGAGCCATTTTTAAAATCGTCTAGTGATTTTAGTACACAGCTTGTCCAGCTTGAGAAGATGCACTCTGTGATTGAGATGATTGCAATGTTTCAGTTCTTTTTACAGATCCCTCTTTCAAGTCTCAGTGCCATAGCTAGAGAAATGATTCACTATTATGAAAGAAATCAAATTTCTAATCAACATATTTTCAAATTCATTGTTCCTACAAGTTCTGTTATCAAAGATCTTGAAGGTTGTCCACCATCAACCTGGCAGCTAGCATCAACAAAGCTAGTAGAAAACATGAAAGAAACAATGACCTATTTACTGACCTCAGACCCACCTTTCAAACATTTACCTGTAAATGATACGAATATGAACCTGAAAGAAGATGTAAATGAAAATGACACCAAAATTGATGATACAGTTTGTGCTGAGAAAATGAAAAGACCTTATTTCCTGGTGAACAAATTAGAATGTGTCAGTGTGTTAATTTAACTTTACAATACATAATTATTAATATTTGTAACAAATTAATAAGACTATTTTTATTATGCCCCACCTATGATAGTAGAGGGGCATTATGTTTTCTGGTCTGTGGCTCCGTTCGTCCGTCTGTCTGTCTGTGGTTCCGTTCATCTGTCCGTTCAGGTTAAAGTTTTTGGTCAAGGTAGTTTTTGATGAAGCTGAAGTCCAATCAACTTGAAACTTAGTACACTTGTTGCTTATGATATGATCTTTCTAATTTTAAAGCCAAATTAGACTTTTGACCCCAATTTCATGGTCCACTGAACATAGAAAATGAAAGTGGGAGTTTCAGGTTAAAGTTTTTGGTCAAGGTAGTTTTTGATGAAGCTGAAGTCCAATCAACTTGAAACTTAGTACACTTGTTGCTTATGATATGATCTTTCTAATTTTAAAGCCAAATTAGACTTTTGACCCCAATTTCACGGTCCACTAAACATAGAAAATGAAAGTGGGAGTTTCAGGTTAAAGTTTTTTGGTCAAGGTAGTTTTTGATAAAATTGAAGTCCAATCAACTTGAAACTTAGTACATATGTTCCCTATAGTATAATCTTTCTAATTTTAATGCCAAATTAGATTATTACCCAATATCACGGTCCATGGAACATGGAAAAGGATAGTGCGAGTTGGGCATCCGTGTACTTTGGACACATTCTTGTTCTAAATGTATATTATGTATAATTTATTTACCATGTTTACAATGCCTTCATTTCATTGACTTTGTTGTAGTTATATTTTAGGCAAACAGAGGTCATATTTTTATTTGTATAAAAACATTACTTCTTGAACTAAACTCAGATATTCTGAACATTATCACACATACGTACAATGAACATTACCATACACCTTCTTTCTTAACTTTTTCATAAAATTTACTCTCACAAGTGAAAAACATAAAAGCCTTTAACTTTGACCTTTTGTTGTAACTTATAACTTACATGTAGTTTGAATGTTAGATTTAATCTAAGGCCAACATAAAATGATATGGGATTTTTTTCCC
Source organism: Mytilus galloprovincialis (assembly GCF_965363235.1). Lineage (NCBI taxonomy): Eukaryota > Metazoa > Mollusca > Bivalvia > Mytilida > Mytilidae > Mytilus > Mytilus galloprovincialis. The sequence goes on along the minus strand of NC_134845.1, from coordinate 15,832,584 downwards.
ATTGAGTCTATGCATATGGGAACAGCATTGTGATTTTAACAGTGCTTAATCAAAAATGGCCAAAAAACTTTAGGGTAGGGGATAAAAATTTCATTTTTTTTTACATTGAGTCTATGGGAGGAACATTCTGACTTTTAACAGTGCTTTATACTGAAAAATGACAAAAAAACTTTATGGTAGGCTATCTTTTAGCTTGAAAAATAGGGAGGGTAGAGTAATAGGGAACACACACCTTTTTTTATTTTGCCTGAGCCATCACTATTAAATTTCAATCTGTTGGTTTTGCATAACATGTTCATGTATATTAATGATATGATCACGGTGTTGTGCAGGCACATGACATTAAGGAAAGAAACATACATTCAGTAATTATTGCGATGTTTTTATTATTGTGAAAAATGCTACAGGGATAAAATCGCAATAATTTAAAATTCAAATGAATTTTTTTTTCATATGAATCATTTTTGTGAATTAATTATATAACAATGACAAAATCGTAATAAAAAATGCATGCAATAATTTCTGAATACTTTAATATTTGGAATAATGAGTATTAAGATTATTTCTTTCAAATTGATTGATTTAAATAGCCTGGCCAAATAGAATTAGTCATGTTACTAATGTTAGTTAATTAAAATAAATTGTCAACTAATAGTACAATGTACAAAGTTACAATCCAGATGGTATAAAACCAGTCATGATGTTCTGATCAATTGAGTATGTACATGTACATACCAGTATGTAGTGTACAATTTATTTTTTTAAGGGAGCATTAAGTGTCCATCAGTCACATATTTATTTCCACTCTAGATTTCCTATTCCAAATTTTATGAAACTCAATGTTTAGAACTATTTACCTCGCAGACAGTTTTAATTTTGGCAGTTAGTCACTTACCGTTCTATTAGAGTTATTTCCCATTTAATCTAAAAAAATTACTTGACTCCTCATACACATTCTACTTTTTTGTCATTTGAATTAATATCAGAATGTTATTACTACATGACTACATTTTTGAGGTGGTCAAAGAAAAATCATCACATTTTCATTATTCAATTTGATGATGGAATATTTATTCAGAGTTTTCAGCCTTCATTTAAAGAGTCCATTTTTGTCCATTCTTGAAAGACCGCAATAATTTCTGAATTCACACTATTGTTTAAAATAGGGAACTGCAAATCTGGGTCCAAATTTGGCATATATACATATACAGTGTATTTTTTAAAATTTACATTAAATACATGTATAATGATCATGTGTACATTGTTCTTTGTCATGTATGTTTCAAGTTGATGTGGCCACAGCTTCGTGGAAATCACATTCATGTATATAAAATTACTTGATCAAAACATGTTTAATAGTACTGACTGAATAGAATACACTATGCCTCCTTTAATCCTACACAGAAGATAAATACATTTAATCAATCAGCTAATTAAAAGAAATGAAGAGTTTTACTTTACCAAGAATTCTTCATTGTTTTGTATATATGACTTGAAAATTAAAGACAGTTTTACATTGTACTTACATGCATATATCAAAGTGGATACTTTCAGTTTGTTTCATTTCTTACCAGTAGTTTACTTGATAATTTAACATGTGTTTGAAGTAGAACATATTAAATTCAAAACACTGCCTAACTAGTATCATGAACAGAAGAAACACAGCTGAATAGTTGCTGGTTTATACATATTTTTGTCTGTAAATAAAACAATTGTTTTCATTTTTACACACCATATTTGAACACCTGTAATGTGTTACATGTAAAGAAGTGCATTTATAAATGCCTAAATTCCAGCACAGAATCTTACATAATTTTTTGTCAAGCCTGCTACTTGTTGCAGAAAACTCAACATAGGGATAGTGCTCCGCCAGCAGCGGTGTTTACTTACTTCTCAAAAGCTATATATTTTAGAAGGTGGAACGCCTGGATGCTTCATACTTTGTATATATATCCCTTATGTTACATAGTTTCCTTCTGTCACATGTTCATTGTCCTTGACCTCATTTTCATGGTTCAGTGCCTACTTGGAAAAAAAGTTAATAATTTTTGTAATGTTAATTTCATCATTATAATGAGTACCAGGGTAATAGGATAACTATTAATTAGTATGTGTGTACATTGCTAAGTCCTCCTGGCCATCAGACAGTATTCACTTGACCTCCACCTCATTTCATGGATCAGTGAGCAATATTAAGTTTTGGTGGTCAAGCCCATATCTCAGATACTATAAGCAACAGGTCTAGTATATTTGGCATATGGAATGATTGTAAGGTGTAAATGTCCAACTGGTAGGAGTCATCTGACCTTGACCTCATTTTTATGGTTTAGTGGTTAGTTATGTTTTTGTGTTTTGGTCTGTTTTTCTTATACTGTATGCAAAAGGTCTACTTTATTTGGTGTATGGAAACATTTAATGATCTATATGTCAAGTGGTGCCGGTTTTATTTGACCTTGACCTCATTTTCATGGTTCATTGCTAAGTGTTAAGTATGTGTGTTTTGGTCTGTTTTTCTTAATTTATAAGCAATAGGTCAACTATAAGAGTTGTAAGGAAGAATTGTTAGCTGTATATGTCTGTCTGGCAGGGTTCATCTGACCTTGACCTCATTTTCATGGTTCATTGGTCAATGTTTAGTTTTCTTGGTTAATGTTAAGTTTATGTGACAGTTGTAATAAAGCTTTATATTTAGAACAATTAACGTAATATCAATGACAGAAACTGAAAATTAAACCATATCAAACAGCAAGAGTTAACTTGGGTGATGTGATATAAGTCATATAAGCATGATAAAAAGATATTAGAATGTCAGTTCACTCATGAAACATCTGAGATTTAAAAAACGGTCATGATGGCAACCATAAAACTTTCAATGTGATGACTCACTTCAATGTCACTGTTAAGAACCCTCTTTTTGAGTTCAAGAAAAAAAACTACTGATGAGTGTAGTAAAGAATTCTGTCTTATATATGACATGTCCATTAACAGCAATCATAACAATGTAGTGGTAACAACTGTCTTTACAAGGTTTCCAAATCATCTTGTTTAAACCGTGTCTACACTTTTACAAGAAAAAGTTAAATTGATTAAAATACAGATCATGTATCCAGCTTGTCTGATTAATCAGATTAAGAGATGTATATTCAATTTTCATTGAAAATAGCACATTGTTGGTACAGTTGATTGGATGATGGAGATGATAAAACAGAGTTCTCTTTGAAACCAGATGAATCTACTAGCTAGTGTCTTGGTAATAAAAGGCAATGTTTTCCAATCTTAAAAGGAAAGGAACGATGTCGGGAAGCCCTCTTCCCATGTTCCCTTGTCTAGTTCAAACGGAAATTAAAACATATGACCCCCACCCCACCCAGAGGCAATCTCGTTGATTCTGATGGGCAGTTTCCCCCAAAAAAATATATGAAACTATAGTCCAATACGTTTGAAAACTTTACCAGAGGATTGGTACAAAATTATCAACAAAACAAATTGAAATGTTAAGTTGCTGTACTCTAAATGGTTTAAATCATGGGAATTATTTGTCGACGGTCACAGAGTGGCTAAATTCTGTTCAGGTTAACTGCAATATAATTCGAGGTATATCACTGCAAGAGTATCCAAAAAACAGTAGGTATTATTACAGCTGATTTCACTGAGTGTGTAGGCATAGGTAATATCTTTGGTTAGCTTGCTTGTTAGCTGATCCGCAAAGTCATTGTAAGGTTAGGTAAACTACCCTCCTTTAAGAGTAGACTAGCCCGACAGATAACTTATCTATCTGTCAGTTGGACTAGGCTTTTACGAAAGGAGGGTTTTATATCTGACATAATGATGACTCAACGGTTCAGCTAACCAAATATATTACCTTTGCCTACACACTCAGTGAAATCGGCTGTAAAACGAAATTCGGAAATAGTCTTGATTAAAACTTCCATCAACGAGATTGCTAATGATACGTTCATATCACAGCTTGATTTTGTTCTCTTGTCAATGACCTCATATTCATTGCAAAGTTAGACATGTCCTTCAGTAATTACGTATTCTGTGTCAACACTATTAATATATTTATTGTAAAGAATAAAAAGATGCGTAGGATCTAGAGATCGGATAGTTCAACTGGATTCATGTTGCTCTCTCTACACACAACAGTCACAGAGATAATCTGATACAAAGATCGTATTTCCAGAACTAGAATTAGACTATCATAATATGTGTAACTCGGCGAGCTCGTCGTCTTAGGTGGAAAGACTGACAGACAGACTTTACTCAGTACACCATTCCTCTCTTGGAGCTGAAAGGATAAAAATAAACCCCATGTTTAATAAGTTTTTTAAAACAAAAGTAATAACATTCCCTTTCCTTCAAGTTTTTTACACTAATTATTTCAAAATGAACAAGCATGTTTGTATGTGCAATCGATATAGCAACATAGATTTATAAAAGTTGTGACGGAAACTGTTCGGTGTTTGACGAACGGACCGACGGACAAGGCAAATAGATAAGGACAATTAAAATTACCCCACTTAAATGTTCAAATGCAAAAGATATAAACATATGTGCCATCGTGCGGCCTTCAACTATAAGACCGTACCGTACAGCTGGCTATAAAATGCATCGACATGAATTAAAAATGAAAATCACTTCAAACGCGAAAACTAACGACCATATTTAACAGGTTGGGAACAAACCCTCTTTATGTTGAATTTATCTATATTGAATTATTATCCTTCTATAGAGGGATATTTTCGTTTAGACTTTATTTAAAGCCGAACATGGCAAACCCGCATTTTCTAGATGAAAGTTGAATTTTTATAGCCTATGATGTACACTATTGCAGTAAAATTTTGGCACTTGTCTCAGTATATATCCTATACAAACTATATGTGCACATTTGAATTACATACATATCAATAATACATATATATAATGAGCTATGGCATGGTCCAGTGACTTAATCTGTTCAATTTGCAATTTTCAATATTAAGTTTTCATGGTCAACATGGTCAAGTTGGTAAGTTTCTCAGATAATATAAGCAATAGGTCAACAGTATTTGGTGCATGGCGTGATTACAAGGGTGCACCTGTCCATCTGGCATACATTATCTATCACCGACCGTGCAAGGGCTGTATAGCCAGTCAAGGTCGTTAAAACTTCCATTTGTTGTACATAATCTAACCTTGCCCTCATTTTCATGGTTCATTGGTCAGTGTTAAATTTATATAATTTGACCCGTTTCTATAAGATTATAAATTGCAATAGGTCAACTATGTTTTTGTGAATAGAATGATGCAATCTAAAAAAGTTTGTTGGCAGGATTCATTTGATTTCATGGGTCATCGATAATGTTAAAATGATCTGCTACTTGTAGTAAAACTTGTATTTTAAAGACTTCTCTATGGTCGGGTTGTTGTCTCTTTGACAGATTCCCCATTTCCATTCTCAATTTTTTTTCAACATTTATCAATTTTTTTCAACATTTATACAATTTTCAATTATGGTCAGTAAAGTAGGCTAGACATTTCAGTTGGTGGAATTAAAGCTTAAGACAAGAAAAAATTTCGAAAATCCTTTGAAAACCAAGAACTCCCTGGTTGGTTGGTATATATAAGTTCCGAGAATTTGACTTGACGCAAAATAAATGAAAGTAAACTGACAGACATACTTGAAATCGTACGCGGGAGCTATATATGAATGTCATTGTGTATATTTGTGAGGGTTGAACGGAACTTCTTTAGGAAATCGTACCACAGAGCTACATATAATATATGAATGTACTTAGATTTGTGAAGCTCTTGGCTGCATATATAAGCATCTATCATCAGATTGAAGATTTTCAAATCTATACCAGTATTTAACAATTGACTTAACAATCTATAATACTAAAATTGCGAGGTCCAATTTGTCAGCCGTCATCGGGTAAAAACGACAGATCAAAGAATTCAACTCTATATATAACTAATATAGGACAATGGTGTAGATTAAAAATTACACCACTCCAGACCCTTTTGTTTTCAGCATAATTAATATTGCCAATAATTAACAAGTTCCGGGTCGAATCCGATACCGATACAAATAGTATATTCAGCTAGTACCTTATCTGTACGTTCCGCATTTGACAGGCGCACCACCAAACGGTGTATTTAGGATTTTGCTATACACACGGGTCATAATCAAAGGACTGACACTACTAAATTCAATCATTGTCAAATTGTTCCCTATTGTAGTTTTATTCAGCAATCAGCAAGACTTTCTAAGATAACTAATATAGGACAATGCTGTTGATTAAAAAATACTCCATTCCTGGATAGCCAGGACCTTTTGTTTTCCAAATAATTAATATTTCCAATAACTGATAAGTTCCAGGTCGACGGGTTCAAACAGAAAGATTTGAAAGCAGAGAAAACTGTGTATCTTATAATCGACTTGACTTATCAGATGACAATACCAATTACTAAAATAAGGCTTAGGCATAGTTATATATATACTTTAATTCAGTCACGGACCCGCGATATCACGGGTGTGTACTTGTATCATGTATATTTCTATGGATTGAATGGAACCCCTTGAGGAAATCGTACCACAGAGCGATATAAGAATGCCATCGTGTATATTTCTGATGATTGAAAGGAACCCCTTTAAGCCCCAGTCTCAGTAGACCACGATCGCACCACGCTCACCACGATCTAAAATAAATTCAGATCGTGGTGAGGTTGCAGTATGAGCGGCATGGAAATGTAAATTTTCGTTGCTCTCACGATGCTACTACGTCCTCATTACGCTTCTACAACGATCCCGCTACGATTATACCACGTTCTCACCGCGCTTATTCTGCGACCTCACTACGCTTATCAAGATCTTCCTATGCTCTTCACGTTCTCACTACGACCATACCATGAGTTATTTGATTGCAATACGATCTTACTGCGATTATAGCACGTTCTTACCAATACCTGTCAACTGACCCGTATTCTGCGGGTGTGACCCGAGATTTAAATGTAAATTTTCGTTGCTCTCACGATGCTACTACGTCCTCATTACGCTTCTACAACGATCCCGTTACGATTATACCACGTTCTCACCGCGCTTATTCTGCGACCTCACTACGCTTATCAAGATCTTTCTATGCTCTTCACGTTCTCACTACGACCATACCATGAGTTATCCGATTGCAATACGATCTTACTGCGATTATAGCACGTTCTTACCAATACCTGTCAACTGACCCGTATTCTGCGGGTCACTTACCACGATTATACTATACGTTCATACCGCGATCTTAAGTACGTTCTCAGCAATAACGTCAACATCGTGTTCCATATCAATACAGTTTCATTCCTTCTATTTCTGATTAATACGTATATTTCTCGGAAACAATACAGTCATGCCACCAAAATCTACTAGAACACGTGGGCGTGGTGGTAGGGGTTGATGTAGAGGCAGAGGTAGCAAAGTAACGAATCCTGATCAAGCAGAGATGTCGGACCGACCAATCCACCTATTGCTGGTCCATAAAGCTCAAATGACGATATTTTAGTGGACGATAGCAGAGATGACACAGATGTGTCAATAGATATAGGAAGATGTGGTATGAGTTCCAATGAGACAACTCTCCATCCAAGTAACAATTTATAAAAGTAAACAATTATAGGTCAAGGTACGGCCTTCAAAACGGAGCCTTGGCTCACACCGAACAGCACGCTATAAAGGGCCCAAAAAATACTAGTGTAAAAACCATTTAAAAGGGAAAACCAACGGTCTAATCTATATAAAAACAAGAAGCATGGTTGAGCCGTTAGAGCAAATGGATAATTACAATTATACAAACAAAATGTAGGGAGCTTTTTTTATTTTTATTTTATGTGAAAATGACAATAAGAATGGTGGTCGTAGTGTGAACGTAGTCAAGTCGTAAGAAGAGCGTGTTGAAAACGGCAAGAGCGTGCTGGAATCGTACTATGGTCTTGAACAGCGTGGTATAGTCGTAGTGGAAGCGCAGTTGGGTCGCGGTGAGAACGCAATGGTCGTAGTGAGGTCGTGATAACGTCGCGGTGAGATCGTAGCACAATCTCTCCGAACAGACCCACGCTCTCGCTACGATTGTACAGCGATCTTACTACGATCTTAGTGCGCTCTCACTACGCTTCTACTACGATCGGATTTCGCCACGATCGCACCACGATTGTTTTGAACATGTTCAAAGTTGGCCACGCTCTTCACGATCTTTAAGACCTCACCACGACCGTGATACGACCTTACTGCGATCTACACGATCGATTACGATCATCAAAATTTGCATTTTTTTTTCACAGATCGTAGTGCGATCGTGGCCTAGTGGGACTGCGGTATTAGGAAATCGTACCCCGAGCTATATATAAAGGTCATTCTGTATATTTCTGAGCATTGAATGGAACCCCTTCAGGAAATCGTACCACAGAGCTATATATGCATGTCATTGTGTATATTTCTGAGGATTGAATGGAACCCCTTTAGGAAATCGTACCCCAGCGCTATATAAGAATGTCATTATGTATATTTCTGATGATTGAATGGAACCCTTTAGGAAATCGTACCACAGAGCTATATAAGAATGTCTTTGTGTATATTTCTGATGATTGAATGGAACCCCCAGCCGGGGCAGGGACGGTCGCCCGTCGATCCGACGATCCCCACTACCCATCCGACCCCTTACTTGTGGGCCGTTCTCACCCAGGGGAGGATTAACATTTGATGAAGTGTAGAGCGTAGTAGGCCCATTCCGGCGTGCATGGCTCCGACTTTTACCTCCCACGGCACCTCGGCTTTTCGGTCGATACCGATACGGAGAAAAACAACAAAAAAAAGGTTGCGGGTACTTATCTGGTTGATCCTGCCAGTAGTCATATGCTTGATCGTACAATCCTACTTGGATAACTGTGGTAATTTTAGAGCTAATACATGAAGCACGGCTCTGACCTCGCGGAAAGAGCGCGTTTATTAGATCAAAACCAGTCGGGTCCGCAAGGGCCCGTCGGATTGGTGAGACTGGATAACTTTGTGCTGATCGCACGGCGTCGCCGGCAGTTGAATCATGCAGGGGCGGATCCAGTCATTTAAAAAAGGGGGGTCCTAACCCAGGACAAAAAGGGGTGTTCCAACTACATGTTCCCATTCAAATGCATTGATCGTCCCCAAAAAAGGGGGTTTCAAGCCCCGGACCCCCCTTTTTGGGATCCGCCACTGGAATGGAACCCCTCTAGGAAATCGTACCAGCTTGGAGCTATATATAAATGTCATTCTGTTTATTTCTGACCCCTTTAGGAAATCGTACCGCAGAGCTATACATGAATGTCATTCTGTATATTTCTGACGATTGAATGGAACCCCTTTAGGCAATCGTACCAGTGCAGAGCTATGATATGAATCTCATTGTGTATATTTCTGATGATTAAATGAAACCCCTTTAGGAAATCATACCACAGAGATATGAATGTCATTGTGTAGATTTCTGATGTTTTGATCCTGTTAAACCTTGGAGGAAAATGCGAAGGGCCTTAATTGTAGCTAGAAAACTGAATCATAAGAATTAACACACAAACTTTCAATTTTCAATTATGGTTCCCGAATTGAATAATTATGAATCACCAACTCGATTTCCTCACACTTTTTCGTTGACTTTCGTCCAAAGTCCCATGGCTTTGTATAAATCTGACAGAGCATCATTGTTTTATATTTTGGTGTCCATATGATAATGATTTGGAGTTTTTTTTTTTGTTTTTTTTTTGTTTTTTTTTATCTTTAACGCATGCTTCAATCAGAAACATATGATATATCTCTGCTTCAATTATTTAAGAAAGTACTCATTGAATCAAATCATCTTGTCTCTTGTAAAAAAAATGACAAAGTTTCAGTGCTTAGTTTTTTGTAACTTATGGAATTTGTATTTTCGCGCTGTATTTTGACGCATGTGTAAACAATACCGAACAAATCATTTTCTAAGTATTTTACATGGCGGGAAGACGACTGACTTCCAGGGAGAAATAATCGCAAATTAAAGACCTTCTGATCGCAGATGGAACATTAAAAACGAAGAATATTTAATAATTGACATTCCAGGTATGTATGATTTCACATTTCTCTCGATTTTATTATCAGATGAACATTTGTTTGACCTTCAAATTTTCCTCGACCAGACTGGTTGCACTTGTTCTGATTTATGGCATTTGTGGCTAATAAAGAAATTGTGTCATAATTGTATGAAAAATGTGCGTGATACATTTGTTTTGAAAGTGTGCGAAATATCTATTGAAATCGCAAACGAAAGAGTCTTGAAAGGAAGTAAAAATTTCAGTGTTGACGCACGTGCTCACGTGCTGCTATAAACAGCTGATAAAGTAAACATTTATGATTAATTTGTTTGCAGCACATGATAACTTGGTTTGCATGGTCGTTTAAGTATTTGTATTAATATAACGAAAGTAGAAATAAAACATAAAATATTCCATCTCGGCAGCCATTTGTTGAATATCGCGCATGTGTGCACATAATAATATGAAATTATTTCTTCTACATGGAAAATCGAAAGTAAGTTTTATTAATATATGTTATTCAATCCCTTCATTTCAGATTTAGCATACTAACTAGTAATTGCATTTATTGCAATTCATTTACCATGCATTTTTAAGTTAGAAAATATATGTAACATAATGTTTCAAAGGTGAAGGTCAATGTACAAATTGCCAGTATTTGTTGATATGGTATGCATTCTAAAATATTGATACCAAAGTGCCAACTTATGAGCCAACATGTGAAAACAGACTGGCAGAGAAAACAATAAGGTATATACAATGTGAATATCTGATTTACTCTATGGTACACAAATGTTCATTAATCCTGTGGACCAGGAAGTGGTGTCGCCAAGACAATTTTATTTTAATCAGATTACTGTGGTTTTTAATCTTTTTCCTGTTCAAATGATGTATAACAAAAATCATTGCTACAGATGAAATTGATTATACAACACTTCATTTTCACAGTTTGAACATGATAAACGACACATAATCAATATTTTGTAGGGATGTTGTTTTCAGTTAATTAGTACCCAGACTAGTTAAAATACATGTATCTGGGGAGGGGGAGAGTGATTTTAATAAAGATAAAATGGGGTGGAAAATTTGTGTCCTGACAAACCATAATTGGAATTTTTTTGTCTTAACAAATATTAATATTTCAAGTTTTTAAAATCTGCGATTATTCCGGGAATGTCACACACAAACCTTCAGGACATTTACTTATTACGCAATGTCGCTACGAGGATACCAATTGTATATTTTGTAGTCATTAATAAATTACTATCTGGACCATCAATCTTGCTCTGATCTTTTAATGTTCATGTCATGGAACATGTTTTTATATATTATTTTACTCAGACCCACCTAAAATAATAGGAAATATGCAAATAATAACAAGCTTTGGAGGAAAATATAAAACGATATGTGTATTATATACATGTATGCATTAATTTAAGTAAAGAGTATTTCCTGCTCGAGGTTTTGGTGTGGTATGACACCCTGCTCTTTGATATTTTGACAGTCAGGATGGCTGGTTTTTCTCAAAGTCTGTAATGGGCTCGATAATCAGAAACAACAACAGTCCTCTAATTTGGTAGTAAGCTTCACATGAAACCTTTCTGACCCTTCTTAATTGTGTGTAAATTGCCTTTCAATTTGAACTTTGCTCAAACAAGTTACAGGCTGTAACAATTTTAAATTCTTTTCTTGCAGTTGGCAAAAATAGAGTTGAAGATGTCCTCGAAGGAAAATTCTCCTAGGGAGTCTCCAATTGATTCACTTACATGCAGCCTGGAAAATGATGAAAACTCATGCAGTAAATGTGGGTCCACATTTAATCAACCTAAGATCTTGACCTGTCTGCATGTGTTCTGTCAATCCTGTTTGGAAAAGGAAATTGAAGAGAAAGAAGAAAATGAACCAAAAGATGTTATTGTTTGTCCTAAATGTAAGCAGGAAACAATTATTCCCAAGAAAGGGATCCAAGAGTTGCCGATTGACCATGTGACAATAGATCTACTGGAGATGTCAGCTATGAATGAGATGAAACTTGTCTGCACCAGCTGTAAAGCTAAGGAGAAGGCTGTTGCAAGATGCTGTGATTGTGCAAGTTATCTGTGCGAGAACTGTGTCACTGCACACCAGTTTATGAGATGTTTCGATAATCATAAGGTAAACAAAAGCAAATGGTATTATATCTCATGTCAATACACAGATTTTAGATACAACATATTACGGTACTACTAATTTACTGTTTTTATTGCAAACAGTTTCAAAATTACATTTTTATCTTGATTCTAAACACATATATTTCTTTTGATATTGTAGTTTTTGAAAACATGAAAATCAGTTTGATGGCCTTTGTAAAAAGTGTAAATTTTAATTTCGTACTGAAATGAATAAAGTTATCTAAAGAACTTGTTGTATGGTCTAAAAATGACCATTAAAATGCAATTTGACATATATATAACTATTTATTTCTAGTAGAACATTATTTTTCATGTTAAGTTTATACAAACAGTAACTGCAGTCATTGAAGGAAGTTCTGCTTTGGTGAAGAAACCTACTTGAAAGAAAAATATATTGTTTCAAATGAATACACCTCTTGTTCTTAGTATTTATCTATAAAATATCGAATATGTTTGTAGGTTGTGAAGTTTGATGACATGCAGGATACAGAGACAGTTTCCTTTCATAAGCCAATATTCTGTGCCAGTCATCCAACAGAAAAAATGAAATTTTTCTGCATGTCTTGTCAGGTATGTAAAAATACTCTTGTATCACCCTCCTTAACAGATTCCAAATAACTCAATCAAATTATTGGTAACATGATCAATTATTATGAATGGAGGCTCCCTATTGATTATTACACATGCAAGTTCAAGGTCACGGATACTGAACACAAGACATGTCTGTTCAGAAAAGGGTTTCCAGATATAAAAAGAAAGATGTGGTGCGACTGTCAATAAAACAACTATTAACAAGAGACAAAATGACAAAGAAGTTAGTCCATGCAGAAAAGTTTCCATATAACTTCTCGAAAAATCATATTTGGAATTTGGACCAACTTTGAAATTTGAAGTACCATAATTGGTTTGATACTGATAGAGAAGGAAACTTCAGAGTTGGTTGCTGAACATAAATCTGAAATTAATGAACAAATTAGGTCTTTTGTTGTGTATTCATTGGGTGCATTTCATAATAAAATATTTCACTACATCTGCCTCTTCTGTAGAAGCAGACTTTTGAACAATTTAGCAGTTGATTCCCTCTGACCTTATTTCATGAATCATTCAGGGGTTAAGAAATTTTGTTATGGCTCACTAGCCCACTGCCCCAGCCAGGGCTTATTGGTAGCAGGATTTTACTAGCCCTGTTGGAAGAACTACAAGCCCAACAAAACTGACCTGCTAGCCCTAGAATGCCTTACAAATTCAGAGTTTGCTGCAATAACAATGAATTCTATAAACTTAACAATTTGTATCCATTGTACAGTAGATTTTTGCAAATTGGATACCCAAAACTTATGTCAGCAAAAAATATCCCATTAGCAGATATATTCAATTAATCGATAATTGAATATTCACTGAATATTCTGATATAATGAGTTGACCAAATCCGGAGATGATACAAGTCTTGCTTGACCACTGCTATACATGGGTATATTAAAGCTAGGATTGAAGGGGTTTTTATCAGGTACACTTTTGTACATCATCACATTTGTGTAAAAGAATTATCAGCTGGTTAATTATGTAATGCTCATATTTGTTTTCAGTTTTAAAATTCTATTTATTAAAATAAATTTAATGACCTTTACATAAATATCACCATCCATAGTTTGAGTCTTTTATAATTGTTTTATAAATGACGTACAGTACTGTCAATATTTACATTTAACACAGGTAAGCTAATCGTGGGCTATAAATAGATTACAACCTGAGCACAGTCCCTAAACTGAAACTGTATTTGTTATAAATTTTATTTCTTTAAAAATCGAATTCATTTGAATATATATCAATGAAGATAATCATGATTGATGAAATATTATTGCATCAAGTTTAAGTTTTCTGAAGACTGTTAATGTTTAGGTCATGGTTCACCATTCTTGGGGCTTCTTCACAGTATGTAAACAAAAACAAAATGATATCAAAGTCAGGTTTCTGCTGTCAAAAGGGATTCACATTTATATTGCAATAAATTAATCAGAAGGAGGTACAATCAGGTTGCATAAGCAATGTATAATACCACCCCCTGTACAGACACATCGATATTGAAAGTACGGGATCCACCCAGAGTTATTTGTTCTATTTAAAAACTTGTACAAAATCAGTTTAAATTCTGGGAATCCCGGATGATGTAGTCGAATCTGATTGGCTAAGATAGAAAAGTGATGAGGGGATTTCCACTTTTCTTACTAGTCCGTCGGGCATATTGGGTTACAAGTTTTGGTTGCCCGAGGTTTAAATGTTATAGTCCCGGGCGTCAGGCTAGTGGATTTCTTAACCCCTGATCATTGTTCAACTTCATGAAGGCCAGTAGCCCACATAATTTTACTATCACCGGTGAAGCCCGCATAGCGGGTGGAACTTCCTAGGAGGGTTTGGGGGGGTTCCCCCCCCCCCCCCACCCAAGAAAATTTTTAAATTTTAGACTCAAAATCCTGCATTCTGAGCATACCTGGAGGTGATTTAGATGCCTGGGAAAAAGTTATTTTTTTCTTATCTTTGTTGTTGACTTCAATCAAATTTCATTTAAAAAATAAAAATCATTTGCAAAATGGGAATCTTCATGCCCTGTGTACAAGATTTTTTTACATATCTTTAAAAGACAACTAAAGAATTCTCTGTTTTGGAATACATGGAGATGATAGATGAAATATTTCATTTTATTTCTATAAATAATAATCTAATTTACTAAATATATTGGTCGATTCTTTTTGCGTGTTAACCCTTTCGCCGATGAGTCCCGGTTTACCGGGATTCACGCTTCAGACAGCTGACGATGAGTCCCGTTTTACCGGGATCGGAATACCTCTTTTATATTTCCCGCTCTAAACAGTGCAAACGTGAGTTATCTTTCTTTGATGAATACCCGGATGAAAGTGTAAACATGGTGCTTCCGTTTGTTGAAAACCGTGTCAAAATCAGAGGAAATTTACGGAATTTACGAGAATTTGAAATGAGGGAACATTTTTTTTGAAAGAATATGGAAGATTTGAAGCCAAACTAGTATACTTTTTTGACATAAAATGTCGTTTTATGTACAAAACACTTGGAATGGACATCGTTCAGGGTGAGGAATTTGTACAGCCTCATAAAATTTTTCAAAATTTTGACGTTTTGGGTTAAAAAATTACGATTTGGGGTCAAAGAGCAGAATTTTGAGAATTTCACCACAATAATGCCGAAAATTTGAAAATTTGAATATTTTATGAAGAAAAAATTATCAAAACATGAACAAAACTGTGAACATAGTGTTAGTGAAAGAAATAAATACACAAATAACTACAAACAAGTTTTTATTGACATTTATTATGAAGATCTCCAACTTAAGTTATAGCAGCCAGGGAAGCCATCGTCTCAGAGTAGCTTCAGTCTGGGCAGCAATCGGTGAAAGGGTTAAACTACGTTCATTTGTAAACAAATGACCCCCCTTTTTTCTCAACTATTTCACGTATTCCAAAAGCGTTGTCATGAACTTGATATCTTCTCTGATTTTCTTTTTTTTTTGTAAACTGTTCAGTTAGTAAGAAACATAAATCATTTCTAACTATAAATGTCATTCAGGGGTCACCACACTTCAAAATTATAGGGAGAAGTCACTTCTCCCTGGCAGCCAAACAGGGAGAAGTGAAGACCCAACAGGGAGACTTCAGGGAGAAGTGAAGGCCCAACAGGGAGACTTCAGCATGTTCAGGGTAAATCGACAGATCACGTTTATACTTTTTTTAATAAAATTTTTTGTTACTTTTCTAATCATTTTTTCATGACAATTGCTAAAGAAGTACATTTTGTAAGTCCTTGTCTTGCCATGCTTGTAGTCTGAAATACTTTTTTATTTATATGTGGTCCTATGCAAATTGTCAAAAAATATCATTACATAAGGACCATAAGTTAGTGGCATAAGAGCTATGTTTATTCTGATAGGTCTGAATGAATTGAAGATTTGACCTGGATCAAATTATGCTGCATTTCAAAGATTTTAAAACTAAACCAAGTCCAAGAACCTTTTAAAACAAAAATGATAATCAAGAAAAGTTAAAATACGGTTTCATAGCTAAGATCATGATTCAAAATGCATGTGTTCAGAGAGAAAACTGTTTGACATACATGTGTTGAAAACGTAAAGTAAAACTGTTAATTTCAAAGCGTGTACATGTAATCGCACACATTTGCGGTATTTTCATGGAAATGCCGATTTCCAAAATCAAGTTGCCGTTAGAAATGTATGTTATTGATTCTAAAACACTTCACGAGTCATCAAGTTTTTAAATAGAACTAAATCACAAAAAGTAACATCGGAAAAGTCGTATTTTTCATAACCGGAATTGAATAGGTACTTGTAAATCGAAAACAAATACGGTGCGATCCACGTCAAAAATTCTTACTTTATATTTTTCAAAAATATACGACTTTGGAAGTAAATATTGCCGTTCCTTATCAAATTAATGAGCAGATATTCATTAAAATACTGTTTAAAGGACCTTTAGCTGAAACAAAGCACATGTATCAGTCTGTAAAACAAAATCCTGAACAAAAAACCGACTGCGTTTTGTAGTTTATAATTGTTGTGCTGGTTCCTGGCAGTGTACTAACTACATACATAGTAAAAATACAAGCGAATACCAGTTGATAATATTCCGTTTTTTAAAAGAAATCTGAAATTTTTTATGGGACATCACATTGTGTCAGTAAATATAAGAAAATCAAAATTAATAGTGCATTTTAATATGGATAAGGTAAATGATGAGAGATGAAAAGATGAAATGGCGCCATCTACAATTTTCAATAACAAAGATGGCGGACAATAAACAATCATAACAAAATCGAGATTTTTCTTTTTGCTTGCTTATAGTACACCCGGGCATGCAATTTTTACGTTGATGTATGATACTATCGCGGAGAAATCAGTTCTGACTTTGGGGAAACATGCTTTGTATTTCAATACCTATCGGTCGTTTACGTTTGAATCGAGAATTTCTCAAAAATCATGAGGCGACATTGGGGAATTTTACTGAAAATCGAGGGCGACATAAACTTCTCCCTGGAGCTTCTCTAGAGCGAAGTGGGGAGACCTAGAGCGACAAAGTCGCTCACTTCGCCTGGTGTGGTGACCCCTGTCATTTATTGTGGTCGACAATGCTCTACTTTCGTTTTTTACCTTCATTCTCTGTACACCACGTGGGCTTTGAAAATGTAACTACAAAAGGTACTGTTTTCCAGATTTTTAACAGCATTGTTTTCCAGATTTTTAACAGCATTATATATATACTTTCTTTTATTTGACTGATATTACTTCATGACATGCTATTGTCATCTTCCCTGACTTTCTTTGCTTTCTTGAAGCCAAAACCGTGATTGCTTCATATTGTTAATGACAATCGGAACACCTCTCTTGTTATCATTGGAAGCATACGATACATTCCGACTTTAAATAGATGACCAATCAGTGACCTGAATTAACGTGAACTATATTTAGTCACAGGTAAACACTGATTTGACATCCTTGTTTATCGCGACCGCGACTTTGATGCAATACATTTTAAAAAGATTCTTCTTTTTGAATTTAAATTTTGTCCGTGAAGTAGCCAGTACTTGGAGTCACTGTAAATGGCGGATTTCAGTCAGTCAAGAACTTGTTTTCAATTCGCCACCTGGGCTACCACAACTGAGTAAAAAGATCGCCCAGGTCAATTTCTGGTCGCCATTGGCGACTGAGCAACCGTTAATTTTTTTCCCTGCGGTTTGTTTCAGGTTTTATATGTAATATGCCAACTCTTCTTGATATGTTGATATGTTGAATCAATGTCATTGTAATGTGAACATGTCTTTTAGAAAGAGTTATTTGACTTTATCTTGTGGTTCAGTGATTAATATTTGTTCGATAGATTTTACAAGACCTTGAATATTACACATTCAGTTATAATTAAAAAAAAAAATCAGACTTCGAGTATGTCCACTCTAGTTGTAGTAGTAATAGTACCGGTATGAAATTAATATATGAATAACTAAGTAGACTTGTAATTTAGTAGCTATTTTTAAAAAAAATGGAAAAATAAATTTATCAATTCTATATATTTTCAGGTACCGATTTGTAACGAGTGTATGTTAGCAGACCATAAGCAACCAAATCACCATTATGAGAGAATAACTGACATTGAGGAGTCTCAAAGAAGTGATTTTGATGTGCTTATAACAGAGTGTAAGAGTAAGGTGTCGGCATGTAATGAAGCATCATCTTCCCTAGAAAATTCTCTGTCAGACCTGCAGATGCAGAGAGATGACGCTAAAGGGCTAATTCAAGAAACATTCCAGACATACAGAACTGTACTTGAAATACAAAAGGTATGAATTTTTAATCAGCATAACTTTCCAGATAAAATACTGAATAGTCGTTAACAAAGGTTCACTACTGAAATTGAGTATTAACACTATAAAGAAAGTCTTTTCAACAGATTATGATAGATAACAAAGAAAGTTGGGTATGTTCTCGTTTTTAAGCATTTTTTCTGGATTTCTCTCACTAAATATGTATATTGAAATAAGAAGATTGTTATAAATAGTTGTTGAAACCTGCAAAGAAAACAGTCTTTGAAATTGGCACAGAAAGGACAGGGCATGTCTTAAAATATATTCTGTCCAATAAATGCCTAACCCCAATTTCTATGACTGAGAATATAAACATCACCAAGTTAGTTCAATTAAAGAATCAATATGTATGGGGAACTATTTGTTGAAATCTGAGAAGCAGATGAAAAATGAGCCACAAGTAATTACATAGTATGATTTTAATATTTTGAGTTCTTTTGTTTTCAGGAAAAGATGTTGGAAGAACTAGAAAATCGTCATTCTTGCCAAGAACTTGCCATAATGGAATTGTTCCATAATGTTGAGAAAACTTCAGAAAAAATTGAGGACTGTTGCACTTTTGCTGAAAGAGTTCTGAAGCATGGAAATGGTTTACAACTATTGATGATGAAGAAAATGATTATGTCACAGTTGCTGAAACTCATCAACAATACTCCAAAAGCCGATGTTAACGTTAACATTGAGTTTCACACTGATGGCAAAGTCTTCCAAGATGCAGTAGTGAATTCTTTCGGTTCATTTACCAAGGAAACTCCTAAGGTAATAAAGTCTCATCATTATTGAACATGTATACCCTTGACATGGTCAGTTTTACAAGTAGTCAGCACTAACTTAATTGACAACCAAGTTGCTTGTTTACCCTAGTCTTCACGCTGAGTGGCAGCCCAGGCTTGTAAAATTGCTCTCGGGCTGGTAAAAATCATATCTACAGCCAAAAGAATCTAACTAAAAAATTTCAAAAATTGAGCTCTGGGCCTGTAGATTTAACAGTTCATCGTGAAGACTGATACCCTTTTCGATTGTAAAATTGAGAGCTTCTGTTCACTGTTTTGAAAAAATCGCTTGTGAAAAATAGATGAATAAGGCGAAAATTAAAAATATGTTTGTTTCCCCTCCCCCCACCCGGGTCAAAAAATTATTTTCCACAAAAAAAACCAAATTATTTTTTTCCTGAAAATAATTTGTTTCCATTTTTGGAAAGTGCTTGAAAGCAGAAGGATTGATAATCTAAATAAATACACTCAAATTGAGCACAAACAACTGATAAGTGGCCTGGACTGGACCAGTCAAACCATTCATGTGACCATGCTATGATAATCACATCTAGTTAAAAAAAAAAAAAAAAAAAAAAAAAAAAAAAAGAACCTGCCTTCCTGGTCTGTTTACAAAGTGTAGACCCAGGGGAGAGGAAACAGACATTCTTTTAAATGTGGCCTAAAGGTAATATTAATTAACATGCACAGCACGTTGGCTGGCTAAAGTGTTGATGATTCATTGATTACATGTATTTGCTCCTAAATGTTTTCTATTTGTTTCCTATATGAATGTCACTCGTGTACTAATGAAAATGATTTACACATGGTTGACCATCATAAACTGGTGTATTGTTTTTCAGCAACCAGAGCGACCATCCTCTTCACTGCATTCCTCTTTTGAGAATGAAGGTTTTAATATGCCACCACATATGATGAATGACCACAGTATGATGCCACCACCAATGTCAAGTGCCAGCTATATGTCCAACAATATGTCAAACAATCTACTACAAGAAACTGAGGCAAACAACATGGGACTTGGCCTGACAAATGTGGGAAATTTCCATAATATTGGCTCATCTATGAATCCTCCGATGCATGGTGCAATTACCGGTGGTACCCAGTCAATGGTTGAAGGGTCCAGTCTGTCTAGAAGCTCTCATAGCCCTGCAATGTCTGACAGTGGAATATCTGTTGATGCTGCCAGTAACAACAGTGGTTCCAGTGTACAGCCAATGTTTAATAATATAGCAGCCTTAGCTCAGATGGGATCAGTTGGAGGCTTTGGTGGTCCTAGTAAGTTTATATGTAATAAGAGCTTTGTGAATTTATAGATCTGATTATTAAAAAATGAATGGACACATATTCTTAGCAATTTTACAATTAGATAATAAATAAATAGAAACAATGCAAGACAAAGTCCAAGGCCTCATCATTTCTAACGAACTAAAAAATAATTAACATCCACTTTTTACAAATTGTCAATGTTTGTCTTCATTTTCGATGACTTATGTTTCTATAGATGATTTAGGTGGTAGCCATTCAGTGACACCGATTACTAGTAGTCCTGATATTCAACACAATCTGCTGAATCCACCTACACCAAGATCACAGACACCTAATCTGGATGCTCTCGACAGACTGGTACAAAACAACCCTCAGCCTCCCATTGGAACTATTGGAGCAGGGATGAGTAGTGTGGGAACTATTGGTAGCAACATTGGACCAATAGGATCTTCTTCTAACATGACCAGTCTCAGCAACATAATGACAAGTTCTAGTAAGAAATATTTCTGCTACTTTTAAGCTCCCTTGTCATGTAAGATTTGTCATCACTTACTGTCTGTGCCCATCAATCAGATTAAAAAAAAAAAACCTTCTAAAACCGCATTGCCACAATCATCCTTAGGATTAATTGTTTGAAAAAATTATCTTTAAAATTTGCATGACCAACATCAGTTAGTAAAAAAGAACACATAACTGATAGAAATATTACTATATAAAAACCTGTTTTCACAGTTATATACATGAAAACTTTGATTTACATTGAATTTTTTGAGAAAGCTATAGATAACCAAAATATAGAAATGTTTTTTGGAGGATCTTCTAAGAATTAGATTTTAAAATGATAAAAAAGTAGAAAGAATGGGTAATTCTAGATATGATAAAGTGATTTTATTTTTAGCTGGAAGTTTAACAAGTGGAAGTGGAATGAACAGTCCAGGAAGTAGTATTGGACAATATCCACCTGTCAGGAGGAGTAACAAAACCAGTGCCATGCAGATCAGGTACGATACAGTACAATTCAAACTTTGATAAGAAGATCTAAAAATAAACAAAATGTAGGAATAATATATATAGGGGATGGGTGAGGGGGCATGCTAAAAAAAGATTGAAATCATGCAGACCACTTTTTTCTAATTTACCATCGTAAATGTTGGAAGAAATAAAGTGATGATATCAACATTATAGGTTGACTTTTGTTGAGCCTGTGAAAGCTTGTAGTGGGCAATCCAAGTAGAAATCTATATATTTTGTGTGTAGTTTATAATACTGGAATATTTTTTGCAGGTGTAAATTTGGACAGCTTGGACCTGGCAAAGGACAGTTTAATTCACCACATGGATTTTGTCTTGGACAGGAAGAAAACATTGTAGTGGCAGATACTAACAACCACAGAATTCAGTGTTTTGAGAAAACTGGTGAATTTCAGTATCAGTTTGGAATTCCAGGTAATTTATTTAATTTTCAAGTTGCCAAAACTTGGTTTCCTACTCGCGGAATCTTCTTTCTGCGCTCTTACTCAACAGTTTTAAAAGGATCCGTCCTAAAGAAGCAGATGAAAAAGTATTGCTGGCAATTGTTTCCTCTTTGTAAATGTCATGGAAAATTTGTCTGTCCAAAATTCATTTTCAAAAGTTCACTTGTGTGATTAAAGATTATTGAGAACACTGAATAGAAGTTTTCATCAATGTCTGATAAACTGTTCAATGGTCAATTCTATGTAAAACACATTGTGTGCAAATCCTTGATTTATTCCATGTGCTGCATTGGCATCATGAAATGACATAGTTACATTTTTGACAGACATGGAAGTATGCAGAACATTTGCTTTTTTTTCATGTTCAAAATGTTTGCCTTTTTTTAATTCTTCAAGACATGCAATAAGTGGTAGAAAAAATTCACTGCAAGGTGTAATACTAGCATTACATGTTCAAGCAAATTCCAATTGAGGTAGCATTGCTCTTAAAGTTCAAGTATTGTTAAGACAGAGGCATATGTATTTATAGGCAGAGAAGAAGGACAGCTGTGGTATCCAAGAAAAGTGGCAGTGATGAGAAATTCTGGAAAGTTTGTTGTCTGTGACCGTGGAAATGAAAGATCAAGAATGCAGATCTTCACTAAAAATGGTCATTTTGTGAAGAAAATTGCCATAAGATACATAGACATTGTTGCTGGCTTAGCTATTACTCAACAAGGTATTTATTGATTGTTACCTCCAAATCACTTGTTGATTGTACATGATGTAGTTGATGCTAATGACTATAAATTTACGTAATATTTGGAAGTTGTTCAAAAATGAGAATACTTTTCCTTGATTTATTACTTTGTTGTCTTTTTATACGCCCGTCGTCTTTTAGACGGGACTTATTATGGTATACCGTTGTCCGTCCGTCGTCCACACTTCGGACAATAACTCAAAAACACTTTCACCAATTTCCATGAAACTTAAGTGAATTGTTTATATCTATTGATGTAAGCTCCCTTTCGTTTTTTTTTAATTTCAGATTTTAAGTTTTGGATTTATGGGGCTTTATTCATAAAAAAGGGGGGATTTTCAACACTTCGGACAATAACTCAAAAAGGCTTTCACCAATGTCCATGAAACTTTGGTGAATTGTTTATATCTATTGATGTAAGCTCCCTTTTAATTTTTATAAATTTCAGATTTTAAGTTTTGGATTTATGGGGCTTTATTCATAAAAAAAGGGGGGATTTTCAACACTTCGGACAATAACTCAAAAATGCTTTCACCAATGTCCATGAAACTTTGGTGAATTGTTTATATCTATTGATGTAAGCTCCCTTTCAATTCTTATAAATTTCAGATTTTAAGTTTTGGATTTATGGGGCTTTATTCATAAAAAAAAGGGGGATTTTCAACACTTTGGACAATAACTCAAAAAGGCTTTCACTAATGTCCATGAAACTTTGGTGAATTGTTTATATCTATTGATGTAAGCTCCCTTTCAATTTTTATAAATTTCAGATTTTACATTTCCGTGTTATGAATTTTTGTGCTAAAAAAGGGGGGATTTTCCAATTTTGGGACAATAACCAACACTTTCACAAAATTTTATGCAACTTTGATAAATTGTTTATATCTATTGACATAAGCTCCCTTTCCATTTTTATAAATTTTAGATTTTACGTTTTCTTAAGTAATGAATTTTTATACTTAAAAAAGGGGAATTTTATGAAACTTTGGTGAAAATATTAATGTAACATCCCTTTTGATTTGTATATATATTTCTAGTTGATCATATAAATTCATTTAAAGCATAAGAGACAAGTTAAAAGAGCAACGGGCGTATCATGCGCTAAAGCGCAGCCCTTTATTTAATTTGGAAATTAGAAATTAAATAAATCAAAGTAATATTTATTGAAAAAATGATCAGGAATTTATTAATCAGAAATTATCTTAAAACCTGTATGTACCATATGGTCACCAGCTCTGTTGATATGACTATGTGTCTTATTGTAGGACACATTGTAGCAGTTGGCAGTGTATCTCCTACTGTATTCTGTAAAAGGCAGAGAAAAAAAATTCTCAGTTTCCAATTTTTTTATTGGATCTTCAAAAAAAATGGTATCAACTGATCCTGTTTTTGACACAGGCTTCTGTTGATCGACATAATAATTTATCCAACTTGCTTTTACTGGCACAGAAAGCCAGTAAAACATTTCATTAATGTCAAAAGGTTAAAATCAAAGAAATTTGCACAGCAGGTGCTTCAAAAACATTTCAACTGGCTGCACTTCTGGTATTTGAAACTAATTAAGGACCTGGACTTGGAAAAACCATGATAATTTACCGGATTTCGTTTACAATGTCAATAAAAAAAGAATTCAGACCCACCAACCCTATTTTTCAAAATGATGTTACCTGAAACACGATTCTTTTTTTAGGCTAAACTGTATATGTTTTATTGTAGGACACATTGTAGCAGTTGACAGTGTTTCTCCTACTGTATTCTGTATAACTGAGGCTGGAGACCTTCTCAAGTGGTTTGACTGTAGTGATTACATGAGAGAGCCATCAGATATAGCCATCAGTGGAAAAGACTATTTTGTGTGTGATTTCAAGGTAAATCTAAATATCAGTACACTCATTGTTTTATAGCATTTTGTTTTTGAAATGTTGATTTGTTATTCACAATTTGTAGTTATTGAGGGAATATTATTGGGCATTGAATACATGGATATTTTTATTTGCTTTCTCAGTGATACCTCTTAAGTCTATTACTTCATAGGAGATGCTCATTGATAGCTTCTTTCCACCCTTTTTATACTGCAAGGACATCTGTAACCTATCATGGCACAAACACAACAAATCAATGATGAACTAACAGTACATATGCTTTATATCATCAATAAAAAGATTTGCCTTGATAAATATAAGTGATCAATTTACTGTCTGGCACAATGATCTGATGTTGGAATAGTTTTTAGAGGCAACATAAATGTATATTCCCTGCACCAACCTTGATCTTGACCAAAATTTACTATTAACATAAAGATGGGGAAGGCAACTTGACAGTATTTTTGATTTTTTTTTAGGGTCATTGTGTTGTTGTTTTCAATGAAGAAGGTCATTTCATCAGGAGAATTGGATGTGAGAACATCACCAACTACCCTAATGGTATTGATATCAGTGATGCTGGGGATGTGTTGATCGGAGATAGCCATGGTAACAGATTCCATGTTGCTGTATTCCAGAGGGATGGATCATTGATTGGAGAGTTTGAATGCCCTTACGTGAAAGTTAGCCGTTGCTGTGGATTAAAGATTACATCAGAAGGATATGTAGTCACTCTCGCTAAAAACAATCACCATGTGCTGGTACTTAATACCTTATACATAGTTTAATCAGCTCAATGGAGAAAAGGAGCAAGAGAATGTAAAAAAAGAGAATATTTTTGAAAATACATATGTTAAAAAGTGCTTAGTTTATTTTACTGTTTAGCAGTGCTTTTGAAAATATGGAAAGCAGTTGAAGCTTCTTGTATTTAAAGATTACACCTTGGTGGTCATTTATATACGTTTTATATACATATTATAAAAGGGCTATACAGGGCCTTGTTGTAGCCACTGTGTTAATATACTTTATTTTTTTCTTTGTTTTTCTTTTAGTTGCAATTTTTATACACAGATTAATACTAATAAGAATTTACATAATTTTATTTTATAGCAAATGTTGTTTACCTATCATAATGCAACTTGTATATTAATATACATTTAAAATGGACTCTCTGTAGTAGTAGTAGATGGTTATCCAATAATGAAAATAAGTGAAATTATCATCTGCACTATTTTTTATCCAAGAGCTAAGCTTCTGATTTAATGATATTAAAATATACTAATATTTTAGATGATTAAAATAAATTTGAAAAAACCAGAGTCTCTTACTTGTCATTTTTACTGTTTTAAACTGATTAATAATAGTACCTGGTTATACCAAAACATATGCATATAATGAATTCCCACATCTGAAAATAATATTAAATACAAATTGTGTAAGGAATAACTAATTGTACATATGCGTTGATGTTACAAGTAAGAGACTCTGTCTAAATCTACATTATATGTGATTATCTCGTTGATGTAGATCCTATTTGATAACATAAAATGTTTGTCAGATATTGCAAGACAAGAAATTTTTATTCTCAGGAATTTTTTATTTATTTTTGATTGACCATACATTCAGAATACAATTCAAAAGATGAAATGTCACTTAAAAATCAAGTGAAAAGTTAATCTTTGCATGTAGTGCATGCTTTATAATGAAATTTTTACCATAGAATATAAGTGCAAAAAAGATGCATAAAAATTGTAATGCTGTAGAATTTTTATGCAGAAGTGTTTTTGTATTAACTCTAGTCACATACTCAGATTATATTTAACATGACCAGTTTTTGCTGTGCCTTACAAAGGGATTTGATTTTTAATTATTTTTTTTCTGTGTTCATTCTAATTGATGGCTTTACAAATTGATATCATATTTTGTGACTGGTGATGTTGATCATTTACACATATTAAAAAGATATATATATCTATATATTTACACTTACATTGTATTATTATTAGTTGTATTTTTTAAAACATGTTCTTATATTTTATTGTTTAGAACCAGATTGCTCATAAGTCATTTTTCGTTGATCATTCATTTAACAAAATTGTAGAAATGTCTTACCCACCATCTATAGCATGCTGCTAAAAATTGTTGGTGTAATTGTACTTTACAAATACACTATTTAAAAAAAAAATCAAACAAATAAAAGTATGTATAGGGGCTAGTGTCTAGGATTATATACATTTCATTTACAGAAATATTTCTTTATGTATTCTAATAATGTATATTTTATTCAGTATATTTTTTCTTTTTTCTGGAAAAGTTTGAAAAGAAACTATTAAAAATGAGGCTCCCTTTTGAGTCCATTTTTAAAAGCTACTTATTTAGTCTCATATTTTCACTTTTCATTATAATGACAATCTAGTTTTAGTGGTTACAACGAGCTTTTCATTATTCATTATTAACACTGACTGATTTTAGTCCGTTAAAAATATGTTTTCATGTTCCAATGTTAGAAAAATGTATTTAAAAAAAAATAAAAAAAATAATAAAATAATATTTTGAGGTTATCCAAAACAGTGTTGTTATTTTATTTGTGGAAAATTTTCAATGGGTACAAGAGATTAACCTATTAAAGAATGTTATTTACTGATTTGAATAACCTCAACAACAAAAAAATGTATAAAAATATATGATGTTTTGAAAATATTTTTAATATTTCAATGCTTTCAAATTTTGACTGTTTGCATTTAAAATATTTTGATTGTTCATTTTTTTTCTTAATTGTTAAAATGTTACTGTGAATAAGTTGAATGTCTATGCCAAGAATCTTTCATAGATAAGATGTACAACTATAGGGTTTAGGGTAATTTACATGGTTCATTTTCACATCCTTTATATTTTATGTGGAAGTAAACTCTGTATGGCTGATGATCCTATGAAGCAATTTTATTTTTTTTTACTTTTGAGTGCCATCTTTTATTAATACCAGAACAAGACTGTTACAGGATAGATATTATAAACATTTATAAATAAGCTTTTGTTTTGCCTGTAGAACTTACCAAGCACAGAAGGGAAGCCATGATAAGGGGCAGTTGAAAGTTTTTCTAATGTTTTATATGCAAGATTTTTTTTTAATGCAGATAAAGTTTCCTTTAGCACAAGAACATTTGCTGGTTGTCTTGATTCAAGTTTTCCCCTACAAATAATCAAATGGGGATTAAATCACTTTCAATCAAAAGATTATCACCTCATTTGAAACATTAAAAGCAAAAATTGCTTATAAGTTTGCTTTATAGTTGTAGTTTAAGATATAATGAAAGACTTTAAATTTCATAAACTTGTCAATGGATGCATTACAATATATTGTTGTCTTTCTGTCCATCCGTATATATTATGCGATAACTCTAGTTGACTTTTTTCAATCTTGTGAATTTATTTTACATTTTTTAAATCAAGAGACAAGTTGCCTTTTTTCAGAATTGTTATTCAATAGGTTCAGGAATTGAAAAGTTTGAGAATACAAGTCATATCTCTTAAATTTAGTTTTCTTTAAGGAAACTTATTTTTCATGCCGGTCAGAGACTGGCTGTTTTTGATATATATACCATTGTCCGTCCACAGGTCCTTCAAAGATAGAGAATGCTCTCATCAAATTTCATGAAAGCTGATATGAAAGAGTTAAATGGATGGAATAATATCTCTTTGCATTTTTAAAATTTTAAGCTGTCTGATTTAAGTTGAAGATGATTATGCTTTGGTGGATTTACTTTAAATTTTAAGCTGTTTCGGATGGTTGTTAAATGTATTTTTTTTTTAAACAATTTTTGAAATTTTCTTGCATATTATTCAAGAGTTCTCAGGCTTGAACCATCAGTATTTTTTTATCAAATTATTTCTACCTAAGAAAAACCTCCATTTAGTTTTCCAGCCATTTTCAGACTTCTGATTTAACGCCTTCCTAAATAAAGCCAATTAATTTGTGGAACAATTTTCAGGAATTCTAGGTGTCCCTTGTGCTCCTAGCACAGTTGTTACATAACATAATCTTAAAACTTAAAACGAGCATTCTTTTGATATCAAATTTCAAATTTGACATCTGTTAGACTAATGTATTGGAATAATGGAAAATAATAATATAATTAAGAATGTGTCTGATAACAAAATTATCTGCATCTTATTGTTTAGAAGTTTTATAATACAACATTATTGTCTTTGAATGAAATTTTCCATTTCATTTTGTTTATATCTAAATTGTAATTCATTAGTTTATGAGGCTAGTCATAATTGAAATATGTTAATTGAGTTAAAGTGAGATGTGTCACCCCAGATTCTTACACGGTTTTGATTCTAAGCAGATTAGTGCAGTTACTCTTAAATACCACGTTCTTTTGGAGAGGTATCTATTTGAAACTTGATAATAATTTCAAAATGAAACATGGCAGTTCAATTATCTCTTATAGGGCAGTTGTTCATTTAAAAATACCAATGCATGGTACTGTTAAGAAAGTTTGATTAGCCTAAAATATAAAGTTTGCAGACAGGTGATGGGTCTGGTTTATCTATACAGGACACTTTGCTATACAATAAATGTCTATCCATGGAAAGTGCTTTTTTCTGCCACTTCTGCAGAGTTATCTAAGTATATATAGTCGTTATAACACTTGGTTTTGTTTTGGATGGTGTTGCCCAATAAAGTGGTTAAGAATTAAGAATATAAATTATAATTTTTGTTGATTTTCAATACTCCTTTAAATTATGATGGCAGTTCTGCATAATAGGTATATTCTATTTTATACTGTGTTCAAGTACACCTAAATGATATTGTATAAGTTTGTAAATACATGTTTTTTTCTGTCTCAAATTCACATGTGATCAAAATTTTATTGTTTTTTGTATGATGTTTAAGTAGATAGTAAATAATTAACAGCAGAAATAACTGTAACAGTCTTGTTTTGCTACAAAACTTGGAAAAGAGACTTATTAATATCAGTAGTAAGTCTTTTGGGGGTTGGGAATTATGTTGTACAGTTAGCATATATTAAATTGGTGCTTATTTTCCTTGTATTGTAATGTTACATATTTACATGTGTTTTTCAACAAATTTCCCTAAACAGATTATTATTATTATAATTCATTTTATTTTAGTCTTGTATTTATAGCAACTTTTCTGTTTTATTACATTTTGCTTTAGTCATTCATTTTGAGTTTAATTAATCCGTGTCCACTTATATGTTCACTTAATAACTTTATTAATTTTTTTTGTTGATTCATTGATCTAGATGAAGCAGGTTTATTAATATTTTTGGTTGGTTATGTTTTTAATAGCTTGTTAATCAGTATTTAGTGCAGATTTTCAAATGCTTGGGCAAGATATATATATTTATATATACTTGAGAACAAGAGTGTTTTACTTTTGTTTTTTGGTATTATTTTTCTTTATTATTTTTGAAAAACTTTACTATTAATTACACTTTTCATATACAGAAAAATATATGTTTAATCATTATTTGCAATGTGTGTTTTTCATTTCCCCCCAATGTTAACTGTTTTAATTATCGGTATGAAATTTTAATCAATACACAACCATGAGCAGATTGTGTGTTTGTTAGAGTAGTTCCAGTTACTTTTCCAAGTTTTTATTTGCATCAAATATACAATTTCTTTACAAGCATTTACTTTCTATGTAACATTTTGTACTAAAAGAAAATTTATCAAAATTTTAAGAGTTTATCTGTTACATTCTAATTAATTTTATATCATTCAAACTTGAAAGGTATTTGAATTATAAGAATAGGTTTCATTTGCAGCAGTATAAAAATAAGGAGATTTACCACATGAGACAAATCCTCATATTAAATTTAGATATTCTAAAACATTGAATGGCTGTTGAACTTGCATTCTGAAAATTGTTGAATGTTTTCTTTTTTTGAATTTTAACCTTCTAGTGACTGTCAAACAAATTAGAAAAGTAACTGGAAACTATACAGCATGGTGTTTATGTACCTGTACATTTTCAGTAGCACATCGACAAATGAAAATCTAAATGCCAATGTTGCAATATAATGGTTGATTTGAAGTTTTATCAATTATTTATTTATCCAAGAAATAATTACCTGTTTTAGGGAAATTTAAATTTATAAGTTTACAAGTATAATCCAATCTTAAAAACAATTTATAACAATGTGCTTTTATTTTTTTGTCATTCCTAGTTTTTTGTTTAATTTTGTAAATGACTTTTGCAATTATATACAAGTTGATTCATGTTTAATTATATTATACATTTACTTTTTTCTCTGCACATTATTCCTGGCTGGTTGCTGTATAAACATATATAGATATACAACTAATACTATGCTGAATTGTACATATATTGCACATCCCAATTAACATTTGAAGTAAATATTTATGTACACATTGCACACGAAAAACAGTTTTGTAAAATTTTAATAAGGAAGATATGCAGGGAAACACCATACAGGCTTTGAATCAACTTCAAGGTAGATTTACAATGTTGGATAAATTGCTCAGTGGTAATTGTTCTAAACATGCTATTCTAAAGTTAACATAAGTGAGGTCGAACAGCTTAAATATTTTCAATAAACACAAAACTCTTTTTGTACACATTGTCATCAAAATAAAGACTATTTGAGGATTCAAAAAAAAATTTCCAAATCTATGTTAAGTCAAATTTTCCGTTACTGACCTATTTTACTTGTTTGAAACAAAAATGAATTTATTCTCTGCTGACATACTCTACATCCATTTTGACAAGTGTGCATTTGTATAAAATGCTGATAACTACCACACAGTTCTGAGATTAGTAGAATAGCATGTTTGGACCTATTTTGTTATATGTTTAGGTATTTACTATACTGATGTGATATTTTTCATGGACCATATCAGGATTCTATTTAGCTTTTAACAGTATTCATTCCATGTATATATACACTGTATTTTTCACATGTATTGTTGTTATATTCAGCAACCTCAATATTTTTCTGATCTACATGTATGCATTTTTGCCATGTTCTTAAGGTAAAAAAAATATATAGGTACTGCCTCGTTTGAGGTAACATGTAAAAGAGAGAAGACAAAATTTTGTCCCATTTACAGACAAATATTAAAACAAGAAATGCAATACTTAATAAAAAGTATTTTGTTAATTTTTATATCAATGTGGAATTTTAAAGCCACTCAAAACTTGCCATATGTTAACTTTTATAAACTATTAAAACAGCAAGCAATCTTATCTTTAAATTTTAAATTGAAGTTAATCCAGAAAATATATCTTATATCCTTCTATTGTAGGGAAGTTTAACTTGCTTTAGACTGAGACCCAATATGATATAATGCACAAGTGTGTTAAGCATTTAAATACAATAGAAAAGATGAGAAATTAGTAATATTAAGTTTTATGATTGCCTTAGTGCAGGTTTGAGGACTGATCTATATACATGATAGTAGTAGGTAAAAAAAACCAATGATTTTGATTGGAACTGTAGGGATTTAAAACAAATTCAGGGTATATTTTATACATTTTTATTAGAAATCCAGATGTTAATTATAAAAAGAAAATTTTTTCATTATGTAAAAAAAAAACTGAAAAAGGAAGAACTTCCTTTATAGCTGAAGATTTCAAAAGATAAGGAAGATTATTATTTTTGCATGAAAAAAATGCTATTTAACTTTCAAGTTAGAAGGAACGTTTTCAATTGTTCACTTTTTACTGTATATTAAAGTTTAATGGGATTCTAGTTTCAAAATTTTTATGCAATCAAGGGTTTGTATAATTGCTTAGTTAAAAATAATATCAGATATTGTTTTACTTCAGAAAAAGTGCCAATATTTATTTTTTTATTAGGTGAAAACAGCACCAATAATATTCATTAGCGAAACAAGATGGTTTCAGATTCTTGTTTTAGTAGAATATTTTTGTTGCTGATTCGTTGTTTACTTTTGATATATGTTGGATTTTATTGTTTCATGTTTATTAAGAAAGTTTTTTCTTAGTTTTTATTAATTTATATTTTTTTCACCAAATACTTACATTAATAGCGAATCATTTTCAATACAGATTTTCTTGAATATGAAAAAACAACTTCAAAATTTGTCTTACTTTTGTGGTTTATTATATCACCATTTTAATGTACAAAATGAATTTATGAAATGTGCAGTGAAAAAATTTTGTTACCTACTGAACAAAGTTGCCTAAAACTGACATCAGTTTAAATTTTATCTATTTTCATTTGGCTAAAAGTATTTTTCTGCCCTCCCTCAGTTTAAAGGTAGATAACTTATCTATTATTCTCATTATTTGATCTCATATTGTAAACTTGCTGTATTGACTTTGCTTTCTGTTTTGGTATATTAAACTTGCATGTGAAGAAATTAATTATTTGAAAAGTAGTTTACATCCCTAAATGTGATATCTAAACATGACAGCTAGCGACAGGAATAAGTTTTTAATACATTATACCTATTTTATCAGGGTTTTTCTGAAATTTTTATTCAAATAATGCATTGTTTACTATTGAAAATAAGATTAAAAATGTTGCATTTATACAAGCACCTTACAGAATGCATTTTTGATTAACCATCCATTAAAAATTTTCAATTGCAGAATGAAAATAAATGACATTTTTGTTTCAAATTTATTTAAATTACCAAAGAAACATAAAATATTCATTATATTTATGTTTAGAATATTTGAAACATTTTACTATTATGTACAAAAACATTCTTAGCAAATTAAAATTGTCTTTTGATGAAGGAATATTGGTTCTAAGGAAATTGTTTATTTTTATAAATAACTATAAATGCAATAACATATTCAAATATACATGTATATCTTCTGATATCTAAACAAGCATCTGTATCCAAAATGATATTCAAACCGACAGATAGAAAACTATTATATATATATATATATAGATATTTTTTTACAATCAGTTCTGGGATTAATGCTTTTTATTTGAAGAATTTATTTCATATCCATGTATGGTGCATGAAATATATGTATGTATACTCAGCATTATATTAGTTATTGAATCCAACCTAAAGGGAATAATTGTGAATGTTTACACAAGTATTGACATATTTAATTAATATTTTTTGAATGAAAAATTACAAAAAAATCATTTTATAATTTCCTATTGTTTATGTCCAGGAAATTGTATGCAATTGGAATAAAGGTGTTACATTAATATGCTTTGTTATTAATTGGCAAATAGTGATGATAAGTTTCATAAAACGAAGGATGACAGCATACACAAAACTTAATAGATTTGTACATGTTGCTGATCTTGACAATTACATTATTTTGAGAAACCACATCAAAGTTTTGTAGGAAAATTGAGGTTGGGTTGCATTGGTTGACTGAAAGCTGTGAATGGCATATATAATTAAATCTCGTGTCTGTTCTAGTTGACTTTTTTGATGGTCTTGCTGCTGTAGTTTGGTGGTCTGGGTTGTATCAGGGCTTCCAAAAAATATTTGAGCCAGCCAGACATTTTATATCTAATCCCGATTTTAATCCCTTAAGATGTCCATTCCAATGATTGACATTAGATTAAAAAAAAAACGATATCAAACTTTACTTTGATATTGATTTGATGTTCTGATGTAAAGTGTTAAATTGGCAGTGCATCTTTCAAAGTGTGCACATCAGCGTGCTCATATCTGCCTTAGACTCTTTATTTGTGCAAAATGACGTCAAAAACTTTAGTTTTTTAAATCAATGGTAAAATATGGACCATAAACAGATACTTCAAATGCATGTACATTTACAAAGCACCACTGAGTGAAGAAGCTCTTTCCACTTTATTTCTTCAACAAAATACTTGAAATGAACGTTAAATACAGGTATCAATGATAATTTTAGCATTTTTGAAGAAATGTAGGATGCATAATTAAATTTCCCACCTGAGCACAGGCGCACACATGTTCTAGTTCATACAACATAGTTCTGAAGATTTTTAAAACCTTTTTAAATTTTTCATCAAATCATGTTTATAAATGAATTTTTTATAATTTTTATCTTTTGAACTAAATCAATAGGTACAAACCGCTGAAATGTAAGAAATTAATTGTGAATAGACCGATCAATTTATACGATGTCTGGTACTGGAAATAGCTTACCTGTCACCTGAACAGGTAGATTTCAGCTGTCCAACAACTAATTAGCCTTGATTTTAAAATTAGAAAGTATTGAAGCGGCATTTTATGTTTCCGCAAATTGGCATTACTTTTCCTGGGAAAAAAATGTTTCCGGAAAATAAAGTTTA
Source organism: Mytilus galloprovincialis (assembly GCF_965363235.1). Classification (NCBI taxonomy): domain Eukaryota; kingdom Metazoa; phylum Mollusca; class Bivalvia; order Mytilida; family Mytilidae; genus Mytilus; species Mytilus galloprovincialis. The sequence goes on along the minus strand of NC_134845.1, from coordinate 15,797,558 downwards.
TGTTTCTGCAAATATATATCTTACTTTTCCGTGCAAAAAGTAACTATTCCAGAAAAAATAATTTATTACTTTTCCGCAAATAATTAAGGAATACCTGTTGATCGAAAGCAAAGCCATAATAAAAAATAAAAAGGTCAGCATAACATGCAGGTAAAATTTCAATGTCCACAGTAGTACATTCACCATTTACAAGTTTAGTATTTTGTTCAAGAAGGAAGTTCTGCTCCTTTTCATATTTCCGAACGAGTAGTTATACTGTCAACTGGTTATATCTAGTATATTGTAGATATAAGATCAGAACCTTTTTAGCTCACCTGGCCCGAAGGATAGACTGAAACCAAACATGGCATGAATGTTCCTTATGAGGTGCTGACCAAGTGTTGTTACTTTGTAGCCGATCCATCATCCAAGATGGCCGCCAGCGGGGGACTTAGTTTAACATAGGACCCTATGGGAAATGCATACAAAAGACTTCTTCTAGAGAACCACTGAATTGAATGTACCTAAACATGGCATGAATTTTCCTTATGAGGTGCTGACCAAATGTTGTTACTTTGTAGCCGATCCATCATCCAAGATGGCTGCCAGTGGGGGACTTAGTTTAACATAGGACCTTATGGGAAATGCATGCAAATGACTCCTTCTAGAGAACCACTGAATGGAATGAAACCAAACATGACATAAATGTTCCTTATGAGGTGCTGACCAAGTGTTGTTACTTTGTAGCTGATCCATCATCCAAGATGGTCGCCAGCGGGGCGACTTAGTTTAACATAGGACCTTATGGGAAATGCATACAAATGACATTTTTGAGAGAACCATAGAATGGAATGAAACCAAACAAAGCATGAACGTTCCTTATGAGATGCTGACCATGTGTTGTTACTTTGTCTACGATCCATCATCCAAGATGGCTGCCAGCGGGGGGCTTAGTTTAACATAGGACCCTAAGTGAAAAGCATACAAAAGTCTTCTTCTAGAGAACCACGGAATTGAATGAAATCAAACATAACATGAATAGTCCTTTCTTTATGAGGTGCTGGCCAGGTGTTGTTACTTTGTAGCCAAATTTAATCTGTTTTTATATGATTTCAAAAACCCAAGTAGAGTCAGGTGAGCGATACAGGCTCTTGAGAGCCTCTAGTTTCTTTATTAAAAAATAAAATAAATAATTTATCCAATATATTTTCAAATATTTATAATTTACCAGGTGGATTGTTTGTCTTTCATCAGGTCTCCCCTTTCGCCCTAAAATACAAACAATCCTGTATTATGATCTGAAAATGGATCAACTGTTGACAATACAAACAATCCTGTATTATGATCTGTAAATGGATCTACTGTTGACCAAAACCACATATAAATTTTGATTTTTTAAGAATGATCTCTACTGACTTTCACTTTTGATAAATGTAACCAGAAAACCAGACCATTTACAGATTAAAATACAGGATTGTTTGTATTTTAGGGCGAAAGGGGAGACCTGATGAAAGACAAATAATCCACAAAACAATGCTATGAAAACTATAAATTAAGCAATATTTGACCCATTAAAATGTTAATATATTATACATTGTTTTACTTTTAGGAATCCTTGTTTCATTAACCTGCAGCAGCCCAGTGCATTCCTTTACGATATGTCGTGCTTGTGCAGGGCCACTTTTTGTCATGCATGTGTTTCATAATGAATTTTTTCACTTTAGTATTCACACATAACAATCCTTTCCAAAGATAAGCCTTTTATTTCCAGAACCATAAGGAATAGCAAAAATGCTGACATGTTTCCCCCGGTATATCAAATTTTGTGTCTCCTAATGCACTTTCAGTTTGAATGCATGAGACATTACAACTTGTAAAAAAAATCTTGTATTAAAGACCTAATTATCAATCTGTATTAAGTGCACAACTATTAACCAATAGAAAACATGATCTTCTGCCATGGAAATATTTGCGATTACAATACTGTGCCATCAGCCAGTAGATAGAAGTCAAGCTCATTCAAATTACTTTTACATCTTTCTTGACCAATAGCAGAAGTTGAAATTCTATTCATCAGCGTAGTAGTGGAGTAGCTCATTTGTTTCCTCTGTTACATGTCATGACATACTGGAATAGCTCATTTGTTTCCTTTTGTACATTTTATGACATACTAAAAGAGCGCATTTGTTTCCTCTTGTATGTCATGACATACTGGAGTAGCTCATTTGTATCCTCTGTTACATTTCATGACATACTGAGAGAGCTCATTTGTTTCCTCTTGTAAATGTCATGACAAAATGAGAGAGCTCATTTGTTTCCTCTTGTACATCTTATGACATAATGAAAGAGCTCATTTGTTTCCTCTTGTACATGTCATGACATAATGAAAGAGCTCATTTGTTTCCTCTTGTACATGTTATGACATAATGAAAGAGCTCATTTGTTTCCTCTTGTACATGTTATGACATAATGAAAGAGCTCATTTGTTTCCTCTTGTAAATGTCATGACATAATGAGAGAGCTCATTTGTTTCCTCTTGTACATCTTATGACATAATGAAAGAGCTCATTTGTTTCCTCTTGTACATGTCATGACATAATGAAAGACCTCATTTGTTTCCTCTTGTACATGTTATGACATAATGAAAGAGCTCATTTGTTTCCTCTTGTACATCTTATGACATAATGAAAGAACTCATTTGTTTCCTCTCGTACATCTTATGACATAATGAAAGAGCTCATTTGTTTCCTCTTGTACATGTCATGACATAATGAAAGAGCTCATTTGTTTCCTCTTGTACATGTTATGACATAATGGAAGAGCTCATTTGTTTCCTCTTGTACATTTTATGACATAATGGAAGAGCTCATTTGTTTCCTCTCGTACATCTTATGACATAATGAAAGAGCTCATTTGTTTCCTCTTGTACATCTTATGACATAATGGAACAGCTCATTTGTTTCCTCTTGTACATCTTATGACATAATGAAAGAACTCATTTGTTTCCTCTCGTACATCTTATGACATAATGAAAGAGCTCATTTGTTTCCTCTTGTACATGTTATGACATAATGGAAGAGCTCATTTGTTTCCTCTTGTACATTTTATGACATAATGGAAGAACTCATTTGTTTCCTCTTGTACATCTTATGACATAATGAAAGAGCTCATTTGTTTCCTCTTGTACATGTTATGACATAATGGAAGAGCTCATTTGTTTCCTCTTGTACATTTTATGACATAATGGAAGAACTCATTTGTTTCCTCTTGTACATGTTATGACATAATGAAAGAGCTCATTTGTTTCCTCTCGTACATGTTATGACATAATGGAAGAACTCATTTGTTTCCTCTCGTACATGTTATGACATAATGGAAGAGCTCATTTGTTTCCTCTTGTACATCTTATGACATAATGAAAGAACTCATTTGTTTCCTCTTGTACATCTTATGACATAATGAAAGAGCTCATTTGTTTCCTCTCGTACATGTTATGACATAATGGAAGAGCTCATTTGTTTCCTCTTGTACATCTTATGACATAATGGAAGAACTCATTTGTTTCCTCTTGTACATGTCATGACATAATGAAAGAGCTCATTTGTTTCCTCTTGTACATCTTATGACATAATGAAAGAGCTCATTTGTTTCCTCTTGTACATGTTATGACATAATGGAAGAACTCATTTGTTTCCTCTTGTACATCTTATGACATAATGAAAGAACTCATTTGTTTCCTCTTGTACATCTTATGACATAATGGAAGAACTCATTTGTTTCCTCTTGTACATTTTATGACATAATGAAAGAGCTCATTTGTTTCCTCTCGTACATGTTATGACATAATGAAAGAGCTCATTTGTTTCCTCTTGTACATGTCATGACATAATGAAAGAACTCATTTGTTTCCTCTTGTACATGTTATGACATAATGGAAGAACTCATTTGTTTCCTCTCGTACATGTTATGACATAATGGAAGAGCTCATTTGTTTCCTCTTGTACATCTTATGACATAATGAAAGAACTCATTTGTTTCCTCTTGTACATCTTATGACATAATGAAAGAGCTCATTTGTTTCCTCTTGTACATGTCATGACATAATGGAAGAGCTCATTTGTTTCCTCTTGTACATCTTATGACATAATGAAAGAACTCATTTGTTTCCACTCGTACATGTTATGACATAATGGAAGAACTCATTTGTTTCCTCTTGTACATGTTATGACATAATGAAAGAACTCATTTGTTTCCTCTTGTACATCTTATGACATTATGAAAGAACTCATTTGTTTCCTCTCGTACATGTTATGACACAATGGAAGAACTCATTTTGTTTCCTCTTGTACATCTTATGACATAATGAAAGAACTCATTTGTTTCCTCTTGTACATCTTATGACATAATGAAAGAACTCATTTGTTTCCTCTCGTACAAATTATGACATAATGGTAGAGCTCATTTGTTTCCTCTTGAACATTTTATGACATAATGAAAGAGCTCATTTGTTTCCTCTTGTACATCTTATGACATAATGGAAGAGCTCATTTGTTTCCTCTCGTACATGTTATGACATAATGGAAGAACTCATTTGTTTCCTCTTGTACATCTTATGACATAATGGAAGAGCTCATTTGTTTCCTCTTGTACATGTTATGACATAATGGAAGAGCTCATTTGTTTCCTCTTGTACATGTCATGACATAATGAAAGAGCTCATTTGTTTCCTCTTGTACATGTTATGACATAATGAAAGAGCTCATTTGTTTCCTCTCGTACATGTTATGACATAATGAAAGAGCTCATTTGTTTCCTCTCGTACATGTTATGACATAATGAAAGAGATCATTTGTTTCCTCTCGTACATGTTATGACATAATGAAAGAGCTCATTTGTTTCCTCTCGTACATGTTATGACATAATGAAAGAGCCAATTTGTTTCCTCTCGTACATGTTATGACATAATGAAAGAGCTCATTTGTTTCCTCTCGTACATGTTATGACATAATGAAAGAGCTCATTTGTTTCCTCTCGTACATGTTATGACATAATGAAAGAGCTCATTTGTTTCCTCTTGTACATCTTATGACATAATGGAAGAGCTCATTTGTTTCCTCTTGTACATCTTATGACATAATGAAAGAGCTCATTGGTTTCCTCTTGTACATCTTATGACATAATGGAAGAACTCATTTGTTTCCTCTTGTACATCTTATGACATAATGAAAGAGCTCATTTGTTTCCTCTTGTACATCTTATGACATAATAAAAGAACTCATTTGTTTCCTCTTGTACATGTTATGACATAATGAAAGAGCTCAGTTGTTTCCTCTTGTACATGTTATGACATAATGAAAGAGCTCATTTGTTTCCTCTTGTACATGTTATGACATAATGAAAGAGCTCATTTGTTTCCTCTTGTACATGTCATGACATAATGAAAGAGCTCATTTGTTTCCTCTTGTACATGTCATGACATAATGAAAGAGCTCATTTGTTTCCTCTCGTACATATTATGACATAATGAAAGAGCTCATTTGTTTCCTCTTGTACATGTTATGACATGATGAAAGAGCTCATTTGTTTCCTCTCGTACATGTTATGACATAATGGAAGAGCTCATTTGTTTCCTCTTGTACATCTTATGACATAATGGAAGAACTCATTTGTTTCCTCTTGTACATCTTATGACATAATGAAAGAGCTCATTGGTTTCCTCTTGTACATCTTATGACATAATGGAAGAGCTCATTTGTTTCCTCTTGTACATCTTATGACATAATGAAAGAGCTCATTTGTTTCCTCTTGTACATCTTATGACATAATGAAAGAACTCATTTGTTTCCTCTTGTACATGTTATGACATAATGAAAGAGCTCATTTGTTTTCTCTTGTACATGTTATGACATAATGAAAGAGCTCATTTGTTTCCTCTTGTACATCTTATGACATAATGAAAGAGCTCATTTGTTTCCTCTTGTACATCTTATGACATAATGAAAGAACTCATTTGTTTCCTCTTGTACATGTTATGACATAATGGAAGAACTCATTTGTTTCCTCTCGTACATGTTATGACATAATGAAAGAACTCATTTGTTTCCTCTCGTACATGTTATGACATAATGAAAGAACTCATTTGTTTCCTCTCGTACATGTTATGACATAATGAAAGAGCTCATTTGTTTCCTCTCGTACATGTTATGACATAATGGAAGAGCTCATTTGTTTCCTCTTGTACATGTTATGACATAATGGAAGAACTCATTTGTTTCCTCTCGTACATGTTATGACATAATGAAAGAGCTCATTTGTTTCCTCTCGTACATGTTATGACATAATGAAAGAGCTCATTTGTTTCCTCTTGTACATCTTATGACATAATGAAAGAACTCATTTGTTTCCTCTCGTACATCTTATGACATAATGAAAGAGCTCATTTGTTTCCTCTCGTACATGTCATGACATAATGAAAGAGCTCATTTGTTTCCTCTCGTACATCTTATGACATAATGGAAGAGCTCATTTGTTTCCTCTTGTACATCTTATGACATAATGAAAGAACTCATTTGTTTCCTCTCGTACATCTTATGACATAATGAAAGAGCTCATTTGTTTCCTCTTGTACATGTTATGACATAATGGAAGAGCTCATTTGTTTCCTCTTGTACATTTTATGACATAATGGAAGAGCTCATTTGTTTCCTCTCGTACATCTTATGACATAATGAAAGAGCTCATTTGTTTCCTCTTGTACATGTCATGACATAATGAAAGAGCTCATTTGTTTCCTCTTGTACATGTTATGACATAATGAAAGAGCTCATTTGTTTCCTCTTGTACATCTTATGACATAATGAAAGAACTCATTTGTTTCCTCTCGTACATCTTATGACATAATGAAAGAGCTCATTTGTTTCCTCTTGTACATGTCATGACATAATGAAAGAGCTCATTTGTTTCCTCTTGTACATCTTATGACATAATGGAAGAGCTCATTTGTTTCCTCTTGTACATCTTATGACATAATGAAAGAACTCATTTGTTTCCTCTCGTACATCTTATGACATAATGAAAGAGCTCATTTGTTTCCTCTTGTACATCTTATGACATAATGGAAGAGCTCATTTGTTTCCTCTTATACATTTTATGACATAATGGAAGAACTCATTTGTTTCCTCTCGTACATGTTATGACATAATGGAAGAACTCATTTGTTTCCTCTCGTACATGTTATGACATAATGGAAGAGCTCATTTGTTTCCTCTTGTACATCTTATGACATAATGAAAGAACTCATTTGTTTCCTCTTGTACATCTTATGACATAATGAAAGAGCTCATTTGTTTCCTCTCGTACATGTTATGACATAATGGAAGAGCTCATTTGTTTCCTCTTGTACATCTTATGACATAATGGAAGAACTCATTTGTTTCCTCTTGTACATGTCATGACATAATGAAAGAGCTCATTTGTTTCCTCTTGTACATCTTATGACATAATGAAAGAGCTCATTTGTTTCCTCTTGTACATGTTATGACATAATGGAAGAACTCATTTGTTTCCTCTTGTACATCTTATGACATAATGAAAGAACTCATTTGTTTCCTCTTGTACATCTTATGACATAATGGAAGAACTCATTTGTTTCCTCTTGTACATTTTATGACATAATGAAAGAGCTCATTTGTTTCCTCTCGTACATGTTATGACATAATGAAAGAGCTCATTTGTTTCCTCTTGTACATGTCATGACATAATGAAAGAACTCATTTGTTTCCTCTTGTACATGTTATGACATAATGGAAGAACTCATTTGTTTCCTCTCGTACATGTTATGACATAATGGAAGAGCTCATTTGTTTCCTCTTGTACATCTTATGACATAATGAAAGAACTCATTTGTTTCCTCTTGTACATCTTATGACATAATGAAAGAGCTCATTTGTTTCCTCTTGTACATGTCATGACATAATGGAAGAGCTCATTTGTTTCCTCTTGTACATCTTATGACATAATGAAAGAACTCATTTGTTTCCACTGGTACATGTTATGACATAATGGAAGAACTCATTTGTTTCCTCTCGTACATGTTATGACACAATGGAAGAACTCATTTTGTTTCCTCTTGTACATCTTATGACATAATGAAAGAGCTCATTTGTTTCCTCTTGTACATCTTATGACATAATGAAAGAACTCATTTGTTTCCTCTCGTACAAATTATGACATAATGGTAGAGCTCATTTGTTTCCTCTTGAACATTTTATGACATAATGAAAGAGCTCATTTGTTTCCTCTTGTACATCTTATGACATAATGAAAGAACTCATTTGTTTCCTCTTGTACATCTTATGACATAATGAAAGAGCTCATTTGTTTCCTCTTGTACATGTCATGACATAATGGAAGAGCTCATTTGTTTCCTCTTGTACATCTTATGACATAATGAAAGAACTCATTTGTTTCCACTGGTACATGTTATGACATAATGGAAGAACTCATTTGTTTCCTCTTGTACATTTTATGACATAATGAAAGAACTCATTTGTTTCCTCTTGTACATCTTATGACATAATGAAAGAACTCATTTGTTTCCTCTCGTACATGTTATGACACAATGGAAGAACTCATTTTGTTTCCTCTTGTACATCTTATGACATAATGAAAGAGCTCATTTGTTTCCTCTTGTACATCTTATGACATAATGAAAGAACTCATTTGTTTCCTCTCGTACAAATTATGACATAATGGTAGAGCTCATTTGTTTCCTCTTGAACATTTTATGACATAATGAAAGAGCTCATTTGTTTCCTCTTGTACATCTTATGACATAATGGAAGAGCTCATTTGTTTCCTCTCGTACATGTTATGACATAATGGAAGAACTCATTTGTTTCCTCTTGTACATCTTATGACATAATGAAAGAGCTCATTTGTTTCCTCTTGTACATGTTATGACATAATGGAAGAGCTCATTTGTTTCCTCTTGTACATGTCATGACATAATGAAAGAGCTCATTTGTTTCCTCTCGTACATGTTATGACATAATGGAAGAACTCATTTGTTTCCTCTTGTACATCTTATGACATAATGGAAGAACTCATTTGTTTCCTCTTGTACATCTTATGACATAATGAAAGAGCTCATTTGTTTCCTCTTGTACATCTTATGACATAATGAAAGAACTCATTTGTTTCCTCTTGTACATGTTATGACATAATGAAAGAGCTCATTTGTTTCCTCTTGTACATGTTATGACATAATGAAAGAGCTCATTTGTTTCCTCTTGTACATGTTATGACATAATGAAAGAGCTCATTTGTTTCCTCTTGTACATGTCATGACATAATGAAAGAGCTCATTTGTTTCCTCTTGTACATGTTATGACATAATGAAAGAGCTCATTTGTTTCCTCTCGTACATGTTATGACATAATGAAAGAGCTCATTTGTTTCCTCTTGTACATGTTATGACATGATGAAAGAGCTCATTTGTTTCCTCTCGTACATGTTATGACATAATGGAAGAGCTCATTTGTTTCCTCTTGTACATCTTATGACATAATGGAAGAACTCATTTGTTTCCTCTTGTACATCTTATGACATAATGAAAGAGCTCATTGGTTTCCTCTTGTACATCTTATGACATAATGGAAGAACTCATTTGTTTCCTCTTGTACATCTTATGACATAATGAAAGAGCTCATTTGTTTCCTCTTGTACATCTTATGACATAATGAAAGAACTCATTTGTTTCCTCTCGTACATGTTATGACATAATGAATGAGCTCATTTGTTTCCTCTTGTACATCTTATGACATAATGAAAGAACTAATTTGTTTCCTCTCGTACATGTTATGACATAATGAAAGAGCTCATTTGTTTCCTCTTGTACATGTTATGACATAATGAAAGAGCTCATTTGTTTCCTCTCGTACATGTTATGACATAATGAAAGAGCTCATTTGTTTCCTCTTGTACATGTTATGACATAATGAAAGAGCTCATTTGTTTCCTCTCGTACATGTTATGACATAATGAAAGAGCTCATTTGTTTCCTCTTGTACATGTTATGACATAATGGAAGAACTCATTTGTTTCCTCTCGTACATGTTATGACATAATGAAAGAGCTTAATTGTTTCCTCTCGTACATGTTATGACATAATGAAAGAGCTCATTTGTTTCCTCTCGTACATGTTATGACATAATGAAAGAACTCATTTGTTTCCTCTCGTACATGTTATGACATAATGAAGAAGCTCATTTGTTTCCTCTCGTACATGTTATGACATAATGGAAGAACTCATTTGTTTCCTCTCGTACATGTTATGACATAATGAAAGAACTCATTTGTTTCCTCTCGTACATGTTATGACATAATGAAAGAGCTCATTTGTTTCCTCTCGTACATGTTATGACATAATGAAGAAGCTCATTTGTTTCCTCTCGTACATGTTATGACATACTGAGAGAGCTAATTGGTTTCCTCTTGTACATGTTATGACATAATGGAAGAACTCATTTGTTTCCTCTCGTACATGTTATGACATAATGAAAGAGCTCATTTGTTTCCTCTTGTACATGTTATGACATAATGAAACAGCTCATTTGTTTCCTCTCGTACATTTTATGACATAATGGAAGAGCTCATTTGTTTCCTCTCGTACATTTTATGACATAATGAAAGAGCTCATTTGTTTCCTCTCGTACATTTTATGACATAATGAAGAAGCTCATTTGTTTCCTCTCGTACATGTTATGACATAATAGAAGAACTTATTTGTTTCCTCTTGTACATCTTATGACATAATGAAAGAGCTCATTTGTTTCCTCTTGTACATGTTATGACATAATGAAAGAGCTCATTTGTTTCCTCTCGTACATGTTATGACATAATGAAAGAGCTCATTTGTTTCCTCTCGTACATGTTATGACATAATGAAAGAGCTCATTTGGTTCCTCTCGTACATTTTATGACATATTGGAAGAGCTCATTTGTTTCCTCTTGTACATGTTATGACATAATGGAAGAACTCATTTGTTTTCTCTTGTACATTTTATGACATAATGAGAGAACTCATTTGTTTCCTCTCGTACATGTTATGACATAATGAAAGAGCTCATTTGGTTCCTCCCGTACATTTTATGACATAATGAAAGAGCTCATTTGTTTCCTCTCGTACATCTTATGACATAATGAAAGAGCTCATTTGTTTCCTCTTGTACATGTTATGACATAATGGAAGAGCTCATTTGTTTCCTCTCGTACATGTTATGACATAATGAAGAAGCTCATTTGTTTCCTCTCGTACATGTTATGACATAATGGAAGAACTCATTTGTTTCCTCTCGTACATGTTATGACATAATGGAAGAACTCATTTGTTTCCTCTCGTACATGTTATGACATAATGAAGAAGCTCATTTGTTTCCTCTCGTACATGTTATGACATAATGGAAGAACTCATTTGTTTCCTCTCGTACATGTTATGACATAATGAAAGAACTCATTTGTTTCCTCTCGTACATGTTATGACATAATGAAAGAGCTCATTTGTTTCCTCTCGTACATGTTATGACATAATGAAGAAGCTCATTTGTTTCCTCTCGTACATGTTATGACATACTGAGAGAGCTAATTGGTTTCCTCTTGTAAATGTTATGACATAATGGAAGAACTCATTTGTTTCCTCTCGTACATGTTATGACATAATGAAAGAGCTCATTTGTTTCCTCTTGTACATGTTATGACATAATGAAAGAGCTCATTTGTTTCCTCTCGTACATTTTATGACATAATGGAAGAGCTCATTTGTTTCCTCTCGTACATTTTATGACATAATGAAAGAGCTCATTTGTTTCCTCTCGTACATTTTATGACATAATGAAGAAGCTCATTTGTTTCCTCTCGTACATGTTATGACATAATAGAAGAACTTATTTGTTTCCTCTTGTACATCTTATGACATAATGAAAGAGCTCATTTGTTTCCTCTCGGACATGTTATGACATAATGGAAGAGCTCATTTGTTTCCTCTCGTACATTTTATGACATAATGAAAGACCTCATTTGTTTCCTCTCGTACATGTTATGACATAATGAAAGAGCTCATTTGTTTGCTCTCGTACATGTTATGACATAATGAGAGCTCATTTGTTTCCTCTCGTACATGTTATGACATAATGAAAGAGCTCATTTGTTTCCTGTCGTACATGTTATGACATAATGGAAGAACTCATTTGTTTCCTCTCGTACATTTTATGACATAATGAAAGAGCTCATTGGTTTCCTCTCGTACATTTCATGACATAATGAAGAAGCTCATTTGTTTCCTCTCGTACATGTTATGACATAATGGAAGAACTTATTTGTTTCCTCTTGTACATCTTATGAATAATGAAAGAGCTCATTTGTTTCCTCTCGGACATGTTATGACATAATGAAAGAGCTCATTTGTTTCCTCTTGTACATCTTATGACATAATGAAAGAGCTCATTTGTTTCCTCTCGTACATTTTATGACATAATGAAAGAGCTCATTTGTTTCCTCTCGTACATGTTATGACATAATGGAAGAACTTATTTGTTTCCTCTTGTACATCTTATGAATAATGAAAGAGCTCATTTGTTTCCTCTCGGACATGTTATGACATAATGAAAGAGCTCATTTGTTTCCTCTTGTACATCTTATGACATAATGAAAGAACTAATTTGTTTCCTCTCGTACATGTTATGACATAATGAAAGAGCTCATTTGTTTCCTCTTGTACATGTTATGACATAATGAAAGAGCTCATTTGTTTCCTCTCGTACATGTTATGACATAATGAAAGAGCTCATTTGTTTCCTCTTGTACATGTTATGACATAATGAAAGAGCTCATTTGTTTCCTCTCGTACATGTTATGACATAATGAAAGAGCTCATTTGTATCCTCTTGTACATGTTATGACATAATGGAAGAACTCATTTGTTTCCTCTCGTACATGTTATGACATAATGAAAGAGCTTAATTGTTTCCTCTCGTACATGTTATGACATAATGAAAGAGCTCATTTGTTTCCTCTCGTACATGTTATGACATAATGAAAGAGCTAATTGGTTTCCTCTCGTACATGTTATGACATAATGAAAGAACTTATTTGTTTCCTCTCGTACATGTTATGACATAATTAAAGAGCTCATTTGTTTCCTCTCGTACATGTTATGACATAATGGAAGAACTCATTTGGTTCCTCTCGTACATTTTATGACATAATGAAAGAGCTCATTGGTTTCCTCTTGTACATGTTATGACATAATGGAAGAACTCATTTGTTTCCTCTCGTACATGTTATGACATAATGAAAGAGCTTAATTGTTTCCTCTCGTACATGTTATGACATAATGAAAGAGCTCATTTGTTTCCTCTCGTACATGTTATGACATAATGAAAGAGCTAATTGGTTTCCTCTCGTACATGTTATGACATAATGAAAGAACTTACACATGTATTTGTTTCCTCTCGTACATGTTATGACATTATGAAAGAGCTCATTTGTTTCCTCTCGTACATGTTATGACATAATGGAAGAACTCATTTGTTTCCTCTCGTACATGTTATGACATAATGAAAGAGCTCATTTGTTTCCTCTTGTACATCTTATGACATAATGAAAGAGCTCATTTGTTTCCTCTCGTACATGTTATGACATAATGAAAGAGCTCATTTGTTTCCTCTCGTACATGTTATGACATAATGAAAGAGCTCATTTGGTTCCTCTCGTACATTTTATGACATATTGGAAGAGCTCATTTGTTTCCTCTTGTACATGTTATGACATAATGGAAGAACTCATTTGTTTTCTCTCGTACATGTTATGACATAATGAAAGAGCTCATTTGGTTCCTCCTGTACATTTTATGACATAATGAAAGAGCTCATTTGTTTCCTCTCGTACATCTTATGACATAATGAAAGAGCTCATTTGTTTCCTCTTGTACATGTTATGACATAATGGAAGAGCTCATTTGTTTCCTCTCGTACATGTTATGACATAATGAAGAAGCTCATTTGTTTCCTCTCGTACATGTTATGACATAATGGAAGAACTCATTTGTTTCCTCTCGTACATGTTATGACATAATGGAAGAACTCATTTGTTTCCTCTCGTACATGTTATGATATAATGAAGAAGCTCATTTGTTTCCTCTCGTACATGTTATGACATAATGGAAGAACTCATTTGTTTCCTCTCGTACATGTTATGACATAATGAAAGAACTCATTTGTTTCCTCTCGTACATGTTATGACATAATGAAAGAGCTCATTTGTTTCCTCTCGTACATGTTATGACATAATGAAAGAGCTCATTTGTTTCCTCTCGTACATGTTATGACATAATGAAGAAGCTCATTTGTTTCCTCTCGTACATGTTATGACATACTGAGAGAGCTAATTGGTTTCCTCTTGTACATGTTATGACATAATGGAAGAACTCATTTGTTTCCTCTCGTACATGTTATGACATAATGAAAGAGCTCATTTGTTTCCTCTTGTACATGTTATGACATAATGAAAGAGCTCATTTGTTTCCTCTCGTACATTTTATGACATAATGGAAGAGCTCATTTGTTTCCTCTCGTACATTTTATGACATAATGAAAGAGCTCATTTGTTTCCTCTCGTACATTTTATGACATAATGAAGAAGCTCATTTGTTTCCTCTCGTACATGTTATGACATAATAGAAGAACTTATTTGTTTCCTCTTGTACATCTTATGACATAATGAAAGAGCTCATTTGTTTCCTCTCGGACATGTTATGACATAATGGAAGAGCTCATTTGTTTCCTCTCGTACATTTTATGACATAATGAAAGACCTCATTTGTTTCCTCTCGTACATTTTATGACATAATGGAAGAGCTCATTTGTTTCCTCTCGTACATGTTATGACATAATGAAAGAGCTCATTTGTTTCCTCTCGTACATGTTATGACATAATGAAAGAGCTCATTTGTTTCCTCTCGTACATGTTATGACATAATGAAAGAGCTCATTTGTTTCCTCTCGGACATGTTATGACATAATGAAAGAGCTCATTTGTTTCCTCTTGTACATCTTATGACATAATGAAAGAGCTCATTGGTTTCCTCTCGTACATGTTATGACATAATGAAGAAGCTCATTTGTTTCCTCTCTAAACATTTTATGACATAATGAAAGAGCTCATTTGTTTCCTCTCGTACATGTTATGACATAATGAAGAAGCTCATTTGTTTCCTCTCGTACATTTTATGACATAATGAAAGAGCTCATTGGTTTCCTCTCGTACATTTTATGACATAATGAAAGAGCTCATTTGTTTCCTCTCGTACATGTTATGACATAATGAACGAGCTCATTTGTTTCCTCTCGTACATGTTATGACATAATGAAAGAGCTCATTTGTTTCCTCTCGTACATGTTATGACATAATGAGAGAGCTCATTTGTTTCCTCTCGTACATGTTATGACATAATGAAAGAGCTCATTTGTTTCCTCTCGTACATGTTATGACATAATGAAAGAGCTTAATTGTTTCCTCTTGTACATTTTATGACATAATGAAGAAGCTCATTTGTTTCCTCTCGTACATGTTATGACATAATGAAAGAGCTTAATTGTTTCCTCTTGTACATGTTATGACATAATGAAAGAGCTCATTTGTTTCCTCTTGTACATGTTATGACATAATGAAGAAGCTCATTTGTTTCCTCTCGTACATTTTATGACATAATGAAAGAGCTCATTGGTTTCCTCTCGTACATGTTATGACATAATGAAAGAACTCATTTGTTTCCTCTTGTACATGTTATGACATAATGAAAGAGCTCATTGGTTTCCTCTCGTACATTTTATGACATAATGAAAGAGCTCATTTGTTTCCTCTCGTACATGTTATGACATAATGAAAGAGCTCATTTGTTTCCTCTCGTACATGTTATGACATAATGAAAGAGCTCATTGGTTTCCTCTCGTACATGTTATGACATAATGAAAGAGCTTAATTGTTTCCTCTCGTACATTTTATGACATAATGAAAGAGCTCATTTGTTTCCTCTCGTACATGTTATGACATAATGAAAGAGCTCATTGGTTTCCTCTCGTACATGTTATGGCATAATGAAAGAGCTCATTTGTTTCCTCTCGTACATTTTATGACATAATGGAAGAACTCATTTGTTTCCTCTCGTACATGTTATGACATAATGAAAGAGCTCATTTGTTTCCTCTCGTACATGTTATGGCATAATGAAAGAGCTCATTTGTTTCCTCTCGTACATTTTATGACATAATGAAAGAGCTCATTTGTTTCCTCTCGTACATTTTATGACATAATGAAAGAGCTCATTTGTTTCCTCTCGTACATGTTATGACATAATGAAAGAGCTCATTTGTTTCCTCTCGTACATTTTATGACATAATGAAAGAGCTCATTTGTTTCCTCTCGTACATTTTATGACATAATGAAAGAGCTCATTTGTTTCCTCTCGTACATGTTATGACATAATGAAAGAGCTCATTTGTTTCCTCTCGTACATGTTATGACATAATGAAAGAGCTTAATTGTTTCCTCTCGTACATGTTATGACATAATGGAAGAACTCATTTGTTTCCTCTCGTACATGTTATGACATAATGAAAGAGCTCATTGGTTTCCTCTCGTACATTTTATGACATAATGAAAGAGCTCATTTGTTTCCTCTCGTACATGTTATGACATAATGAAAGAACTCATTGGTTTCCTCTCGTACATGTTATGACATAATGAAGAAGCTCATTTGTTTCCTCTCGTACATTTTATGACATACTGGATAAACCCAAATTTTTCTCTTGTATCCTAACTAACTTTAAGCTGAAAACTTAAGAGTGAAAATTGGTATCTTCTGTAAATTCAGAATTTAGTGCGTGCATTTATTATTGCGATTTTGTCATTCTAGTCTTAAATGAGATTTTAGTTTTTATGATTTTGAGAAAAATCCTGTTTAATTCATATAAAATATTTCAAAATGTGAGTTTAAATTAATGCGTTTACAACTCGTTTGCATTTTTCGCAATAATAAAAATCCTTGCATTAATAACTGAATTTACAGTGATTGAAAGTCACAGGAACATCCAGTATGTGACAGGGCTTTTAAATAGTCATCAAGCTGATATGTACAGATAGCAATGCAAATTTATTTCAAATTTCAAATATCAATGATGAATAGTTCAATGGAAATAGCTTATTAATTCAAATTCACTGGATCGTGACCTATTGGACAGGTCCTCTGAAGGCATCAACCTGATATGAACTGACATGTGTCAAGCTAATATGTACTTACAGTAATGCAACTTTATAGAAACTAACTTAAGCAGAAAACTTATCACTGAAAGTGGCTAATTAATTCCAAGTCACATGATCATGCTTTACAAGGCAGGGAGCTTTGCAATAGTTGTCCAAGCTGATATGTACAGATAGCAATGCAAATAATTATGGAATATCAATGACCTATCACAAGTAGTTCAATGGAAATAGCTAATTAATTCAAAGCCACTGGATCGTGACCTATGGGGCAGGTCCTCTGTAGGTATCAGATTGATGTCTCACTTTAAAGACACTATAAAGTATTTCCATCAAACTAATTTGAGCAGAAAACTTATGACAGAAAGTTGCTGATTTATTGAAAGTTGCAGGATCATGATCTAGGGAGCAGGGCCTTGAAATAGGCATTAACCTGATATGTACTAATAGTTATGTAACTTTATATTAAACATCTATGATCTGTCAACCTGATATGTACTAATAGTAATACAACTTCATATTAAATATCTATGGTCTATCAAGTAGTTCCTATCATACTACTGTAAAATCACAAGTTATTGTGATGTATTTATTATTACAAAAAATGTGACAGGGTTATAATCACAATAGTTTTAACTCACATTTTGAAATTTGTTATAAAAGATTTTTCTCAATATTGCACAAATTAAAATTGCATTTTAGACGAAAATGACAAAATCACAATAATAAATGTATGCAATAATTACTGAATTTACAGTTACTTAAGCAGAATACTAAACAATTGTTGATGTATTTCCATCAAACTAATTTGAGCAGAAAACTTATCACAGAAAAGTGCTAATTTATTGAAAGTTGCAGGATCATGATCTAGGGGACAGGGCCTTGAAATAGGCATCAACCTGATATGTACTAATAGTTATGTAACTTTATATCAAATATCTATGATCTGTCAACCTGACATGTACTAATAGTAATACAACTTCATATTAAACATCTATGATCTGTCACAAGTAGTTCCTTTAGAACTTCTGCAACTTTTGTTGCAGTCAAGACAAAAACTATGTATCAGAGGAGTTTTGGAAATGACTCTAGGCAGTAATACATTGAATTTAAAGTCTGTTGACTCAATGACAGGGTGATTTTGTAGTCTAAGATTTGATTGATTGTTGGTTGATTAATGTCCAGTGGCAAATAGTTCATGCATATTTAGGTTGATTGTAGTCTTAGGAATGGAAACCTACATGACATATTATGATACATGTTTATCAATTCTTTCCAAAGGTATTCCTCATCCCAGCCTGAATATGACTGTTTTTTGTTGTTGTGTAAATACAAGCATTAAACAAGTGGAAACATTTAGGATTAACAAGGCATAATCCCTCTATTCCTAGATGTAATCCTTGAAATGAGAAAAGGTAAGAAGTGAAATTAAATTTGTGAACAGGGGTTTGGGTCATTAATGATGTAAGCACATTCGATATATGATACATTTAATTGGCATACAACAGACTGCAATTTTCAAAGTTAAGAATTGCCAAACCATTGTGGAATTTACAAAACTTTGACAGAAGCTTCTTAATAATTAAAAGATCTGCTGGGCTAAATTTTGATTTTTCTCACTTATTTGTCCATTCTTTTTATGCCCCACCTACGATAGTAGAGGGGCATTATGTTTTCTGGTCTGTGGCTCTGTTCGTCTGTTCGTTCGTTCATTCGTTCGTCCTGCTTCAGGTTAAAGTTTTTGGTCAAGGTAGTTTTTGATGAAGCTGAAGTCCAATCAACTTATAACTTGGTACACTTGTTGCTTATGATATGATCTTTCTAATTTTAAAGCCAAATTATACTTTTGACCCCAATTTCACGGTCCATTGGACATAGAAAATGAAAGAGGGAGTTTCAGGTTAAAGTTTTTGGTCAAGGTAGTTTTTGATGAAGCTGAAGTCCAATCAACTTATAACTTGGTACACTTGTTGCTTATGATATGATCTTTCTAATTTTAAACCCAAATTAGACTTTTGACCCCAATTTCACGGTCCATTGGACATAGAAAATGAAAGAGGGAGTTTCAGGTTAAAGTTTTTGGTCAAGGTAGTTTTTGATGAAGCTGAAGTCCAATCAACTTATAACTTGGTACACTTGTTGCTTATGATATGATCTTTCTAATTTTAAAGCCAAATTAGACTTTTGACCCCAATTTCACGGTCCATTGAACATAGAAAATTAAAGTGGGAGTTTCAGGTTAAAGTTTTTGGTCAAGGTAGTTTTTGATGAAGCTGAAGTCCAATCAACTTATAACTTGGTACACTTGTTGCTTATGATATGATCTTTCTAATTTTAAACCCAAATTAGACTTTTGACCCCAATTTCACGGTCCACTTAACATAGAAAATGAAAATGGAAGTTTCAGGTTAAAGTTTTTGGTCAAGGTAGTTTTTGATGAAATTGAAGTCAAATCAACTTGAAACTTAGTACACATGTTCCCTATAGTATAATCCTTCTAATTTTAATGCCAAATTAGATTTTTACCCTATTTCACAGTCCATGGACAATGATTGAGTTGGGCATCCGTGTACTTTGGACACATTCTTGTTTTTTATAAATTCACTCAATTTTTGGACAGTCAATATTACACTTTTACACAGATTGCAGTAGGGGCAAGCACGACACAGGAATGCAAGGTACCCTTTATTATTTACATAAATTAAAACAAATTGTTATTGATAAAAAGCATAATACGAGGTATTTCAAAATAATATTTTGAAAATGGTTTTAGCAACAAATAACATGCCAATGATTAAAAAGTTTAAAAAACAAAAATCCTTTTGTTACATTTTATAAATTAAATTCCATTCAATCCAAGATTGTGAAGGGACGATCACACCCTATATTTATACAGTATGTCAGCTACATTAAACAGTGCAAGATTCGATTATATAATTGTAATTAATCATCATCGTCTTTGTTTGGATCTTTGCTTTGTTTTGCCAGTTCTAATTGTTGTGACTGTAAAAACTTCATCACTTCTGGTGACCTCATTAAAGCCTGTTAGACAAAACAAACAAATCATTTACATATCTGTGTGTATATATCCAAATAGATATATATCTTTATTCTGACAAACCTTCGTCAATACAATGGTATACAAAAGTTACATGTAATAAATAGCAGTTATAAATTAGAGAAAAACATAATATGTACACTATTTACAAATACAAGTAAAGTTTAGCCAGGAGAACACACGCATGAATAAATATGCCTTATAAATGTACATAGCTTTTTTAAATATGATTGTTTTGTCGTATTCATAACATCCTTAAATTTAATTATGTTTGGATAATCAATATACTTTTTAGCAATATACTTTTGTCTTTCTGTAGCCATAAATTTACACTTCATTACATAGAGGAATTCATCTCCAATATCTTTAAAGTCACAAAATATACAACAATGTCATAGTAGTAGCAGATTAAAGAATAAATAATTAGCAAACAGTTTGTAATAATGCACCTTCAAAAAGATGTGTTCTTTTTACATGAGTTCATCAGGCATGGTTGCCTTTTTTCATGATGTTACAATAGGAATTTCAGAGGAAACCAAGACAAATTGACGTCATAAACAAATTTTGACTAATGAAGAGCTGAGATCAAAAGAACCATACGTTGATTAATAAATGGTAATAATCAACTGGTCAGGAAAGGATAAATCAAGTTAGAATTATACAAAATTAAGTAAACTTAAGTTATCATAAGATGTGTCAAGCTTGCTGTTCTTTTTTTAACAATATGGCTTGAGTTATGAGCCAGTTATCAGGATATTCTTCAAAATGGACAATTTCAAATGATTAATGTCACACATGAATGAAAAATCTGATATAAGTCAAATATTATAAAGGAAGCAAATTTCCATAGACTATACATTGCCACTTGTTCATACTTTTACAAAACTCAAACATATAGATAGTGATACCCATTGTTCAGAACTGAGGTGGAGTTATCTCCCCATAGACCTTTAAATAAATTACCAGTTTCTTTTCTGCTAATACTTCTTCTAACACACTGGGATTGAGAAGCTCTGTTGTTCCTCCTTGTATATCACTGTCTTGTTTACTAACTGTAGATTCTGATTTTACCTATAAACATATGCTCCAAAACATTATTAAAATGGTGTAAACCAAAAACTGGTTATAACTGAAAATAAAATAGATACCAGGTGAGCATACCAAATTCCTGGAGAATCTCTAGTTAATGTTAACTGGTATATCAGTGATGATTTATTTCAGGGTCTTTCTCCATGTATAATAATGGCTCATTCTTTAAGTTTAAATAATTTGAAATAATACAGTCTGAAAAGCAATAATGTAAAATTATGTTCTCTGGTGTACAGTACTAATGATGATTCAAATATGTTTTCAGTTAGTTTTGTTGCACTATAACACAAATGAAATTGGCGTTATTTATACTATCAATATGTTGCCTATGATTGGAATAAATGGTGGTGAACTATAAGTCTCTATAAAGGGTACTGTCCTACCTGTTGTCTGTGCTTGATACTGGCATGATTTAAAGGAATCATTTTGCCTTTAAATGTCCAATTTTATATATAATGTTAATGTACATAAAAACTGAGATTACAAGGTTAAGTCTTTTGTAACTGTTTGCAAGTTTTGTTAAGGCACTTTCAGATTTTATTTATACACATTTTAAAGTATCAAGGTTACCAGATAAAAGTTATTCCATAATATGGGTATATTGCTGCTTGGAGTGAGCGAAGGCTTCATGTTGAACAGTCTCTAGCTAGAAATCAAAAGGGGCAGGGTGTCAGTGGAGGGCAGGGCACTTTTTATGATAAGAAAAGGCACTGCTAATTTTTTTGTCTACGTTTCTGTGTGTATCACGAGTTAAGGAATCTCTTTTTTTTTACTGTATATGTTGTTGTTTTTAAATAAAGATGCATTTTAACTATAGTCTTTATTTCATTGTTTGTGTAGTTATGAATTATATAGTATATCTTCATAAACATATTGTGTTTTTATAGTTTAACTTCACCATTGTCAAAGAATTTTTTTTTTTATCTATATAAGAATTTCAGCTTTTTATACCTAATATGTCTAAGTTTTTGTGTATTATTAATTTATCAATGTTTCATAGGCGTAGCATGCCGAAAAATAATGGTACGGTTTCTGCAAAAAAGACATATGGGACACGAAGTGGTCCATCCAGCCTCGCATAGCGAGGCTGCATTACGGCAGGGGGTATGGGGGCCGCTCAAGGCCCCCAGAAGCTCTGGGGTTTATAGCGTTTAAATCCTGCATTCTGAGTGTTTCCTGGCACTAACAAATGTTTTTGAGCAGCAGCATTTTTTACAAGACAATTTGAAAAAAAATGAATGCATGTCTGTGTCTAGCAGGTTTTGTAGTTTGTTTTCTATTTTTGTGTCATTTACATAGCAAGATTGGTGAATGAGAACAACACTGCCATACTATACCTCGCGACAAATCATTGTGCAAAATTCATGATTTACAAGTGATATCTGTCAGTTTATTTATTATAAGATCTTAATATTATTATTTTTAATGTTTAAAATAAAACAATCAAAGTGCGGCTAGCATTTTTAGAGCTATAGTGAATAGAAAAATGAATGAGGATCGGGAATGGGTAAAAAAACTATGACAATCCTCACACGATAAGCTGCAGCCGGTCTGGTAGTCCTATAATATAAGACTTCCGAGGTTCATATCATTTACATTCAACGTTTTTTAGCGGATATTTTTTTTAATACTATCAATGTTGAACCCGAATTCGGATAGTATCTATTTTTTTTTTTACTATCAAACCCCAACTCTGGTTAAACATTGATAGTAAAAAAATACATGATAAAAAACGTTGAGTGTAAATGATATGAACCTCAGAAGTCTTTTATTATAGGATTGCCGGTGCAGAAACAACGTGCTTTGGGGGTGCACACTTTTCTAGACCCCATAACACACGAAAGAACAAAAATTGAAAACAAACAAGAAAAAAAAAAGGCCAGAGGTTCCTGACTTGGGACAGGCGCAAAATTGCGGCAGGGTTAACATGTTAAATGTTTTAATGTGAACGTTTAAGACAATCACTTAAGTCGACACTAGGGGGTCATCTTGACCTGGTAGGATATAAATATTTTAAATGATCATGCATCGACTATCAAGATGTAGAACTGAAATAAATCACTGTGTTCTTGATAATTTGTAACTTGTTTATATGTATTGTGTACGATTTTTTCATACATATGCACATTTATTAGAGAGCCTGTCGCAATTACCGTGATTTTTTGGACACCGGTTGTCTTGCAAGAAGGACCTGCTTACGCTTCTGGAGCACATTTAGTTGCACCAGTTTTTTTTTAGGGGTCCGTGTTTCTAATTTGATTATATAGTTTTCAATGTTGAATGGTGTTGGTTGTCCTTGTGTGTCTTATTTGTTCTCTGGTTTGTCTTTTGTCCCTTGATCGCGATTCTTTTTTAAAAATACAGTGTACTTTCTACATAAATTCTACACCATTCCTACAGGTTTTCTAAATAATTGTAATAAACAATGGAAAGAATAAATCGGCGGTCTCACGAAAACCGCCTCCTGGTGAAGTATATATATGTGAAATAATGGTGATTTTTTGTTCGGGTTTTGTGTTACGGAAGGGCACTCAAAGAAAAGCACAGTGCAGAAAGGGGTATGAAGCCTTAGAGGTCTTACGAAGTCCCGAACATAACCAATCCCGACTTTTAATGAACAATTCCGGAGTCCAGATAAAGATTATATCCCCTTTTGCAATACGGTATCTTACATTATAAAACTAGAGGCTCTAAAGAGCCTGTGTCGCTCACCTTGGTCTTGTGCATATTAAACAATGGACACGGATAAATTCATGACATAATTGTGTTTTGTTGATAGTGATGTGTTTGTAGATCCTACTTTACTGAACATTCTTGTTGCTACAATTATCTCTATCTATAATGAACTTGGCCCAGTAATTAGTGGAAAATATTTTCTAAAAATTTACAAAAATTTATGAAAAATGTTAAAAATTAACTATAAAGGGCAATAACTCCTTAAGGGGTCAACTGACCATTTTGGTCATGCTGACTTATTTGTAAATCTTACTTTGCTGAACATTATTGCTGTTTACAGTTTATCTCTACATTGTATCTATAATAATATTCAAGATAATAACCAAAAACGGCAAAATTTCCTTAAAATTACCAATTCAGAGGCAGCAACCCAACAACGGGTTGTACAATTCATCTGAAAACATCAGGGCAGATAGATCTTGACCTGATAAACAATTAAACCCTGTCAGATTTTCTCTTAATGCTTCGGTTTTTGAGTTATAAGCCAAAAACTGCATTTTACCCCTATGTTCTATTATTAGCCGTGGCAGCCATTTTGGTTGATTGGCCAGGTCACGCCACACATTTTTTAAACAAGTTACCCCAATGATGATTGTGGCCAAGTTTAGTTTAATTTGGCCCAGTAGTTTCAGAGAAGAAGATTTTTGTAAAAGATTACTAAGATTTACGAAAAAATGGTTAAAAATTGACTAAAAAGGGCAATAACTCCTTCAGGGGTCAACTGACCATTTTGGTCATGTTGACTTATTTGTAAATCTTACTTTGCTGAACATTATTGCTGTTTACAGTTTATCTCTATCTATAATAATATTCAAGATAATAACCAAAAACAGCAAAATTTCCTTAAAATTACCAATTCAGGGGCAGCAACCCAACAACAGGTTGTCCAATTCATCTGAAAATTTCAGGACAGATAGATCTTGACCTGATAAACACTTTAACTGCATGTCAGATTGCTTTAAATGCTTTGGTTTTTGAGTTATAAGCCAAAAACTGCATTTTACCCCTATGTTCTATTTTTAGCCATGGTAGCCATCTTGGTTGGTTGGCCGGGTCACGCCACACAATTTTTAAACTAAGTATCCCAAAGATGATTGTGCCCAAGTTTGGATTAATTTGGCCCAGTAGTTTTAGAGGAGAAGATTTTTGTAAAAGATTACTAAGATTTACGAAAAATGGTTAAAAATTGACTATAAAGGTCAATAACTCCTTCAGGGGTCAACTGACCATTTTGGTCATGTTGACTTATTTGTAAATCTTACTTTGCTGAACATTATTGCTGTTTACAGTTTATCTCTATCTATAATAATATTCAAGATAATAGCCAAAAACAGCAAAAATTCCCTAAAATTACCAGTTCAGGGGCAGCAACCCAATAACAGGTTGTCCGATTCATCTGAAAATTTGAGGGCAGATAGATCTTGACCTGATAAACAATTTTACTCTAAATGCTTTGGTTTTTGAGTTATAAGCCAAAAACTGCATTTTACCCCTATGTTCTATTTTTAGCCATGGCAGCCATCTTGGTTGGTTGGCCGGGTCACGCCACACATTTTATAAACTAGATACCCCAATGATGATTGTGGCCAAGTTTGGTTTAATTTGGCCCAGTAGTTTCAGAGGAGAAGATTTTTGTAAAAGTTAACGACGACGGACGACGGACGCCAAGTGATGGGAAAAGCTCACTTGGCCCTTTGGGCCAGGTGAGCTAAAAAAGCCCTCACCTCTGATTTCAATTGACATTATGCTCGAAATATTTGCAACTGTACGTTAAGAAAATAAACAATCAATCAACTGATTTTGAACTTGACTTGTGCTGGTTTTATTAAAAAAAAAAGAAAAAAAAAAGAGTGAAATCATTACATATATCGTTTACCTGCAACCCTAAGGATATGGCATTGTGCAAACAATAATATTACTATTTCCAATTGTTTTGAGATTTATATCTACATCATCTGGAATCAAAACTTACAACAATTAATCGAAAAAAAACCAAACTGCTGGCTTCTTCGGCCTTGAAAATGTTTCCAAACTGATGCGTTAAACTTAAAGAGCTAGTAACATCATGTGGAGATTTTCCGAATTAGCTGGCGATTGTTGCTGGCTATAGCATTCTTCAGATTATCCATCCGTTTCAGTTTATTCAGTCTGTGTCAGATTGGCACATGAACCAATAACAACACCCAACATTATCCGCAACAGCATCTTTAACAATTTCGATTAATTAATCATTAATTGGTAATCAATAAACTTATTACGGTACTGCGGTTACGTACATTGACATGCTCAGTACTTTTAACGTTGAAAGACGTTTTTTTCTTTCTTTAAGAAACAGGCAGGGGTAAATGTAAAACATTTATTGTATGGAATTTTGCATACTATTCTAGCATATTTTTTTTTAATACATGTATTTTGATTTTTTTGGTACGGTTTTCCGTACCTGCAGTAAAAATTGGTACGGTCGGAACCGTACCAACCGTACCGTGTGCTACGCCAGTGTGTTTAGAACATGGATTGCTAAAAGTATAATTATCAAACAGAAATTGCAATATATTTTTTTTAATATGTTCAAAGACAGTTAATATCCTTAAGGTAACATTATTATGTTATTATATATTCAATTGGTTCTTTATTCCTTTTTTTGAAACTAGATAATATTTTTAGAGCACTAATTTGTAATAAGCTAAAACAGGGGAAGTAACTCCAAAATTAATTTCCAACACGTTTGCGTTAATTAAAAACTGTGCTTGTCGCTAACAAGTTGAGATGGAAGGCATTTCTGTGAAGGCATAGTTTTATTTTGATGACTTAAATTCAATTCTAAAGTCATGAAGTCTTCATTTATACACTCTTCCATTGTGACTTGGAAATCGAAAATGCCGACCCAAGCTAAACTCGCTGACACATTCATCAAATGTATGACAAAAAGATACATTGTCCTAATTAAATTACCTAGATATTAACACCTTTGAAGTCTTTATCATTGTAATTGATTGTAATGACATGATTAACCTGGGGGCAATCACACAGGTGTCATATATGTAATTAACTTGGAGATCAGAAATCGATGAAACAAAAGGCAATTTTACCAAAACGGCACAAGAGAATTTTGGAAAAAGACGTCAGGGCAGAAGGGCGCGGATGAAGGCACCAGGGCGCGGCTGAGGGCACCCAGGGCGCGGCGCCCTTCTATTTTGGGCTAGGGAGACCACTGTTGAAGACTATACTTTGACCTATAATGGTTTACTTTTAAAAATTGTGACTTGCATGGAGTGTCGTCTCATTAGCACTCATACCACATCTTCTTATATCTATATAATAAAACTTCTTAATTATAGTCAATCAGAAAGTGACTGCCATCAGATTTGAAAACCCCTTATATGGTATACATATGTAACTCAAATGTAAAAAAGACAGGGATATTACAAGATCATTGCAGTTTACCACCCACTCTATGAGTATGGGTACCATCTTTCTCTAATGAAGACAGATAGCATGTTTATTCAAGCATGTATAGTGTTGCAAGCATGTAGGGTAAACATTTAAAGTTAAGTTCTCCAGGTACACATATATTTAAAATCATTACCATGATGAGTACAATATATTGAATTAATCAGACTCACATATATCTTAATTTTCTGATAAAAAAAAAAGCTGAATATTACCTTCTGTTTCATAGGATCTTTCCCCGAGGAACAATTCTGTTGTGTGTTTTCTGTACTCTTTGGTTCCATTTCAAAGTTATAATACTCACTGCAAATATACCTGTTAAACACAAAATACAGTATGACATTAACAACTTCTACCCTTGAACAAGGCTACATTACTGGTATTTTCAGGGAAGCCTATGTCTGATTGACTTTTTTTGCATTTTTCCATATAAATGTACAAATTATTTAAAATTTCCATTTGAAATGTTTTTATAACATCATAATATTAAATTCATAATCATTAGAGCCTGATATATTTACTTGTAGCATTAAGCACACCTCTGGGTGCAATATTTTCTGGCTGCATTGAAGACCCATTGGTGGCCTTCAGCTGTTATCTGCTTTTTTGTGTTTAGTCGGAATTTTACATGTAGTCTTTATAGACACTTTTTCTAAATTTTCAGATAATGCATTGCACATTTTTAGTCAATGTTCATATTTCTTTACAATATGTGCCCAGTAATGTATAAGTGCATTTTTTAAATAATGTGTAAACAGTTATCCTGTTTATTTTGTAAATTTTTATTTACTTTTTAAGATCAGAGAATTTCAATGTTGAAATCCAATAGCAAACCAATTTATTTGAATAAGGAGATCTATTCTTTATTTGAGGAACGAACAGATGAATGAACAGATGCACAGACATAGTGCTCTAAAGTGGGGAATTAAAAATATAAATTAACTAGAGGCTCTCAAGAGCCTGTGTCGCTCACCTTTGTCTATGTGCATATTAAACAAAGGACACAGATATTAATGACAAAATTATGTTTTGGTGATCATGATGTGTTTGTAGATCTTACTTTACTGGACATTCTTCTTGCTACAATTATATCTATCTATTATGAACTTGGCCCAGTAATTACAGTGGAAAATATATTCTAAAAATTTACAAAAATTTATGAAAATTGTTAAAAAAACTACTATAAAGGGCAATAACTCCTTAAGGGGTCAACTGACAATTTTGGTCATGTTGACTTATTTGTAAATCTTACTTTGCTGAACATTATTGCTGTTTACAGTTTATATCTATCTATAATTATATTCAAGATAATAACCAAAAACTGCAAAATTTCCTTAAAATTACCAATTTAGGGGCAGCAACCCAACAACGGATTGTCCGATTCATCTGAAAATAGATAAATTTTGACCTGATAAACAATTTTACTCATGTCAGATTTGCTCTAAATGCTTTGGTTTTTGAGTTATTAGCAAAATACTTCATTTTACCTTTATGTTCTATTTTTAGCCATGGCGGCCATCTTGGTTGGTCATCGGACACATTTTTCAAACAAGATACCCCACTGATGATTGCGGCCAAGTTTGGTTTAATTTGGCCCAGTAGTTTCAGAGGAGAAGATTTTTGTAAAAGTTTACGGACGATGCCAGACGCCGGACGCAAAGTGATGGGAAAAGCTCACTTGGCCCTTCGGGCTAAAAACACAACCACAAGATTTTGTGTCCTTTTCAACATGTTTTACACTACTTTCGAAAGAGGAAAGGAATAGTGTTATAGCAATTACCTATAAAAGCTCTTTCTTCATCGGATAAAATGAACAATATTAACTTTTTATAAAGATTGATCAACATGAATTGAACATATACCTGTATACCAAATAAACTGCAAATGGATGTTGACAACATTGTACAATAAATAACATTATAAATCAAATTGACCTTATTACAATTTAACAGAAATACTTAAAAAACTGACAACTCTATTCAACTGTACACATGTAAAATATGTTAAGTGCAGAAAATTTACTGTGAATTTTGAGTTTAATATAATTGACCTATATTTCAAACATTTACTACAAAAAAAATTACAAATCATAATTTGATCATAAATTTTTCTTTATAATTTATTACATCACTGATTAAACAAAATTCAATTTATGCAGCGTAACTAAATCAATTAAGCTACAATTTCATATTTACACAGATATTGTAAAGTGGTCTATAAGTCTGCAAAAATTATAATTAAGTCTATAGAAGTAACGTTTAATGTGTAATAAATATCACTTCATTTTTCTATAAGTGAGATGTTACAGTTAAATTCCGATTTATCAGACAGAAGACTCCACCATAGGACAAAGGTTATTTTGTGCAAACTTTTTCCATATTTTCTTCTTTGATAAATGAAAAGTTGTTATTGTTTATGGTTCATGTAAAAAGGCATAAATGCACTGCAGTTCAAAGATAATATTCATAATTTCCATTAAATGTAAAACTTTTTTCCAAGCTTATACCCGTTTTGATCCTCAAAGAGAAACTGCACAATCACAGTATTTTGTTGATTTTTTTATTGGTCATATATACTAAACTTCAAAGAGAATAAAAAAAGATTGTAAAATTTAGGTAAATCTCCTTCATTCTGTAATCATTACTAATGGAAATAAATTATAAAATACAAGTACTGTTAAATGTACAAATATTAGCTAGTTTCTAAGGGAAGGGGATTTTATAATTACTGTTAAATGTACAAATATTAGCTAGTTTCTAAGGGAAGGGGATTTTACAATTTGAATGCACTGCTCTATATGATGGTAAATTCTAATTAAACCAATTGAATTCAAAATGATTTTCAGGCCAAAGATTTATCTTAAATTCTTTTTTACTCAAATCACTATTCAATAATATTAATAAAACTATTATTTCACAAATCAATAGGCTTTTCATAATTGTTTCACAATTTATTCATCTAGTTTGCTTTCTTTAAAATATCTTCTCCTTTGAAACTGTTGAATCTGTTACAGCCAAACTTGGGCTAAATGAGTTTCAGAGTAAATACTGTAAATTTTGTATTTCATTTCCTTGTATGTCAAACAACATAGCCACTTTGGCTAAAATGGAACATTTTTTATGTTTTCAGTTTATCTTATCATTTGTTATATTCAAAATAATAAATTGTCTTTAATTCAAGTCCATTTTAAAAATACATAAAGAAAACAAGACAAAAACAAGAGGCTCTCAAGAACCTGAATCCGATCACCTGTAATTTTTTGCTTAAATCTTTCATCAATGATTATTTTTGCTTTTCAATATATATTAATGAGTGGCTAAAAAAATCCATTTAAATATTCTATGTACCTGTCATATTTTATTCAAAAGCAAAAAATGCATTTTATCCCTATGTTCCATTTTAGCCAAAGTGGCTATGTTGCTTGACATACAAGGAAATGAAATACAAAATTTATAGTATTTACTCTGAAACTCATTCAGCCCAAGTTTGGCTGAAACAGATTCAACAGTTTCAAAGGAGAAGATTTTTTAAAGAAAGCAAACTAGATGAACAAATTGTGAAAAATTGTCTTTAAAGGGCAATAACTCCTTAAGGAGTCAATTGACAATTTTGGTAGTATACACTTATTTGTAGATCTTACTTTACTGAACATTTTTTATGTTTTCAGTTTATCTTATCATTTGTTATATTCAAAATAATAACCCAAAACTGCAAAATTTCCTTAAAATTACCAATTGACACAGTGGGTTGTTAGATTCATCTGAAAATTTCATGGCTGATAGAACTTGACCTAATGAACAATTTGACCCCACGTCAGCTTTCCGCTAAAAGCTTTGGTTTTTGAGTTAAGAGCCAAAAACATTATTATACCAACATGTTCTATTTTTTGCCATGTTTTTTGCCAAAACAGAAAATAAAATACAAACTTTATTCTAGATACCCTAAGGATCATTCAGCTTAAGTTTGGTTTGAAATGGTTCAGTAGTTTCAGGAGAAGATGTTTGAAATAGTTTACACCGGAGTGACAAAGACAAGTGATGGCAAAAGATGACCACACTTCATTTGGACAAAAATACAAAAAGAAGATATAAATTGGCCACATCATATTACTTACAGTCAGATTAGGAGTCGGTTTCACAAAAAAACTTACGACTAAGATTGATCGTAAATTTACTGCATTGTTCATGACTTAAGACCAATCTTAGTCATAAGTTTTTTTTGTGAAACCGACTCCAGGGAGAAAGTTAAACACAATAGATATTTGATAAATTTAGTTTGTATTTGGAAGTTTCTACCAAGTTATTGATATACAACACTGTTTCAATCATCACAATGAAAAGACCAACCACAATAGACAGAAACACAAACAACAAATTTTAATTAGAAAATTTGTCTTCATCATCAAACATGTCTCAAATTTTTTTGCTAGAAAAGCAAGTTTGACAAATGTGTGTAAATTTAGAATATATCCTTCTTTTGTTTGAGTAATGCAAAAAATTAGCAAAAACCTTCAAATCCACCATATAGTACATGTAAATAGCTTACGCTTAAATACTGAAAGACTTGTAGTATAAATCTGCCAAGGTTATATCACAAAATCAATGTTCTTAAAATTGTTAAGATGAATGATTTCACACAATTTAGGCTTTTTGAAGTTCAACTTTTGTGGTAAGAGGTATAACTTCTTCTTCTTCAAGAAATTCATCCTGAAAGAAATGAAATTCATTGATTAAAATAATTTTCTTTTAAACTTAACTACAAATTGACTACATGTATAATGAAAAACCCTTTATACAGTATCAGGGTTTCCGCTGGCGGTTGCCATTTTCGCAATTTGCGAAAAAACAATAATTGTGGCGATTAAAATTCGTCATTGGCGAAAGAATTTGGCGAAAGAAATATATGTACCGATTTATTTTCATCCATCTTGTTTATTTACTTTTTTTCGGGTTTCTCTGACTTTACCGATCAGACAATACTCGGAATTCACCTTGAACTCGTTAAGATTTTGACAGATTTTTGACCTTACACTAGGGATCAATTCCAAGTGATTAGATGCCTCGTTTTGTTGTAAAAACCACTTCTTATTTAGGGAGGGGGGGGGCTGGAAAAAAGGAAAATTTTAAAAGAAAAATATATCTGTGTAACTTGGCGAAAAAAATAATAAAGTGGCGAAAAATATATTGTTTTGGCGAAAGAGGTGGCGAAAAAAATAATTGACCCCAGGGGAAACCCTGAGTATAAATACACTTCAAGTTAACTCTTCAGTTAGACATCTTAGATGCATCATTTCTTATAAATTTATACAAAATATGAATTACTCCTAAAGATTGATCACCTTACATTGAGACAAGAACTTTTCAAACATAAGCAACATAAAAAGCTTTTAGTTTTTTTACTAAATCTCATCTCTTCCCCTTAATGTCTATCAATAGACAAACAAAGGGTGAATGTAGCAGTATTCTCTCCCAAAGTCTTTTAGCATCATGGTAATGTGATGCTATATTTTTTTAATGTGATGCTATATTTTATCAATTGATGCTATCTGAATTGGATTTATTATAGATTATAGTCCCAAGTTTATAGGAACCTGTAATTTAGTGGTTGTCGTTTGTTTCTACTTCTTCTTCTACCGGTTAGTGACCACCGTCATCATGTTGACTATTCTGTCACTTTTGGGTGTGCGCAAAAATAATTTTGATTAAAATATCAAACAAAAACAAAAAGGAGCTATACAAATATTTAACAGTGGGAATTAAAAACAAGGGCTTTTACTTTATTTGTTTGTCAGGATCCTCTTGAATGATTCAAGGCTGCTGACAGATGTAACTGAGGAGGGTATGGCATTCCAATCCCTGATGGTCCTTGGGTAAAATGACTCTTCCCTTGTTGTCATGTTACATTGTGGGACCTGAAAAGAGTTTGTGCCTATATTTCTTGAGATCCTGTCCTGTGGAATGAGTTTGTGGCTTGCTGCAACATTTACCTTCTGATTGCTGATCTTATACAGCATTGATAGTCGTGTGCTTCTCCTTCTATCTTCAAGTTGATGTGTTACATATTTGTTTTTTGTTCATTTTTTTGTACATAAATTAGGCAGTTGGTTTTCTCGTTTGAATTGTTTTATATTGGTCATTTTAGGGCCTTTTATAGCCGACTATGCAGTGTGGGCATTGCTCATTGTTCACTGTTGAAGGCTGTGCTGTGACCCATAGTCGTTAATTTCTGTGTCATTTGGTTTATTGTGAAGAGTTGTCTCATTGGCAACCATACATTGTACCACATCTTCTTTTTTTATATACATGTATGTTATGGATGTGATGCTTTAGTTTTCAGTGACAAGATATTTCAAAGGAGTAGGTCCGGTAAGGACCGATTTTGGCCTCAAATTTCAGGTTCATCTGACGAAAGATTTTGACCACTTTTTAAACACTTAAGTGTCTATTTCATTTGAATCAATAAGTGTATGTGAAAGATTTTAACTGATTTAGTCATTAAACTCGATCTGATTCAAGCTCAAATATAAAAAATCTACCAAATATGCCGAAAAATGTCACTTTTCTGATGTTTTTTGTCAAAAATGAAAGTGGCCGCATCCGTGTTCATCCTTAACCTTTATATATGTTATGTCTTATCATAAAATACAACTTACATTTCAATATTAAGGATGAACACGAATGCGGCCACTTTCGTTTAACCCGAAAAACCGTCTAAATTTTAACTAAAATGATGGAATTGTGAAGATTTCAGTAATTTAGCACGACTTAATGGTGCTAGTACCCGATATATGTGCATTGCATTGTCAAAAACAGCCCATATTTATGTAGCAGAAACATTCTACTGTCCAATAAATAACAAAAAGTTTACATTTTAACAATTTTGTAAAACTGCTATATTTTGGGGCCAAAAAGAGGTCTTACCGGACCTACTCCTTTCCATGTTTATCAGAATTTTTCTGACAATTATACTTACTATATCATATATAACTTTTACCATTAGTGAACAGCTAGGACACTTTGCTACATCTTCACCACTTTGTAATTCTTCCTACATGAATTAAACATATATAATCATTGTCTTTAGATTTGAGACAGTACATGTACATGTACAAGCCTTATTGTTTATGTTATATTTTATAACTGTTCAAGACATGTGTAGTTTTCAACATATGGTAGCATTGTTCACTTTTAAACACAAACAAAAGTATTTGAAGTGTGGCTAGCTTACAGACATTAAATTGGCTAAGTTGCTAAGACAAAATTCCATATCATAAACTAATTCTAGTATAATATAAAATTTTAAACAATAAAACTCCTGATTATCTGAAATTATCACAATTGTATGTTCAGAATTCTGAAATTTAAGATCGGTCTCAAAAAAAGATTTGATAGTTACATGTATTTGGCCAAACACAAATACATGTATCATGTGTATATGAAAAAATCTTTTGCATGCAGTTCTGCAATTCAATAGCATACACTTTTAGCTTACCAATGAACATCATGAACATAAATACAACATTTATGTTTATGCAGCTAGACTAGACCCTCATTTTTGTAATATTTTGTATAGATTCTATTGGCATGTATCTGAAATGTTTCAGTCCGTATGGGACTGGATTCTAACCCTTGACTACTATAGGATTTCGCTTGATTCTATACAGTCCATGAGGTGAACCTTCACAATGTGTTTTATATTTTACAGCAGAAACATGTTAAAGTGGTCAATAATATAATATTTTGGCTTTGTGATGTTCACCCTTTTAAATGTCGAAGATTGATTTATTTACGTGTTTCCAGTGTATTGATTGATTGATTAATTTTTGGTGTTTTTAAACAACTTTTAAGGGCCACTTTTGGGCTATTTCGAAGCAGCCAGTTTTTGTTGTTGGAGAAAGCTGGAGTACCCGGATAAAACCACCAACCTTCAATAGGGAAACTGACAACCCTACTCAATTAAGATTTGAGTCGAGTGCACCTGCACAAGCGGGGTTCTTATTAAACTCACAACTTCAGTGTTGACTGGCTAGTGATTACAGTAGTAACTAATTAGACCACTCGGCCACCAAGGCTACTAGTGTAATAATGTTTGAACAGTTTCTTATGACTTTATAGTGAAAACTCTTCGATGATATCTTTGTTCTTATTTCTTGTTGATGTAAAAAAAATAAAAAAATCTTCCTTTCTTTACACAGGCACTTGTTTCTATCCATAGGAAGGTCGACTATCCATATAAATAGAAGATTTATTCATATGGATAGTCGACCTTCCTATGGATAGAAACAGCACTTGTTTCTATCCATAGGAAGGTCGACTATCCATATAAATAGAAGATTTATTTATATGGATAGTCGACCTTCCTATGGATAGAAACAAGTGCCTGTCTTCTTCCTTCTTCCGAATACGGGAGTAGACTCCTAGTTAGGAGTGTAAAACTTCCCGGAACTTGTGTGCTATGTACATGTACATATGGACTTAATTTAAAAATAATATGACAAAGAAAAATCGTTAACAATAACATATATACATTATGTACAGTGGCTTTGTGGTTTATAATAAGTTGCTGTGGATCCTTCAAATGTTAGAGTGGATATGCCACTTTTGAAGGATTCCAGGGTGTCAGACATACCTATTGATTCAGGTAGTGAGTTCCAGTCCGAAATAGTGCGAGAATAGAATGAAAATTTATAGAAATCTTTATTTGTTGATATTTGCCTAAATTTATGTTTCCCCCTAGTACGTCTATCAGATATTGTTAAATTGTCCTTAGGAATTTCAACTAACCCCCAATTTATTTTATACATCATAGTTAATCTAGCTTTTTTCCTTCTTAATTCTAAATTTTCCCATTCCAAAGATTTAATTAAATTTGTAACTGCTCCAGGTGATCTGTCTTTATAATCATTGAAGACAAACCTGGCTGCCTAAATACGCTGTACCTGCTCAACCTGAGTGATGTGTTGTTTTTTGTACGGATCCCAGACAAGGGAAGAGTATTGGACGACTGGATGGACAAGTGATGTGTACGTAAGGTTTTTACGTGTGCAGTTTTTCAAGTTCCTACGAAGAAAACCTAAGGTTTTATTTGCCTTACAGGTAATATTGTTTATATGTGTTTCCCAATCAAGATCATGGCTTATAGTTACGCCTAAATATTTACTGCTTCTAAAACATAATTGTGCAATATATAATCAAAAGAGGAAGGTTTACTTTTTTTTAGAAATATGAATTACATTTATAACACTTCTAAGACTCAGGATTAAAATTCATTTGCCAGTCCTCTGTGTTTCTTTACCAGCTATTTACCTTTGTTATTTGAAATTTGTCACCACAAGGGCAAGGATAATAATATGTTTCTGTGTCTTCGTCGTATTCAAAATCTTCAATTTCAACTTCGTCGTGATATATTGACATTTTGAAGAATATTTACAAAATATTGCACATGCATTTCTTCAGCCGGAAATGAGTGTACAATTAAAACATCGGGACCAAATCCGTTCAATTATGGGTGCGTTCCGGAAATTAAGCACAATCAAGGATTTGTATACAGAAACAGTCGGAAACCAGGTTGAAATAGAACAAAAGAATCGAAGCTCTCTATTAGAGAAGGTGATAAATGTTTACTGTATTGTTTACTATAGTGACAAATTTTTAAAAAGTTAATAGAAACAAACAAAACTGCAATTTTCTTCTCAATTACGAGGTGTTTTATTTCAAAAACACCATTTGCATAAGTTTTCAATTTATCTAGTACATAGTTAAGCAAAACAATTAGATATCAAGTCGACGACATGGGTATCTTTCAAGTTGGATGACAAAAATGCATAACCTCCGATTTTTTTGAAAAAATTACCACGGACGGAAAAGATATCAAATTGATCTATTAGTTCAGTAATTTTCGTGTCTGCCCTTCCATTATGTGACTGAAGAAAAAATTCCAAAAAATAGGTAACAATTGTATCGAAAAGAGAAAATCGAGTGCACCTTTTTATGTTAGGGCGTGTTTGAGTTGAGTATTTTGTCTTGATATCGTTCAAAGTAAGAATATTTCATACATCGTCTCGCTTCAGATTCTATCATTTTTATAAATTAAAGCTACAGGTTGACTTTATAACACAAAAAAATAACAGTACTAAAAGATGAAATATATGGGTCAAGTGAAATACCTATCTAATGAGTCACACAAACAGGGAAGGTGTGTTCGAATAGCTATTTTTTTACTGAAAGTACTTGACGACAGTCTTACAAGTTGGATGATGAAAATGCATATCTTCGAAAAATTCTAATTTTTTGTGTGTGATAACTAGGGTTTATAGTCTTCAACCACTAAAAAAATCTAGTCTGCCCTTCCACGAAATATTTAATTAGATTTTTTTTAAATGTTTATGATTTTTCGAAAATTCCACCTAACAACCGATCAGACAATAGTTTTAAGTTGAATCAATGCAGACAAGATCATTAACTGATGCTCATTAGCTAGTTGATACATTTGTCTTTTAAAATATAACTGACATATAAGGATCGTATTGGTGCAATGTGGATAAATTTATCGGTTTCCAAGAGCAAAATTGGTAGCGCGTCATCGCTACAATGGCTTCCATTTTTACGATTGTGAAAATGAACTGGCATAATGGGGAGATAATTTTGACGAAGTAGGATCCTGAATGGAAAGTCCCTGGTAAACCTTCTTTTATATTTGATATAATATTAAAACACCCAGCATTTTAATAAACGGAGACTTCTATAACACATCGGCAAGAACATGATACATGTTCTTAAATGATGGGTCTATTTGGATGTGCAACTAGGCTGGCACCGACTATTCATCTTATGTGTGAGCTTGTGTAAAGGGTAGGGAATATTATCTTCTGGACAGTTTTCTACTTGAAATCAAAAACTCTTTCTTCAATTACATACAAGAGCAAAACATTATTTCGGATATCTCTCTTTTTTGGAGCACTTTATTATTTATTTTTGTTCATGAAATTTGACTGAAATCAAACATTAATAGTTTTAAGATAAAAAAAAACCACACCATCCGATGCAGCACATTCCTCCTTAGTATAATTTAGTTTAAAAACATTAAATACTCTGTACATGTAATAGGGTCATACATAGTTTATTATTTACTTATAATTGTGTCTTTACATTGTTAACCAAGTATTTATCCATTCAAAGACTAGTATAGCTCATATCAAAATATAGAATTCAGGATCATATAAATAATTATGAACAGTTATTGTATGTAAACATTTTAATAATAATATATAGCTTGATATTAAAAAAGCAAGGTTACAAAGGTTTTTCATAAATGATATAAAGTTCTACAAATAATTCATATTTCAAAACGTTATCAAAATATATATCCAGCAGCTAAATGTCCATTTAAGGAAAATTCTATTCAATTATTGTAATGATATTAAAATTATTGGTCTTATGAATATATGTATTTAAAAAAAATCTTCAAAATTTCGAGTTATTAGATATTTAAATTTTCGCACTCATGCTAATAAAACCCCAAGACTAAACATATTATCATGATGCAAATAAGATTCATACCTTTCAAAATAACAACCCTACTGTGAGAAAAAGAAAAGATTTCTACAGTTAAGTGAATAGAGAGAAAAACCAGTTATTCAAATAGTGTCCCGTCTTTAACCCCTACAGCTTCAAAATAACGGGTAATTATCTCCGGGGACATTGACCGGCATTTTTCCAGTCGTAATACCCGGGGTATAGTATTATACATTTTGTAAGGCGATTTATATTTATGCAACCAAGTGCTAGTTGTGTGGATTAAAATCGTATAAACTGATAGTGAATCATTTACAAAAATTCACCAACTGTAACACTTATTCAAACTTTTGAAGAAGATACGTCAAATTATAATATACTAGTTTAACCTCTCTACATCAAGGAAGAAGTTCTATTGTCCAAAACATAAATGAGTTTTTTTCTCTCTCAAAACAATGACTATATATCTGATTATAAGACTGAAGAAATAAAGGTAAGTACATTATTATGTGCAGCATCAATGCTAATTCTTCCTATCTGAATTCAATTATTTTTAAAATGTATGAAGTTGCAACCTATTAGTTCATAGTGTAAGTTATTAAGAAAACAGACGAAATAACTAGTACCAATAGTTAGGATCATTAATACACCAAAAAGAGTAAAATCTACATGCAATCTTTCAACATAATGTTACAAGTCGTATTGATAAATTATATATAAACAGTGTAGTCGGAAGGTATATGTTTTAACTTTAGTGGATTTTTTTTTATGTCAGTTTGACTTCACAAATAGTCCGGCGGCTACAAGTATAGCAGAAGATACTAACAAGCTATAGACACTTCCATCTGAAAAAAATAACTGTATTCGTTGATATAACAATATGGTATATAGGTAAAAAAAAATCAGAGAACATGAAATGCTTGTTGCAACGAACAATCATGCACACAATAAGTCGACGAAAAACAAAACAATTATCTGTCCAAAAGAGAAACCGATAAGTCAAATCTTAGTTCACGAACAACAGATTGTGAAAAAATAGCTCAACAAAAACCGCAATGAATTCAAGCGCTATAATTTTATAGTTGCACTAAAACGTAAGCAAGTTCAGACCCTCAAATGAAATCCGTTGTAATTGATCATCACAAGTTTAAAGTTTTTAATTAGCGACTTCGTTAAAAAAAATAGTTCACCTTAACAAGAATTTAGACCAACCTTCTTACTTCATTAGCCGCCCAAATATAGTGTTATAAAAGTGGGGGGATATATTAGGTAACAATAAAAACCATTGGTAGAAGAAACACAGACAAAACATCCTGTCCTACCAAAAAACGTTGATATTTTTCTCAAAAAAACTATACAGAAGAATAAGCATGTCAAGCAATACGAAACCCTCGAAAAACAGGGGTATTTGTAAGGTAACAGACACCCGTCATATTGCTCCTGTCAAACAATGTCTTAATATCCGATATCTTTTTGTGACATCATCATGTATCATTATGTATCCAGTTTTTATAGAAGCTTTAAAACTATCAATTGGCTTCTGGTTGCATGTGATCAAATTTGATAACAATTGTTTACTAAAAGATGTATATTTTTCCAACCTGCAATTAACCAATGGATTTGCGAAAAAGATTGAACAGTTACTTGCTACATTAAATTTTTCACATGTTTGGAAAAATCATGATACTATTTCAAAAAGGCGTTTATTATATGCAATTCATACCAAACTTAATGATAGATATCTTAATTATTGGAAAGAAAATATATTTTGTGATAATAAATCAGTACATGGTAATAAGCTGAGAACATATAGACAGCTTAAAGAAAATTATAAATTGGAAACCTATTTATTGTTAAATATAGACAGAAAAGTAATAGGGCATTTTGCTAAAATTCGTATTAGTAATAGTGTTCTTAGAATTGAACAAGGGCGTCACACTAAAACCACTGTAGAAGAAAGAATTTGTCCTTTGTGCCTCTTAGAAGTAGAAGATGCATTTCATTTCACTTTAAAATGTACAAAACTAAATATAATTAGAGACCAACTGTTTTCCAAAATTAGTGAAATAGTTCCCTCTTTTTCAAATATGACTAATGAAGCAAGATTTAAATTTTTGTATACGCGTGTTGAAACTGATATAATTAGAATTATTGTTAAATTTATAAGCGACATGTACATTTCTAGAAATGCTTTATTAAGCACTAAAAAACTTTGTGGTACCACCTCCTCATATAATGTTCATGAAATTGGTATGATATATATATATGTTTGTATGTTTGTGTATAACAAATTTGTATTGTCTTGGTATCAATCCTGTAATTTTGGATTTTAAACTTTTCTACATATAATATCAACGTTTAAAGCTTGTTACAGGGAATCACAATTGTTAACCGTGTTCCATACTATAGATAACTAATATGCTTCAGGAATCATATTTTAGGATGACAAGCTCTCAATAGTAATACATTATGATACTCAATGTCTACATGTACCTTGCAGTTTGATATTTTTCTTCATAGCAACAACGCCGAATGATTGCTTTGTTTAAGGGCCGTAAAACGCAAACACAAAGGTCGTTTTATGATCTGTTTAATAGCTTTGCATTCTGATTAGAAATATTAGGTTTTTTATGACATAATTTTGAGCAATTTCAAAATATAAGAATATGCAAAGTATGATTGTAATTCTGATATTAATATCCCTACATATAAATCATAACAAATTTAATGGAAGCAACACGTATTGTTGTAAGATATCAAGTAAAATGTGTTCAGTTTCTGTACTATACCGTTTCATGACTTTTTTAAATACACATTACCATCAGTGTACGACAAAAGTACAACAAATATGACCATCAGTGTACGACAAAAGTACAACAAATATGTAATTACTCAATATATGACAACAAGTACACTATATATACTGTTAAAGAAGTTTAAATACTGTCAAGTTGTTTATTGTTCTCAAATAAATTTATATTCAGAAAGTCATTACACTATTTTTCATATTGAATAAAACAAATATTTCAATGACATTCGTACCAATGTTGAACTTAATGACCTTGAAAAGTGAAAGGCAACTTATCAAAATGACAGACTGTATCAGGGTTGGTCTTGGCACTTACTTTTAAGTCAGCATAACTGTGCATCAACATTACATTGTACTATGGATAATTCTTAAATAAGTTCTTCTATTTGCTACATGTACGTGCTCGTATAAACACTCAGTCTGGTTCTATGTTTCACTACCTGATTCAGAAAACTCTTACACCTTTTCTCAGATTCTTGGAGCATGTACCCCACATATATAAAGTATCGATTCCATTCTGTGCTGCAGATTTTTCCTAAAAATATTTTGACTATAATTCAAGCTGTTATTTCTTTTTAACATGTTCTTGTCCCTATAAAGATTTTTTTTACTATCGCCAGATGAAACACAGAAATTGAAAAAGAAATATGCCCATACTGAATACAAAATGTAACTTTGTCTGTTCATCACCAGACTCCCAACAATGATACGATTATACCGAACCATCTCTGACTTGCAATGGAGCAAATGTGAACTCGTTTATTAAATAGAAATATGTCGTTTATGCCCATAGAATAAATTTCATGACTATGAAGAATGATTATCTCCCACATTCGGCGCGTGAAGAAAAACTTATTTTATTCTAGAAATTTAAATAAAACATTTGTCAACTCATTTCAGACGACTTTTGTTACAAAAATGTGTTGGTCTTAGATGTTAACCTGAGTAAATATTTATATTCCGAAGCTACTTACTAAATGCATAAATTACCAATTTCTCGTTTGAATTACTTCTCATGTTGCCATGTCGGAGCCTTGAATAGTTGACATTATACATGGGTTTTTACTCATTGTTGAAAGTCGTACGATTACCAATAGATGCTTATACACCATGCCATTTGGACACTGATGAATTTTTGTCTCATTGGCAACCATATCACATCTCCTTATTTTTATATTCAGTTATATCAATAATTTTGTGTTATTATAAATTTTGTAACACATTCAGCACAAATCCCATTGATGTCATTGATCACTGAATATGTCAAAATAAGATGATCAGAATCAAATTGAATTACTTCCCTTACTCCAAATGTTTTAAACAACATGCCTGTTAAATGCAAGTGTGGTGAAACATTTATTGCGTTTTAGGATCATTTACCAAAGGTTCACTGGCAACTTATTTTAATGACGATGATAATTTCGCTTTGATGAGGCCAACGAGAAAAAAAAGTCATATACACTCCGTATGGAACAAAGTTAAAAATAAAAAAGAGGAAGAAAATACTACCTTCTTCTCATATTCAATGGATATTGTTGTATAATTCGTTGTGGAAAGACTTGTATTCCAACTCCTTTCTTAAGTATTTTGCCTCTTTCGTCAACCAGTGAGACCGAAATTAATTATGTTTTACTCGAGAGTCTGTGTCTACATAAACAAATATCACAACATATGAAAGGATATGATAATTGCACAAACAAGATAACATTTAAAAACAATCCCAATGCCCATTTCTATAAAACTAACGGTTTCTTGCACAAAATGTGAATAAATAAATAAGAAACTTTATTTTAATTATATTCAGGTCTTGTCTGAAGAGCAACCTATCATAGAAATAAATGCTTCTCACAAAAAAACATTCTTAAGCTATACATTGGCAGGTTCATATTGAGTTTAGGAGGTTTGGTCCACTTTCAGTGGCATTTGGACTGAAAAACCAGAGGAACGCACTAGAATTCCCCATTTAGAAAATTTCTGGAACAGCCCTAAAGAACAATGTATATATAGTTCTGATATCATCTTTCTTAAGTTACATGCAAAGATATTTGAGGGGATTTTTAAAACACATACATGATTGTAAATACCTAGCTGGGTATTTGGTCGGAATGTAATTCTACACTGTCAATTATTGACATTTAATGATCAATTTTCAACTTGTTAAACAATCGAAAGATACAGTATCTTTATAAGTACTGATTAAATATTTGTGACTTGTAAATCATACAATCATTACTATGTCCATAACACTATTCATATCAATTGCTTCTATTACCATACAAAAGACGGGTATTTACATTCAACGAAGAACAGCTCTTTGTTATCATTAATTTGGTTACACCCAAATCTTCAAATTTAAAAAAAAATGTTAATCTTAATATAATGAACATTTTAATCGCGTTTAAGAATTT
This sequence comes from Mytilus galloprovincialis, assembly GCF_965363235.1. Classification (NCBI taxonomy): domain Eukaryota; kingdom Metazoa; phylum Mollusca; class Bivalvia; order Mytilida; family Mytilidae; genus Mytilus; species Mytilus galloprovincialis. The sequence goes on along the minus strand of NC_134845.1, from coordinate 15,753,203 downwards.
CTACCGTTGCTATTATGGTCGTTTATGAACAGTGATTAAACACAAAAATAACACAGATCATGTGAGATCAAGATGCTGACCATCTTAGCTCCAAACGGTATTTTTTAACACAACGATCGTCACATTAAACTTGGTGTTTTTTCAATTTAATTTGTCGAACAAAGATGCTGTGCTAGTTTTATAGATACTATATATTAACTAAACATCTCGTCAAATAAGAACTCAATATAATGGTGGCGTATTCATATGGGCTAAGAGGGCATACAGATAGAAACATTATCAAAATATATATAATTTGTCAAACACAGCTACGGTCGGTCAAATTTTTATAATTTTTACATTCCTTTGCCTCCGAATCCTGTACCCTCTCCCGTTATAGATATGTCAAGTGACTACACATAATTTCGGCCATAGACAAAGTCATTTCGACAATCATCGTCTCTGTATTATTAATGGAAAGTTAGGTATATATATATTTACTTCATCTGCATTGTCAAATTTTTTAGAAACCTATACGTCTCAAATAGGATAACAATACATGGTAAAAAGTACTGTCTTGATTTTGTTGAAGTTGTTCATGGTTGCTGTCTCATTCATATTCATTAAAAAAGATGAAGAACGTGAAATAAGCTAATCATTATCATAGAATTAGCATGCATATTCAAAAGTCAATCTGCCTTGCAATAACACAATAGAAGACATTGTTGTAAAAATAGTGCCGACAAACAACAAAGAATTTAGAAGCTAACTAGTTATTGTCGATAAATTATCCAAGAATAAATAATATGCTGTCTATAATCTGATACCAGTAACAACCAAATTTGCTCAATTCATTCGATGAGAAGTTGTATGTTTTGCTTGCTTCAATTTTGATAAATCTTGTCTGTCATTTTGAAAATACAACAATTCAATAAAAATTATTTTCCTCACAACCTTATTTCTATCCGAAAACGTTCACTCACGATTTTTTTTTTTTTTATTTTTTTTTTTATACAAGAATATACACCCTATTCAGATAAAAGCTTATGCAGATATTTGAAGACAATTATAATTAATAGAAAAATGTAAGGAGAATAATTGAAATAAGATATTTTTGTCTTGGATGGTTATTGTACATGTATTCAAACGAAAATGTAGTTCTTATGTCTTTTGCTAAATCAACGTTATCTTGGATACACAATGTATAATAACACTACGAGGTGCAAATATACCGATAAAAAGTTAAATAAACTACATACTAGAATTAATAATCTTCATTATTTACAACCCTGTACTTGACACAGCACAAAAAGTCACCGAGAATAATACTCAACAAGATAAAACGACAGTCTATCTCACTGTTTCTTACATGACATTGCATTTTTTATGTTTTGACAAGTTTATATCTCTACCCTTAAAACTGTGGCATTGAAAAATCCAACAGATTTCAAAAGAATATGAGAATAGTCACCTTGTTTGACAGTACTTCATACACATCACTAACTGATACTTTAATAAAATTACCCGCCCTTCAAAAGTGATGCTAGTTTCTTGAACTATGGTACTATAAAGAGAACCACGATACAATGTTTGTCTCGGAGACTTTAATGTACAGGACAAACATATTGGAGGTTACTTTGATATTAAGAAAAATATTTTCAGTTATGATTTGTTAAATCCCAATGATTTATCTTTATTGTTCTTAGTCAATAGTTTTCTATATGCTTCTTGTCTGTTATTTTTTTTTATTACCGGTTAATATTGTATCATTTGTCACGGATATCTTTTTACTACCAATACTTAATAATTACATTAGATGTATGTTTCATTATAATGCGTTATTCTGATTGGCTAACTAGAAATCTCGTGATATTCCTTAATCAATTGCATTATACAATGCAACTTTTCATTCATGATGACACGAGGTCCCACAATAAAGTGCACAGGTAAATGAAATAAAAATTTGATAAAAGGCGTGTTTTCATGATCCTATAGGTAAAAATGTAATTATAAGTATTGAATGCTTTTTTTTGTAACTTTATAGGGTTGTAAAAGCGTTGACCGTGCGCACATTTTTAGTATGAAGCGCTTCCGCGCTCCATACAAAATGTACTTCGGTCAACGCTTTTACACCCCAATAAAGTTACAAAATAGAGCATTCAATTCTTAAATGTAAAAAAACATAGGTAAAGAGAAGGCCATGCAAAAATATTTTTTTAATTTCTCAAGACCACAGGGTTGTCCCTTTTGCTGTCCAATACGTCAGGGTTGTCCTTTTTGATGTCCAATACGTTAGGGTTGTCCTTTTTGTTGTTCAAGACGTCAGGGTTGTCCGTTTTGCTGTTCAAGACGTCAGGGTTGTCCTTTTGCTGACCAAGATGTCAGAGATGTCTTTTTGCTGTCCAAGACGTCAGGGTTGTCCTTTTTGCTGTCCAAGACGTCAGCGTTGTTATTTTGCTACCCAAGACGCCAGGACACCTTTTTGCTGTCCAAGACGACAGGGTTGTCTTTTTGCTGTCCAAGACGTCAGGGTTGTCTTTTTGCTGTCTAAGACGTCAGGATTGTCCTTTTTGCTGTCCAAGACGTCAGGGTTGTCGTTTAGTTGTCCAAGACGTCAGGGTTGTCCGTTTTTGCTGTCCAAGACGCCAGGATTGTTCTTATTTTGTCCAAGACGTCATAGTTGTCTTTTTGCTGTCCAAGACGCCAGGATTGTCTTTTTGCTGTCCAAGACGCCAGGATTGTCTTTTTGCTGTCCAAGACGTCAGGGTTGTCCTCTTTTATGCACAAGACGTCAGGGTTGTCCTTTTTGGTGTCAAAGACGTCAGGGTTGTCTGTTTTTGCTGTCCAAGACGTCAGGGTTGTCCTTTTTGCTGTCCATAACGTCAGGGTTGTCTTTTTGCTATCCAAGACGTCAGTGTTGTCATTTTTGCTGTCCAAGACGTCAGGGTTGTCTTTTTGCTGTCAAATGCACCAGGGTTGTACTTTTTACTGCCCAATACACAAGGGTGTCCTTTTGGCTGTCCAAGACGTCAGGGTTGTCCCTTTTGCTGTCTAAGACGTCAGGGTTGTCCTTTTTGCTGTCCAGGACGCCAGAATTGTCTTTTTGCTGTCCAAGACGTCAGGGTTGTCTGTTTGTTTTCCAAGACGCCAGGATTGTCTTTTTGCTGTCCAAGACGTAAGGGTTGTCCCTTTTTATGTCCAAGACGTCATAGTTGTCTTTTTGCTGTCCAAGACGCCAGGATTGTCTTTTTGCTGTCCAAAACGTCAGGGTTGTCTTTTTGTTATCCAAGACGTCAGTGTTGTCATTTTTGCTGTTCAAGACGTCAGGGTTGTCTTTTTGCTGTCAAATGCACCAGGGTTGTACTTTTTACTGCCCAATACACAAGGGTGTCCTTTTGGCTGTCCAAGACGTCAGGGTTGTTCCTTTTGCTGTCCAAGACGTCAGGGTTGTCCTTTTTGCTGTACAGGACGCCAGAATTGTCTTTTTGCTGTCCAAGACATCAGGGTTGTCTGTTTGTTTGTTTTCCAAGACGCCAGGATTGTCTTTTTGCTGTCCAAGACGTCAGGGTTGTCCCTTTTATGTCAAAGACGTCATAGTTGTTTTTTTGCTGTCCAAGACGCCAGGATTGTCTTTTTGCTGTCCAATACACAAGGTGTCCTTTTGGCTGTCCAAGACGTCAGGGTTGTCCTTTTTGCTGTCCAAGTCGTCAGGATTGTCCTTTTTGATGTCCAACACGTCAGGGTTGTCCTTTTTGCTGTCCAAGACGTCATAGTTGTCTTTTTGCTGTCCAAGACGCCAGGATTGTCTTTTTGCTGTTGAAGACGTCAGGGTTGTCCTTTTGTTATTTCCAAGACGTCAGGGTTGTCCGTTTTTTATTTCCAAGACGTCAGGGTTGTCCTTATTGCTGTCCAAGACGTCATGGTTGTCCTTTTTTATGTTCAAGACGTCAGGGTTGTCTTTTTGCTGTCCAAGACGTCATGGTTGTCATTTTTGCTGTCCAAGACATCAGGGTTGTCCTTTTTGCTGTCCAAGACGTAAGGATTGTCTCTTTGCTGTCCAGGACGCCAGGGTTGTCTTTTTTGCTGTCTAAGACGTCAGGGTTGTCTTTTTGCTGTCTAAGACGTCAGGGTTGTCCTTTTTGCTGTCCAAGACGTCAGGGTTGTCTTTTAGTTGTCCAAGACGTCAGGGTTGTCCGTTTTTGCTGTCCAAGACGCCAGGATTGTCCTTATTTTGTCCAAGACGTCAGGCTTGTCTTTTTGCTGTCCAGAACGTCAGTGTTTTATTGGTGTTCTGCTGTTGAAGACGTCATGGTTGTCTTTTTTAATGTCTTATACTCTACTGTATTTGTCATGATTGTCCAAATTTCTACTATGTTGGCAAGAAAAGTTTCTTTTAATTTCAAAGATTGAACCATATTTGTCTAGATTGGGTTTTATTTTATCTAAAAAATTCTGCCATATTGTCAGGATTTATAAAAATATAGGATGTACGAGATTGTCAGGAAATTTCTTACACATCATATCATCGATTCTCGCTAGTCAGGAATAGAATGTATCTTTCCTGATGGAGGTACACTAAACCCAGCAAAACGCTTCGGACGCATGCAATTTATAACGTGTTGTTTTCATTTTTTTTTTCATATTCAAATTTAGGACTAAAATATTGACAAGTACAAAAAGGTGAATTTGTCCTTAGTCACTGTTTTATAAATCAAGTTCAATTTTAGAATATTATATACTTGATGATAGATAATATGTTCATTCATGAATTTATAAGAAACTCGAAATTATGTTTTTAATGAACATGTTGTAATATTAAATGACTACTGGCTCTAGCTTCATTTTATATTTGTAAAGGTTGTTAAATGGTATATCGACGAAGGACGGTCTCCTTCTTTACCTTACTATAGCTTAATAAGACACGATTTCAAAAGAAATACTATATTTTTGTAGTTTATCTGCAAGTATTTGTCATGTTTTGCCTAAACACCACAAAAGATTAAAAAGTAAAACTATTTTTTTTCTTAGTCATTACATTTATCTGGTTACTGTGCACTTGAACATGAAGTGACATACATACAAAAGTACTCAGAATTTAAGTCAATACTTCTAATTTACATAAAACTTCACACAATAAATCATACTAATTCCCTACCCAAAACATTACTGACTAATGAATGCTTGAAAAAAGTTAACGATACATTTATTCGATTGATTATGACGGAATTTGAGCTTAAATATTTGCTGTGCAAATTTACCAATAGGATTAGAAAACAAGTTGGTATGCTTTTGATTTACAGTTCTTGGGATTTGTAATTGTTTTATGTTGTAAGTCCGCTACTTTTTATTTCAACGAAACGTGATAATCTTGAAATTTCAGTCTTATTACAAAAGATTTAAATGATCTTACCGATACGTGTTGTTTTTTTGCAAGAAAAGTTATAATACCGAATATCATTTACCATAGCATAGGGTTGAGTCACATGCTTCCAAATCCTTCATCGATTTACACTATTAAAAAAAAACACACAAAAAAACCAGCTTCGTTGCAAAAAATCGTTTGAGGAAATATATACAAAACACATTATGTAATTTCCTACTTACTGAAAATAGAGCAAGCGTAGAAGGAACCGATGTCCCATTTTCAAGAACTTGAAATAAAAAGATCAGATTGACATTGAAGTGTTCAAATAAAAAAATCTGTTTTTATTTATATACTGTATGATAACCATCAATTCCTGAATCATTCGATTGTGGTGTGCTATTGCTCTCTCTTGGTATGCAATTACATTAGGGTTTTAATGATCTAAGGAAACCACTACTGTATTTGAGAAATTACTACTGTCAATAAGGGGTTTTACGTTCACAAATGCAGTGTACATGCAGCGCGTAGCGGAACCAGTGAAACGGATATTTGCGACCATCAAATTCAAAATTTACGAATGCTTCTCTTCAAATACTGTACTGTATTCACATTATCATGCAATACTCTTGAGATGTGTAAAATTAAGCACCATAAATATCTCGTACACAACATTGATACGATGTTGTCATTTTTGTTATTACTGTCATTTCTACTGAGTAAGAATTTCTACTACCTTTTTGATTATCTGCATATATGATTGTATGTTAGTAATTTACGAAGAAACTCGAAAAACAATTCACAAACCAATTGCATAGTCATAGACATTTTATAATTTCCCTTTGAAAATAGACATAGCACAAAGGGTGCACATATAATAATGTTGCATCATTCGTTTTTCACGCATTAATTGAAAAAAGTAAACATTTTCAAGAGCACTTGTAAAAATTAACCACCAACTTAATTGCACAGATCAAAAGCCAATATTATGATCAAATATTCGATTGACGTATTGTTGTTAGGATTTATACCTCTATTTATGTGAACTAACCAAACGTTGTATGATATCTGACGATTTTAGTCATTATATATAATCTGCCAAATAGATAATGAAATAAATTGGATGATATTTATTGCACTGCATTTTTAGTTCGTAAACGCGACTTAGAAGCAAAACAAGTGTTTAGTGCACTTTATAGTTTGAAACAAGGATTTCTCTTAATAACTGATGTTGGTGTTGATTAGGGATCTTGTATAGTCCCAGTTAGATTTCTCTTAATAACTGATGTTGGTGTTGATTAGGGATCTTGTATAGTCCCAGTTAGATTTCTCGTAATAACTGATGTTGGTGTTGATTAGGGATCTTGTATAGTCCCAGTTAGATTTCTCGTAATAACTGATGTTGGTGTTGATTAGGGATCTTGTATAGTCCCAGTTAGATTTCTCGTAATAACTGATGTTGGTGTTGATTAGGGATCTTGTATAGTCCCAGTTAGTTTTCTCGTAATAACTGATGTTGGTGTTGATTAGGGATCTTGTATAGTCCCAGTTAGATTTCTCGTAATAACCGATGTTGGTGTTGATTAGGGATCTTGTATAGTCCCAGTTAGATTTCTCGTAATAACTGATGTTGGTGTTGATTAGGGATCTTGTATAGTCCCAGTTAGATTTCTCGTAATAACTGATGTTGGTGTTGATTAGGGATCTTGTATAGTCCCAGTTAGATTTCTCGTAATAACTGATGTTGGTGTTGATTAGGGATCTTGTATAGTCCCAGTTAGATTTCTCGTAATAACTGATGTTGGTGTTGATTAGGGATCTTGTATAGTCCCAGTTAGATTTCTCGTAATAACTGATGTTGGTGTTGATTAGGGATCTTGTATAGTCCAAGTTAGATTTCTCGTAATAACTGATGTTGGTGTTGATGAGGGATCTTGTATAGTCCCAGTTAGATTTCTCTTAATAACTGATGTTGGTGTTGATGAGGGATCTTGTATAGTCCCAGTTAGATTTCTCGTAATAACTGATGTTGGTGTTGATGAGGGATCTTGTATAGTCCCAGTTAGATTTCTCGTAATAACTGATGTTGGTGTTGATGAGGGATCTTGTATAGTCCCAGTTAGATTTCTCGTAATAACTGATGTTGGTGTTGATTAGGGATCTTGTATAGTCCCAGTTAGATTTCTCGTAATAACTGATGTTGGTGTTGATTAGGGATCTTGTATAGTCCCAGTTTGATTTCTCGTAATAACTGATGTTGGTGTTGATTAGGGATCTTGTATAGTCCCAGTTAGATTTCTCGTAATAACTGATGTTGGTGTTGATTAGGGATCTTGTATAGTCCCAGTTAGATTTCTCGTAATAACTGATGTTGGTGTTGATTAGGGATCTTGTATAGTCTTAGTTAGATTTCTCTTAATAACTGATGTTGGTGTTGATTAGGGATCTTGTATAGTCTTAGTTAGATTTCTCTTAATAACTGATGTTGGTGTTGATTAGGGATCTTGTATAGTCCCAGTTAGATTTCTCTTAATAACTGATGTTGGTGTTGATTATGGATCTTGTATAGTCTTAGTTAGATTTCTCTTAATAACTGATGTTGGTGTTGATTAGGGATCTTGTATAGTCCCAGTTAGATTTCTCTTAATAACTGATGTTGGTGTTGATTAGGGATCTTGTATAGTCTTAGTTAGATTTCTCTTAATAACTGATGTTGGTGTTGATTAGGGATCTTGTTTAGTTCCAGTTAGATTTCTCTTAATAACTGATGTTGGTGTTGATTATGGATCTTTTTTAGTTCCAGTTAGATTTCTCTTAATAACTGATGTTGGTGTTGATTAGGGATCTTGTTTAGTTCCAGTTAGATTTCTCTTAATAACTGATGTTGGTGTTGATTAGGGATCTTGTATAGTCCCAGTTAGATTTCTCGTAATAACTGATGTTGGTGTTGATTAGGGATCTTGTTTAGTTCCAGTTAGATTTCTCTTAATAACTGATGTTGGTGTTGATTAGGGATCTTGTATAGTCCCAGTTAGATTTCTCTTAATAACTGATGTTGGTGTTGATTAGGGATCTTGTTTAGTTCCAGTTAGATTTCTTTATACTTTTTCTCATATCAGAGCGATTAAGAGCTCTGCATATTCAGTGTAGAATGCCCGCGAAATCATGAAACAATTGGGCAAGTTTATGAAGTTTAGATGCTTTTTTTTTTAAATTCATGTTTACCCAATGGTTTTGTTGTTTTCTTTCTCGATTGAATCCATTATGTATTTTTTTTCGGTTGTTGGAATATCCTTAAATAGATGTATTTTAAGATCTTTTAACAGTTGGAATTAGAAAACTATTGAATCATTTCACCTGTCACTGATTTGACACGTTTCTATAGGGGTAGCTGTGGTAAAGACATATGGGTATCTGGATTCATTCCGTCTAGTATAGTGAAAGCAATGCTGAAAACGTGTTTTTGGCTGTTTGCGTTGTTAAGATGCACAACCACATCTAGTTAGTAAGGGACATCTACGGATGACTTTAATGATAAAAAGCGAGTTTTGACCTTTAATTCATTAACTCACTCAATTTGCCATTTACTTTCGGCTTTCCATAAATTTATACGCTCCACTTCGGGTTCTCTTACTTTTTAGACCATCTTGTTCTCTTACAATTGCAAAGGAATTGCTTCACCCTTGACATAAAGCAACCTACAATCATAAGACATTCAACTACTTTTGACTTTCAATTCATTGTGTATGTATTATTTGAAACTTTCGATTTCCTTGTTTTATACGCTTTACGGAATTTGTTCGGGGAGCGACCATGTGATGTTCTCTGCGGGGAGGTGGGAAGCAGACTTTTGGAAATGAATATTCTGTCCTAGTATTAAAGAGTTGAAAAATAGCTGAACGACTAATGTAGTCTAACCATTTAAATGCTAACAACGGGAAAGCAACGCAAACCACAGATGAAAATAAATATTCGAAGTGTGGAAAAAAGTTTCCCTGCCCCTTGGTTGTCCCATTAACAGAATTGCTTTACTAATATAGATAATCCGCAAATCGTTTTTAGATTTGATCTTCAACTGACAGATAAATTCGACAGGAACTTAACCCTTCAGTAAAAATAAAACGATATTAGACCTAAAAAAATTTCAATACTTTGGTTAGCTTTTGCGGTTATTTAAGCTATAGAATTTTCCGTACCAGCGAACTAAATTCCGGATATATATTTATTTAAAAACCCACATTTCCTTTTACGTCTATAGATGGTAACAAAGATACTTTTCGACATTATGTGAGGTTTTGTTTTTTGGTTTGTGTGAAAAAACATATTGAAATTTTTATATATCACTGAAATATCATAAGGTCAAAACCATAATATATATCTGTGCTAAAACACTTTAAAAACATGTATTTTTTTTTTATATTTTAGGGAGCTACCATTTGATTTTTATGGGGGGGGGGGGGGGGGGGGGGCTAGGATGAAATTTGAAAAAAATAGGCAGGACAGGAGTTTTGAGAGAAAAAAAAAAGGCAGGATGAGACACTTTGCAAAAAAAAAAGGCAGGATGACAATTTAGGTAAAAATAGTTAGGATAAACTAATAAAAAAAAAAGGCAGGACCGAATAGAGTGAAAAGTAAAAAGGCAGGACAGAGATTACA